>NC_052401.1:5456247-6152497 GCF_009389715.1 Phoenix dactylifera | reverse complement strand
CAGTCGTTGGTATCCTTCCTTTCCTATTATCCATCACAAAGAAATCTAGTGGTAACAAGTCTTAAACACTATATCTAACAATGGTAACTATTAGTATTCTGTTATATTCTAACAATAATATTATGCCCAACTATAGCACCATCATAGCTCTCAAAGATCGTAACCCACTGCTTTGATACCGCAACTATCATGACTTGGAACCATACTCCGCCAAGTCCTGAGTTAGACAATAATTTCGATGAATCAATGGCCGAAATTCAATTAAATGAGTGTTGCGAAAGCACATAATTATCAATTGAAACCTCAAAACATGCAATTATATAGTAAATGACCATTTGTTCAAACAGAGCAAAGCTAAATCTCATCCAAATTAATTTTTTTTATTACAACACAACCCTGAAGCCAAACCAAGATCTACTTCAATCTATTGTCTCATAATGCACAAACTAGTTTATTATGCACACATTTTACATCCTTTACTATGGTACTCTCTCTTTATTCCTAATACAATGGTAATATTTGACACACCTTGCCTTGTAATACAACCCCCAATATCACATTGTCTCTTTTTGAAGTAGGCCTTGATATGCACGCTCAAAATATTTTTTACTTCTAGTAAGCTATGTTAATAAGTACTTTACTCTGAAATATGATAAATAGGTGTGAGGGCTACATGACTCAGTAGGTGGCTAAATATAGCAAAGAATATAATATTAAAAAACAATGGAAACGTTAAAGATCTGTACCAATTAAAACTCAAGAAGTCAATAACAGTATCTTATTATAGGTATCAACTGACTATATTTACTAATATAGCTTTGTCTTGATACACTTAGGAACACTTTAATGCACTAGGATACTAGAAAACACTTGAATATTCTGAAAACTTTAACGGCACTTATTACAATCATTTCAATACAAAGTGGTCAGTCACCAACTATGATACCAGTTGGTCATGGGTTCATTGATCAATAGGCCATTAGCTAAGGGTTCATTTAAAGTAACTGTTGTATCCTCTGGTCAATATTCACTAATGCCAGCTATTATACCTGCTCCCTAGGATTCACTGTAATAACCAATTATTATACCTGCGGGTGGGGTTCTCTGAAACTGCTATTATACCCCCAATGGTTAGGGGTCATTGATTCAAAAGTTAATTTCAACTTATATAATAAGAGATTTTCAATATAAAGAATCATCATTGTTAAAAAACACTTTTGATAATAACATGTAATTCCATAACATACTTTACCGATACCATGTTAGATATAATTAAGGCAATATAATTGGAGTATAATAAATTCAAATATTACTAATTAAAGCCAAACTTTTGAGCTTTTCCCACAACAAAACAATTGCTTGAAATTCAATTCCTTTAAGATGATTCAAACATCTATACATACAAGGATATAAAATTGATGTTGAACAAGAAATAGGAGCAAAAATTCAGAATCAATGGACATTATTAAATTCCTTGCAAAGTAGAAAAATATACTATTTAAGGACACTTACGCTAGAAGATTTCCAAATCTTCACACTACAGCTCCTCTTTTTTCCCTAGCTTGCCGCTATGCTCTACTGTATTTCTTTTATCCACTAGCTGCTTTCTATAGATGACTGGGACTTCTAAGGTTGCAAAATAGTAGAAAGAGGGCAGCACCCTCTTATTTATAGCTGGCTTCTAATCATGAGATGTTTAGTCATCTCAAATTAGTAACTAGGTGTCAAGTCCAGGTTCAGCTAAGTGGCTGAATTTCTAGCATGAGGTGGCCGTTTTACCATGAGGTGTAATTAATACTTAAAAGGAATTAGCTCGAGGTTTCTGTTCCTAAGAAAGATGAGGTAGCAGTACAAGAATGAGGTCATACAAGCAGGTGGTGGCAGTATAATAGTTAAAATGAGGTGGCAGCTCTCTGAAGAAAGCTTGAGGTGGCAGCCAGTAGACAAGCATGAGGTGGTCATGAGCATGCAGTGCCATTGCTCTACTAACAATTCAATCCCTAAACCTTTCTAATTCATGCTTGGGCTTTTATCAATTATTAAATTCGAGTCTTTACTACTGAAATTCCCATACTAAGGATTCATTTCCATGATGATCTCATTTACACATATTAATACTTAATACAATAAATACACTAAGCTTACATATACAAATGATCTTGTAATAGGCACTAAAATATATGTGAGTATTACTCTATTGTCTTAGTGAATTGCTTAGCTAAAGGAGTTAATCTTTTTAAATTTAATTTCATAGAGATATGGAACATACTTTAGTGTTAGGATGCCATCTCATGGAATGGATGGGGAATTAAGTCATCGAGTTTTATTTGATATTGTATATGATTACTGGAGATATTACTGTATGAGTTTTGTGACTTGGAATCATGTTTTCCTAAGGCAGTGAAAGCTGTATGAATAATCAGGTTATTGCTTGGCTAAAAGGGATTGAATCTTTAAATTCTTTGTCACAAAGATATGAGATATAATTTAAGACTTCCATCATCTAATGTGATATAGGATAACTGAGTCATTGGATATATTTGATATCATATTTCATGAATGACTTTGATAATATATCTTTGAGAGTTTTATGACTCCCAACACATGTTTTGAGACCTCACTGGTAAATAATTTTTGCAGGATATGAAGGAGTATATGTTAGTGACCTTCACATCTTTCCTTTTCCTCCTTTTTTTTTGTCTTACTAGTTGAGGGCTGCTAGTCAAAAATTAAAATAAACATATTTCTAAGGGGATTTTGATTATTTACCTCTCCTAACCAATTGACTTCCATAAAACCTTTACTTTCTCCTGCAGGTGAAGAAACCTGGACTGGAAATGTCAACCATACAGAGTGAACTAGATTTATCTTATGGGCTACGATATCAGAATGTCACAATTCCTGAGGCATATGAACGGTTAATCTTGGACACGTAAGTTTTGCTAGCTTATGTTTCTTGTTGTTTGGCATTGTCTATAGTTAATGCTTCTTTTTGCATCGGTAACATGAATATAGCTTATTACATGTTAATATTAGTTGGAGTTGCAAAAACTCTAGTTTATCAGTTGAGTATTCATCCTTCAGTCATGTTGCAAAAAACATGGTTAGGCATATATTCTGGTGCAATGGCCATAGAATCATAAATAAATAATGAACTGCCCATTACTGATTTTGAACTATAAATAATTTTTGGTTGAATAGGTATTTCTCAAATCTTAAGATCTCATCGATTTTATAATAATACCCAAACATTACTAAAACCCAAAGTCATGTGAGAAAGGTGCTGAATCTTAAGCATTAGTCTTCAAGACACATCATCTATTATGACATTAAGCAGCACTTGGATCTTCAGTAGACTGCTTTATTTTCTAGGTTACACAGATATCTGTCTATATGTATGTTTCTAGTTATAAGTTCATTTCTTACAATTACTATTTGACGAAATGCTATCGATAGTATTCTGTCCTTAGTTCATAAGCTTTAACTCGGTTTTGTTAATCTCCTTTATAGCTGTCCTATAAAAATGGGAAACTCATATAGCTTGCCGTAAAGTATCAAGGCTTAACTCCTTATGACTCTGAGCATCTAGTCTTAAAATATTGCAAGTTTCTATTTTTACAATATTGCAGTTTTCTATTCTAAGAAGAGATTGTCATTGCTTTAAGATGGCTATAGAAGGGCTTGAGATACTTGTGATACAGTATCTTATGATGTTTCCTTAACTATGATTTATGTCTGGATCCATATCCCTCCCGAGCATGTGTTTGTGTGTGCATGTGTGAGTTTAGGTGTGTATCAATGTTGGTAGGTGTGTGGATGTGTGCAATCCCATGCTTGTCTTTTTGTATGATGTGTATGGGCATGTCAATGCTTGTGTCTGTGTAGAAACTGTAAAATTTGATCACGTAGCATTGTCCTGGAAGTTGTTCCATTTCTTCAAAGAATTAGTGGATCAGAAATAGGAGCGGTTCCAGATTGTTAGACTGTTGAGGATTATCCTAAATAAGTTATAAAAGGAAGGGTCTAGCAAAGACAATTAATATTTTGGCCTTCTGCATAAACTTTTCCTTGTCCATATATCAGTAGGCCCAGAGGAAATGTGCACCATAGAATCTATACACAATGCCTTTTGCTTTCTTTTTATTGGTCTAATTCTTAATTGGTGACGGTTAGTTAAATGTAGAATATGTTAAGCAAATGTTGATACAGAAGGTTAATTGATCTAGCTTCTACTCAGATAAATAGTAAGAACTGAACTGTAAATTGTAAGATTGTAAAATGAAAAATTAAGTGTGGGTCTAGCAAAGGCAATTATTATTTTGTCCTGCATAAACTTTTCCTTGTCCATATATCAGTAGATCCAGAGGAAATGTGCGGCATAGAAGCTATACACAATGCCTTTTGCTTTCTTTTGCTTAGCTTGACTCGAAATCAATGGCAGTTAATCAATGCTAATGTTGCTATTCTTTGATCAGTCATATTTACTTCTATACAATATGTCAAGTACATGCTAGTACAAAAGGTGATTGATCTATCTTCGATTCAAATAAATAGCAAGAAGTAAACTGTAAATTGTAAGATTGTAAAATGAAAATGAAGTGTGATACTCATATGGTTTAGATTCTTTAGAAGCCTAATGTCATAGTTTGAAAGTTAAATAATTTTGTTCTCCCTTCTTATTTGATATTGATTTATCATTCTTTCTCATATCATAGCTTCGTGTCAATATCTTCAAACACTTGATATATTTAACTGGATCTTATTGCTGATACATTTGATTCTATTTATTTTAACCAGACAGCATTTTTTCAGCTAATATAAAAAAATGAATCCATCAGAATTAAGCAAGATTTCAAATAAAGTGTTATGCCGTTATAATGGATCTCTTTTGAAACTGTTACTGGCCGTTATAATGATTATAATGGATGTTATTTGCCTTCAAAAGAAGCATTTCAAATTTTTTGTATTAAATAAAAAATAATGGGAAATAACAGGAAAATATTGGCTAATAAAAGAAAATAATGATGCTGTCTTTCCCTTTTTTTTGCGTCTTTCCCTTTTCATTGGATAAAAAAATGTTAATTTTTGACCATACAATCATTTTTGGAGGGAAATTTATTAAAAATTTGAATTTTGAAAATAGTTTTTTATTTAGAAAGAGGTACATGTAAAAATAATGGCCGTTATTTATGTTTTAAAGGACCATATAAGTAACGTGTTGTAATAGTTGTTATCTTTCCCCATTATTATATATAATAACATAATTTGGGACCCCGAAACAGTTTTAATGCTTATAGCACTGTTGTGTGAAACCCTGGCACTAAGCAAGCACTGACCCTTTTGGCAATATTGGAAGTAATCAGAATGGACTTGATGATGGAGTTTCTTCACCTATAAATCCAGGAAGTCTAGTAGTAAGGGAGTTAGTTCAAGTTTAATAGTAACAAAAGGTTTGTAGATGTCTTTTCTGGGATCCTGTAAGCAACAAAAGTTATATTTGTCTCGCATGCGAAAATTTGAAGCTCTATATATTGGAATAGGTAAATAGTTATTAGCAGAAGCAACAATAACGACAACAACACACATATATATTCCAAAGAATTATTTGTGTGAAGTAGTTATAGCTTCAAATAAAACTTTAAGCATTTGCCATCTAACTACACCATTCACACTGTTGTTGTTATTAATAGCAAATTTCCATACAAAAAAAATATCTGGACCATTATACCCTTGGCACTTTGAAATATTGAGTATCCAACTTGTATCAACCAAGGGTGAGTAGTTGGATATGGTATGCATCATATTGCATCAAATATTGAGAGAGTATCAACCAATATTCTTTGACACAGCCATTATGCCCTTGGCACTTGGTACAACCTGTTATGATCTCTAAAATCATTCTCTTGTCTTTCCTTATGCTTTAATATCTTAATGCTATGTTTTTGCAAAAACAATGATAAGAGTGTTTATTTAAATGTTCTTTCTGGTCATGGTTTTTGATGATGTATGCTAAAGTTTTTATAACACATATTTATAACATAACATCATATAACTTGGAAGTAAAGATAGATTTAAAACACCCTCTCCCCTAAAAGCATGCTCTTCAAGGAGTCAAGGGTTCAAATCCGAGATATTTCTCAAATATATGCATCTGCAATGATTTTGATCCCGAATTCATGCTCTAAGGTATGAATCTGGTGATCAAAGACTACTAGATCCATCAACAATGAAATCTCAACATTTTTTCCAAATTAAACACTTAATTGGATTTTTCAGGAAACGAGAAAAAGGTGTGGAGAGAGTTTTACCAAGATAGAAAGCTTTTCTAGCCGTAAACTCCATGATGCTTAATTCAATCCCATAGAATTTGCATCTAATGGCTGCTATCTTCACATTTTTGCTTATTCTCGTCTTGAAATGATAAAGAACAAGCTTTAGAAATCACAAAGTTGTCATCTTGACTGATATTGCACAATTCTGCTCAGTTGCCCATGATTTGGCCTCGGAATGGGTTGGTTTTGGCCTGATTTGCCTATTTCAGGGCCCAGTGGGGGCTGATATGGGTGCCTGCCCCCTCCATACCAGCTCTTGGCCGATACAGTTTGTACCATCTGTAGGGTGCCAACACGACTTTATAATCCTTGTGATCTTTACATGCACAAGGTTATCTTTTAAAATACCTCCCTAGAAAAATAATGTTTTGTTTTCTTTATTCTTTCTTTTTTCACATTTTATTGAGGTTTAGAATATAGTTGGTTTTGACTGTTGTTTATTCTTTTATGGTTTGTAAAATTTATTGACTGACTGTATTCTTTTGTTTCCCTGTCTTGTCTTTGCCTCATATCCCCATTCATCCATGTAATATATCTATATGCCCACAGACATTCTCCACTTCATATATTGTTATGTTTTAGATTATAGTAGCCACTTATTATAATATCATGCAGCGACTTTAGTTTGGCTACTAAGTCATTTGACATCCTTTTTGCAGAATACGGGGAGATCAGCAGCACTTTGTGCGCAGAGATGAACTGAAGGTATATAATTGCTAAATATAGATTTATCTGAACAAGAGCTGGTTCTGATTCTATGTAATGACCTTCAGGCAGCATGGGCGATTTTCACTCCTCTCCTACACAGTATTGATGCTGGGGAACTGAAACCTCTTTCTTATAAGCCAGGTAGCCGTGGTCCAGCAGAGGCAGATGCGTTGCTCTCCAAAGCAGGTTATGTGCAAACACACGGCTACATTTGGATACCACCTACATTATAAGAACAGCATGGTATTTCCTAATATCAGTGTAGTTAACTGGGTGACTTTTGTCACCACATATGTGGCGGATCTGCAGTGTTTGTGTTGAATAATGCAATCTCCAGTTTGTCTAAATGAGCCTAACTTCAGTTTGCAAAATGTGGCCTTGCTTTTTATCAAATCTAATAAGTTGCTTAAAGAAATAATAAAGTTTTTTCTCTGTTACGTGCTGTGCACAATATGCTTGGCGACAAATTTTGTTATATTTACTTGTTTCAATACAAAAACCTTTCGTAGAGATGTAGACCATGCCGTAATGAAAAAAATGAGTGGGATGGAGTTCTTAAATTGTTCTTTTTCATGCCCCATTGTTGAATGATTGGTGTAAAATTGAACTATAAATTTGTGAAACTACCGAGAAGGCTCTTGGGTGTGAAGACGGCTCTGATTTTTTCATGCCCCATTGTTGAATGATTGTAGCAATAACTATCTTTGCATATTTATTTTCGGCCATCTCTCTTTCATTGTAGGTTTCGTGTATGATTATTTGGGCAGTTGCCCAACATTATTTATTTATTTATGTGGATATTTTTGTCAGAAGCAATTCTCTGTGCATGGCTTTCTCTGCATGGATGTGTCAAACTTGAAAAATGTCAATGTATCGTTGCCAGATCATTTAGTAAGTTGATCGTAAAATTGTTTGTGAATGATCATAGTATTGTTTTGATGAATCATTGTCATGACCTAGGACTCGGCTTTGCCAAATCCTGGGTGTGACTTCCCTTTTGGATAATCAATTGCTTGAATTAGATTCCAATAATTTATGGCACAACTTTGAGACCAAATCAGGATTCACTTTATTCCCTCCTTATGTAGTACACAAACTAGTTCATTATAATAGATGCTATACAATATTCTCATTGCACTACTAGTATAACAATTTTTTCTGACTCCAAGTCTTTCCTTAAGGTATACAAAATGATTCTAAATCCCTTCGGCCTCACTATATACACTAAAAATACTTCGAAGCTTTTAGTAGTCTAATTCAATAGGTCTTTCTGAAATGTAATAATAGATAGGTGATCGGTATAGAGTCGGTAAGGGGTCAAGCACAGTGAGCAATATAAAATTACGAAAAGATAAAATGATACACTATCATTAGAATGCATTTAGCAATTTGCAATAAAGATGGGTACCTTGAATACTATCATTGAAATCAGTTGTTTTTTGAAAACAATGGGATACATCTGAGACACATTTGTGTACTTAAATATACTGAAACTTAAAAATACTTATGACAATCATTTTAACACCAAAAGGTGAGTAACCAGTTATGATATATGTTGGTCATGAGTTCACTGGTTAAGAGGTCCCCTAGCTAAGGATTTGCTAGACAAACTACTATATCCACTGGTCAAGAGATAACCGATGCCATCTATTATACCCGCTAGCTAGGGTTTATTGATAACCAACTATTATACCCCTTGCTTAGAGTTCATTAAAACCAACTATTATATTCATTGGCTAGAAGTCCATTGACTAACCAAAAATTTTATTTAAATCATAAAATGGGAAATCTTTCATTTGCGGGAAATATGACAATGAGTAAGCATTTCGATGGCTAAGATCAGATAAAATCTCTTTGTTGCAAAGATACAAATTTCAGTTATGATAATTTAACTTTGATAAACTCAGACACCATTGTTTACAACACAACCTTTCCAAACTTCATTTAGTGCTGAATAGAAAAGATCGGTAATCACGAAAACTATGATCACTTGTATGCAATAAGAACATGTAGTATATAGTTTTCAATTAACCAGGCAAATTGCCAAAATTAGAGTTTATTATTTGCTTCAAACTTCAGTTTTGAAATAAGGTTTAAGATCCAATCATGGGCAGTAAGAAGTAGAAGACAAAATTTTCTGAACCATTATAAAGTCCATCAGTCATTTGCAAAAGAATATAGGGTGTCAAGTGTCAACTATATGAGGACACCCTACAAAATATGTTCCAGTGCTTCACAATACAACTTCTCTTTTCTTCTAGCCTGCTGCTATTCTTTACCTTACTTCTTTTCTTCAATAGCTGTTTCTGTAGGTGCCCAGGATTCATTCTTAGAGTTGCAAAACAGTAGAAGAGGGCAGCACCTTCTTATTATGGATAACTTCTAAGTAATATATGTTCAGCCACCAAAAAGTAGTAGTTGGGTGTCAGCTAGGTGCTGCCTTATAGGCTTGAGATGGCTGTTTTTAATAAGGATAAGCATGAGCTGTCCATCAATAGCCATGAGTTTAGTGGGTAAATATTTGTCATGAACATAAGATGGGTGCAAGTAGGAGTTAGCAGCTTACTGGAGAAAGCATAAGGTGGCAATCATATAGCGGGCATGAGGTGGTTGTTAGCATGCGATGGTGATTTGCTAAATAAACATCAGGTGGCATCTCTCTTGCAGAGCGAGGTGGCTCAAATCTTGAGGAATTTATAATTCAATTCATAAACTTCTGACCTATCTTTATGATATCATGAGAAATTTTCTTTTACTCCTTGATATTTCCTATATAATTCCTAAGATAAGTTGCATAAATCATTTCACTTACAAATGAGTCATATGCATTTATATTGCTAAAAGTGTAACCCATTTTAACTCAACTATGTCATTAATCAAAATTAAAATATTGAAATGTTTGGCTGTTATAAGAACTCCATCTTATTATGTCTCTCCACTTTAGTCTAAAGTATTACCAAACACCTACACTTCTTCACAGAACAGGCATGTCCCAAGTATGGGAATATATCCCAAGTTTCAAATTTTGTGGCCATTGGCTTGTTGGCTGTTTAAAATGAAACTGAGTAAATTTAATTAACGGATATCGTATTTGATGTTATAAGGTAGCACTCAGCATTTGATTTTCTTTCTTCTTTAAGCTGAGTTTGATCTCTAGAATTTAAAAACCTAAATCTTGGATAAGAGGTAAAGAAGATGAAACTGCTAATGATTAGATAATTGAAGACATGCTGCATAACAAATGGCAAGAAATTATCAAGATATAACCATTGAAAATTTGAAATCCACGATCTTCAATCAATTTTCATCCACCTTACCAAGAAACCCCTGGAATTCAACAGTTTATTATCATAAGCTGGCTGGGTTACTATAATTCGCAAGATTCATATTTTACACTAACGCACTCCAAAGATTGAAAGTTTTATCTATCTACCTTATCAAATGCAATCAATCAAACATCATATTCCCTGCAAAGTACAACTAGCTTTTAAATAAATTTTACATGTAAAAAATTCTTGGTCATATTGCCTTCATTCATGACAACATTTACAAGGCATGCATTATGATCAATCGTCTTTGCTATCTCCACAGCCCCCATGATCTCTCAACGTCACTCCATGAGGAGCAGCTCGTGATGGAGTAGCCCCACCTCGTAGGATTATGGAACCACCTAACAATCATGCTGACACTGAAAAATAGCTTCTTATCATTCACATTCCTCTTGGGACCTAACTGAATAAGCATAAATTGCCGGGCAGAACCATCATTGCTTCCATGGCTTTAAACAACCAGACTACCAAATACCAACCAATTGGCATCGGCCACCATCTCCATGTTTACCAATTAATCAAGAGTCCTCATCACACAAGGAATGCCAATCTGCTACTTTAGCACTCTCTTAGGATATATATATATATATATATATATATATATATATATATCACAATCACTTTGGATAATCTTTCTTGCATTTTTGTAAGCATTGATATTATATATATTTAAACATCTAAGCAATTAAATTAATCAAGGGGGGGAGTAGTGGTAGGTAGGTACAAGTTTGCTGTAGAGAGCCGGGTTCCCCAGGCTCTTATCTCCTAGTCTATCAAGTCATGTAGAAAGAATAGACGAGGGGCCTGGTTATGCTCCAAAATTTTTCATATCTGAGCCAATTAGTTCATATTATGTGGTTGAGACTAGAGAGAGACCTTCCTCCCTTGTGGCTTGATTTCCATTTGACATTGCTTGTAACATCTGACAGATGAAGTGTGGTCAGTGTAATCTCTGAACAGGCAAATGGGTCTATTATAGTCGGAGCCCCTTCAGCCATTGCCATTCTTCCTTCTGCGAACTGCATCCCATGAATCTGTCACCCCACTCCATGTCCCTTTGAGATGCTACATAACCATTTGGCCCCTAAAGTCAATATCTACACAATGGAACTCTTGAGGCATTGCATTTCTGTTGATAGAATGATTTTTCTTGTTTCTTTCTCCATCTTGATTTAGACTAAAACAGAAGAGATTATGAGGCATATCATATATATCTTCCACCCTTTTATTAGTATTACAGATTTGCAATAGTAAGTGATGATGTTATATTAACAAATCTGTGAATTACGAGCATAAGAATAATAACTCAAGCATGGGAGGGAGAAAGCATTTGTTTGCAATCCTATGAGAAATCAAAATAGGAGAAATTTTATCCGGATTAGTAAGTCCTTGCCCCGAATGACAAATCTAGTTGACTCAAAATAATCAACTTCAAGACCCCACTTTCGCAAGGGCTATTAGATCCTATGCTTGTATTTGTTTAAGAAAATACGAGAAATGATCTCAATGAATGAAGCATAATTTGTGCTTGTTTTGTTCTGTCTATTTTACTAGCAGCTATAATGATAAGTCTATAATTATTGTCGTCGCTCGCTGGTGTAAGCCACAAAATAGTTTCATTAAACCTTAATAATGTGAAAAGAGATGAGGACGGGACCATGAGAACACATGCTCACATGGCAATGCACATGGAGGTGTTCCTGCTCAAGGACAAGGGAGGGGTTGCCACTTGCCCCCACCCCCACCTGCCTTGGAACATGACACATAACTACATGAGTAGGCTAGAGAAATGGAGTCTTTGAGAACCATAAACAGTCATGATATAGGATTTTACTTTAGATTGAGAGGGTAAGAACCTGAGAAATTCAATAGCAGATTAAGTGGTTTTCTGCCTTCCCCTCTTCAACTGCTACTCTTAATACAAGATCACATGACTCTGCTGCAATGTCAGCCATAATAACATGCCAATCATGTAATCTCATCATTTTTTTTTTTGTTATTTAGCTGGTGATATGACATATGAGCTTATCTTGTATGGCATTACTATGATCTATGGTTCAAATTGGACCGTTGGCTCTCCATTTATCAGAGGGTTGGCTGATGGTAGGTTGAGTTAAACATTTTATGGGAGAATATATGAATATAAGATTCAAGAGGTAGAATTTCTTTGAAAAAATGATTTCAGAAGATGAAGAGGTTCCAATTAGACCTGATATGCCCATTTAATTTGCACAATTAGCTCTGCCTGAGCGTTCTAAGACTAAAATAGAAACAAAATTTACCCTTAGGCATTAAAAGAAAAAAAAAACAGTTAGATGGTCAGAATGAAACATCCTATTACCTTTAGTTTGATAAGTCCTTTTACTAGGTTGTGTTAGTAGGTTTGTAATATCATCAAAGCTAAAGGGTAGTTCTACAATTCGATGAAGAACCTGAAAGTATATTAACTACTCCTGGCCCATGCAAGGGGCATGACGTGTGCTTGTTTTCCATGCACAGATGACTAAATTTGCTTTAAATTTGGTCTTGGGAGAGGTTTTGTTATCTAGGTGGAGGAGAAAAGCGAGAAGCGTGAGAGAAGATGGCGTACAAGCTCGAGAAGTCGAGGACTAGAAGGCAAGAATCCATGAAGAAGAAGCCTGATTGTGAAGTGAAGGGGAAGGTCCAAAGGCAAGAGGTGATGAGGCTGCAATGCAACAAGGGGAAGGCTTGCAAGTTCAAAAGGAGCTGCTTCAGTGAGGAAGATGATGCCGCCTCTTCTGCCATGCTCCTCTTAGCTTGTATTGTCTGTGCTCCTTCCTCCATATAGCTACCTTTTTTCCCCTTATCAACCTAGTGTGTCCATCCTTGATATCTACACTATGATCTTCACCATGTAATCTGTGTATTTAATTTAATCTAGAATACTCTCTCTCTCTCTCTCTTTCTCTCTCTGTGTGTGTGTGTGTGTGTATCTGTGTTCTCTGTCTTAGGAGGAAGGTTTGTGGCAATTAAATGAAAGTTAACTTGCAGTTACATGAAGTGGCTGATGACTCTAGTTTCGATATCTCTGTGCAATCTGTGAAAACATACCTCCAATGCCAGGTTATTTGTCCATGTAAAGCAATAAATTATATGTGCACAAGCAAGGAGCAGGTTATAAAGCAGAGACAATCTAGCTAATTAAGACTGCGGCACCATTAATTGGTCAATTATGGAAATTTGAGGATCATAATCCTTTTACGCACTTCTGAAAGTGGTCCGAACTCAGGACTTCATAGCTAATTATCCATTATCGAGTTTGCCTTCAAAACCAGCAATCTCTTTCGGCATACCTACTTCATAGGCCTCGATTAAACTTAGCTTCGGCCGACAACCGTGTTTAATGGTGATCAGGATTGGAGCAATTTGGTCCTGTAGCTTGACCCATCACTACTGCAATGTGCAAACTCAGCTCAACCAAATCGATTAGTCACTGTAAGATAAATTTGGTATAGGAAGTTTGCATATCACAAAGTCTTAGCTGGTACAAATTCAACAATTTTTTTTTTCAGTTTGCTGCATATTGTTTGTACTACTATTGCATAAATTTGGAATCACAGACAACTCCATTTATGATCCAGTGCAACTTTAATGAGCACTCAATGTCTTACATGCCCTCATTTTGCTGCAACTCAATATTCAGTGGTTTTCACCTGCTTTTTTGGAGTTGTAGCTATATGCAACCACAAGCAGAGGAGAAAAAGAGTGACCAGCATAGAACTTCAGACGATCCGACACATGCAACCAGCTACTGATTTAATTTAGTTTATCAAAATTCAGTACTTGCAGTAAGAATTATAGCCAAAATGGATGGAAGAATTATGAAAAAGACAGCACAACTCAAAAATCTAACTCAGGAAAATTATTCAGCCAATGTGGAACCTCTCTTCTTGACTCCTTATAGGGAGCTTAGAGCAATGATAAATATTTGTACCAGCTGAGTGCAATTTCTAAGTTACTGAATCAGTTTCGATGCTTGCACACGGACTGATGGCATATACTCTAAATCAGTGTAACTGGTAATTTTCCCTATGGCTCACAATCAATATATTTATGATAAAACAACATACTGAAAACAGACCTCACAACACAGTCAGCACGATTTAAGTTCTGGGATTTAAGTTCGGACCATGGGGTGGTGCTTCAACACTTTTAACACAATTTTACTTGGGTGCCAAACTTATAAAACAAGTATTGTGACACTCAGACTTGTTTGCTGTTATCAGTAAAATAAAAACGCAAGCAATGCTGTAAACATTATCATGGCACATAATTGTTAGTTTCCTTCTCAGCTTCTTGTCACTGTCCCAGGTGCAGGACGAGTCCTCCCTACTCAAAACGTTAATCTTCTCCATGTCATGTACTATGAAGGCATGCAACAGTCTTCGATGGCCATTACTAGACCCCATTCAATGATTTATAATGCAACCTGCCATCTCACTCGCCATCATGATCCAAGAACCTTTCAATCACAGATAACACACTAGTTAGCAAATCCTAACCTCACTGATGCCACTGTTCAGTGTAGCAATTCAGTAATTGGCACAAGGCTGTCACAGGGCTTGAAATTAATCCTTTCAACCTAAGCAGATATCAAATTATATGCAAGCAATCCAGATATTTCTTCCTAGGTCAGTTGCAGACCCATCTGACCAAAAAGGAAGCAGTAACACAATACCTTTGGGAGAGACCCAATTTGGGAGAGAGAATGGACAAGAATCTGGTGATATTTCTTCCATTCCATACAAAGATCAAAGCATAGCAACTAGTGAAGTACAAAACCTTTGTGTATGGCGTGAAGTGAATTGCAGTGTTTGATTTTTATAAACACAAACTATGCAAGCTGCATATTAGCATGTAATATTAAAATTTCGTATCAACTATAGCTAAGCTGCGACCAGTTTCTCGATGATTCTTCTTAGAGCAGGTGCACTTGCACTGCATTTCTGGTCAGCAAAACATGACCGGCCGTCCTCAGCTGCCCTGCAAAGCTGTGGATCCAATGGCACCTTTCCAAGAAATGGGACACCCAATTCCATGCACATCTTTGCAGCCCCACCTCTACTACTATCAAACACCTCACTGCAAGCAACCACAGAGAGTAGCTCTGGAGCATTTGTTTTAATATAATTCAGTGCCCACTCCGTCGCATCGCTCTCATCTCCAGCTTCACTGAACTTTGCAAACTTGAGGTCCGAGATTGACTGCCTCAAGCCGCTCATGTTTTCCACAACACCCAAGACCTGGATGCCAACCTTATTACAGAAACTAATCTCTTTACGCACATCAATCAAAGACACTTGTTGTGGAGTGGTTACAATTATTGCACCATCTATGCCTGTGGCTTGTAGAAACTGCATGATTGAAATATGCTCATCTGATGTCCCAGGTGGAGCATCCACCACGAGATAGTCCAGCTCTCCCCAATGCACATCCTTCAGGAACTGCTTTATGAGTCCATTCTTGCGCGGACCTCTCCATATGACAGCCTCGTCAGGGTGGGGGAGCATGAACCCAATAGACATGACCCCAAGGTTTGATTCGAGGTATATAGGGGACCAACCAAGGTTGCTTTGGTGGATGTCCTGCCCTTCAAGGCCCAACATCTTAGGGATGCTCGGCCCACATATATCTATGTCAAGGAGGCCAGCCTGGTAGTCCATATCAGCCAATGCAAAAGCAAGCTGGGCTGAGAACGTGCTCTTTCCAACCCCCTTACCAGATAAAACCAGAATTTTGTGTTTAACAGTGGCCATTCTCTCCATTATGGCAACCAAGTCTGACAGAAAAATTAGATGTCCCATCAATAACTTAAACATAACATGGTGGCATCAAAGAAGATTAATGTTCTAAATTCGTAAAAAGAAGCACACCTTGTAAAAAATACAGTATTTAGAAGCACAATCTTTTGAATTCTGAAGTTGCAATTTGTAAATGATAAGGTTTTTCTCATAGTAAGCGATACAGTATTTAGAATCATTCAAGCATTTTCCATTATAATTTCTAATATCCAGTACACTGCTGAACATAGAATATCACAACAATTTTTGCTTATTGAACCTCCTTCCCCGCTCTCACACCCTCTCCAACAAAAAATAACAATAATCAAAATGATGACGACGACGATGATGATAAATTAAATAGTACTATAACAATGATAATAATAATAACAATATATATAAACAGTAATAGTAATAATACTAATAGTAATAATAATGGTAATAGAAATAATAAAGTCTCTTCCAAACCAAGATACAAACAAGCAACTTCACAATTGATCACCACATGCACCTATAGATGATACATATACAATTGATGTAGCCTTACTGAGATGTAAAGACTACAGAAATAATTCTGCTGCAAGATTTAGGGTGCAGATCTCAATTGGGGTAGATAAATCAGTTTTGTTTGCCAAATCTAAGAAAATAAACCAGTATTCTGCAGCATAACAGTAGAGATAAATTTTAGAAGAAGAATAAAACAGTCATGGGAGAAAGGGGAGTGGAGAATATTGATAAGTAGTAGAATAAGGATGGGTGCATTAGTGCTGGTATGATCGCACAGCCCTCTCTCATATTTCTGAAGGACTAGGCTCTCCTTGGACCTTTGGTGGCACCAAAATCTTGCAGTATGCGGATGAGACCCTCGTTTTTCGATGGGCTATCAAAGAGCATAGACGGTCCTCAAAATCACCCAATATTGTTTTGAACTTATCTCTAGGCTCTCTATCAACTATCAGAAAATCTTGGTGTCTAGCCTCACAGAAGAGTCTGCTGCAGGGATAGGGGGGCCAAATGGCCTAACTGTGGCTTCTCTCCTCTGCCTCTGTAGTACCTAGGTCTGCCACTTAACACCAGGAAACCTCCTGATTGGCTGCAGCTCATTCAAAAAATTGAATCAAAACTTGCTGCTTGGAAATGTAAGCTTCTATCCTTCGGAGGTAGATTCATTTTGGTCAACTATGTCCTCGCTGCAATTCCTCTCTATGTCATGTCTCTCTTTAGGCTGCCGGCTTGGGTAACCAGAAGAATTGACGAGTGTAGAAGAGGGTTTCTTTGGAGAAATCAAGCTTCATCATCTGATTTCTCTTCTAAAGTCAACTGGCAAACAGTCTATTAGAAAAAGGAGGAAGAAGGTCTCAGGATCAAAAGATATTTCTCTCATGAATCAATCACTCCTTGCAAAATGGGGTTGGAGATACCTTAAAGATGACCCAGGCCTGTAGAGAAAGGCTTAATTGGAAATACTATCAAAGAGTGAAACTTTCTCAATGCTGTAAACCCAAGAGGAGTTGTTCTAAACTCTAGAACAACATGATACATTCTTTTCATCCATTCTGGAATCAAATCCTTTATGAAGTTGAAATGGACACAATACTCTTTTTTGGAAAGACAATTGGATCCGTGAGGTGCCTTTGAAGTCTCTATTCCCACCTTATATGGTTTCAGCTAGAGAAAATCTGGATTGGTGAGAGACCTTCAATTCAAGAACAAAAAAGTAGAAGCTTCTACCTCATACCCATCTTCTCAACAAGCTCAACAAGAATATGCAGAACTTGACAAAATCTTTGCTGGTGCTCCTCTTGAGATGGAAAATGATCAGCTCATTGGGAAAAATGATACCAAAGGAAATTTCTCTTCAGCCACTCTGTACCAATTCACCATTAAAAGAGGTATCAACTGCAACTTTGCTAAATCTCTTTGGACCATTTGAGTGCCACTGAGGGTCAGGTTTTTTCTTTGGCTTTGCCTCAAAAACAAACTGAACACAAGAAACACCCTCAGCATGAAGCTTGGAAAGACCCTTGGTGGATGTGTTTTCTGCCATGCTTCAGAGGAATCATTCATCAGTTTCTGTCCTGTCTGAACTACTTGGGAATTTGGGATATCATCAGTTCATCACTAAATGTCCCACCACCCCCCTCAAGATTTCAGTCCTTCCTCCTCAATTGGGTGACACAGTCTTTTCCTAAAAATCTCCAGCCTATTATACATATGGTCATTGCAGCCTTCACCTGGCCTTACTGGAAGGAGAGGAATTTGTGGATATTTTGCTCGAATCAGCATCATCTGACCAGACCAAGCTTTAAAGAGTACTAGAAGGGAACTTGCTCCTTAATCCGTTGTTTGGCCGATCAGACATCTCATGCACGGTTTTGAATGAGAGAAAGAAGTGAGGAATCCTCTTTTCAACTTTGACTCTCCCACTCCAATCGTTGCTTTTCTTTCTGTTACTTCAAAAGTAGTTGCTTCAGCTCGAAATGACACTTCTTCCTGCTGGCAGTTCAAGCTACCCCTTTCTTTCGTGAATGAGACAATGAAATTATCATCCAGAATGCCTTCAACTATTTCAAAGATTGGTCTCTTCTTTGTAGCAGCAAGCAGCTCCCAGCATACACTGCAATCTGGATGAAGATTAAGAAAATATCATCAACTTCGGTTGAATTCCGAGCACTGAACTTATTTGTCACCTTGAAAATTGGTTAGAAGATCCCATTGCTTGCATATCAGACTCTCTCGTTGGTTCATTAATTTTTGCTTCTGATCCAGCTATCACTGCAGCAATCTCCCAGTAGAAGACATTAGAGAAGACCTCCGTTTTTTTGCTGTGAGCCTGCTGTACATGGCTCTCTGCCGCAGCTGGTTCTTCGACCTTCTTAGCTCCTCATCTTAATCTCTCTCTGTAAACTGGCTTTTTTAGGAGTTTCCTACAAGAAACTCCTTGAACACTATTTATTGTACATAATCTTTGCTTTTAATAAAAGAAGGGTGGCATGCTGCCTTCCCTTTCATCATCAAAAAGAAGTAGAATAAGGAAGGATGTTGAAGAGAGAAGAGAAGAAGAGAAAGATGGGCTGTGGCCTCTTATTTTCCAATGTATCTCACGTAATATCTCCAAAATCACCACCACCACAGCTGGCCACTTCTCCCTTTTGATAAACCTAACCAATCACTAATCCTACTGCAATTACGACTCTTAAATCTGGATATAACCTAAACTAAACATCAAACTAAAGCATTGATTTTAATTGACTAGCAGGTCATTATTAACTTACATTAGGACTCCCTAATTTAAACATAAACAGAAATAAAAGAGCAACTAAATCACTCTAATAAGCCATGATCACTGTCGTGGCACTGCAGCATAAATAGCATCTGTGATTGGTATGCTACAATGAACTGAACCTCTAAACAGGAAAATGATGATTCAGAAAAACACACTGAAAACAACAAATGCATTAATAATTAAATACTTCGTAAATTAAATAATAAAAAACGAAACAATGGAATTTTCTACCACACCATCCAGGCTACAGTACCACTATGAGATCCTTCAAAGCATAGCCTTCATGCATATACAGATTTTGTCAAAAATTATTTAGAATATCATATAGTAAATTCTAAATGGTGATATCTTAATTAAGACATAAGGAACAATATGAAGTCTTATCGCACAAATTTGTTTTCAGCTTTATAATTTGAAGTTGTCAGGGGTATGCAACTAGAGATCATTGTAGCTCTTCAGCCAAACTTGACCAGTATATCATATTACTTGGAGAGTAGAAGCTGAAATCACCTCATATATTTGCTACACCTGACCTGGAACCACGATTCTGCACTTTCGAACTGTATCTACTAGGAATCACAAGTCGGACAATCCAGAATTGAAGTTCAAAGGAGAAGTATCTCAAATCGTGGGTCGAGTGGCAAAAACAGGGAGGGGTGAGGGCAAGAGAGAGTCTGCTAACCTAGAGATAAGGCTAGAGCAAAGCAACAGAAAAAAGGCAAATTGGCCCATTTGAAGGCAACTGGAGGTGGTTGGAGATGGCACAATAGGCAAAGGCGAGGGTGGCACTCGCAATGCAAGGAGGGCGGTGAGGGAAGGGGAGCAGAAGACATTAGAGGTGGAGGGCGAGGCGGGATTCCAACAGGCAAAGGTGCCTAGGGGGGTCAAGGGGGGAGGCGAAAGGCAGTCAAGGGCTCAAGGAAACAAATCAAAAAAATTCAAGACAATTCAGACAACTTTAACTACCAAAACTTAAAATTATACACCAAGAAAACCTATCAAGTGCTATCTCTTCCTACAGAAATAAGAATAAAGTTTGAAACTTTTTAACAGAACATGGAAAATTAAAGTTGACAGCAAGCATATATACCAGGGTCAGGGCCTTTTGGAGCCGTAGCGCAGATTTGCTGATTAGGGCATCCCGCGCAAGCATCCGCCTTCCCCGCCGAGTCCGACTGCGGCCCCGGGCAATCTGTAAAACGCCCCAAAAATCCATCAGGGAAACCCCAAAACCATCAGAAAAAACGCCAGAAGAGCACAAAGACTATTTTTTCCGATCAAAAAAACAAAAATCTTACGATCGTTGGCATTCTCAGGGATTCCATGGTTTCCGTTCTCCATCGCTCTCCCTCTATCCCTCCCTCCCTCCCTCGTCTTGAAAAATAAACAGGTATACATATGTATAGATATATGCATGTAGATTACCAGATATACCCATTGTTTATTTGGAGCGCTGAGCCATCTGATCTGAATCAGACGGCTGACGTACTCTGGTACTGCACCGTTATTTTCCTACTGGGTGGACTCGCCCTCCTCGAAGCTCTCATCCTCTCGTTCCCATTTCAATCGAACCCCGCCCATTTGTTCGTTAATATTCCCCTTCGACAATGGTCCCTTGTTGCTTCCGCTCGGGTTGCGGCAAAGGGCGACTCTGGGTTTAGGATGCAGCGCTCGGGCACTCCATGACGTCTCTCAGGTATTTACAAAGGCGGCAGCTTCTCCCCGTCTTGATTGAGTCCTTTTTTCGGGCTCTTTGGAGTTCACAAATGGATTAAAAAACCTTTGCTCTCTTTTGTGCTAATTTCTTTCTTTATTTGGGCAATTTGTGCCCTTTTCCGAGTTGATTTTGTTCGTTCCTAGTGGTTTGATTTGTGTACTGTTTAAAGTTTTCTCCTTTAACAGTATGAATAGCACCCACTTTATATTTGGTATTTGAAGAAATGGCAACCTTCATTTAGTAGGATTTGGTCCTTGTTGAACGCATTTTGCTCGTTTGAGAGGGGGGACAGCGATTAGGTTTAAAAAAGGGTCCATTTGGTCTCATTTTTTTTTCATTTGGTCTAATTCAATCAACCATTGAATTGGGCCTAGGTTAAGGCGTGTTTGGTTGGCGACGGGAGTCGAAATCGAAAAATAGAAATTAGAATGGCTATATTTCTTGACTTGGAATCGGAATAGGATTTGAATACTAGAGGAGAGGTAAGGATTGGTTTTGGGAGGATTGAGGCATCCCCATTTCCTCTATGAGAATAGAACTCCTCCCAACCAAATGGTGAAACAGGAATCACGTATTTCTATTTTCACTTCAGAATGCAACTCCCTCCAAAAAAACTCTCTCATGTTAGAATTCTGCAAAAGCTGTTCTCTTTGCTTGAGGCTACAGTATCTTAATTTTCTTTTTATTTTATGCTCTATCTCAACCTTATGTTGCATATAACCTAAGCAAACTTTAAGTTCATATTTAGATTCATTAAGCTTTAAGTAAGAGTTGGATCTCATGTTTAAGAAGCATGAATCAAGGCTTGGTTGCATGCTGATCATGCACTAATATCGTCGTAGGTGCTATATGTCGTCAAATTTCCTGGCAAGACCATTCCATTTGCTCATGCATGCTTCCAAAGGTTGATTAAGGAAGAAATGTGGCATTATGCATGACCAAATCAAGAAATGTTTTGATGGACAACACAGACTGCAAATTGACTTGTCCACATACCATATGCTCAGGCTCTATTATTATTTTTTTTAAAGTTCTGTATATAAACTATTAAAAAAAGATATAAACTTAATTTTTTAAAAAAGCTTCCATAGATGAGAAATATTTACAGCACTATATAAAAATCAAGACATTTATTCAGAACCGTATATATGAAGATTTGTAAATATCTGAATGTATTTAATCTATCAACAGAAGTTGTGCATATACCGAAGTATGTACTATATAAATGCCATCTTTTCAATTTAGATAGAAAAAATCCCAAGTTAAGATAGAGTCTACAATTCATACAAAAAAAACCCTGACTCTTGGTTTGAATAGGTGGTGGCAGCTACTTAATATGATAAAAGGAAAAAAATACAGCATGCACATGAGAACAGTATAATTTCATTATGAAAATATAATAGCAGTCATTTATTAAAAATTATCATACATTGAGAGAAATGATCTTTAAAGTATATACTTATAGTACTAAAATAGCAGTCGTTTATTAAAAATTATCATACATTGAGAGAAATGATCTTTAAAGTATATACTTATAGTACTAAAATATATACTGATATTAATTAAAATAAATATTATCTGGTTGTTAAGTCCTTGATCTGAACCCAAGTTAGAAGGAAACTTGAATGCAGACCCACTCCTCTTATGAAATTTGGGCTAGATTTTACTTGAATCCAACCCCAAACTGACCCACTAAAACCCCTAGCAGGTGGGACTGATTTAAGTGATGGGTAGAGTCAGGTTGGGTTAAACTCTACTATCAGAACTAAATAGGCAATACCAAGTTTAACCTGACCCACTAGTGGAACAAGCTTGCTTTTTTTATACCTGAACAATGGAATTAAGCAACAGTTAGCCCAAAATTTCTAGCCTAGTTTTATTCAAGGGTTCAACAATGCAAATGGCCTACACTACACATCTCTAAACTAGATTCTGGCCAGCCTCATCTTGAAATTAATGTAGGTGTCAAACTTGTAGGGCTCCTCACTCTTATTGGCTGCATGCCATCTTTCAGTAGATCAGATCTCAAAAACAAAACACACTTCATTCTTCAAAAGCAAAATTGACTATTGGAACAACCCTCCTTACTACAGAAGAAAGTCTAACAAATAGTTGGCAAATGCTTTGTTTCCGCACCTTTTCTCGTCCTATTATTTGTTCTAGTGACATATTATTAACATCATTAATATTGCTTTCATGCAACATATTTTCATTAAATTGTGGCTGATACTTATTGCCAGTGGATGAGAAATTGTCGCTTTTGATACTTAAAAGTAAACTTGTTTGTCCAATTATTCCTTGTGCAAAAATGCACCTCTCGTGGTATCTTGTGAAGAACCATGGAGTAAGGTTGCTTCTTAGTGGGTGTAATAGGATCAAGATGCATCCTTTTTGATGCGATTCAAAACCCAAAGCCTCCTCCAAAGGCCAGTGATATGCCAACATTTGAATACGCTGAGATAAAATGTTTGAGACCGAAAACTTCTTGACAGCATGCTGGCATTAAAAGCTTTTTTGTTGGATAGATCATGATACTAGATTTTAATAATGTTAGAGGTAGAAGAAGAAAAGATTTTCTATGATCATTCTAAATGGGCAGGGCTCTTATATGATTTATTAGCAATGATATGTATATATACAGTCCATTTTTCTGAAAAAAATAAAGCCATGGATGTTCATATACATAGCCATGGGAGGTGGATGACCATCATGCTCTTCAGATAGAGAGCTAAGCTAATATCCATCACATGAGATCACATATGCTGATAAATGCATAGCATAATGGTTGGTAACACATGCATGATTTTCCAATCAGGCAAGTGGGAACTACATGCTCTTTTTCTCCAAGAACAAGGACAGAAAGATGCCCAGCCAAAATTGAGAGAGATTTGAACTTGGGTTACTTACACCCAACCTCCAGCTACTTCACCAGCAGACCATAAACTCGGCTCAGCAACCTGTATTTGTAGATACAATTTTCTACTAGATGTTCATATATAGCATTGTAATTGATACTTCTATTGTGACAAATATGTTAAGACATGCCGTTAACATGCAATGATATGATCTAGTTTCCATGCCATAATATCAGGGCAAAATAAACTTCCAGGAATTTCAAGATACAATGCCACCACACCCAAAATGTTACCCTAAGTTTGTCACAATAACCCACCGAATCATGTCAGTATAACTTATTTTAGGTCATTGTATGAGCCACAGCACTTGGTCCAAATCTGACTTAAAATACACCAATTACATGATCACAGGTAGTTGAATCAGAAGTTGCCTACCTATCTTTCAGAAAACCAATCAGATGCAACAATAAGACTGCATTGAGAGCCAAAATTCGCAAACAAGCTTTTATACAGCGATGGGCATTCTCACAAATAATGCAAAAGAATGCAGGTCCCTGTTAGTTAAAACTTGGAACATAGTCATTAGAAACATTTTATTCAACTGCATATTACTAAAATAAAACAGTATGTGACTGTTGATATTAGTAGTCCTCATATTTTTCGGCATTATATCAGAAACAAACACCACAAGAATAATCAAAAACCCCTGTTTGTTACAAAGCATGAGGACAAAGTAGCATGGCCTCCATATGAGTCGTGGATCTTTAATCCTGTAATCAAAGCAGATGAGATGGTTCTGCTATTCCTCTTGTTATGTACTCCAAACCATTGCTTAGATCTCTGCAGAAATTTCTGACGAAGGATTCTGTGCATCCAAACATAACTCTTGTTCTCCTCTCTGCGACCAAGGCATACCACATGTAAACTATTAAAATCCACCCGGCAGAGGGAATGGTCGGGCCTCCTAGGAGAACCAATAAGGTCTTAACTCCACACAGCCAGTTTTGCATAAGCACTTCATGTTCACTGGATATAGCAGATCCATAGACATGGATCAAACATCTTTAAGAAGAAAAGGATAGCTGTGGCATGAACATAAAATATCTTCAGCACTGTGCCTGGTAGGAGAAGGGAATATGGGATGAGCATGGAGACTTCTGCATAGAGAAATATTCAAGAAAAAGTTTTCAGTAAGCAACATACCAGCCTCAACTGCAATCCGACCCAATACTGAAGCTGGGTTACCCTGGCAATCAGCTACAAGCTCTAGCCATACATTCTGCCAGCCAAATCCAGTTGACAATTATGAGTAGATATCTGATTATCTCCCTCTCATCTTCCTCTATTTTCCTTTTTTTGGCCTTTTTTTCCTCTCCTCTTCCCATCTATCTATTCCTTTTAATTTTTTCCCTTTTTTGTTCTTTTTTTCTTTTTTTTCCATATTTAAAAAAAAGGTAAAAGCCATGACGACCAGGATCAGGAGGCAGATATCACAAAGTCGAGCACGAGCAAATTCAAATTCTTGCCAATGCAAAGCTGCCAGCTCCCAAACTGGTAGACCAAGAAAGAACAAAAGCTAACATGGCCCTCAACTTAGAACTTCCTAGTGGTGTATTATGCAACCAAATAACAAGTTCAGCTTCCAGGTGAAGAACACAGTGAATGATATCATGCTTTACTTGACGAGATGCGTGTTGGAGCCAATTTACTTCTCCATGCTTTCTTGAATCATGGCTGGCTGCTTCCAACAACCTGAACAAAGATATTCAAGACAAAACGTCTCAAAATATTTGCAGTCTTTGATGCACTTCCCACACTGGATACACCTTGCAATGCAAACATCACAAGCCCTACACTTGGATACTTCACCATGACAGCGTTCTGAAGGGCAGTCATAGACAAGCTTAAACTTCTGACATCCTGGGCACATCTCAATATCAATAGCACGCTCATCATCACAGGCTAGAGAAGAACGGCCAAGGTGATAAAACCGAGGCTTGCGAGATTTCGGCTGCTGAAGTTGGTCAGTGCCTAATAAGAACTTCAGCTCTTCAAACTGTTCTTGTGATACACTAAAAAGCCTACCGAGTTCGAGGTGTTTTATCCCCAGCATACCTGAAGACTTAACAACCTTTAGGGCATTAATGAGGCCTTCTACACTAAGCCTCACACATCCAGGAACACTCAACTGCAAGACAAAGAGCATGTTTTTCATAATCACATAAATGATTTCAATGAATAATCTGAAAAGGAAAATTGAAACGACAATAAAAATATCAGCAAATCATGTAATTGCAAGATGGACCTCAATAGTATATTGTCCTTCTAGATCCAGTTAAGTGGTGATAAGTCAAAATAAATATCTCAAAAAAATTATTACTTTATTACATTGGTGCAGAACAACACCGTTTTTCTTGTCAGGACAACTTCTAGACCAATGAATATCATCTTCGAATATATTGTTAAATCCCACTGACTTCTCTAGCAAGTCTGTCTTGTTTAAATTACTGATATTTAGAATAGTAACACAGAGATATATACTGCAAGGCATATCTACAGGAGGGCGTTTTCAATAATTATGGAAACAAAGGAACCCATGCTTCACAGAAAGCCAGAGCCAGTAAAGTAAAAATATTCATGTTACATCCGTAGAGTAGTTGTTTATCGATAACAGTAATGCATGGTATGTGGATCTCCCCCCACTTCTAACCAGAGAAATTCTGCAGCATAACCAACACCCCTCTTAACAATCTAGTTAAAGTACTACTTCGACTTCTGGAGTCTGAAAAAGCCACCACAAGAAGTCTACCTTCAATATCAGCAGACTCTGGGGTCTAAGTAAACATGCTTCACATGAACAGTTTATGCATTAATGTAACTTCTGGAGCCTGACTGCGACCCTTTCACCTTCTCAAACATCTAGTTCTTAATAAGGAAAAGTGAATCAATTATGAAAAGCATATTGACAGACAGGGAAAATTCTAATTTCAAAAACATACTACTGTTCAACTAGCATAATATGAGATGACAAAAAATGAAATCAGAATCTTTTTAAAACTTTCAATAGTTCTAGATAGTTATGCAACTATATGATGCATCATGCCAGTGCACACCTTTAGGTGTTATATTACAAAATTCTATATTTGGCATGGAAATATCACATGCCACTCAGGAAGAATACAGAATGGAATAACATTTCACTAAAAATATGGAATGTCATTATAATATACTTGTCAGAGCACTTTAATGATTCCAATGTAAAAAGACTTTGATGTAGTATGGCAGTGATAAACAGCACTCTACATACTACTGTATAATGAGAACTCCCATAAGACATTTCCAAGACATTCGAGAAGTCCATCAGATGTTCAACAGACTGTTGCACAAGAACTCCCTTGATTAGGGGGAGTACCCCATTTATCAGGTGGGATAGAGGAATAAAATAAGAATCCGGATTTTCAAATCCTGAATTCTCAGCCAACTGTCTCATAAAATAAAAAATCTCGTCGAATCCTGCAACCCAACTCAAAAATCCCAACTAAACGTACTCTCTCTAATCTATTTAACCACAGCCATCCATGTGTTTTCTCATGCATGAAACAATCTTTACTGCTACTCTCCAATTGAAGACCTAGGATTTCTGCCCATGTGCATCACCCATGTGACTGCTAGCTAGAAAAATGGAAATCACAGAGACCCAAAAGAGAGGGCCAATAAAAGCACTGAACTCAGCCCTGGGAAAAAAATGTCGATCCCAGCTGGATTTCCGTGGTTTCCAGTGAGCTGGTTGCCTTTTTGGGTTCGTTTATGAGAGTCTAAAGCATTACTCATTCAACAAAAATTCATTGATTACTGAGTCTTGCTCAACATGGTCATGGTTATAGTTCTAATATGTCAACCAGAGAATCTTTAAAAGCGAGCAAATCTGACAAATTAATCTAATTATAATTCAGTTCCAGGAATTGAGTACATGTTATATATGTATGTCATATGATACAGGTAGAGAAAATATTAGACAGCAGGGCAGGAGCGGAGGCACCTGCCTGTCTTTTGTTACTGATAAACTTCACTACATTGCACCCCCATGGAGTTGCCTTGGCAGGTATAGAATTAAAGACAAAGGATAGACCACAATAAAAAAGTCCATCCAACAGGATATGCCCATAGTCCAATAGATAAGAAAAAGAAATATTGCAAAAGCGCTAAGCCAAAGGTATAGCAAGTGGAGAAACATTGAAATATTGTAAAAGCGCTAAGCCAAAGGATATGCCCATAGTTCAATTTTCATCATAGCTTGGTGCATAATCTAAGGGCCTGTTCTCTTTGCGATAAAATAGTCCTGCTACTTCAATCAATTAATCTTCATCCATCATCAAACAATTTTAAACCAAAGGCATAGTCAGAGATTTTTCTCTTTCTTTTTAACAATTTACACAATCCCCTCCCCCCATCCTCTACCTGACCACCACCATCATCAACCAAAATTAAGAAAAAGGTAGTGATTTTAAGAATAAGTGAAACATTGGGGCCCCTGGTTAGTACAGCCTCACATATTAGAGCTAAATTTTTGGAAGTAGATAATAAAATATGATCAGAAGAAACATGTTGAAAGAACAGAAATCTACAAAATCTAAAACTAAAGACCTAGTGATTTCAAAGAAAGCCAGTTGAGGAGTGAGTTGCTTTGATTTTATACTGATCCAAAAGTTATTACTATAAAACCATTTTTTCCCTGGTAACTTCTAAAGCAGATTATTTCAACCTCACAGATTCATTAAATACAGTGAGTTCTGGACTTTGTCTACCACCACTCTCAGACTACAATTATTAATACTTTAGAAAGCACAATTGGAAGAAGCATATTGGAAAATTTGTTGAAAGAATGGTTTCCAACAGAATTGGGATCAGAATAAAGGCATTTTTTTGCAAAATACCCAAGCAGCAGCCCTCTTGAAAGTCTTGTTTAAATATAACTTGAACTTCTGGAGCCTGACTTCTTAACAAGATCACCCCCATAAAGCTAGCTAAAATATCAGCTGACCAAGTCTGACCGAACACCCACTGAATATGTAGTTGAAGCATCAGTTTAACGTTTAGTCTGATTAAACTCCCATCAAGGATTTAAGTATCATGCCATACTGACCAGTACTGGCCATACCGTACAATACCAATGATGGAATGGTACTCAATACTCCTCTTGTTACCATATTTACCATCACGTCAAAGGGTTTTCATCTTGGCTGAGGTACAGACACTAACTAATACGATGTATAATCAACATTTTGGCCCACATTATCTCCATTGATATAAATCAATTTATCCCCCCATAAAAAGCTGATATGATACGAAAAATATTGGCCACTATCTCCTAATCACCTGCTGAGTGTTATAAATTATTTGCTAATTAAATATTCAAATTAACAACTTAAAATGATATGTAATTTTAGACTAACTATATTTACTGAGATTTTGATATCTTGATTCTGAAAAACTTGGCCGATATCCTGGAATCTCTCAATACTTTGTTTTTTTCCCCATTTTCCATCTCGGCTAATATAAATTGAGATCTTGGTCAATATCAGTCTCATCACCAATGGAGGTGGCCCAGATCTCCAATTTGAAAAACCTTGTTGATCTCAACTTTGCTATACTAGCACTAACTACCATACTGCATGCCTGCAAAATATGATATACTAGGACTATACCAGAACAGATACGGGTAGCAATGTTGGTATCAAGACTTTCAAATGTGCTCCCACCTCTAGCATATAGTTATTATAAACAGAAATTGAAAAAAGCTATTATGAGTAGCACATCGACAGGGGGATGACATTCTAATAGAAGAAAGATATTCCAGTCTAACAACCATAATATACTAAAGAAAAAAATAGAAATCATCAAGATATTTTTGAAATTTTCAATAATTGGATAACCAAGTGTCTGTGCAATGATGAGAAATGCCATGCCAATGCACATCATTAGGAATTTCATTATAAAATTGCAAATTTGGAATCAAAACCATGTACAAGGCAAGCAGAATAGGTAATGCAAGCTTTCATTCGAAGGAGGAAAAAAATAACACAAGGTCCAATGCCGAAAGAATTTAAAGGTCAGAGGTGGTATAGGAGTACGATATAGCAATTGAAAAAACAGAAACCAGAAAGGAGCCACCATAAAAGTTGCTTCATTCACAGATGGGGTAAAATATTGCTAATTATGGTGAATGCCTTTTTCTAGGGCTCTTTAACGAGCATCAATTGCATAGCTTCAAAAAACAATTCAATGTCTATTGAGACTTGCTAATTATGGTCATAGTCATGGTTGCAATATATTGTTGACAAAGTGTTTAGAAGTGAGCATGTCTAATGAGGTTCATCATTAACAAGTACGAATTGAGTACATATTATATATGTGCACAATGGCAAAGCACAACCTTAGGTATTTGATTGCAAAGTAGTATCCTTGGAATCAAAATCATGGGCATGAAAGGAAGAACAGAAGATGCAATCTATCATAAAAGAAAAGCAAATAAAGTACTTGGAAAAGCAAAGCAATCCTAATAATCTAGTGGCCCTACAAAAATTGAAGGTCAGGAATGCTGCAGGAGTGGTAACAGCCACCGTTATAAAAAAATTGATGACAAAGTATTTTGAAAGTGAGATTGTTTCATCACTAACAAGTACAAATTGATATATGTCTCATCTGATGCAGATATAGACAATGGGTGAAAGGGCAACAGCCAGAGCCAGAAACATATATGGGCGTAGGTACTTTGTGGGTGCAAAAGGTGTACATTTTACAGAGAAATGTACAAAAACACTTTGAGTGAGGAAGTGCCAAATTGCCTAGGAAGTGGGTGTGTGCTTTCGAGTTTTTTGGGAGTTTCCGAATCACATAGGCCACCCTAGGTAGAAGTTTCCTGGTCCTAAACAACAGCATGGGAAGTTTTGTACAAGTTCCCTTAGTGAATAGCCCCATTTTATTGCATGTAAATGAAGTGAGAAAAAATAGAGAGTCAAGTTGCTCTCCGGCAAAGAAATCCAGAGTTCACAATTGTCTAAATGCAAGCAAATATTGACACCAGTTATTACAGTGATTGGAAAGAAAATAAGAAATAGCAACTAACTAGTACTCATTGAAGAAACAATACATGGAACCAAAGTTACTACACTGAATGGCCTCCACCAAAGGGTGAACAATACAGAACAGGGAATGGCATCAATATAGAAAGAGTATTTGTACAATTGCAAGATAATGCATGCAAAAGGAATTTAATCACCACTTCTAGAGAACAGCAATCCTCGATAACCAAATAAAAACACAGCCAAGACAATCTCGTAATAACAGTCAAACTCAAACTAGAAGTCCATCTGGTACAAACCTTTCTTAGCCTTGGGTTATTCTCAAGCACATGCTTCAGACCATCGTCCGTGATCCTCGAGCAACCCACGAGGATCAGGCACTGCAAGTTCCCCTGAGCTCTCTCTGATAGCTGCAGAAGATCATCATCAGTTATCTTCTCACTTAAGAAAGAATCTATCTCGATGCATCTCCACAAGAGTGGATCATTCTGAACTGCCGAATGCAGTGACCTGCAGACCCTTTCGACAGAGAGGAGATCCTGAACACCCAGATAGCCGAGCGCAAAAAGCAAACCCTCATGTGGAGCACCCTCATCTCCTCCACTAGAATGAGCTATTTCAGCATCCCCGGAGTCTGAAAACTCCTCCACATCTACAGCATGCTTAAAAACTCCATTTTTAGCTTCATATCCCAATGATCCCGAGGATCTTTGCCCTACCCAACCATCATAGGCACCTCCATAGTTCAGCTGGGACACCCAATGGTAACTCAGACCTTCAAAAAAAGCACCACTTCCCAGCTTGCGATCACCAGAATTTAGGCTGAAATCTTCGATCCAGCCGGCGATCGCAGTGAAAGTATTGCTCAAAGTGGTGCTCAGTTCCATCCCGAAGGGGTCAGACGGCAAAAGATCAACAGGATCACAAGAACCATTCCTGTCCGCCCTCCCTCCATCCCCTCCATTGCCATAAGGATTCTCGATCCCCCGGCTCGACAAGGGGGGCTTATCAAATCCCTCGGCACTCCTATCACATCTGGCGGATCCAAAATCCTCATCCGCACGGATTGAAGCAGGGAATACAGAATAAGATGAGAAATTTAAGGTCATCCTATACTCCTATCGAACCCAAACAGAAACCCTAGCTTTTCTCCCTTCTGATTTCTTTTGTACCAAATCTTCTAATCTTTTAAAACGGGAAGACAACCGGATCTATATTTTCCAACAAAAACGGAGAAACCAAAAAAAATCAAATTTTCCGAATCAACACCTAGTTTTTCCTCTTTTTTGCGTTCAATGGTTTAACCTAATGTAAATCGTGCTGGTTTTTTTTTCCCTCGCTTCTCTATCTAACAGAATAGAAACCCTATATGACAAGCCCTCAATTTTCGATAGCGAACAAAAATACAGCACCAAAAATATCACGGAGCCTCTTGTTCGTTTTTCCAATCTACACACCTAGCCAGATCAACCAAAAACAACAAAAAAAACGAAAAGAACGAAAAAAAAAGAAATCTAAAGATCTCCTGACTCTAATCCCCTCCAAACTCCACGTCCCCCAATACCAACCCGATCCAACCAAACTCCCCAAATCCCGATCACAAATCCCACCCAAAACTGACCTTTCTCGCGAAAACCGACGAATTAGGATTCGAGCAAGAAGAGAGGAGAAGAACCCGACGACGAGAGACGGAATTGAAGAGGGGCAGGGAGAAACGCCAGGCAACGGAAACGAAGACCCGGAGAGATCTCTTCCTCTTTGGAGCAGGGAAGGGACCAAAGAGTAAGAGGGACGGAGGCCGGGAGGGAGCAAACGATAATTTACTAAAATTGGGAGGCTTTCACGGATCTCTTCGCGGTCGGGGGCGGACGCGTGGCGGCTTCTCCGCGCGCGGGAGCTCCCTCCCCATCGCCACGCGCTCCTTGATCTCCCGCGAGACCACCTTATCGGATCGTCCACCCTCTCCGCGATCTCCACCGTCCGATCGTCCAAGCTGTTAAATATACTCCTCTTTTCCTTAAAACTACGCATTATGTGTCTCCCTGTCTAGAACCATTAACGTGGACTTTTAGTATTCTGTGGCCACCGGCCCACCAGCGAATACGTAGTCGGGGACCCAGAAAGGTGCAGGCCACGTGTCATGAAGGTAGTGGTTGATAGAGTTTTCTTGGTACCTAAGTTTGGACTCGCGGGGATAACGATATTGGGGAATGCCGAGATAGGGGAGGGGGACGTGGAAGGCGTCGATTGGGTGCAACTTCCTTGGGATAGCCCATCGCTCCAAGGCTGCTCTTGGTCACGCTACCTTGGTGGGTATGGATTCTTATTCTTTCAAAGGAATCCTCTACTCATTGAGGTATTAGTGCCAGATTGCCGTTCGATTTAGGTTGTCCATATATTCTGAGAGGTAAATACTGGGTCATCTCTTTTACCGTTCGTCACTCAAAAGAGATTTTGTAGACTGAGATTGTTTTGGCTCTCTTAACTTTATGTCATTTTATTTCTTTTAATATTGCGGATAGCATTCATGCCAGATTGACGTGAGCTACCGTTGAAAAAAAAAAAAAGAAAAAGTAAAGGATCTTGGAAGGAAAAAAACCAACGCAAAGGATGTCTTGGAGGAGTATGAGATTCTTGTTGGATGCTAAGTTTATATTTGTTATGGGGATGGTTTAGAACGATTAGGGGATAAGTATCCACAATTAACAAAGATTAACTCGGTCACGTGCAAATGAACATGATATTATAAACTATAGGGGACTAAAAATACCCTTAGAAGAGGGCATTCCTTTGTGATTCTCAAGAATAAAACTATACTTTATAAAAAAGAATCAGGTGGAATGGAGACAATCATGCATGACAAAGAACACAAACTTATAGATTGTCGTTTTAATGTTAATTAATATCTTATACTGCAAGCTTGACCATGGGAGGTTTGTTCATGGCAAGCTTGGTATTTGGAAGGGGTGAAGACAAGTATGTAATACTCTCGTACGGCTAAAAGCTATATTTTCCGAAGCAAAATAAGGAGGGATTTCTTAAAAATGCTTTGAAAAGGTAAGGGAAAAAAAATTATAGATCTGTGCTTAGTAATTGAAATGCATATTACAACTTAAGTCAATTTGAATGCAATATAAACTTGGCCTTGCTTGGAAGATGACCCTAGAAGACACTTGACGATGTAGACAAGCCATGGAGATCCTTGATACTCTTGAAATATTATCGATGATGAAGATTATTGGAATGAAGTAAAAGTCTAATGAGTACAACATCACCCTTTTGTGAGTTAGTTACCCATTGCAAAGATAGATTGCTACATGACCCTGTACTTGGGGTAGGCAATGGTGAAGTTGCTCATAAATTGTTCAATTGGGGGAAGAGTAGTGGATCCATTCTTTGACTTATAAAATTTTTTTTTATAACTTATTCAATATTTGCGAAGATGATAAATGTTTTGTAGCTTCAATTCTTAAATGGAATAGTTCTTTTTTGGATCTAGGTGTGACAATCGAGTGAGTGCAGTCAAATACATGTTGAGTCAAATATCTATCAATCTAAAATTGACCTATTTATTAATTGATCAAAAATACAAATATGAACTTCACCTATATATTAAACAGATAACTAACTCCCACATAACATGTAAATAAATAGGTTGAATTAGATTAAATGGGTCAAACGAATTAAACAAATCTTAAATAGATTAAACGGGTCTTAAACAAGTTAAACGGATCTTAAACTAGTTGGGTTATGACTTGATCCCCCCCACCCCAAAATACTAAATAGGTTAGGTTAGAGTGACTTATTTATAACTTGGACCTATTTGTGCGAAATGTGAATCCACTTGAACCAGGTTAGTTATGAGCCGGGGCATAAATTGCCAACCCTATTCGGACCTCACTAAAGAGATCAACAACTTGCTGCTTTTGGCTTTCTCCCATTGAATTACATGAACATAATGGGTATCATAATGGAAATGAAATAGTTCTCTTCAACATCAAGTCTTGTATACTTTTCTCAATTGATGAGCTTGCTTTATGCCAAAGCAAGAATCTTTTGTGGTTTGTTGTCGACAATAGTATCCTCATAATTGATAAATTGAGCAGACTTAAGTAGCTAAGACCATCATCTTACCTCCTTGTCAACTTGTAGATTAAACCGCTTAATGCCTGCTCTCAATTTGCTTCTGGTCATAATAAATTTGAGATTATGTTATTTTAAGGCTCGGTAAATATGAATTGCTAATATGGCACCCTCTCTAAGATTTCCTAGAAAAATTAGAAAATTAAAATAGTATGGGAATTGTTTACCACTATATTATGCTGGAAAATCAAAATTGAAAAGAACAATTGTATTTCAACAAGGAATCTTTAACTCTAGGATTCTTACGGAGAACATTACTATTAATTAGGGGTGCAAATAGGTTAAGTTGGACCGGGTTACGAGTGACCTCGACCCAACCATGTTTCTTACTCGGGTCCTCATGTTAGACTCGACCCAACCCAAAAGAAGGTCGAATCTGTACAAATTGGATCCATGGCTAAAATTTCGGACCTAACGGATCATTCTGGTTGGGTCGGGTTCATGTATAACTCGGTCTCAATCCAAAAAATTCAGATCTGGATTGGATTTGGGTCGGGTTCGGGTCAGATCCAAGTCAGATCCGGGTTAGATCTCTGTACTTGGTTTCTTTTGTAACGAGTGAAAACTATGTTATGTAGAACCATACAAGTAAAAGTGCATGAGCATCAAGGATTGATGCCATTACAAACTAACCTAATAATGATAGACTCCACCTTGTTAACTACAAGAAAAACTTTTTGTTCATATATGCAAATTTTTTTTAGTAGAAAAGTATTACATCTATGCTAATCATCTTTATTCAATAGTGATATCTCCTAAATTCTTTATAATGCATCTACTATTATTTTTTCTAAATATACTACTAGAAAAGCATGTATGGGCCAAGATGAGGAATATAGTTTTGATAATGACACATGACAAAGTTCAATAGTTACAAAGGACTCATCATGTATCCATCTTCTTCCACGTAGAAAAATTATACTCTATTTTGCCTTTCATTAGTCTGAACTTCTTTCTTAAGGGAATGGGTGTTCTCATTTAATATGCCAACATAAGTCTTAATGTAAAATTTATGCCATTCGATAGTATACAAAAGACGGTCTTTTCCATTCCTCTCATTCTCAAACACAAGAAGAGATTAGAGAAATAAAGTTAGAGATCCTTAAGGACCGCTATAGGCCCTAACGGTGTACCAAGTTCTAGTTTGGTTGGGTTGGGTCACAGGGTAGAAAATCCAAAATTGTTTCAAAAATCAAACGGGTCAGGTCAGGTCAGGTAAAAATTTAGTAAACCCAGTCTTGACTCAAAAAATTGAACGGGTCCAATTTTAGAACCTGATCTGGCCCTGCGGGTCCTTTAAATTGGGTCGGGTCACGGGTCAACCCAACTCATTTGCAGCTATATATTACACATGTGCATATACTATCTCCCCTACTCCCCCCCCCCCCCAAAAAAAAAAAAAAAAGAAAAAGAAAAAGAAAAAGAGAACTAACCTCTTCTCTATCTTCTCTTTTTTAATTCATTTTTCCTTCTCTCGTCCCTATTTTTGTATTCTATTTGTTTTTGTCATTTTTCTTGTTTTATTTCTTTCCTATCTTAATGAGACTGGATGGTTTCCCCATCCCTTGCTTTATATACATATAAAAGATTGGCTAGTATTCAATATATAAGTTTATCTAGTATTCAACATATGCAATGCACATACTATCTCTACAAGTTTATACAAACACTCAAAGGTTGTGACTCTATCCCAATACCTGAGCATGGACTTCAATTTTCTTGTATTTTCATATCACCTCTTTACTTTTTTACAACCTTGGATACATTGTATACATATATTATTTGCAGGTGACTGTATCTTGGTTGCAAAGTCTATTATGAGCAATGCTTGCAAACTAAGGAGTATTGTAGAGCAAATATTGTCACCCTCAAGCCAAAGAGTGAATCTTAATAAGGCCCTATTTGGGAAAACTGTTAGTAGTAGAGTTTTTGGAAGTAGAGCTGTCTGAAACATAGCATTTATAAAAAGTTGTTTGCTGTTTGATAACTACATTTCTAAAGTGGCACTTTAACAAGTGTTTGGTAAATAAACTGATAAAATACTTTTGTGTGACAAAATGACCATAAAGGACATTACCAGTATTATAGAACAGAGTATAATAAAATATAATATATATTAATATATAAATATATGATATAGTATAATATTAATGTAATGTAATATAATATTATTATAATATTGTACTATAATATTATTATAATATTGTACTATAATATCATGTATTATAGAATAATAATTTAATATAATATTAAATTATTTAACATAACATATCAATGTATTATGATATAATATAATATAATATAATATTTATAGTATAATACAATAATAAATATATATAATATTATAATTATTAGTGTAAATTAATTTTTCATCCTTCTAATGACCATTTATCTATCTAACAAATTTTCTAGCTAGGTGATAAAATTGGTTAAATAATTACTAATATATTTTTTTATTTATTTAGATCAAATTATTTGCCACTCACTTATTATTTTCTTTTTTATTTATTTTATTTTATTTATTTATTTATTTATTATTTTTTTCATTGAAATATAAAGGGGTCGCCGACCATGGGTGGCGGCCGGCATGATGGCTGCCAGCCTGCCACCGTGGGTAGCCACAAACTCCCAAATCAAAAAAAAAAAAGAAAAAAAAAAAGAAGAGGAAGAAGGAATAGAGGGAGAGGGAGAGGGAGAGGGAGAGGATGGGTGAGAGAGGAAGAGGCGGGATGAGGGTTTTGGGGAAAAAAAGTGAGATTTAAATGGAGGTATTTTGGTCCAAAAAACAGCTACCTGACAAAGCTGAAAACAACATTTTCGGAAAGCTCCAACTTGGAGCTTCTCCCCAAAAGCTGCTTTCAGCTTCCCGCAAAAGCTAAAACAGTTTTCCGAAAATTTTACCAAACACTATTTTTTATCTAAAAGTACTTTGGAGGGCCAAAAAGTGCTTTGTGGCCCTCCAAAAGCTCCCCCAAACAGGACCTAAATCTATTGCTACGTTCAGCCCAAGAATCGCAATCCTTTGCATTTCTGAATGTGATACTCCTTAGAAGTATCTATTGCTCCATTGACTGATAAAAAGCTACCAACTTCCGACTTCAGTCCATTAAGTCAAAAGGTGATGGATAGACCAAAAGGATAGAAATGGAGATGGCTTCATTTTTTTTTTTTTTGCTTAAAACGGGTGCTTCATACAAGACGTGTACGAATACACCCAATAAAGTCAAAATACAACAACTCGCGGAGTGCCAATGGCAACTCCCCCTCCCCAGACCAAAGGGTAAACCCTGAGTGGTGGGCCATGTAGGCAGCCACCTAGTCAGCTGCCCCGTTGGCTTATCTGAATACATGCTTGGCCTGAAAGGCCCCCCCATCTCTCATCATCAACTCTATGTCTCGGATCAGGGGATGGTCTGTGCTCTCATCCCTCGACCCCCTTCGAATCCATCCGACGGCTGTGGCCAAGTCGCCCTCCAGAATGATCGATCGGAGATGGCTTTCTATGATGGAGAAATTGGTCCTTATTGATAGCTTCTATTTCAATCTATTTGATGGCAGATATGGTGATTCCAAAGTTGATTGTGGCTGAAATTGAACATTCAATGAGAAATTATTTTGGCTAAGGAGTACTCTGTTGTTGGATTCATTTCGTTAAGTAATCGTGGTTTCGGAGTCCCTTCTCTCAGTGCCCGGCATTATGCTCTATTGACCAAATTGGCTGCTAAAATTGTTTAGAATCGAACAACTTATTGAGTTCTCTAGTTCATGCTAATTGTCTATTGGTCCTATATGCTTGTTATCCCATTGCTGACAGTAGATCTTCAAGAATCTGAAGGGAGCTCTACAAGTTTCCTTCAATTGTCCTCTCAAATTTTCATGGATGATTCATGATGGTACAAAGATTGATATTTGAAATGATCCATGAACTTTTAATAGTCCAACTATGATCAACATTGACACTCCAACAAATCTCAAAGTTGCTGATCTTCTTAATGCTTATAGCTTGTTACTCAATATTTTGTAAGGATTTACAAAATAGATCCTGTTGTGGGATGGGGTTCCCAGTTTAGTCCCACATCGGCTAATCAGCGGAAAGGTCTGTGCCTTATAATGAGGAGGTGCAAACCTTTCCTCCAGAGGGCCCTTTTGTGGGGCAAAACCGTGAAGGGGGGCGGCAGCCGCTGGGCCGGTTCACCCGATCCCTGGAGCGGGCCCTGATGGGGACAAAACCGTGCGGGGGGGCAGCAGCCGCTGGGCCGGTTCACCCGATCCCTGGAGCGGGCCCTGATGGGGACAAAACCGTGCGGGGGGGGCAGCAGCCGCTGGGCCGGTTCACCCGATCCCCAAAGCGGAAAATACCTCTGGAAGGGACGCGGATGCTTTCCCTGCTCGGCCGGTGTGCGGGCTGGTGTCGGGGTGCAAATCCCGCATCAGATGGCGCTAGAGGAAGGGACCCGGCCACGCACAGACCTTCTCGCTAGGGGGGCTGTGTTATGGGATGGGGTTCCCAGTTTAGTCCCACATCGGCTAATCAACGGAAAGGTCTGTGCCTTATAATGAGGAGGTGCAAACCTTTCCTCCAGAGGGCCCTTTTGTGGGGCAAAACCGTGAGGGGGGGCGGCAGCCGCTGGGCCGGTTCACCCGATCCCTGGAGCGGGCCCTGATGGGGACAAAACCGTGCGGGGGGGCGGCAGCCGCTGGGCCGGTTCACCCGATCCCCAAAGCGGACAATACCTCTGGAAGGGACGCGGATGCTTTCCCTGCTCGGCCGGTGTGCGGGCTGGTGTCGGGGTGCAAATCCCGCATCAGATCCCGTCCAAGGCAATACTTGTCTTCAATATTGAGGACGAGTTGGGCAATGTGATGGAAGTGGTATTAAAGTTAAAACAGTTTCTTTACATAAGCCATTCCCCATTTATGTTGAGGTTGCTTAGGCTTAGAAACTAATGTACATCCAAAGTATAACAACCGAGGACCTCATCCAAAATGGCTATCCGGAAGGGATTATTTGGATTTCTTAATCATGTATAAGTACCTAAAATCTATCCAGCAAATAACCGATATGAGACTTAATTTAAGTCTTGACGCCTTCGTCAGACTAAGAGTTCAAATCTAATCACAAGCACCAGGATTGGCCTATAGTCAGCTCTAATGAATCCGTGCTGCAGTATCTCCTAGTTCACATAGGTTACGAATTGGGTCCGCTCTGATGTAGTGATACATTAGAAACTTTCTACTTCCTCAGAGAAATGCATCTTTCAGTCTTCTTCTTCTCTTGCCATAGCATCTCAAAGTTATGAGGTGAATCCAATGGTCAATTATTCATTATACCAAGATTCGTCGTACCGGTACCGGACTCTATATCGGTGCCGCACTAGATAGGCGTACCGAGTATCAGTATGGCATAGTAAGCAGTACGTCAAGCGTACCGATACTAACATACTGGTACCGATATCTATCGGTACTAATATGGTATATTTAGCATATACCATATATTATACCATCAAGTAGTATTGGGAAAGCAATCTTTCTACAAAATTATGAGGCCTTGCCGTAAAATCTTTCTACTCCCTCTTGAGAGTGAGTGAGAGAGAGAGAGAGAGATTGCGGCCGACCTCTTTTCGTAAGAGCCGGACACAAAGTACACTTCTCAAGGCCCAAACTCTCCGCAAACTTCCTACGCTTCCTCCCTTTCCCTCTCCCACGCCAATCTCCCACTCCTAAGGGAGAGAAAAGGTCGCACCTTTCCAACCCCAAAACCCTCCCCAATCCCTCCTCACTCTCTCTCCCTCCTTCGATCTTGAAACCCATCCTTAATCCCAAGAAATGGTCTCTCTTCCCCTTCTCCCCTTGTCTAAACCCCATCTAAAACCCAACTAGAAATTCCTTGTCCCCTGTCCCTGAAACCCAAATTTTCCTTTTGTCTTGATCTCTTTTTCTTCCCTTTCCTAAGATTCTGTCGGTATCTACTAGCCCTTGTTCTGGAGTGATCTGAGACATGGGTTTTGGTTTTCTGGAAGTCCATTTTGATACCAAATTTCTCATCTTGGTCCGATGTCTCTACTCACTCTAGACCAATACCTCTCCCAGTCCGTCCTCCCTTGCTTCCGGAGTCGAGAGGACGACGGCGACGAGGAGGAGCAGGGAAGAAGGAAGAGCATGTACTTGTCTGACAAGCCTCGATCGGTTGATTACTACAAAGAAGACGGCCGCGGCATGATGATCCAGGTCGCTGGCAATGGCGGCCTGCCGCCGCCTCAGCAGCAGCCGCAGCAGCAGATGATTTTGGCCGACAGCAGCGGGGAGGACCACGAGGTGAAGGCGCCCAAGAAGCGGGCTGAGACCTGGGTCCAGGAGGAGACGCGGAGCCTTATAAGCCTCCGGCGGGAGATGGATGCGCTGTTCAATACCTCCAAGTCGAACAAGCACTTGTGGGAGCAGATCTCGGCGAAGATGAGGGACAAGGGATTCGACCGGTCGCCGACCATGTGCACGGACAAGTGGCGAAACCTGCTGAAGGAATTCAAGAAGGCGAAGCACCAAGCGAAGGGGAGCGGGGCCGCGAAGATGTCGTACTATAAGGAGCTTGATGAGATGCTCAAGGAGAGGAGCAAGAACGCAGCTTATAAGAGCCCCCCGGCCTCCAAGGTTGATTCTTACCTGCAGTTTTCCGATAAAGGTATTATTCATTTGATCCTCTTTCGAGTTATTAAATTTGGATTCTGATTTGATGGAAAGTTTTTGTTGATTGATCGACGGATGAAAAGAGGTCTTTTGACATTTTGCATTGATTGTCATTTTGGCCATTTGGAGACATGGTCCTCCCTTGCCCAGGAATTAATGCATGGGCTTGAGAGTAGGATATGAGGGTGATTCTGCTTGAATCCATTTCCTGACTTTGCAAACAATTGTGGATCGCATGCATGTTTCACAAACTGTTTACTCTTTCATGGGATGTTTATGTTACAAAATACTTTCTTTAGCAAAATCTGGACATTTTAGTGTATCTATCACCATGTCTGTAGTATGCTGGCAGTGTATTCCCTAAGACACCAAAGCCAGTTTCGTGCATGTACCTTGCTTTTTCATGACTCCATATAATATCTCCCTTGAAACATGTATGCGAATACTTCTGAGACTAAAATCTTTTGGACAGCCTGGAGACCCCAAATTTTACTTATTATATGCCTAGGTTTTCCTACCTGCGTTTTGATTCAAAATAGAATTCTAATTACTCAAGTCTTACACTGTAACTGCCTACAGAGAGTTGTAACTCAAATAAGTTTAACTCCATAATTTTTTTGGAAAATAAAAATAATAATTGTATTCCTTCAACAAATATGAATTCTTTTCAGTGGTGATGAGTTTTTGGCCTCTGTGGGTTGTATCTATTTTCTTTTCCATGGACCTTCCGTATTTTTCCTCATAGATTTTGATGTACTATGACATAGAAATCATCAAAGTGATATCAAAACCCATGCTACATCATTCTGCGCTGCTTCTAGCACCAGCTTATCTAATTTGCTTGATGAGCAGTAATTTGATTTAACTTTAGGTACCTTCATCCACAATACTACTATATCATAAATTTGCATTATTGGAATGCTCTTTCTTGCTTGGAAAATTCATGGATCTCCCGCTCTAATACAATTACCCTTTCTGAGAGTGTTCTAAAACATTAGAGCAGGAGTGAAGTGTAGGGTGACTATAGACCATAGGATAAGGCCTTTGCTTGATCATTTTTTGGGAGAGTGCTCTTTGTTTATTTCTGTACAGTGGATCATTGACCTAGGCTTTTGGGTTTTGTTGCCAAGCATTAGAAGTGAACGGTGGAGAGAGCTCTTCCTCATAAAGTATTCGATGAATTGTCTAAACTTGAAGTGTTGATATATGAATATGTGGACTCTAAATTTTGCTGAATGGAGCATGACATAAGATTCAATGTGAAAAGTAAGCTAACAGAACTCATGGGTTTATGACTATATCATTTTCCTAACAAATTTATCAAAAAAAATTGAAGTCTATAGGATATTTCTTGACCTGTGAATTGTTGCCACTATGAGCATTTGGGTTCTATTTTCAGATTAAGCTTACCAATTTGTTGTCTTTAGACTATGGTGTTGCACAAAATGATTGATCTTTGCTCCAGCAAAATTAGATGGTAATGTTACTGTTTTTTGTTCCTGTCTTTCACCTCTTTTGAGATGTTAATAAATTGTAATAGGCTGCATGTTTGTTGTTTCATCGTTTGCATTTAATCAAGTTAGCTGCATGACTACATCCAATCAACCACACCCTCTATGTACTGGCAGTTACTTCTTGTGACTGCTTGATTATTTATTTGATTATTTAATTATTTATTTATTTCTTCTGTTTTTGTAGGTCTCGATGATGCTAACATTTCATATGGGTCTGTGGAAGGTATTCGACTGTAACTTTAGAATTCATGATAATTCCCTCTTTACATGGTTAATTAGTTGGTTTTGCATATACATAATCAATTTTTGATTGTTTTCCTTTTGTGTAGTTTAGTTTTCACAGTACTTTTGTGAATGTTATTCTTCAGGGTTGGTTTAATTTCTGCTTTCTCGGCCACATGTCATTGCACACAACAGATTACTTATGTAGCTCGTAATCATATGGTTGAGATTTTTGAGAGGCTCTAGATGGCAACCGATTGTAATTTAAACAAAACTTTGGAAGATATCATGAAAATATAGAAGGGGAAACTAGAAGTAACATATTACTGAAAAAAAAATTCTCAACTATAGGTATAATTGAGATAAAATAAGACATGTTTTCCCCCCAAAACTTGAAAAAGGAGCCAATGTTTTTTTCCTGTCGTAGTAATATCAGTGAAAATCTTCAGATGAATATTACTGTAGTATGTTGGTACTAGTAATTGGTGGTATGATTGGGAAAACCTAGTCTTTAAAACAGTTCGTGTACTTTTCGAATAAATCATAGATTGGTAAGGTGTTGAATATAGTAAAGGGACTGTCGGCTATCCAATTTATGCCAATTAGCACATTCTAGCTGCTCTATGCTGAGTAACATGCCCATAAAGTAGGATATTTCCTTCAGTTGGGATGAAGTTGGAGGCAAGTTACATAATGTTTGTAAAAACTTGAGCATACTCACCTATGTCATACTTGCTTGTCTCTTAGTGCCTTATAATGAGAGTGAATCCAAAGTCTAAATACTGTGCTTTAATGGTTAGCATATGGCATGTGCTCTAGTGCTAATTACTAGTAGGGGCATAAAACTAGAATTCTTGCATAGTCTTGTATGTTGAAGTAACTATTTTTCTATAACCATTATTAAACCTAAGTTAGAAAATAGGAGAGGACAGATTAGAGGAGCAATGGTTATCATGGAACCAAGTTGGAAGAGTAATAGGCATACTATGTAGGGTGTAAATGAGCCAACTCAAGCTCGGTTTGATACTGTAAATGGTCAGCTTGAGCTTGGCTCAAGTTTGAGTTCAGTTGGGAATACACAGATCATGCTTGGCTTGTTTCATGTTGAGCCGGCTAAATAGAGCTCGATTCAACTTGATAATTGGAATGGGTTTGATTGGAGGAAGAGTAGGAGATGGATGGAGAGATCCAAATTGGGAGCCAAAGGGGAGGGGGAGAGGAGGGAGAGGGAGTTAGTTGATGTTGTAGTTGCTTGAAGAGAGCCATGGAAGCCATGAGAACTCAAGGGATGGCATCGAGCAAAATGGGAGTTCCAAGGATAATGCCGTTGAGCCTTTAAGAGACAACTCAAAGAGGAAGAGAGAAAGAGAAAGAAGGAGGCAGAAGGAGATAGAGAATTGGAGACAGGAAATAGAGGGATGGGATGGTGTTTGAAAGAGTGAGAGGCTGAAGAGATGTTGGGCTTGACCTCTTTTATTTCAGCCCATTTATCCAATGATCCTAAATCATCAAATCTATGATCTAATGGCTACAATGCTTCACCTTCAACTCAAAAATGCAATTGTTAGACTTAAGATCTAATGGCTTAGGCATATCTTGATTCTACATAAATATTTGTAATACTTAATTTTAACTATAGCATATCAATTAATTCTTATTAATTAAAACTAAAAGTAATATTTATGTATTTATGTTTTGACCTATATCGAGCTGTCCACAATTGAAGCAAGCCTTGTTTGTGTTCAATTTATTTATCTTTTGAACTAAAAGATTTCAATTCATGCTCAACTCATTTACTATTTGAATGAATCAATATCTAGCTCAATTTCGAGCCAAACATGAGCTACTTGCACGTAGTCTGTTCTTTTGAGAACCTTACAATGTGGTGAGGATGGCCAAGTCTAAGGAGCTATGGAGCAATAATATCTCAAAGTGAGCTACTTGACAACGCTATTGCTTAGGGCAACTGGAGTTGTTACTGCAGAAAAGTTGCAACTTGATGAGTTGAAGGGCCTAGTGGAGAACTGCCATTGTCTTGAAATGGTCTATTCACAATGCTTTGAACTAGATATTTGCTTGTGATGAGTTTGCTTCATGCTCCTCAACTTTCACATTGGTTTGAACTAAATCTAAGTTTGGTACTCTTCTGCAAGCTATGATGACTTAAGACTAAGATTAGGCTATAATAGTGGGCTATATCATGTGTTATGATGCTAGGGTTTTTGGCACTGATGAGGAAAAAGGATCAAACTTTGTAGTTGAGATGTTATGATGAGCTTAAAATTCAGTAATACCAAAGTTTATTTTAATATATTGGCAGGTCAATAATAACCATCTTACCCACCTCAAAGGGGATCTAAGTAGACTACAAACATGTATTCATGAATTACATCATACCTTCTGAAGAGGTGAAGAAACTGACAACATAAATAGGGTTCTTGGCTCAACTACATGGTTAGAGCTCAAGAAAGAGTTGGAGATGCAACACCTTCCTCAGAATAAGGAAATTCTATTTAGGAGTCTTGAAGCTGGACAAGTTCTTGTTGAAAAATATGTTGATACGTTCATCCTCTCATGCTTATCATCAGGTGGATGTCAATGGTGGTCAAGCTCATCTTCTTCTTGCTTGGGCTCTGACAGTAAGTGGAACAAGTGCTTCAGTTGCGGGGGATTCAAATACTGGTTCAAAAGATGCAACAACTTAAGTTGTTGTAGGACTCAAAGTTGAACTTTAGACATGAGATTGAATTTAAGTTTCGGAATCTTCTACCCAAGGTAATACACCTGCTTTAGAATCTTCCAAATTTTGATGCAGCACCCGCTTCCTAAGCGCTTCCTTTCTAAAAATGTTTTCTAAAGTATTTGCTTCCCAACACGCGCACCCGCATCTGATGCCGCACTTGCTCCTACTTCTGGAACTAGACATGGAAATGCATGCAAGGTTGAGGGCAATATTTGTACTAGGAGTCATCACAAAAAGGGCAACGGATATGACTAAGGCAAGGACTTTTAAGATCAAGGTCTCACAGAAGACCACATCTTTTCAATCGATACATGTATTGTAAGGCTACAAGTGCTCTCAAGAAAATAAAAATGAAAAGGAGTATAATAAGTATGGCATAGTGCTAGGAGCTTTAATAGTTTTGGTGAGATTAAGATCATAAAGGCTCTTACAAGAACTTAGGATGCACTCTATCAGGACATGTTTTGAGACATGGTTGGATGCATGAGTGACAAACAATTGTGTTGATGAAGGTCAAAATGTTTGGCCTTGTTCTTTGGATTAGAACAAGATGAAGGTAGTTAGCTTACGGTCTAGTAGGTTGAGGGCATTAAAGAAGTAGTCCATGTGCATGTCAAATCATAGAAGAGGAACTTGGCGATTATGGTTTCATAGATGAATATAAGGTTATCCTTTTTATTGATTTCTCCTGGGAGGCCAAGCTTATCATGTTTCTTTTATTTGGAATGCCATGCATTATGAACGAAGACATGCCATGTATGGTTCCTAATGTCAGAAGATTAGTTAAGGGGAAATTTAAGGCTTTATTATTGACCTAAAGGTTGACAATTTTATGACTGGTTGGGTTGAAGGCAAGTGAGAATAATACGCAACAATAATTGCTATTTGGTTATGCTTTGGATGGTTGAAGAGCAGGAGACATTGAACCTTGGTCTAAGTGCATGCAATAAATGGTCAGTATGTAGAGACCTGAATTTGAAAGAACAGGGTTAACACAAGAGACTCCATCATGCAAGAAGGCATGCACACAATAAAGGTGTTCATGCGACTGGATGGAAGGAGATTGATACCTAGAGGGGGATTTCTCAGTTGGAAGAGGAGCAAGAGTCTATGCAATCCCCAAAAAAATTAAGATTGTTTACTGTGCTATAAAAATCATTTGGATATGAGAGGATGTTACAATTACAAAGGAGGTCTTAGGTTGCCCAGTAAAGTTATTGTATATCTGTATAGTGGAGAAGTACTTTAAAATTTATTGCAGAACTTCTAGGTTTTTTGCGATTGCTAGATATTTGCCACTTGGCTAAATCTCAATCACTTTGAATATGAAACAATTCTATACAAATCGAGGTTCGTCGAACCGGTACCAAGACATGTATCGGTCAGTGACCGGTACAGTTCAGTACCGGTTCGAACCGGACGGAATTGTCCGGTTCTGGCCAATTCTAGCCGATTCCGGTCGGTTGGGCCACATCCAATCAAGTTGTGAACCCTAAGGGGTCGGAACCGTTTCATAGAATATTACATCGACTGTTCTTTTTCATGTGATCTATAACTGGATTTTATTTTAATTGGATATAATTGGGATACTTTAGTGGACTAGATATATGGATGGAAATGTCGTTCGAGCCAGAGGCACGTCGGGTTGGACCGACATGGATTTGGCTTGTGGGTGCAGACATTTGTAGATTTGGCCCGAGCTCGAGACTAAGAGTTAAAGCTCGAAACAATTTGAGGCTGGTTGGATAGGTCCTTGGCCTGGTCCAAGCCTAGCATGAAGCCTAAATAATATTTAATTAATTTATAAAATTATATTTTACTTTATTTGATATGTTTAGATCTTGATCATCTATTTGAAATGGATGGATGGGATTGAATATCCTAAAACAGAACCCTAATTTCCTTTTATCCACTCGTGCTCTCCCTTTCTACTACTCCGGATCCCCTACTCCACCCCTCCATCTATTACTTCCCTTCTACTCCTTCGAACTCTCCCACTGGCGGGGCCACCAACTCTCCTTTTCTCTCTTCCACCGCCCCTTCTCTCCCTCCTTTTCTCTCTCCTTTTTTGCTCCTCCACCTCCCTTTCTATTACTCCGCCTACCCTTCTACTCCGCCTTCGTCAATTTGTCCCACCAGGGGGGCACCACCTTTCTATTCTTCTCCTCCGCTGACCATCGAAGGGCTCTAGCCTACCTTCGTTGGCTGAGAGAGAGATACAGAGAGGGTGGCAGCAGATGGAAAAAAGGAGGCGGGTTTGATTTGGACCCAACATTTTTGAGCTAGTTGGCTTGATTGAGGTTGGGCCCTGTTTGGACTTAGGGCAGGGCTCATGTTCAAGTCAAAATCAGGCTTGGGTCAAAGCTTATAGAGATTTTGCAGACTTAGGCTTGACTAGAAGCCCCCAACAATTTTTCAGGCCAGGCTCGAGCAAGAGGGTAGTCTGATTGACCTTGCTTGATTCTAGCCCTAACTAGATACTTAAATTCAGCATTGAATATGGTCATATGGATGTGATGCCACCTGTACCTCTGCTGCATTCTCGCTTGTACCACTATTAGTGGATGTGATGCCACTTCCACGGTTCCACCTCGGCCGCATTCTTACTTGTACCATATTGCGCTACCATTTTTGCATATGATTGCATGGGCACAAGCACAGTAATCAGATTTTAAAAGTGCTATAGAGCAAATGTGAGAAGAAATAGAAGTCAAAAATTGAGAGTGTGTATGTGCGTGCGTGCGTGTATGTTTTAATGCTATTAATTTATTTGTTAAATTACTGATGATAAATATCAAATATAAAATAATACATATTTCCTAACTTGTGACTATTTTTCTGTGTTTTTCGTCTTGTTTAATAGGTTATGAAACTACTAGTTATGTATACGATTGGACTTAATAAAGACCTATATGATGTTGACACATTTACACCCATAAATATGCTCTAACGCATACTTTGATTATATGTTGTATTTGTGGATGTGATGCCACCTCTACCTCCGTTGCATTCTTACTTGTGCCATATTGCACTACCATTCTTGCATATGATTGCATGGGCACGAGCACAATAATCAGATTTTAAAAGTGCTATAGAGCAAATGTGAGAAGAAATAGAACTCAAGAATTGAGAGTGTGTATGTGTGCATGCGTGTGTGTGTTTTAATCCTATTAACTTATTTGTTAAATTACTAATGATAAATATCAAATATAAAATAATACGTATTTTCTAACTTGTGATAATTGTTCTATATTTTTAGTTTTGTTTACTAGGTTATGAAACTACTAGTTATGTATATGATTGGACTTAATAAGGACCTTTTACACCCACAAATGTGTTCTAACGCATACTTTGATTATATTTTGCACTCATCACTACACAAATGATAATCTTCCTTTCATATATCAACAAAACTTATGGCTTTTTCTAATTATCCTCTTAGTTACCCATTTAAAATATCGATTTGCCTAGCTTTTATCGAGTGTTCAAGGCATTTTCGCATGGAGAGTTAATCAATCACTATCTGCCTAACCATTCTTGTTTTAGTTAGCAAACTTAAACTATATTTAATATCTCATAATTTTGTGAGTCTGGATCTTTTCTACGATCCTAAACTTTTGATCACCCCTTGATAATCAAGTTGTTTGACCTAGGAATTTTGATTAAATGGGTTGAGCATTGCCACCCCTTACATACGTACATGCATGTATACGTACATACATGTATATATGTCTATATATGTATATATGTATATGTATATACATATACATATGCATATACATGCATACATACATATATGGGTGGCAAATGGATTGGGCTGGACCATGTATGCGTCGGGCAAGATGTAGGATAGGTTAAAATCTGTCAACCCTAACCCAACTTGCTTATTAAACATGTTATAAATCCAGATTCGAACCTGACCATTTTATTCAACAAGTAACCTAACTACAACAGGTTGAATTAAGTTAAACGGGTTAAGCATTGCCACCCCAATGTTTTATGAAGATCTAGCTATATGTTAGATGTGATGGGGTTACATATATACATAGACTATGCTTTTCTTTGAGAAGAGGTGGTATATTATCCGAATAAATGGCAGAGTCAAAATGAGCTCCAAGAGATTAGATATAATTTTGTCCTGAAACATGGCACTGCCATGTATAGTTGTGTGAAGGTAGATACAAAATTTTTATGTAGATCTAGTTATATGTTAGATGTATTGGGGTTGCATTTCAAGAAAATTGTGTTAAGAAGAGTTACATAACAATAAACCCTGAAACTATTGTACAATAAGTGGTTGGAACCTTGATTAAGTCAATCTATTTTTTAGTACTGGCTCTTTAATAATATTTCTGGTCATTTATGGTTCTCATTTGCACGCATAAAATATGCATTTTTGCCTCATATGCATTTGATATGCCTTTGGCCTGTTCATCTCATGAATATGAAGGCCATAGTTTCTTATGATCTTTGCTTCATAAGTTTTACATGGGTAAACTTGTGAACTTTGTATATTGCTCTTGCTGGGAAATAAATATGTTCAACCATACAAATCCATATTTAACCTTCTGAATCTGTTAAGAGAACTATTTTTGTGAATATCAGGGAATGGTAGGTCAACACTCAATGTGGACAGGCGTTTGGATCATGAGAGAAATCCTCTTGCCATAACAGCAGCTGATGAAGTGGCAACTAATGGTGTTCCCCCTTGGAGTTGGAGAGACACCCCTGCTAATGGTAGCGCACCTTTAGTTGCAGTCTAGATAAATTATTGCATTGTGTTGTTTATTGGTTCTTATGTGCCTCAGAAGCATGAAAATTTTCTTGGTTTCTGGGAAAATGAATCTTCTAAGACCAGATGCAAGTTTCAGGAGATGTTTAAGCTTTATGCCAAAAGTGATATTCCAAAGTGGATATCACTATCTGTTGTTGATACAATATCTTCTGCCTATCTTGATATAACTTAATAAAATAGCACAGGTAGATGTACTGGCAGTTTTGCAAAAGTAATGCTTTCCTTCCATTGGTTTTGACTACTTTTTTTTGGTAGGTGGTGATAATCGTACCTCATATGGTGGAAGGGTTATTTCAATCAAGTGGGGAGACTACACTAGAAAGATAGGTATTGATGGCAGCACAGAGGCAATAAAGGATGCAATCAAATCAGCATTTGGAATAAGGACTAAAAGGGCATTTTGGCTGGAGGATGAAGATGAGGTGGTTCGCAGCCTTGATAGGGACATGCCGCTGGGAACCTATACTCTTCATCTTGACGATGGTAATGATAAAATGTTTACATCTTTTTTGACGGTCTGCTATAAATTCCTTTAAGATTTTGTGTAATGGTTATCCAAATTTAACAGTTAAACATATTTTTCTATGTGTTTCAGAAAATTCATTTTTTATCTCCCTACAAATATTTGAATATTGCTTTCAGAATAGTTCAAGGGTGTTTGTAGATGGCACTATTATCTTTTCAGCATTTAATTTGCAATATTGGGTATAAGAGGCATATAATATTATTTCGTTATATGATTAGCATTGGGCAGATAGGGTGTAAAATCACTTTGAGATGCATCATTGATGCATGCCAACATGGCCTATGGGAAGATTTTCCAAGATGAGAGTAGAACCCACAATTTTACATGAATTATAAATCTAATACTTCTAATTATAGGTTTATCAATAACTTTGTAGGAGAAATTTTAGGATTTTATGGAGACTAACTGAAATGGTACAACCATGCATAAGAGAATAGGAGGTATCGGGAAAGATTTATGGAATTTTTTTTTAAAAAAAATAATTATGTGGTCCTTGATAATAAGAAGGGCAGAAGAGGACGCATAAAGTGAGCATGAATTTTAGGGTTTGGCATTGTGATGCCCATGAAACAAAAAAAATTAAACTTAAATAATAAGCATAAGAAATTTAGGAGTCTCGGTTGTTTTCTAGTCCCTTGAATGGAATATGTTGTTCAACATATATTGCTACATTGGCTGGAGGAAGTGGATGAGGAGAAAGGAAGGTTGATAAAAATCTTATTAGGTCAATCATGACCTTTTTATTAGTTTTTGTTTTCTACCTTCATATGCCCTCGCCCCCAACCCCAATAAGCCCAACTTTACAACTTTGCTCACGCCTCTACCATTTTGTATGAGGAAAAACTTCATGGCAAATCTCAGCATTTCCTTTATATTATTTCTTATTAAGTTCCTTAATAGTTAATAGTCTTCTCCTTGTTTCACTTTTTCATAGGGTGAAAATTGCATGAATTACGTACTGATGGGAAATAGTTTCTATGGGAAACTTTTGCAACCAACTTCAAGATTTATCATGATGGGTGAACTAGCTAGGTGAACATGGAGCATTATTGATCCACCAAAAAAGAAAAAGAAAAATCAGGTCTTGATATCTAAACCATGCCAATCTACAAAACCTCCTGAAATGGCCTTTACAGGCTTTGAATTCTAATTGTTATATTACTAACGCTTGAAACATGCAAATGCATATAATGTTTTGATTAGTTTGTCCATGGTGGAAATTATGTACCCAAACCTATTAGATTTCTCTATTGTTGGTCATTACTAAATGAGGGTTTATTGTTATTGTTGATCAAATGCAGGCCACATGAATATCAATTTTAGGCAGGCTTTAAGAGAGAGAAAAAAGATATCAAAAAAGTGAGTGCATTTAGACACTGAAACAAATACTGAGGAGAAAATTTGTAGAAGAGTGTACCCTGACCCCTTGACAGTCATGGGATTGGAAAGTAAAGGGTTATGTTGAAATCTGCACTGAATAATAATGTAAATTTATCATATGGACTAGGAAAATAAGCAAACTGGTTTTTGGAAAAAATAAAAACAAAGCAGCATTCTAAGGATACTGACATGAAAATCGGATTCTGGCACATAGATAGGCATTTGACTTAGCCAGAAGAAAAAGAAAAGAAGATACAGGTACATGTAGGAAAGTAAATAAATTATATGTTTATTTTTAAGATATCATATAAAAGAAAGCTTTAGAAGATATTATTTTTTAAGATCATTAGTATATATATTTCTTATCCAAAATTTCCTGCAGTCAAGGGTATGAAAAAACTAACATTTCACAAAGTTATTTTCATTTCTTCATTCGTGGTCAATCTCTTAAAGAACAAAAGTTTACCTCTAGCATCATTATGGTGGGTCAAATTCATTGTTGGAAAACCCCCTGCTCTAACCATCATTAAAGCTGAAATCAGTGAATTTGATAAGTTTATTAGTTATGAGGTGTTCTTGATTCCAATACATATCCGACAAAATCGTCAAGCTGAATGTGAGTGTCCATGCAACACAAGTAAATGCATTTTCTTCTAATAAAGTTTAAATAAATAAAAGAGATCATCTCCTTTTAGTCACACCTATGACATGTAGGTCAAACTAGAAATTATTATTTATGGATATAATTACATTACATATATTAATATTTTCTACGAACATGCACACAAGCAGGTGCATTATATTATCAGATAGCAGGTCATACCATCTCTTCCTCTCCTTGCTAAAGTTGGTAAGTTTTATAAGAAAAAAGGCACCTACCTTATTGAAGTATATGACTGCAGTCATTTTTGGTACTCCCATAAGTAGTAAATAATATATATTATTTAAATACATTAACATAAAGGACACCATTTCCTTGAGAAAAGAATAGTCATTTTGTCAAACATGGAAAACTATGGATACTTATTATTTTCTGAAACTAATCACTCCATATATTCTCTTCATTATTTTCAAGATCATGATATTTAAATTGCTTTCATATATTCCCCTATTTTTTATTTTATATCGATAAGTTTTTATGTATATTTTTTGTTCTGAGAAGCTTTGCACAAGCCTATATGCTCGTGATATGTGCCCGTATGTGTGTGCATGCATATATACACGGAATCTCTAATGTTCCAAAAACACAGTTATTTGTCATGACATGGACCTGAGTGCATGGCAGGTCATGAAGTTCGTCCATGATATTCAATAGCTTGGGCAGTCCTAAACTTTTATCAAAAGGAGTCATTTGTTGTATTACTACAAAATTGTTCATTTAAATATCACTTGAAAAATGAGTAATACACCTCAGAAAGTCTGAATTTTATTTTCTAGACATTTAAGTTGGTAACACAAGCAAGCAATTTGTAAGCATATTTTGTTGGCTCGAGATCGGCTTAGTAGAAGTTCACTCAAATAGTAAAGGATTTGAGCTTGATACTTACATTTGTTGTGTTTGATTAATCAAGGTCAAAATTCTATGAATAAAAAAACAAAATATATAATTTACTATCTATTTTATTTAACAAATAATATATAAAGAAGAATGTATTTAAGCTGTTAGTGTGACATATAATGGTGGAATTAGCTCAAAGCATGTGTATGTATGTATGTATGTATGTACATGTAAAGCCTAAGCGGGCCTTAGGTTCTCACAAATCACTTAAATAAGCTGTTCAACTCGATTTTGGCTTGACCTGCACCGAGCTGAAGCTTGGATTGCAAGCTGAGCTTAAGCATGATCTGCTTACTCAATCTCAGCTCATTTATGCCTTTCTAGGTATTTGAGCTATTATAGATCATGATGAATGGTGTGGATCATCGATTTGGACATCCCATCGTGCATGTTGGCTAGAGGGCGTACCTGAGTTAATTATGCTTTTTGGGCTTAAAAGCTTTTAGGAGTGTTTGCACATGATATTGTGAGAGTTACATTAATATCACAAGATATTTACTTACCCAGCACTGAATTTCCTTCATTTCCTTCCACTTCTCTAGATGTCCTCTCTCCTTGGTCCTTCCTCATTCTCCTCCCATAGTACTCCTCTCCATTTATTACCCTACACCAAAGCCCAAACCTTATCAATGCAATTTAGCAGGTAGGTCATCCATATGGAGAATCTAAAATGTTGATCATGATCTGAACATTTAATGCCTAAAAAGACGATAAGCATTTGTTTTGGAGGTATCTTGTTGAATAATAGCATGGTCATAACATTGATGGCGACAACTTAGAATTTGTTTTTTAAATTGCATTGTTGATCCTGTAATCCAAGAATTCAATATCTTTGATCTTGATCTCCTAAAGTAAAAATGGAAGCAAATAGTCATATCTAGCCCTTTAAGAAGTTCCTTTTATAGCTTTGTGGCTTCCAGATATATGTAAGAAATCTACAAATCATTGGATTTTTGATTTCAGAGTATCTTATCTGTTATAGATCATGATCAATTGTATGGATGGATTCTCAATGTGAATGGCACATCATGTGGCTTGAACTAATGAGATGCACACTCAATTCCTGCTGCTAGAAATAATCTAGGGCAGCTCTTTTTACAAACATAATCAGATCTGTCAGTTTTTTATTCGAGTTCATCTACATCTACAATGATTAGCATGAAATATAGAAATTTGATTGAGAACCCACTTTAAATCTTGCACCTGCTACTAGTCCCTTCCCTCCGTCCTCCCTTTGTTGATGTAACTGCTAATCATCTTCACTCCATATTCATTGTGTACCCTACTTAAACTGTACGAGTGACAAGCTGTATTAACCTTATCACTTAATCTCTTGTTAATCACTGACCAGTACTCAATTCATCTACTCTATTCCCACCTTCTCTCAGCCACACTATTCTTGGGTTAGTGCTGAGCTTGTGATTGACTTCCTCTTAGCTATTTCCATCTACTGCTAGCTTTTATTTATTCTCATCGCTTACTTCATGCCTTTGTCCCTTGTACCTAAATTTGATTGCTTACAGTGGAAGAAAGTGGTGAAGTGATCAGTGAAGTGATTAGATGGCTGAGTATCATGGTTGATAAAGGTGGTGGGGGAGGACTGAGGGGCAGACTTCCAAGGATTACGATGAAGATGTTAAGGACTTCCACACTCAGGTAATAAATAGATGTGGGCAGATTTGGAGGGGACATGAATGGAAGGGCAAGATGATGAAAGTTGCATGGCAGAGGGTTTGAACTCAAATCATCTAGTTCGACGAACATACTCATAGTTCCACCTGTTCAACAGATGACATGAGGGTATTATTGCTGCTTACCAATTTGTTTCTACTTCTGTTTTAAGTAACCAGCTGCGTGGAACAAGCAAAACATACACACGTGTGGGCGGGCGCGTTTGTGTTCATGGGCATGTGCATGCATGCACGTATGCTTGCATTTATAATTCTATACAATCAAAGGTGTTAGCTGCAGTGGTATTATGAATGTGTAGGGGCACCCTGGTTTTCTTACCAATGCATTAAATGCCACAAATGCAATGCATTTATCTCTGCAAGGTCAATTGAGAAATGGCAATGCGCCCTCATCTATTCAAATTCATGTCAGTACAATAGTGTCAAAATGGTTATTTTTGGGCAGTATCTTTACTCATGTATCCTGCAGTCATGATCACCTGGAGATGCTTGCATCTTATTAATGCAGAGCTGTCAGTCAGCTGCACGTTCTCAAACTTGCTTTTGGCTATTTAATGCAATGGCAAAGGTACATTTGTCCAAATTATGGGGATGATTGCATGTGAAAGTTTCAATACGGAGCATTTTGTCTGGATGACTTTGTAAACTCTTCTATGTTTTTTACATCTATGTTTTTTACATGGTCTTTTGAAAAATTACTGTTTCTCCGATTAATTTCTTCATATTCAAATTTTTGGAACGACAATTTATCTTGTTTCAACATAAATTGGTAGTTTTCTGATGTTTATATCCTGTTTTTTCTGATTGATTCAGGGATAACAATAAAAATTTGCATATATGATGAGACCGACCGCATACCAGTTCGAACTGAGGAAAAGACAATCTACACTCAAGAGGATTTCCGTGATTTCCTTAATCGCAATGGCTGGACTGGCCTAAGAGAGTTAAGTGGCTTTAGAGTCCTTGATACCATGGATGACCTTCATCCTGGAGCTGTGTATCAGGGTATCAGACTACTGGGTGATTAGGAAGCACCAAAAATATATTATGAACTCGAAGGACTAAACTATATACTTCAGCGATTCACAAAATGTTCATGCTGTTTGGCCAGTATGGGGTTGTGCACTGGATTATGGAGAATAGCTCTGAAGCTGTGTATCTGGGTATCAGACTACTTGGTCTATGAGGGAGCGCCAAAAATATGACGACTCAAAGCACCAGACAACTATATACTTCAGGGATCGACAAAATGTTCATGCTGTGTGACCATTATGGGGTTGCACTAACTTACTGAGAATATCTAAGTAGGAGTTTTAAATCAAACATCCTTCAAGTTCCTAGTGAAGCAACACCATCATTATCCATTCTTGTACACCATCGGATTAAAAATGTAGACTAGAAAATTTCTGTTGCAGTTTGATGTCCGATGAACCATTTCCACATCTGAGATGATGTAGCTGGACTCTGTTATTAACCTTGTTGATAAATCTACACGAAATGATTTTCGCTGAAAAGGTTTCAAACATGTCTGGACAGCTGCTGTTTTAGTGGGTGTGCAGTTGGTAATTACACTTCTCCATTTTGTCAGTTAAAAGGTTAAGTTGACCTTTTCACTCATGCAGCTGCTTAATATATCTTGCCATGTCCTTTATCTGTCCAAGGTGCTGTACCAGTCAGGTCAGGTCAATGAGAAGCAAGTTCACCTTTTTCCTTGTTTTAACCAATGACAGGTCTGAGATGGGTCTGAATCATGAGGAACTGGGCGGTTTTGCTCAATTCAGACAAGTTCCGGGCTCGCCCCGAACCAAAATTAGAACCGTTCTTGTTCCACATTGCTTCAGTTTGGTATCACCTCGGTTCGATATCACCCCATCCTGGTGGTTTGGATGATCAAAATGGATCTGCCTTTGCTGCTTTAGATCAAGAAGAAGAAATGGGAATAGATTTTATGAATGTAGAAGACCTGAAAGAGAATCAATTGTTTGGGTGAGGGGTATCTGGACTCCTGAAGAAGAAATGGGAATAGATTTTATGAATGTAGAAGACCTGAAAGAGACTGATGCACCCAATGTATTACATGATCCTACTTTTCTTGCCTTGAATAAAGAATGAGCAACCAACAACGGTTGGCTCAGCTATCAGGTGGTGGCAGATAACCATTGTATAATGAGCTATGCAGATACACACAACTAGTTCACAATCTTGAACATTCTTATGGGTCATGAAATTCAAGAATCATGAGATACAACTAGTTCGCAATCTTGATCATGTTGTCTTCCTAATATGCCATATATCCCTGCATCAACTTAACAAATTCACCAAAATTATGATCGAGGCACTTACGGTCGGTCCGTGCCTGATCTAAACCCAGGAGCTGAAATGCTTCTCATTGATATATATAATTAGTTAACTAAGAATCCATGATAACCTCCAAATTATTGATCAGTAAGAGCAGGATATGTGACGAAACGCCATTCTTTTCCTTCTGCGACACTCAAATAAGTCAGAACTGTTATTTTGAGTGTTAATGGAGGTTTGGATCCACCTTGGCAAACTAGTTTGGATCTAACAATCATTTTGTATTGATCTTTTTAAAAGTTCATCAAATGCAGTATATGTTCGGAGTATTCATATATCTGAGTAATGAAGTTTTTTTTTCAATCATTAACCTAGCTATGTAATTTCAGTCCATGACATTTAAGTTTAAATTTAACAAGACACCATCTTCACATTTCAGCACAAAATGCTACGCCTTCAACAACGGAAAACGTATGCAACAATCCTATGCCTCAATGTGAATGAACGATTCACACAGCAACATCTAAAACAAAGCTTCTACTTCTCGTCCCAGTCATCGTTCTTGTACGAAACCAATGTATCCACTTTATGTATCTGCATTAACCAAAGAAATTAATTAAAAGTAATGATCACACAATCAGATCACATCTAGCACAAAGACCATCTTTAAAATTTCAGAGGCAAGTAAAAATCCTACCTTGGTATCAAAAGAATGCAACTTCACCATTTGGGGATTCTGGATCAGCTTGGCATCACTCTCAATCCAAGCGAACGGGATGGCGACATCTTTATCGGTGTAGGCTAACACATCAAATACACCTAAATGAAGGGCACAATCAGGACTAACCAGGATCAAAATGCATACTTAGACATAGAAAAGGTAAGAAGTTAACAAATTATAATTTTTGACTAAATCTGATTGCATTTAATTAAAATATAAATCTCAAAAGAGATATACAATGTCCAAAAAGCATGTAAGGTAAAAATAAGAAATAATAATTACAGGGTTCATCGAGACACGGCAAATAAGTAATGCAGGAGGCAATCTGACGCATGATCGCTTGAATCTCCCTCATTATTTCTTTGTCACTCTTTTCCCTGCTCACCCTGAAATAGATCATTGCAAGCCAAATAATCAGTAGGATGTAAATTTATAAAAGATAGAAATTTCACGTGTCGAATGGATCAGAGAAGGTAGGGTTCCCCTACAAATAATTCGTGCTAAAATTGATCATTGTTCCTATACAATTCGAACTATTTGTGGAGTATTAGGCATAAAAATTTTGGACAGAGAGAGAGAGAGAGAAAGAGAACTCCATTTTGTGCTCTTTATTTTGCTCAAAAGGAACATAGGCTTCATATGGAGAGGAAAAAAATTACCCCTTTTCAACAACCTCGGCATCAGTCTCTATGTTGAAATTCCATCTCTCAAGAACCTCCGAGGTGGCCATACTCATGATTACAAGTACAATCCTCTGTAGTTTCCCAGCTTCCAACCATTCTTCTCAATTAAAAAGAAAAAATTCATCAATATCAGATTGAATACCCCAAAAGAAGAAACAAAAGAAGGCAAATCTCATAGTCTAAAGAAGAGAGAACATCGAATCTTTTTTTTAAAAAAAAAAGAAGAAGAGGAAAGAACCTACCTGATAATTGGGAAGTTAGGCTACCAATAAACGATTTCACACTTTCATCCTGAGTCAATAGCATCGACAGGCCATATTTCTTCACCTTGGTGAAACTTTCCTCTGGGTAGACACCTCGATTGTAAAGAATGCTGCATTAAATCTCTCTCCCAGGTCAAGAAAAGTGTCTTCAAGGTCCAATATAAAAGAAAACCCATGGAAACCAATCCAAGAAAAGCAAAAAAGATCAAAACTTTCTTTCGGTATTTCAGTTTCTTACCTATTTGCTGCATAACCTGGGGATAAAGACCCAAGAACAAGCATAAATCAGTAAAAGTTCCAAGAAATGAGAGATAAATTGCAAGATATGAAAGGAAATGGAGAAGAAGAAAAGGGGGGCATGGGCGACGGAAGTACCAAAGAACTCGCTGACGATGGCTGCGGAGCCCCGGAGAGTGATGATGTCCTTCGAGGCGGTTCTTGAAGCCATCCTGCTCTTCCTTTCTTATCTGAACGAGAGAAGATTAGACGGCGTCGTCGTTTCCTCGGTATCGATAGCAGATGAGAAAGAAATAGAGATACTGGGGAAAGAGAAGAGAAAGGAAAGAGAATAGAGAGGGATCTGAAGGGAAAGAAACAAAGGATGGAAATAAATGGGAAGCGTGGCGTGGTAACGGCTAGTTTCTTTCTCCCCCTGGGTGGAGGCTCCACAACGGTTCCATCGCTTTTTTAAATTTTCTCCTCCTAACGGTAAAATGGGACTCGCTCGCTTTAAATCCCTGGTGATACTTCTGCCGTCTGATGGATCTGGGTTTGGCAAAAGCGGTCCGGTTCGTTTCAAGCTGGTTCGGGTTTAAACGGGTCGGAATCCTGGAGCATTCCTTGCCCATTCCAAAAGCCGCTCCCCGTCAAGTGATGATCATACCCCCCATCTCACGTGGCCGAGCCCATGGCGACGTGGCATACCGCACGCGCCTCCACGTCACAAGAACCCTTGGGCCCGTCAAAAACTTGTGGCAGATCTACCAATAGGGTAAAGCCACGTGGCAGATCGACCAATAGGGTAATGCCATGTGGTGGGTACTGGTTGAGCGAATACCCGCACGAGAGAATAGAATATGGAGTAAGCTTCCTATTTTTGCATATTTCTCTTAATGTTAATTTAAAAAAAAAACAAAAATCGAAAACTCCTATTAATTGAGTCATCAATCATATAATTAAAAAATAAAATAAAAAAGAAATTGCACTTGGTATTTTTTTCTTTTCTGATTCTGGAATATACTTTTTGTCGGTACGCACTATGTGGTCAGATAATACACACCAAACAAATTAGTCATATAGCAAGCCTATATATATTTCTAGATAAATTGATATATAATTTTCAGAATATGTTGTTCACTAATACACAATACATATTTAGGTGATATATACTTAGCAAATTAGTTATCTAGTGACCCAAAACACATCTCCAGGCAAATTGATGCACAATTTTCAAAATATAATATTCACCAATACACATTATATTGTCAATTAATATACACCCGTCGACTTCCTGATACATATTACAAGTTTTTTTGATACACACTAGTAGTGATCTAATCCATACCTCTAGATAAATCAATACAGTTTTCAGAACATACTTTATACTATTATACACTACATAGCGAGATGATATATCAAGTAAATTAGTCATCTTGTAAGCTAGTACACACCTCTACATAAATCGGTATATAATTTTCAGAATATGGTGTTGACCAGTACTAGTACACAATACATAATTTATAAGCTTTGCCTAACATAAAAAATTATACATATACTATTTTTTAAATTTCATGAACTCTTAGAAGTAAAGATTTTGAAAAAGAAAAAAAGATTTGGAGAAGATTGAGACTCGGAAAGGAGAAGAAAAATTTCATGGATAAGAAAAATGGCTTGACGAAAAAACGAACAGATGGAGAGGTTTGACGAGAAAGAAAGAGAATGTTATTCATGATTTATTTTTCTTTTTGTTTTAATCATGGAACTAACGACTCTGTTTATAAGAGGAGATTCTGATTTTCAGATTTCTTCTTTAAGATGGGCACTAGAAAAAATATAGCGAAATAGGAAGCCTGCTCAATATAAATTCTCAAAATCTATCCTAGTTAATGTGGGACTAAATGGACGGGTATTTAGTTCTACATTGGCAATGCTATAAGTAGATTCTAGGTACTTAATATAGGACCAAGGAGTCCAAATAATATTTTCTGGTTAGGTATAGTCCTGGATTGTTACAAATAGTATTAGAACGGATCCAAGTTAGCAATGTTATTACTCTCCACCACAATCTATGACTTTGGTTAAATTCCATCATTTGGAAATTGGAAACATCCAAGTAATGCCAAATGCATTGAATCGTGATTATCAATCAAATTTACTAGTTGAAATGGTCCATCAATTTGACTGGCACCTTAGTTGGCTCGACAAAGATAGAATCTACACAACTAACAACTGAAGCTTTAACCATATATTTCGTTTAGTTTTTTCCTAATAGAATTTAAGATAAATTTCAAAAGTTACTAATTACTAACTTTATATAAATGTCAAGTTAGTTTTACGTATCTTCCATATGGGAAAGAGTTAACGGACAATGCACCTATTCTATGTTGCACTGGCCCAAAGGTCGGGTCAAGTCAGACCTATATAAATTATATTGACTTGGCCCGACCTTTGGGCCTACCTTGCAAACCCAAACCCACCTTTACTTGGGCTTTCGGCTTTCAGACCAGACCTAGAGCTTCATAATCCTTTTTTTTTAATGTTTTTAAAATACTAAAAATATTGAAAACATTTTAAAATTCTAATTATAAATAATTAAATATTACTAACAAGCTACAACATGTCTATCATCCGATTAAATTCATGTATCAAAAACAACTGTCAATTAAGCCAACAAATACATCAAATAAAAACAAACAATAAAAGAAAAATTAAAAAAATGAGGCCGAATCGGGCTTTTATATCCAATCCTGATTATGTCCTGTTTATTAAACAGATCTATTTTCCAAGCCTCGCCCTACCAGCGGGGCCTTAGACCTTTGGTCCAAGCCTGCCCAAATAGCAGGGTACCATGGTCCCAAAACTTTCGAGGATAATAAAAATCATCTATTCTAAATACTTTAACCGACATCAAGATATTTTACGCATAGGATGAAAATGCATTCAAACATCATTATCATTAAAATGCGAAAAAACCGTCGATCCTTCCTCTAATGTTGTATTTAGGTATGTCAATACAAATAATTTAGTTCATATTTTAACCTAAGGCTGAGAAATAAAAGAATGGTGCATTGTTACATGACCAATGTGAGTGTCTTTTGACCTAACAAGAAGATGAGTAGATGGGTCTTTTAACCTCATCAGCTTTGGACAAGGCAAAAGTTCACAAGATGTGACACACGGCCACCTAATTCTTCTACTCCATCTCATATGGGCTCAGTTTAGGTTGCCCGTGAGCCATCAGTATAAAGTTATATAAAAGTGAAACAGGGGAGCCTCATGGCCTGTCTCCCAAATCACCTGCACCACCATCTTTGCTGCTGTATATCTTAAATTCTTTATTGCTTTATTTCTGTGATAATAAAATCTATTCGTAGTTCCCCATGATTTAACGTTGTAAGCACAAAACTATACTATCTCATGGATGAAAGGACTAGGTGTGATTTGGAGGGCAACTACTCCCACCGGAGTTTGTGGGACACTGATATCTAACCTAAATGGATGGATCTTAGTCTTCATTGATGGTTGGTGCAATCATATTCAATTGAGACTTTTAGATAAATTTAAAAAATTTAAAATAAATAATACTTTACTGTAATATTTTCATTTGTGGAACTATGTGCATCGGGATGTAACCCTAATTCCGCCCAAAGGAGTTAGTGTTAGAAATATATTGTCTAGAAATTACTATATTTTTATTTTATAAAAATATTAGAGAGGAATAATGTATTAGAATAAAATCAGATGATATAAAAGAGCTTGCTTAGATCAAGAAATGTGATATAGGTGCCTTTTCCTTAGCACATGTGATTATGAAAGCATAGCTCTTAACATACAATGGCAGCATAAAAAATTCAACAGATAGATCCCTTTACTTGATCTAAGTAACATTTTCTTTAGTTTAATCAGAATGAATTGGAAAACTAATTCAATTGGTCTTCAAGATCCAGCAATTTCTAATCTCCTATTATGCGGTTTATATAATTATGGAAGGCTATGAAATATGAATAATGTTTAATTAAGGGCAAGTTTGGTTGGGGATTTAGGCTCTGGAATAGAAATGGAAATGAGTGGTTCCTATTTCGGCCGTTTAGTTAGGGAGGAGTGGGAGAATCTCATATCCATGCTGATTTCAGAAAATAGAAATGTCTCAATCCCCAAAATCCAAAAATGACCAAACGTGTCAGAAAATATAGCTATTTCGATTTTCATTTGATTTCAATTTTGATCACGAACTAGACGTACCGTAATTGAAAAATATATGCCATCAATATATGCAAACAAAATTTACAAATATTCGTGAAAGGATGTGGTGAAATAAAGTCCGGCCCCTCGAAAATAGCTGCAAGAGCTCGCAACTAAACAAAAACTGTAGGCTGATTTTTCCAAGGGCCTGCCTACCTTAAGTTATGGACTGATGATAGCTTCTTATTTGTATCATCCAAATTAACATGTGGCGCTAGATACAAATGAATACCAATATAAGTCAAGCAATTAGAGAGGTTGTCAATTATTTTGTCTCTCCACCTGATTGTATATTTTTGTAAAGTATTTGTCTCATTGTGATCTTCACTATTTTGGAGTTGTGATGGGTCCCAACTTAGACATTTCCCCCCCCCTCTTTTCTTGGCCTCTCTCAACTCAACCATCTTTCTTATATCACCTCTAACCTTCCAAACAGATTATGATTTTCTTTTTAATGCAACATGCGACATTGCACTTCCTCAGATATGGTCATCTTCAGCTCTATCTTCCTTGATGTGCTTCTAAACTACTTGGTGTAACTTGTCCCTCTGCACTTGACACATGAAATATATTTCATGAAATTACATTGTTAATATAAAAAGATAGGATAGAGTTATAGGATTTTCTCTCAATTAAGCAATAAAATTTCTTCCTTTCGCTAAATTGAGTCTGGTTAGTTAGGATGGTGAATTCAATATTGCCTTGGCAGCATGATTATGCTGCGGATCTAGGTAAGCACGCATGCTTAATAAGATCCATAAATTGCACAAACCTCCGACGTGCTAAGCTATGCTCCAGTTTGATTTCTACAAAGTGAAGAGATATATTTTTTTTAATTTTTTAAAAAATGATGAAGATACCATGAGACTCTGATTCTCGCCAAGTGGAGAGGAATGCCAATCAAGATTTCAAAAACTAAAAAAATGAAAAAAGATTTTTATCTCAATGGAGATCTTGTTTGTATTGTTATCAGCCTCTTGGTAATCTCAAGCATTAGTTTGTTAATCTCAATTTATATATATACTCTAGTTAAAAAATAAATAAATAAGTTCTGAAATCTAGGAATGTTCATCCCAAATTTCATCTGTCATTTTCTGATCCCAAAAATACCATTCCATTTTTTCTGAATTCCCTAAACACTTCTGGCTATATACAAATAAGGAAATAAAATTAAACTTTCTTTTTTTATCCAAATAAAGAAATTTCATCTAATAATTACGATGGTAGTAGTAAATAAATAAAAAATTTAAAATCTTCAATGAAATAAGAAAAAAAAAATCTATTATAAACATATAAGAATAAAACAAAAATGCCAACTATAAACAAATAAAAAAATTGTAATAATTTTTTTTTGCTGAAACGGATAATTCATACAGTTCGAGTATGGATACATTCAAAAAAGTCGAAAAATAATAGACCCCAAAGTGCACTAGGCAACTCCTTCTCTCCAATCCAAAGAGTATTCCCAGAGTGGTTGGCCACGTACAAGGTCACCCAATCTATAACCATGTTGGCCTCTTTGCACACGTGCTTAGCCTGAAAAGCCACTTCAACATAAATCATGGCTCGGATGTCTCTAAGCAAAGGGTGGCAGGAACCCACACTTCTAGCACTCTGCTGGAAATAAAATATGTTCAATTTAGTAAAACCATATCCAAAAAAATTCTTCTCTATTAGTCTCTCGCCACAATTTTTTGCAAATAAAGAAGTAAAATGATAAATAATTAAAAATTAAATAAAGAAAATACCATAATTAAAATTTACAATAGTATATAAATTAAAAACCTAGAAAGAACAATTGTAATAGATAAAGAAATATTAAACTATTATACTAGCCAGAGTAGATAAATATGGAAAAAGTAAAAACACAAATAGAAAAATATATTTTAAACATTTTTATAATTTATGCATCATAATTTAAAATTTTATTTTTTTCAAATATGCAACGTAGTGCTAGTAAAATAATAATTCACAAACATTATGAAGTGAACATATCAGTCAATATTTTCCAACTACCTCCTCAAATAGATTCTTTAATTAATAAATCTTTACATTTAAAAATAATTATTAATTTCAAATTGAATTTAAGGATAAAGATTTCAATACCTCAATCCGAATATCTTGACTGAGATCTCAAAAAGTCTCAATTTTTTAAAATTTTTCCATTATCCAATCTCAGACTGAGATAATTCCAACCAACCTAGATAAGTTCGTTGGCCACGAAGGATGCAGATTAAATGGTGCTTACAAATTCATAATGGAAGCACTTACACTGGCAAAAGTACCAACTTTCATTAACATGTACTTCATCTTCCTAGATTCCAATTTTTTTACAAAGTTCACATGACCTGAATTTAGAGAAATCAGAGACAAACTCTGCACAGGATTCCATCTACTAATATCCAAATGACTCTAATGAGGTCCACAAACCTCCAATACCACTCCACCCCATGTCTAATAATACCAAGTGTACTCAACCAAGTGGCAGAGATAAAAGCTCTGCAAAATCCCCACAGCCAACTCATCTGAGAACAGCCATGGTACCCCTTCCTTTAGGGTGGTTCATGCAGATTTTATATAGATTTTATATGTAGAGAAGTCTCCATCATCATCTGCAGCCCCCCCACTGCCAGCTTTCCCACAACCTCTTTTTCCACTGGTAACACCAGAAGAATCTTTACCCCTCTGCATCACTGCATACCTTTCCTCCCTCAAACCATTGTTAACCTCCCCTCTCTTCTCCTCTTCTACCATGTTGTTGGATTGTTGGAGAGGACCACAGCCACCTCCCCATATTCTCTACCACCTTCATGGCTTTTGGCTCCTTTGAGGTCTGTGCTCTCTTTCTCTCTCTTTCTTCATCTTCTTCACTTCTTTGGATCTTCTCTCTCTATGCTAAACCTTAACTGAAGCTTGCTGGCTCTTGGGCTCTATGTTGCTTTAAACTCGCATGAGTCATATTTATTTTATCTGAAGTTTTCTACTTCTCGCATGAGTGCACTACACTGTGTTCTTCTACGCTCTGTTTGATGAAATCCCTGCTCTTCTATGCTTGCTTAATGCTGTCTTCAGGAATGCTTCTTCATTAGACCTCTAAAAGGCATCTCATCTTCTTCTTTATTGTGTTCATCTTGGCTTCTTCTATCTACGTCATTCTGCTTCTTTATTTTCTCTTTCCAATGCCGCAATCTTACTTCCCTCTTCGGTGGGAGAGCACTGGGGACCAGTGGTGGTATGCCTCTCCTATCGATTGGGCTGCGGCCAATGGCCACTACGACCTCGTCCGGGAGCTCCTCCACCTTGATGCTAACCTCCTCATCAAGCTCACCTCCCTCCGCCGGATCCGGCGGCTCGAAACCGTCTGGGACGACGATGCCCGCTTCGTGGATGCTGCTAAATGCCGGTCCTTTGTCGCCCGAAACCTCCTCCTCGAGTGCGAGAAGAAGAACCGAAAGAATACACTGATTCGAGCTGGCTATGGTGGTTGGCTGCTCTACACTGCAGCCTCAGCAGGGGATATTAGCTTTGTTCAGGAGTTGCTTCAGAGAGACCCACTTCTAGTCTTTGGAGAAGGGGAGTATGGTGTGACTGATATATTCTACGCTGCGGCGAGGAGCAAGAATTCTGTGGTTTTTAGGCTTCTGTTTGATTTTGCCGTGCCACCAAGGTGCTTCGCAGGCGGCGGCGGCGGCAGAAAGGCAGCGAACAGGTCGGGTGCTGGTGTTTCGATCTTTAGGTGGGAGATGGTGAACAGGGCTGTTCATGCTGCTGCTAGAGGAGGGAACTTGGATATCCTGAAAGAGCTTCTTCAGGGATGCTCTGATGTCTTAGCTTATAGAGATGTTCAAGGATCTACCATCTTGCATGCTGCTGCTGGCAGAGGACAAGTTGAGGTGAGACTGCTTCCACTTTAGATTTCAAATTTGGATTATCTAGTTGAGTGAAGTTCCTCTTGATTCATATTTCATTCTTGAAGTTTGCTTGAAGTTGTGGTTTCTCAGTAATTTTCAGCTGTCATAGTGAATTTAGCATTCTCTGTATTGTTTTTCATATGTTGAAGAAAACAGTTTGTTTTTTTTTAAAAAAAAAAAGAATTCTGATATGCAATAAGTGTTTACTTTCCACTTGTGCGAAGAACAGCAGTTCAAAAGCAACAGACTTGCATTATCCTAATTGTGGGTTTTAGTCTATTGACTTTGATTGGAGATATAGCCCTTTAGTCATTATACGATCTTGTGGAAGTAACTTCATTAATTCCTTCATATTTTTATGTAAACCATGAACCTTATATGCCGTAATATGATGATGCGTTTATAACTGCGAAGTGTTATTGTTGATGAAAAAAAATCAAATATGTCAAACTTGATATGAAGAATCATTGAGGATTTTATATCATGCTGACTGCTTGTTGGTATATGCTCCATGTATGATTATGTTAGATAAATACATATTCTGCCCTTCCTTTCAACTAAATTACCAAGTTGTTTACTATCAATTCTACAATGTCCTTTTTTGTCGGTCATACATATTTTTTCTCCCTAAAGTCAATTGATATAGACTTCATTTCTGAATAACAGGTAATTGTCATGGAAATTTTTCATCCATGTTGTCATTTTGGACCCTACCACATTATTGATTATGCTTTTGTTTTATCATTTTGTGGCTTTTACTGATTATTAATTATTGATTTTGATACTGAAGGTGTTAAATTCCCTGTATGTGTGCCTGCCAGGAAATCAATTCGCGAACCATTTGCCTGAAACATTCTCTTAAAACATCTGTAACTGTAGATGCATCATCAAGAAACCTTGTGGCGATGCTTCTGAGAAATCAAGCATTGAACTGTTGATGTTATCTGATGTAGAAGACGGAGTCTCGCTTGTAAACATGATAGACAGAATAAAAATTTATAAATGAATGTGTAATTTCTATACCTGTGGATCTAATCGAGAAAGCCATCTTCTGAGAAAATGTAATTATGGTGATATATCACTCTTTAAACTTAGTATGCATTTTTCTGTTTGTTATCCAACACGACCAGGATTTAGACAAATTAAGCTGATGGAAGAACCAATTATATAATGAAGCAGGTGAAGTGAGTATCTTAGCTGTATGAGTTGCAATCTAGTAGTATTAGTTTTTATCATTCTATTACCTCATAGTCTCTAGAGCATTAAAGGAGAAGCTTGTTCTCAGCATGTCTATACAAAGAGGGATAAAAGAACATGGTTTGGGGATATTGCTTGAATGACCCTATAGACTATAAGTTTCTTCTTAGAAACGCAAGGTTAGGAATCCAACAGCAGGAGATTGGTATATTTTTAGCATGAATTGATGAATAGTGAGCTAATGGTTAGGTTTAATTTAAGTGCCCACTCATGATTTCTTTCTTGTCCTTTTCCCTTTTCTCTGTCTTTTCTGGATAAAGTGATTATATGGAGATGTCAAAATTAAAAACAAATGAAACAGATGAGAAAAATTTGCAGCCTTTAGGATCATATTGGAACTCTGCAGTATGGTTGGCTATTTGTACCATGGTACTTACTAAGAATATGTACAAGTCTACAAATGGAATGTTGTGTCGATATCAAGAAGAACTAAATGAACATACAAATTATTGGTGAACACCGAGATCTAAGCAGAGAGGTTAATATGTGCATTTAACTACTCTTGCATGTCATTTTCACTTTTTAGTTGTGCAATTGATCAGATCGTAATTAATTCAATACCTGTGCTTCTGAATAGTTTATTTTGAACCATGAAGCCTATTTAAACTCCTGGGGAGGATGTTCCCCCCTGACACCGAGCATTCGGGGGCTGAAGAAAATGGCTATGGAAGTTCACTGCTCAAACAATTTTGCAAAATCTCAACAGTTCATCATTTTGGAGTTACTAAGAGGAGGGGGTGTGGACATCAAGCTCTAATTAACAATATTTTTTTGTTTCGAAAATATTTTTTCTGTAAATCAGATCATATGCCGTGCTTGCATGAAATTGCACGATGGTGCGACAATTATGTTTCTTCAAAGAAAATGCGATAGGATTCTACATCCTCGTATGAAAGGTAATTTTTCTACCAAAAAAAAATGTAATTTGCTTACCCTACTAATGAATTTCTGTGTCGCAAACTGAGGGAGATTCTTGAGCTCTCATAATATCAGGCATTTTGTCTTTCTTTTACATACACTACTTTGCATTAATTGAAGAGCCTCTACCCTTTTGCACTCCTTATTATTTATGGGAATTCTTCACCATTGCACTTTCTGTATTATATGGAAGATTTCCTTATGTGAAGTAAGTTTAGAAAGTTAAATTTTCAAACAAACTCATTTGAGTGCAAATATATGAAGAAACATCTGCAGTGAAATTTCCATTTGGAATTAATTTCCTACTAACTTCAATCAATCCGAACTAATAATGCAGGTAGTTAAGAATCTAGTGGCACGTTTTGATATAATTAATACTCGAGATAATCAAGGGAACACAGCACTGCATGTGGCAGCCTTTCGAGGACATTTGTCAGTTGTCGAAGCCTTAATTACTGCATCTCCATCATCCTTCCCTTTGACAAACAATGCTGGAGATACTTTTCTTCATATGGCTGTGGCAGGTTTCAGAACTCCTGGTTTCCGAAGGCTCGACCAACAAATGGAGCTCATGAAGCAGCTGGTTTGTGGAACTATTGTAAATGTTCAAGAGATCATCAATCTCAGGAATGATGATGGAAGGACAGCCCTTCACATGGCTGTGATTGGTAACATGCACTCTGGCCTTGTTGAACTGTTGATGACTGTACAATCAATCAATCTAAACATTCGAGATGCTGATGGTATGACCCCATTGGATCTACTCCGACGGCACCCGCGATCAGCATCATCTGAAATACTGATCAAACAATTGATTTGTGCTGGAGGAATCTCAAATTCAAAGGCCTACATGGCAAGATCAGCCATTGCTTCCCAGGTAAAGATGCAAGGTATCGGAACCAGCCCAGGTACTTCTTTCAGAGTTTCCGATGCAGAGATATTCTTGTACACAGGTATTGAAGCATCAGAAACAAGTGGAAGGCCTAGCTCATGCTCAAGTGCTAGCAGGAGTGAACTACCAAATTTTGGCACCATTGGTGCGAAGAAGCAAGAGTCCTCAGACAAGAAGAAACAAAACTCTGTCAGCAATGCAGCAAAGCGGCTCAAGATTCTACTCAGTTGGCATTGTCAGAAGGAGAAGAAAACTGATACACCAAAGAAGTTGGGAGACGACGACTCAATGGACTCATTCAAGAAATGGAGCGAGCGTGAGGAGACCCCAACACCTCTCCGACAGCGATTCTCCAGGGGAACATCGCTTCTGAACAACAAGCGAACTCTCTCTGTTAGGAGTTCCATGCCAAGTCCAGCCACGAAGAAGAAATTTGCTGCAGGTTTGATGCATGGGGTCATTCAAGCCATGCCACATCTGGCTCCTCCAACATGGTCTCCATCTGGTTCTTCCTCGAAGTCATCAATGTCATCCCCTACATCAGACAAAAAGAAAGGCATCTGTTCGCAGAATGAACCCCGTGTTGGTGCCTCCTGCTCGATTTCATCGGTCACTGCTGGTGGCATAATGGAGAATGTATCACAGAAATCTGATTTTGTGAATACTAGAATGATGAATCGGTATTTTTGTTTTGGCACACAAGGTCTGACTCTGGAGAATTCAGTCAGTGGACAGCTATCAGCTCGGACATTCAAACATTCAGTTCTACCAGTGGCTTGATAGACCTGTTGAAAGATCTGGAGCTCGTGGCGATGTAATTAACACGGTAATTGCTCCGTTCACCAGTATTGCTAAGTGTGATTTGTGAGCAAGACGTAGTAGTTTTCCTGAGAGCATTTTTATTTTATGTTTGCTTCTAGTTATGTCTAGAATGGATGTAGCTTTCTGCCTGAACAATGCCTGACTTAATGTGAAATTATCAGTATTAATCTGATTACAAAATTGCATGCATTCAACCATAGACTTCGTATTACCAAGATAACCATTGTCGATTGATTACTCAGATTTGCATGTGTTCTCTAAGCAGTCGCCTCACAAATGTAATGCATCAAAGAACCTTAAGCTAAACTATTACTGCAGGGAATCCGAAGAAATTCCACATGGACAATCTTCTGTTGTCCATGGTAGGGAGTTTCACAGCAAAACCCACATTGATTTTAGTAGCTTTCTAGCTTAGCTGATGCCTTAAAGGCTGACTTGGTAACTGATATGGTTAACTCCCATTAGCATAGCAGTATTAGCTGGAATATTACGATCTTCTGGGAAAAACATAATTGAATGTGACACAAAGAAATTGTTTTCAACCAGAAGCTATCTTTTGAAGCTGTTAATGCTTGTTTCATATCATAGGCTTTCTATGAATGAAAAATGCTGTAACTCCTCGTTATTTGTTTTTACCTGCAGGACTGGCTGTATTGTTTACATATTTCACCCAATGGCAACACTAGCTGATGGAACGCATGGAATCCTCTCATTATATATATTTGATAATTTGATATATACGCATGAATATAAAGTAGGGGGACAGATGATTTGTCATTGAGGAGGCTTGAAGTTATTGGATCATGACAGGAGAAACTTAAAATGAGAAAATACAATGTTTTGGTATCTGATGCATTTAAGTATCCGTGAGTTTGAAGACCATGGTTTCTACCAGTGTTTCCACGAGAAACAACCTGGTCGTGCATTATACCACTTCATGAGGTTTCACTTACTCTCCATTAAGCCTCTCATGTTCCATTTGGATTTCATCAACAAGCTGGCATCCGGATCCAAAAATACAGTTTGCACATACATGATAAGTTCTGGTAGTAACATCCTGAGTTCACTCGCTAGAATTTTTTATAACCAATATCCTTTGTTGCGTTGTTGTGACTTCTTGGATAGAGTCAGCATGAAATGATCTTTCTTCCACCTTTGTTGTTTGGAAATCATCTACTGCAAGGTCTCAAAAGCCACATACTCTTCTCTTCACACAAACTTATGATTTGGCTGGTCTTTTAGTTTTTGAAGAATGGCATGCTGCATGGACATCAGATGAATCACTAAATCTGATTCATTGGAACATGAGTATGGAAGTCAAATTCTACCAATTGGGACAGTACCCTTTTGAGGGAAAAAAAGTTTTAACTCTGCAACAAGTAAACCAGTCTTATCAATTTCCTTGTCTTATGCATATTCTTTCAAGCTCAGCTTGTTCCAAGCTGATGAAAATTTGAGACTTTGGTTCCAACTTGGAGAGCATTATCAAAGTTGCTTCTCTACCATATTTGATATCGGCTAGCTTATGCTGGGGAATTGTTCTCAAGTACGCGACCCATGTAATTTTGCATTTTTTCATATGAAATGATTTGCAGCACTCCTGCTATTTTCCATGAAAAGAAAACTTTGGATTGCAGTTGCTCAAGATATAAAATAAAAGCTAAAGATCTCGACATACATTCCAACAAGGAATCTAACAAAATGGAGTCCTACTTCTTTTCCTGCATATAAAGCATCATCCTAGTGCGAAGGCATTGATCAAGACACACAATACATGGAGGTAATTGGAATCGGAGCTGCCAAGCCAGCATTAACAAGCCTGATGAATATTTCATGCAAAGTCTGTCGATACCAAGATCCATACCGGCCAGCATCCGATACGATTCAGTACCGAACCAAACTAGTAGGGCAGTGCAAGTAGCCCATACCTAACCCGATTTGAAACTGGGTTAACTCGGTACGAACCGGCCGGTTCCAGCCCGTCCAATATCTGTTCCAGGCGGTAGGAGCCGAGACTGCATATGCATGACAAACCAACCCGGTTCGGTATTGCCTGAACTGGGCAGTTCGGCCCGGTTCGGCAAACCTTAATTTCATGTGCACATATGGTGGGAGCCCCATAGCATTTTCCGCCAACATTAATGGAGCTCTAGCACAAACAAAGAGGACAACAAGTGGCTTCTCAGAATGCAGAAATTCTGTACTTGGTATGCATTGTGTCATCAACTAATTACTACCATGTATGCATAAGCACATTCATCGAATTTCAAACAATAACAACCTTAAATGATATCACTAACCCTTTAAATGCTTTAAGGTATATGAAATATGTCCAGCCAAGTGCAAGGAACAAATCTATTTTAAAGACTAGGAATGACCAGCCCTTTTTTTCTTTCCCTCTCTTGTTAACATATACCTGCACTAATTTAAAAGGCACAAGCTGCAAATAGCTCAGCCAAGACAGCGCACAAGCTGTTATGGTACAAGGGAAGCTATTGGAAAATACCCTGCTCCTTACAAGTAAAGAGAGAACATATGGCATGTTTGTTTGCATAAAGTTTTAATTGGGGGATTGCTTTAGAAGGAACATTAATGTTACTCTTGATATTCTGCCAAAAAAATGGAACATCAATGCTGCAACAGAACTAGAAAAGTAAATGCTCCTCAAAAAAGATATCATTAGAACCATACAATGCGCAGAAAGCGATATCAAATAGAGAAGCATCAAGAAGACAAGAACCAATAGTTTCTTTTTTTCCATTCTGGCAGTAGCTACCTACAAATTACAGCTGTACAAACCCCCACTAGGAATTACACCAAATTACCGCAGGCCAACAAATTTGAGCACCATACCAAACATCCAACATACTGGATGCCAAAAGATGAAATCTTGATAAAGCCAATCCAATACAATGCCACTAACATTAGCACAAGTTGAAGATTCCTTAATCCTTAACCTTCTTTGACTTGATGAATACTAGAATACTATAATAAACAGCACAATGCTTTTCCCACAAAAAGTTCTCAGACACTAACTTTACTACTTAAAAGCACTTTTGGTAAAGAATGCAAATAAAGCTTTGTTCATAGCAGAACAACATCTCCTGACAAAGCAATTAACTTGAAGAATCATATTATGTAACTTACAGAGGATATGAAAGAACATAATTAGGTAACTACCTCAAACATATATGTGCCACTAAATTTGTGGCACATACTTACCAAGAATTAGCATTGCTATAAAAAGCGAAGTACCGAGTGATCAGTGATTCTTGGTGTTTGATCCAAATTAGCTGTGAGCATGCAAATAGATGTATGCTATTTTATCTCCTGGCTTTAACGAGGCTTGTTCAAGGCAGCAGGAAGTGGGTATGGTTCAAGAAGAGAATAAGCAAGCAAACTTCTGGCTTAAAACTATTTGCAGAAGTCTCAACACTCGCAAGAGAGAACAAACCTTTAAATCTTACAAAAATGTATACAGAGGAAAAGATAGCTTTCTTCGTGACTTTGGATTCTTGGACACAACTACGTATGGAACTGGTGGCACATGGTAAAGAGGTGTGAAGGTGATTGCCTTATCGCATGAAACTTCAGTTATAAATCTGAAGATCAGCCATGGTTTCTGGTTCTATAATTTGTTTAACATCATCAAGGTACTCTCTAGGCCTTCTTACTAAAGAATCAAATTAAGAAGAGCCTTTGTGCAAAGGTTGTGAGTGCCCACGTGAACAAAAGGATTTGGGGTAGAAAGCAAGTTTGTTTGGATTCTAATATAAATCCCAACAAAACATATAAAATTCTAATAAAAGTCAAAGTGACATTTTTTTTGCTTCCTAGTAGAATCTTAATCATTGCTTTAAGGAAGATTACTTAACTGATGATATAATAAAGGAGAAGGTTCTCAGAGAATAAATATACCTGTTGATCATTCTCTTTCTACCTAAGCTCTAAGATCAAGGTCGCTCCCTCTTCTTTTCCTCCCATCCATATAATACAGTACTCTCCCTGTTGATCTTTCTTCCAAAAGTAAATTAAGGTTCTCTGACCATTTTAAGTAGAATAAAGAGATAACTGGCCAACAGATGAAAGTGGTTTATCCCGACGAAAATCAATGAGGCATCTTCATAAAAGAATTTCAAATCATTCCATCCAATACAGCAAACCACAAAATGCCATTCGAAAAAATAAATCTTTGTTAAGAAGATTAATAAGCAAAGCATATAATTTGACAACTACCCCACTATATCTCCTACTTTCAAAAGCCCAATTGACTCCTAAATACCTTCAGCTAAGCACAAGCTTTGCCAATGAAGAACTTCATTGAATCATGAGGACTGGATACAGCTTATCCACCAAACCGCTAATGAACCGTTCCCCAGCCAGCAACTACCTCCCTTTCTTCTCTTCCTTCTGATTCATCTCTCTGAACAGCTCCATCCAATGATTTGAAATCCACAGGATACTGACCGCAATTGCCGCACCAACCACGACAATCCATGAGACAGAAACCCACATCGGAATCACATCACTGGCCTTCCCACTCAAATAAAAAGCACTCATCTTATAGAAGAACACCGGCCCTGCAAATCCCCTCATGGCACTATACAAAGCATAGAAAGGAGGAGATAAGAACATATATATTCTTGCTGCAGTAGGCAATTCTTCTTTCCGGAGTCCGGCCAGCGTCCATGCATTCTGGCAAAAACTGGTAACCTCTGCAAACACCAGGAGGACCAGTATTGCAAAAGCACCACGAAGAACAAGGTAGCGACAGGTGACGAACACAAAGAGCGTCGCAAGGTGGTGGGCAATGAAAAGATAGTCTCCAGGGATAAAAATTAGGTAGTGGAGTAGATCAGTTGTGAAGTAGGCAATGCTGAAGTCAAGAACCAGGTTCTGGAAATTGGTGTTGGGAGAGGCAAATCCTCGAATAGGTTGTGATAGAATTGCAGAGAGAGCCAAGAAGACAGCCGGCGTTCCGTGGAACAAGGAGATGAAACAGCTCGATGCATCCAGGCGGTTCTTTGGACTCCACTTCCGGAAAACTACCAAGCGTCCAAGCAGATATATGAGACAGAACATTGCGAAGAAGGAAGGGAACAGCGAGTAATCAGGAATCACAACGTCCATTGTAAAATTAATGAAAAATTGAAACTTTGAACCAAACAAATACAATAAAAATCAGAGCTTTTCTTCTTCAAAGAGTTCCCGATAGCCCAAAGTCGAATTTTGCGAATAAAATCAATATATACACCTTCAAGTGGAGATTTTTTTTCCAGCAATCAATCCCTTCTCCTACTGTTTCCCGGAAAACCACAGCTAGGGTTTCCTTTCCGAAAATCAGACCCGTAAAGACACAAACTTTCGGACACGGGATCCTTCCAAACACCAGATCCGAATCGTCGAGATGATGAATAGGGTTAGGGTTTCAAGAGCCACCCACCGAGAGTACCGGCAGCCAAAATATATAGCTGAAAGCGCCCGACCTCCAACTACTCGTGAGGCCTTTAAGAATTTTGAGAGGAAAAAAAACTAAAAAGAAAAATTAGCCTTAGATTGCGCTAATATTAACCTTATATTTTTCAAATTATTACAATATTGCCCATTCTTTTTTTAGTTAAAAATAGAATTTACTTGTGAGCTGATGTGGAAGTCCTCGGCTAAAAGTGCCTACTTGTTGGCTGACATGAAGATAATTAAATAATAATTAGATCTGTCGCCACCATCATCCCAATACACAAAATCCATCTCTAAATTCTAACCATAAACTCATCTCCTTCCCCAATCCTCCTCCCGACCACGCAACCTACGTTGGCAACCCCCCGACCACCGTAGCTGTCGGCTATGTCCTCCGCCTCTTCTCCCTCTCCCATCTCCTCCTCTCTTTCTCTCTTCCACCTTTGGTTGTCAAAGCACTATTCATTATAAGAGCGTAGCAGTTCTTCCATGCCCGATCAAAAGAAATATGATAGCAATTAGAAACTAAAAATTCTATCAACACACGTAATGAACAATAAATCACAAAATTGATCGTATATCCAAGCTTTCTTCTCCACCTCAGAAAGTAAAGTATTCTATGGAAAAGATCTATGTGCATTGCATGAGGCTTTGCAAAATTTGGAATTCTCAAAGTTTTTGGGTGAGGTCTTCGATTGTTATAAATAGTATCAGAGTGACCCGATTTATGGCCCATGTAGACTAGAAAACATCCCAGTATGGGCTCATTGAAGCTAACCACGGATCAATTGTGGTGCTTGTAATTGGATTTAAATGGATTTGGACACTTAGTCTGACGAGAACGTCAGAGCTTAAACGGGGAGAGTATATAAGGACTGTGCAGGCGGTGTTTAATCCCATATTGGTTATTTACTTAGTAGACTTTTGGTACTTATACAGGATCAAGAAAGCCAAATAATACCTTCTGGCTAGTCATTTTTAGATGAGGTCTTGGATTGTTACAGTTTGAAGTAAGAGTTGATTAAGAGAACTCTTTAAGAAAAAATTTTGATGTTAGTTGCATTAGAAGTGGCCTAAAATTACTAACATAAGGGGACCAAGTCTCATTGTTAGCCCTTAACCCAAGAGGGGCTGAAGCTTGTAGTACTCAAGAAAAGTCTTAAAATACTGAAAACTCTGGCTTTATTAACTAAGCCCATTGTGCCGCTGAAGTCTTTGGCAGTGAAAATCCTAACAGAAAAAATAGAGATTGAAATTTGTCAAAGCAAATAATGAAATAGAGGTCACGTCCGAATCTATGGATTTCTGTGGGTTGCAAACTGCAAGCATTCATCTCCTAGTATCAGGTTTTTAGACGGTCAGTTTTCTAATTTCTAAACACCAGAAGATGTGTTTGGACCCGGAGTTATATGACACGACACAGAAATATGATTTCTGCCATGTTTTTTTTTTTTTTGGTCAAAATTTCTGCCATGTATTTTAGGATCCCAACGATCATATCATATATACCAGAAAAATCCAATTTCAGATTTTGGAGAACAAGAATCCCAGGATTCAGATGCCAAGCACCGAGTACCTCGGTTTTAGGTTTAGGTTTTAAACCAGAAACAAAAAATATAAGGACCCGTGCGGGCGTGTGTTTAGTCCCATATCGGTTATTCGCTGGATAGTTGTTGTGTACTTATAAAGGAATAAGTAACCCAAATAATACCTTCCGGCTAGCTATTTTGGGTGAGATCCTAGGTTGTTGCAAATAGTATCAGAGCAGACCCGGCCCATAATCTATATGGACTAGGGACACTGCAGTACGAATCCATTAGGGTTGACCACGGGCCGATCGTAGTGTTTGTGATTAGGTTTGAATGAATTTGAACTCTTAGCTTGATGAGGACGTCAGGGCTTAAACGGAGTAAGTATGTGAGGATCCGTGCGGATGTGTGTTGGTTATTCGCTGGATAGTTCTCAAGTACTTATACAGGATCAAGAAATCCAAATAATATTTTTCGGCTAGCCATTTTGAGTAAGATTCTGGGTTGTTACAAAAAAATGTTAAGAATTTCCATAAAAAAAGAAATTCTGTTGAAAACTCCAGCAGCAAGCCCCCATTTTATATTTCACAGAATAAAATGAGGCTTCAGTTTTAAAAGCATTCAGGTCGTAAGTCTCAAGTCGAGAAGCTCTTTTTCAGGGAGTATATCACAGGCTTCAAATCTCATAAAAATTTAATAAAGATGGTGGATTTTTATAAGGACAAGTAGTTGAAATTTGTTTTGAAGTCAAGATTGCATAATAAAATCGTAATGTTGATGTTTGGATGTTTGGTATCTCATCCACAATATTTTATGGTGATTTTTTTTTGATGGAATAACACATCCAATCTCTTCTCATCCTCAAACAAAGACTAGGAAAATTATATCGTTTTCTTGGTTTAGGTGTGCAAGTTTTTATTGGATTTCCCATACATCTTTCTTTTGGAAACCATCCTTACTTCTCCCACCAACTACCAATCATGTTTAGGGATAATTACATCATGGGATGTGTCATTAATCAATCATGTTTATCTATATAAATTTCTATCTACGTGCACTAGAAATACCACTAGTAATGTGGGTGGAAAAATAATCAAAAATTCAGACCCAATTTAGATATGGGTGTCTCATCAGCCTTCCAAGTTGGTCCTCTGCACTTATTTCATGCACTGATATGTAGCATTGTATTTGTTTTATGTTGTATACCAATAATGATCCTACAGCATCTATTTCACTATTTACCTAAAGCTTGGGCATAAAACATTATTTATTTTTACTTTATAGCTTGATCTCCTTCTCTATTTGCGATGTTCGTGAGATGCTTTGTAGTTGTCATACTCTATCGAACATAATAACACTTTTCTTATTTCGTGTTTTGCACTTCTGCTCTCTCTTTCTGTCTGTCTATCTGTTTATCTGTCTGTTTCTCTATGAGAATGTGTGTAATAAGAAGAATGTGTTTATAGCTCTCTACTCTTGAAATATGACTTTGTGACAATCAGTATCAATAACTCCAAGCAAACGTGCCACTTGAACATGCATGGCACTATTATTAAATTGATTTTTTGCGAAAGAACTTCTAAAAGCTTCTTAATTTATAAGTCATGTTATTATTTGTTCATCATAGCCATTATTACATGTTATAGTTGACATGTAATACCTTAGAATATGTAAATAACATTGTTCAAGTAATATTATAATATTAACAAAGAATAACAATTTGATAATTATATTTTAGGAATATTCGAAAGATCATATTGATTACATAGCAATTTTTAATATGACCCATGCATGTTTAGGCCGTTGTATGGTTGTATAGGATAATGAAGATGCAAGAACAGAATTATAAAAAATATTATAAAAGTCAAGCTCAGTAGAAACATTAAATCAACAAATATACTTGATCTTTTCAATGATTAAAAGGGAAAAAAAATATAAACATAGATACATGCATATATATGTACGAATATATGCATACATATATGTATATATGTGTGTTTGCGTGCACACATGCGTGAATGCACTTGTATTTCTATGTGCAAACATGTATAACATATATTTGTATATCCATGCATATATCAGGTTGGTTTTCGGGTTTCGGTCTCTAATCCAAACCTAGCTTAAGAAGACTTTGGGTCTAATTTTGGAAGTCATACCCAATACAGTAACTTATTAAGTTTATTTCTTAATCTAAGTTCTATGTTCTAGATTGTTTTTGGATTGAATTAGCAAGTTATCTGTCTTCATTGGCACCTCTAGAAGTGAGATGGCAAATGAAAGGGAAATTAAAAAATATGTCATCATTAGTTAATGGCGAAGACAACCATTTTAATGGTTGCTTTTAAGGCATGGGTTGGATTTATAATTTACAAATAATAAAGTATACAATTATTCCTACATCTAACCTACCTGCCCTGCTTGAGACCATGAATGCTATGTTGAGTGCCGGGGATAAATATACACCTATGTCTATAAGTAATTGACCCGTCTAATGTGCACCCTAAAAGGAGTCCACATAGAAGACCCACCATTAGCATTTTGTGGGCCCAATAATACTTCATATTCTGTGGCATCAAGACGAGGAGAAATAGGGCTCCAGCCTTGGTGGTCCTGTTCTTTAGTCATGCTCTTAGCGTCTTATAGTTTCTGACCAGAGTGTCACAAGCTAGAATTCTGGCCATTAGAAGACGTTATAACGCTGGAATTGATTAGTAGCCTGATATACTCAAGCTAAAAGTGTCTCTTTTTCTCAAGCGTTAAGCTAGTAGTGTCGTGAGGGATAAATAGTTAGGTAGGAAAGGGAGTTCTAGATACATGGCCTTTCTTAACTAGGGTACGGCCGGAAGAGTCTTTTTGCACGCAAGCTTAATATTGATGTGTCCACTATAGAATCGGAATAGATTGGAATAGAAATCGAAATTGGTCATACTAGAATACGAATAAAAATACGATTTGAATACTAAAAAAAAAAAAAAGTAGGAATTAGATTTTAGAGAATTAGAACATTTCCATTTTCCTCTTAAATCGAAGTAAAAATATGACTCCTTCCAACCAAATGGCTGGAATGGAAATCGCTTATTTCTATTTTCATTTCAAAGTCTAATTCCCTCCAACCAAATATACCGACCATTATAATGATTTAGGAGAATTTGTTATATTTATTTTGATTTACAGTGGATGAGTACAAAAAATAAAAACAAATAAAAAAGGCTGAAGATAGTGGAGTTAGAAGAAAAAAGGTTGGATGAGCAAAAACAAAAAAAAGAAAGAAAGAAAATGACAAGTGGAGTCAGAGTATTATAGCAGGTATTTCAATTATCAAAGAAAAATCCAATCTTTTGTTCCTTTCAGTTGAGTCTGTTCTTTTGTATCTTAAGCCTGTCTCTTTGTAATGCCACTTTACCCAAAAAAAAAAAAAAAAAGGAAAATCCAATCATAAAAACTTCTATTGTTAAAACACTAAAAAGACATGCGAGAAGCATGCAATAAATGAAAGAAATGAAAGCAAAATATGAGGAAGATGTGGAATCCAGGTAGCATATGGTACATGGAAAAGGTAAGAAGATTGCAATGAACTAGTTTTTTTTTATTTTTCAGTGGCATTGGTACTCTAAATATCCATTTATGAAGAAAATCCAGTTCTAGAAATCTAGTTATAAAAAGACATTGAGCTACAAGTTAAAAAGCCTAGTCACTTGGACTTCTCTCATAAAAATAGTAGCCATTGTCGAGAACTCAGCATTTCATATGCCTCATTATGTGTTATATTTGCCTCAATTAATATAACGTGCAGTGCATGCATTTGTTTGTGGATCAAGGCTAACTGTTTGGCTATGTTCGAGATTAATTATTTTCACACAACAGACAAACCAACACTTAAGCAAATCGATTCACTTGACTCATTTTTGTAAAATAAAAATAAAATAAAATAATTTCTATAAAATTCTTGAAGATACTTTCTTTTGTTGGGAAAAATTTAAATGCGCACGCGGCCCGAAATTTGGCCGCGTGCGCGTCTGAGAGAAAAAAAAAAAAAAAGGGTAACGCCCAGCGGGCGTTACACTTTGGAAACGGCCGCGGCCGCGGCCGCGTGCTCGTTTGAAAACGAAAACGCCAACGGGCGTTTTCGTTTGCATTAAATGGGACGAGTGCGCCCGTTGGCGCACGTTGCGCGGACGCGTCCGCGGAAGGTGCGGACGCGTCCGCCGAAAAGACCATATTGCCCCCGATTAAATCTCTATATAAACCCCTCCATTTCATCTCTTTAGGGGTACGAAAAAAATATAGAAAAATAGTGGAAAAACTCTGGAGAAATTCTTCTTCCCCTTAGCCACTTCCGATTTTCATTTTTACATTTTTATTCAGTTTTATTTTATTCTTTTCATACTGCTCTTTGCTGGATCTGCAAGTCCGATCGGGTTCGTTTTGACTTCTTCCGAGACGTGCCGAAGAAGAGGTTGTAGGGTCGTCGTATCTCCGAGAAGAATTGCCGGGTGACCCGTACGTGGGGGCAAATACTTCTTTGGGACAGCGTCTACGCGCTTCGACCTGCTTTCAATCAGGCTACTTTCTTCTACCTTTATTTTTAATTTAATATTAGTAGATGGGTAGGATTTGAAATTCTATGATATAAACTTATTAAATGCATAGATTTACTTTGTGCTAGAATAGATTTATTTTGTATTAAAATAGAATTATTTGGATGCCGAATGATATGCATGTATATTATTTCCTTTAAGATTTTTTATTAATTGAATTTATATATTTATTTATTTAGTTAGGAGATATATTGCTAACAATCCAAAGAAGTATTTGTTTTTTGTTAGTAATATATAATTAATTAAATTCTTTATTACAATTGTGGCATATTAGATTTTAATTGCAATAATTGTTTTTGCTAGCACATCATTAATAATAAATTATTCTAAAGAGTTAATAATTTGGTTAACCTCCAAGAGGTTTATTATACCTCCATTTGGACTCCTCAAGGAGTAATTTCCAGATCCCATTCAAACGGAAAATTCGGAAATTGGTTGATATATAATAATTAATCTATTGAATTGACTTATTAGATCTTAATCAATTATTCTAATAAAGAAATAAATCTTTTAATTTATCGAATTGACATCTTAATTACAATAATTGATTTGCTACAAAATTAGTAATTAATTATTCTAATAAGAAAATAAATCAATTCTACTATATATAATTTATTGAATTGATAAATTAGATTTCAATTACAATAATTGTTTTGCTAGAATTAAATTTAGTAATCAATTGTTACTAATTCGGAAAGGTCAAACAAAAAAAAAATATTCAAAAATTAGTTAATTCGTTTAAATTTGCATTTAGGTTATTTTAAATATTGAATTTGTGTGATTTCTAGTGATTATATCCACTAACTAATAGTGTCTAAGAAAAGCTTGTCAAAAAGGCATACGTGCCTAAGAAAGGCTGGTACTTAAGTGAGCCTAGTGCTCCACCACCGATCTGGAGCTGATCTGGCTATTAGTTTTTTGGATATATCAATTAGACATCCAAAGTTCAATATAAATATTAGTGCAATCTTTTGACATAGATTTTTTGCCTTCAATCAGGTTTCTGTCACTATTCTGTAACCCTGATCCTATGGCCTCAAACACTAGTGACCATCTTAGTGCCAAACCTGAAAAATTTGATGGCCATAACTTTAGGAGGTGGCAGAACCAAATGCGGTTCTGGCTCACTACATTAGGGTTAATCTCAGCCATAGGTGAAAGTACGACCGAAGTTGATAACGGGTCCAACCCAACTACCTCTTCCAACACTGAACATTCTGCCTCCACTAACACACCCTCTAGGACACCTGATGAGATAGATTATCATTGTATCCATAGAATCCTAGGTGCTCTTTCTGAGAGGCTGTATGATATCTATTACACAGCCAAGAGTGCCAAAGAACTCTGGGACACCCTAGATAGCAAATATGGTCTTGATGATGCTGGGGTAAAGAGGTTCAAGGCCTCCGATTTCAATAAGTTTAGGATGGTGGACTCAAAGCCTATGAATGACCAAATTCATGAATTTGAAACCCTGATCCACCAGCTTAGGGCTAATGGAACCAATTTGGATGAATCATTCCAGGTAGCCTGTCTGATAGATAAACTACCTACTTCCTGGTCTGATTTTGCCAAGACCCTGAGCCATACCCAAGGAGTTCTCACCCTAACCCAAGTCTTAAACTCCATTAGAATTGAAGAGCAGCATAGGCTCAGAAATAATACCTCTACTGGACCCAAAAATAATGCATATAATGTAGAAGTTCCTCCTAAGAAAAATCAGAACCGACCCTTCCGTAAGAATTTCAAGAAGAAACCCTACAACCCTAGAAACCCTAACCACCACTACAATGGGAAGCCTATTCAATCCCAGGAGCAGAAGAAGAAGAAAGAGGAAGGTGGTGCTCGTTTCTGTTATGTGTGTGGTCGGACCAACCATTTGTCTCCACAGTGCTTCTATAAGAAGACTGCACCTCTTCAATCTAAGAAGAAGGGCCCACACACATCCAGTGCTCAAGTCAACATGGTGACTTCCGGCGCTGGCTCCTCTGAGACAGCTTTCAGGTCTGTTTCCTTCACTCCTGAAGTTAACATGACTTTACAATCACTAGATTGGTGGATTGATACCGGAGCTGGTATTCATATTTGTTCGGATCGTTCCTGGTTTTCTTCTTACCAGATCTCAAGTGGAGAAGCTGTGATCATGGCAAACAGCTCGGAGGCACGTGTGTTAGGAGTAGGACGTGTGGACTTAAAGCTTACCTCTGGAAAAGTCCTGTCACTGCACGGCGTCCAACATGTTCCAGTTGTTAGGAGAAACCTCATTAGTGGTTCTTTGCTTGTCCAGCAAGGCTTTCGTCTTGTTTTTGAGTCCAATAAGGTTGTAATTTCTCATGGTGTTATGTTTATTGGAAAAGGATTCCTTAGTGAAGGATTGTTCAAATTGAATGTAATAGCTCCTTCAATAAATGAAAATTCTTTGATTATGAATATAGAGCCTCCTTCTATTTGGCATGGTAGATTAGGTCATGTAAATTATAATTCAATTAAGCAACTTATGAACCTAAATCTAATACCAAAAAGTGATCTCAAGAACCATGAGAAATGTCAAACTTGTGTAGAAGCCAAACTCCCTAGGAAGCCTTTTAAATCTGTTAATAGGGATTCTGATCTATTAGAGTTGATTCATAGTGATGTTTGTGACTCTGGTAGAACTTCTAGGGGAGGTAACAGATACTTTGTAACATTTATAGATGATCTATCGAAGTTCTGTTACATCTACCTAATTAAAACCAAGGATGAGGTGCTCAGCAAATTTAAAATTTTTAAGATTGAAGCTGAGAACCAACAGGAAAAGAAAATTAAAATTCTTAGATCAGATCGGGGAGGTGAATATACATCAAATGACATAACTCAATTCTGTGAAGATCATGGAATCATTCATGAAGTGACTGCACCCTATTCTCCCCAATCAAATGGAGTAGCAGAAAGGAAGAATAGGACTTTAATGGATATAGTGAACTCCATGCTTATAAGCTCAGGAGTGCCAGAAAATTTGTGGGGGGAAGCTCTTGTTTCAGCCTGTTATATCCTTAATAGGATTTCCTCTAAAAATAATGATCTAACCCCATATGAAGTTTGGAAACATAGAAAACCTAATCTTAGCTATTTAAAAGTGTGGGGGTGCTTGGCAAAAGTAAAAATACCTGATTTTAAGAGAAAGAAAATAGGCCCTAAAACAGTGGATGCCATATTCATAGGTTATGCAGCCAATAGTAATGCCAATAGATTTCTGGTGATAAGTTCAGAAATAAATGATATTAGTAACAACACTATCATAGAAGCCAGAGATGCAACATATTTTGAAGACACCTTTCCACTTAAGACTAGAGTAGATAGCGGTATAGCTAGTAGCTTTAGTAGAATAAGGACAAGAGAAATAGAAGTAGAAGCAGAACCTAGGAGGAGTAAAAGATCCAGGGTAGAGAAAACATTTGGAGATGATTTTTATACCTTCCTAATAGAAGACTCTCCAACTACCTTTGAGGACGCAATGAAATCTTTGGATTCACCTTTTTGGAGAGAAGCTGTGGACAATGAGATGCAATCAATTATCCAAAACCATACTTGGGAATTGACTGATCTTCCTCCTGGTTGTAAAACAATAGGATGCAAATGGATCTTTAAGAAGAAACTTAGGCCTGATGGCTCTGTAGATAAATTTAAGGCTAGATTAGTTGCCAAGGGCTTTACTCAGAGACCTGGGGTAGATTTCTTTGATGTTTATGCACCTGTAGCTAGGATAACTACTATTAGGGTCCTTATAGCATTAGCCTCCATTCATAGATTAGTGATTCATCAGATGGATGTTAAGACAGCTTTTCTAAATGGAGACTTAAATGAAGAAATTTATATGGACCAACCAGAGGGATTTAAAACCCCAGGCCAAGAAAATAAAGTTTGTAGACTAGTCAGATCTCTTTATGGTCTTAAACAAGCACCCAAGCAATGGCACTTGAAATTTGATGAAACCATAATGACATTTGGATTTGAAATCAATAGCACAGACGAATGTGTATATCATAAGAGAGTTGGACACAAATTTGTGATCTTGTGCCTTTATGTAGATGATATACTGATCATTGGAACAGATCTTCATATAATTGATGAAGTAAAACAATTTTTAAGTCATAAGTTTGATATGAAAGACTTGGGACAAGCTGACTTAATTTTAAATACCAAAATAATTAGAAGTGCAAATGGAATTGAGTTATCCCAAAGTCATTATGTTGACAAGATACTCAATAAATTTAATTATTCGGATTGTCAGCCTGTCTCTACTCCATTTGATCCCTCTACTCATCTTAAGAAGAACTTAGGAACTCCTGTCCTTCAAAGCCTATATGCTCAAATCATAGGCTCACTAGGATTCCTAACAAACTACACTAGGCCAGACATAGCATATGCTGTAAATAGACTTAGTAGATATACTGTTAATCCAAATAGAGATCATTGGACAACATTAGAGAGAATTCTTAGGTATCTTAAGGGTACCAAGTCCTATAGTTTGCACTTTAGTGGGTTTCCTGCTGTTCTAGAAGGCTATAGTGATGCCAACTGGATCAGCGATACCTTAGATGTTAAATCCACCACAGGATACGTCTTTCTCCTAGGAGGTGCTGCTGTGTCTTGGAAATCCACCAAACAAACCTTAATATCTAGGAGTACCATGGAATCTGAACTGATAGCTTTAGACACTACTAGCACTGAGGCTAAGTGGCTCAGAGATCTACTTATAGACCTTCCTGTAGATGAGTCACCTTTACCACCTGTCTCCTTACATTGTGATTGTAAATCTGCAATAGATAAGTGCAACCAAGAAAATGCCAATGTAAAAATGAACAGGCACTTAAAAGTACGTCATAAATCATTGAGATATAAATTGAAAAATAATGTTATTGCCTTGAATTTTATAAAATCAGAAAATAATTTGGCTGATCAGCTTACAAAAGGTTTATCTAGAACAGTGGTTCTAGAGTCGTCGAGGGGGATGGGGCTTAGCCCATAAAGATAGATCACCACGGTGGGAACCCAACCTTAAAAGGTTCAATGGGTAGAAACAAACCGAAGTGTGACTAAGAGGAGCACTATTTTATGTTGTCCTCATCCCTATGGCGCTAGTGCTCATAAAAGCAAGCGGTAGGATGAGTTCGTTTGTATAACTCTTAATGAGTCCGAGACCCAAGAGGCAGGAGCTTCCTTGCTAGCATCCTTATTAGGACTCACCTATATGTGCAGTCGTGAGGCCGCGATTATGGGAAATGGGCGATTCCCTAAAAAGCACATGAAAGATACCTGCGCATGGCCATAATAGCGCAACCCGCTTAGAACCCAGATCGGGCTATATTATGTGTGCTGTTGATTTAATCTGAGCCATGGACCGAGGTTCAAGGTTAAGACCACCTTGGCTCCACAGATGTAATCAATTGTCACTAAGTGAAGGTTCAAACCGAAAGGTACCTACACCTATTACATAATATAAGATATCCAGCATTTTATTTTGATTTTAAAATTATTTAAATTTTTGTGGGGGATTGTTGAGAAAAATTTAAATGCGCACGCGGCCCCAAATTTGGCCGCGTGCGCGTTTGAGAGAAAAAAAAAAAAGGGGTAACGCCCAGCGGGCGTTACGCTTTGGAAACGGCCGCGGCCGCGGCCGCGTGCTCTTTTGAAAACGAAAACGCCAACGGGCGTTTTCGTTTGCATTAAATGGGACGCGTGCGCCCGTTGGCACACGTTGCGCGGACGCGTCCGCCGAAAAGACCATATTGCCCCCGATTAAATCCCTATATAAACCCCTCCATTTCATCTCTTTAGGGGTACGAAAAAAATATAGAAAAATAGTGGAAAAACTCTGGAGAAATTCTTCTTCCCCTTAGCCACTTCCGATTTTCATTTTTACATTTTTATTCAGTTTTATTTTATTCTTTTCATACTGCTCTTTGCTGGATCTGCAAGTCCGATCGGGTTCGTTTTGACTTCTTCCGAGACGTGCCGAAGAAGAGGTTGTAGGGTCGTCGTATCTCCGAGAAGAATTGCCGGGTGACCCGTACGTGGGGGCAAATACTTCTTTGGGACAGCGTCTACGCGCTTCGACCTGCTTTCAATCAGGCTACTTTCTTCTACCTTTATTTTTAATTTAATATTAGTAGATGGGTAGGATTTGAAATTCTATGATATAAACTTATTAAATGCATAGATTTACTTTGTGCTAGAATAGATTTATTTTGTATTAAAATAGAATTATTTGGATGCCGAATGATATGCATGTATATTATTTCCTTTAAGATTTTTTATTAATTGAATTTATATATTTATTTATTTAGTTAGGAGATATATTGCTAACATCTTTCACCACAAAAGAGAGGTAAACCATTCCATGTTTCTAAATCCATCCGACACTTTTATGATTGTGTTGATAGTAATGTACCGGTTGATTTTGAATTTTTTTTTCTATTATAGTGGCAAAATTATATAGTGCTAGAGCAAATACAACTAGCAGAGTCAAAGAACAAAATATCACGAAATTGTGTAAAGATGGAAGCACAAGGCTCGCAGATTACTGAGCCTGCATAGTTGGTGACATATGATGCATCCAATCAACCAAATTTGGACATGCCACGACGATCCATATGGAAGGGAAGTTTTGTTGATGGATTCCTGTTGAGAATGAAGAAGAAGAACAGAGACCAGATCTATCATCACTCTCCCCAAAACAAGGGATATTCTTCTTTCAGTTCTGTCTTTCCTTTGCCAACTCGTATACACTCTATAAATAGCCTGGTTCATCATACGAGACGGATCATCTCGCATCGAGCAGGGATAAGTTGGAAACTTGGAGCAGCGAATTAAACAGTTAGATGATGATACTATGGAGCTAGAGGAGAGAGATGCCAATCTCGGGGATTCACCTCTACAAAGCGGGCATTTGCTTCATCAGAGGAAAATGGCAACAAAAGGCTTGGCTCAACTAGGTCAAGGATGGTGATCAAAATAATAGCAAGCGCTTGCAGGAAGGTTCTTGTCCTTTCTTTTACTTGGATGTGCTTCCACAATTCCTGGTGGCGGGCTGGAAGTGGGATTCTTTATCCATGTCTGGTGGAGTTGTGTTCTTGCTCCTCTTTCCAACTATTGGTTGGCCATGACTTGGGTCTCTGACTCTATTCTTGAGGCTATCTGCTATGCTTGTTCATGGTTTTATCTGGGTTAAAGGGCATGCCATGGGATTAGATTATGTTAGTTGGGATACCCTCATGTTGCCCAAGCAATGGGACAGGTTGGCTATTAGAGATCTTAAAATGGTGAAGCATTCTCTGCCCCTTAAACATGTCTATCGCTTTTGCACATGCAGCCGAGCTGGTGAGCGCTATAGCTGACATTTCACCTGGAGATGACAGAGACACCTGGGGTTCCTCTTTGGCTCCTGCAGCGTCTAGGTATGCGATGATACCGATGGTATCCTGAGAGCCCCCACGTTTTGGTTTTCTCAAGGTCAATTTCGACGGCAGTGTATCGGAGGGCGACACCAGATGTAGCGTGAGCTTTGTGATCAGAGACCAGGACTCCAGACTGAATATGGCAGGAGGTTGGCACACATTTGATGGATCCGTTCCTGTGGCGGAGTTGCATGCGGCGTGAGAGGATCTCGTCTATACTAGAGTGCACCTGAGTACTGGCGGATATTCCTAGAGGGCGACTCGCCCACAGTGGTCAGCTGGATCCGGTGCCGATAGGCTAGGCCAAATATACACCCACTACTCCGAAATATTTGGAGCATGGTGGAGTTAGATTTATTTCGGATTTCGCATGTATTTTGAGAGGCGAACAGTACTGCGAACTGGATCGTCTCTTATACAACCCACCATTTCGGATTTGTATTATGAGGCATTTCCAATCATGTGTCGCAGACATTAGATCGTGTTTTATCTTGTGATTGCTCTGGGCTTTCTCACCATCGTGTGTAATGAGAAGCCGGTTCACCAAAACAAAAGGAAACATGTCCTCGCTACGCTGCAGAATTGCAATAAAGCTGGTAGAGGTTGCAATGCTTAACTATTTAACATGTTTAATTTGTTTCAATCTATTGTAGATTGAGCTAGATTACCTGTTTAATAAAATAATCAAATTTGAATATGTATTCTTGATCCATTAATAGATAGATTGGATTCTAATTGGCAGATTTTTTGATATATCATGTCCCTGACCCGATCCATATCTTGTCCGACCCAACCTCATGGCCATCCCTACATGGTGGTGGGGTTGACTCGTGCTCATGTGAGACACAGGGATGATGGCTTTTGCCCCTATGGCCTGGGCAGCAGGGACAATAAGCTGCTCGAGAACCAACTATGGGCAACAGAGATGTCCCTACTACCTACAAACTTGCATATATATTAATATGAAAGACTGATGCTTCTAATGTGGCTGTTGGCCAGTTTTTGTTAACCATCTTTCAATAAAAATAAAAATAAAAAAAACTACATTATTGAGCTTCCGATGCTAATTACCGAAGAGTCAGATGTCTGTACTTCATCAGATTTTAGTACCAATTTGACCTTGGCCATCTTGGATGCATCCATGGATTTTACATAATAGAATGAATTCCTCTTTTAATCATGAAGTTTAGTCTAATCTGGTAGAGAAACACAAACAATGAATATAAATCTGACCCATCAAAATAAACATCAGTTGCAAGAAGGTACACCAACAGCAAAAATGAAATTGAATTTTCTTGTTCTTGTCACTTAACCACCTAACAAGAGTGGGGAAGCTCTGAACTACCACATGGAGGTTCAGAACATGGGAAGGAAAAAAAAGCCTGACCACAGAGAAGCCAGAGTACATTACCAACATGTCCATAATCACCTAACAAGAGTGGGGAAACTCTGATCTGCCAGGTGGGGGCTTAACACACAGGAAAACTTGATTGAAACATCCACTCCCTATGCCGCCCACCACTCTGGTGGTTTTGTTTGGGTTGGGAGTAGATCTGTTCCAGAGCCATTACGTAGTATTTTATTTTCTGATTTTGTTGGCCGCATTCACACCTGTGTGAACCGCCATTGCATCAAAAAAAAAAAAAAAAAAAAAAAAAATCCACTCGAGCTTACATTACCATCCCGCCGTCAATGGTAAAAACCTGCATCATAATATTTAGAATTATTTTTGATACTCGCGAAAAGAAGATGTATAGGGTTATGCACAACACCTTGCAAATCAAAGTTCATGCAAAGAAGATATGCGGTAATCTAAGATTGGAAATGACGGTTATTCATTTGGTTGAAGAAGGTAGTCTCAGAATCATCAAATCAGCACTTAAATTGGAAATCTAAATTAGTTATTTCACCTGCCCAGTAATGTAATTGGCAGCAGGATTGAGGGCCAAGAACTCCACCAACCCAGCAACTTCTTCTGGTTGCCCATACCTCCCTGAAAAGTTGTATCAAAAAATAACAAGATTTTCATCTATCAGTGTGTTTACCCCATCTTGTAAGGTTTACACTTGAATAATTAAGAATCTTATATCATTTGATACGAAAGCAAAATATAAAGCTTGGTAGAAAAGATGCAGCTGTGGAAACAATATCATCCACTACAGGAAGCTGTGCAGGTTCAGTCTGTAGAGGCAACCTAAAGAAGAAGTACCTGTATCAGGGGCTACGTAGGAAGGGAAATTCTGAGGGCCTCAAACTATCAATTTGTGTTCAGGGTCTTGGCAAGGCAACATGACCAAGTTACATAGAACATAGTACTAGATCTGTCTTTAAGTTGACACATAAACAAGGATATTTAGACCTATTCTCACGTATTGCTTCTAGACATTTTAACAAGATAGTATGCATCCAAATAATCCATCAAACTTCCAAAGGATCTTACAGGACCTTGTCAGTTTTTGCTCATTAATATAAATGACTCGACTAGCAAGCCAGGACAAAGACACATGGTGGTTCGTGCTTACCTAGTGGGATGGTCTGCAAGACTTTCGCCTCAATGGCTTCTCCAAGTTTGGCAGTCATATCGGATGCAATGAACCCAGGGGCAACAGCATTTACCTAAAGCAAAGGTAGTTAATAATCAAATTCCAAGAGCTAGGCTAAATTATTTTGGACCTTAATAGAAGCATAAGCTGACATTGATATTTCTGCTTGCATATTCCCTTGCAACAGTTTTGGTAAAACCAATCACCCCTGCCTTTGCAGCGCTATAATTAGCTTGACCTATGTTGCCAGTAAGACCAACAACAGACGCTATATTGATGATCCTTCCCTGCATAGAGATGAACACATAAGAATCCAGCAGTAAAAGAAGAATATTTACATGTCAAAGACTTCTGTAAAACTGGTCACCTGGTGGCATAAAATTCAAATCTGATGTGCCTAAACAATCAAATAATACAGCAGTTAAGAAGCTATCACTCTGTAGCGTCTCATAAAGGTATTGTAGACTGGTAGTCATAGACATAGCATACCTTATCTATTTCAGTTTGATCATTTTTATGGTTCCTACTTTGCTCTAGGTCCTATCCAGGCCAAATCTTCCATAACGGAAATAAAGTAATTTCAATGGGCCACAGTTGAGGTGGTATTGGGGAATCCATGGCCAGAAAAAGAGAAGAAAAATGCATCTTGAAACATTATTAAATGTCTCCAAGTATCCTTTTTTTGATATGAAAAGAGAGTTGAAACTATATCTTGCATTTACCCAAAAAAAAAAAAGTATAGCTTGAGAAATTAAGGAAACAAGAAAGGATGTACCACTTATCCTTCTCTTAGGGGAAAAAGAGAGAGAGAGAGCAACTTAGATAGCAAAAGAAGAAGCAGGAGTGACAGACGTGAAAGAATAAGAGACAAATAAAAGGGGAAAAACAGCCAGAGTTGGAGTACTGAAGGAGAAAAGTTCTCAATTCATGTTGTTTTCAATAATCCACTATCAAACTAGAAAAATCAGATCCTCTTAACCAGCTTGTAACCTATAATCTCCTGAAAATTTCTGCTTATGTAGTCATGGAGAACGTGTAGTTCAGATACCGCCTCTTCTTGGATTCTTCCAAAAGAAGACTTCAAAATGCAGCCTGCATGATTCTGGATGGCAAGGGCATAACCTTTTTATGTTTTGGGAGGGAGGATGCATAAGAAATATGTAAATATAACAAATTCTGCTATGAATTGAAAATTTGAGTCTGCATGGACTGCAAATGCTCCATTCAAAAGTTATCTTCTTTTTGCCTTTTTATCTATGCGCCCAAAATTAGCAACCTTGATACTTTACTTTTGATGAAAGACATCTTGGTTTATTACTTTATTTTCTGATTGGCATTGTTTTATGGCTTAGAATCCTTGAATAACTGGATCTATGCTCTTCCAAGCAATAGTCTGCCCTTGCCCTCCACTTATCCCTACCAACAAAACCAGACATAACTTCTTTAAGATACAAAACTCGCCTAAAGTACCAGCTTGCAAGGTAGTCTTCCCCATAAAGGGCCACCACCCAGTTATGGTCCTGACTATCCAGGGTTCTGGGAGGAGTGGATTGGGAACAGATCAAACCTTTGGTATTTTGCACAAAGTGGATGCCCCAGGAAAGGTAGTCTTCCCACTCCATTCCATATATACCAAGATTGTCAAACTGTCTAGGCGAGGCAAAGCGGCTGACCCCCTATATGACCTAGGTAGTTGCCTAGGCGCTTAGCTGTTCCCTAGGGAAGAAAGCCCTCCAGGTTTTTAATATGCATATCTTTAATCAGATGCATAAATATGCATGTGTACAATTTTACCATGTATGGCATCATGAAAACTAATTTTCACACTTAAAAAGTCTAGAGATCAAATTCCACAAGGAGAGAAGCAACAGTATTGCTGCCAGTGTAACAGTCCACAAGCTGTAAGATATAGCCAAGCAACCAGCACCTAGCAGAAGTAAGAGGAGGAGGTGGGTAGGAACCAAAAGGCGGTAGGCTACAGAGCCATGGTCATCAACCGCCAAGAAGGCGAAGGCTAGAAGAATAGAATCTAGAAAGTAGAACAGAAGGGGCAACAAGAAATGGAAGAATGGTTAGCTGAAGAAGAGGTAGAAGTATAAGAAATGAGGAAAAAAAATCAGAGGAAGGAGAAGAAGAAAATGAAGATACATCTAGAAAAAGAAGAAGAAGAAGAAAGAAAAAATATAGACAAACCTGGAACTAGTGCTAGCCACTATAGCTGCCACTGCCACTCGCCATTGCTGGCTGACTTGTCGGTAGCCGTTGATCAGCCAACTGGCTGTGACTAGATAGCCTTCGCTGCCCTCCCACATGTTCCATATGGAGCTCAGATAGGAGAAGGAAATGGGATAAAAGCTCTTAAAGAAAAAGGATTTAAGCAGGCTTGGCCTAGGCAACCTGCCCAAATTAAGTGCCTCAGCAGCCGTTTCTAACAACATTGATATACAAAGGTCACAAAATCAATTCTTCTGCATCTTAATGCTTCTATGTGCAAAACATCTTTGCCTGATTGTGGTTCAGAAAAGCAAAAACCCAACCTATCCGTGTTCTTCCACCTAGTGAAAGACAATAATTACTTTAAAGTGATATGCCTATCTCACGTACCACTTCCTCCTCAAATGTTGTCAGACCATTTAGAAGAATGAAGTAATTGTAACGGTTATACATCATAATTTCTGGAAATGGGATCAATGTGAAGTTGTAGATGTGGAATATGATACATTAAAGATAAAACTATTTCAACCCCCAGCCCTCTATTCAACCTTCTCTCCTATTCATATAATATGCTTTTATGCAGAATATACACAAGCTTATTTCATCGTGTACAAAAGATTACCATCGTTTGTTTACCAAAAAAGACTAACATCTTTCAGACAACCACAAAACCCCAGCAGTAATTTCTTTTTCTAGTTCTTCCATGTACAACATGCTTTCGTGAGTACATTAACAGAACCATGCCAACAACATATTTATCATTAGTCATGATTTCTTTAGATTGCCAGCCACAGGTCAATCAGAGTAATGTAAGACATGAACACAAGAGTTGTCAGGCCACTTAAGTACTACTCTCACTAAGTCACAAATTCCAAAAAAGGCTTGCCAGTAACTCTAGATGAAACAAAAATAGAACATGGACTTTCAGTTACCTTTTTCTTCTTCATCATAAGTTTTGCTGCAGCCTGAAAAAAGAATAGATTGCACTTATGAATAAACTGATTCATTTCCTAACAATTGCGAGAATGAAATGCGAGGTAGGAGAGCAATACCTGTGTACAAAGAAAGACACCAGTTAAATTCAGGTCAAGTACTTCTTGCCACTGTGATTTCTTCATCCTCATCAATAATGTGTCTCGTGTAATTCCTGAAAGCATCAGTAGTTTCACTTATAGGAAGAAAAAGGTGATAGTAGCAAGTACAGAGAGGTGAAATCCCAAGGACCTGCATTGTTTACCAATATGTCAACTGTTCCCCATGTATTTACTGCCTAGAAGCATCACATGTGCCACATTAGCTTAGAAAAAAATAAGAGGATATCAAACAACTCCTAAGTGCATCATTAGATGCATGTGGTTTATCTGACTCACTGTTTTGATCATAGATTCCACATCAGCCTCTTTTGAAACATCTCCCGCAAATGTAATGGCTTGACCACCAGATGCCTCAATCTGCAGTTGAGATAGACATGAAACTTCATGATCTAATGTTCTGTATCTGATAACAAATAATGAGCAGGCCCCCAAAGTGATGAGAACATAACAGAACAGGAGAAAAATATTTGTGAACTAAATAGTTGGCTACCCTGTATAGTCACTATTCGACAAGGTTTCAAGCATTGGTGCTGCCAGACAGCAGCTGGACTGGCACTTGCTGTGCCTTCCATGCCAATGCATGTGCCATTATCCCTCTTTTTGCATGAAGACCACTTTAACGATTAGTATAAATAAAATTTAAACAACATGGCTTAAATTTTGACAGATCTATTGGCGTAAATCCAAGATCTCAAGCAATGAGAACCATTTGTACCAATTTTAAGTCTTCAAATTGATATATATAAGTTCCCAAAAAAACATATGATTGCTCTAACATTCTAGATAGATTGTAAAAATGCATATCTTTATCTACATTCTAATAACACCAAGAATGAAATACATTTTTTCAAAATAATAGCAATGTTTCCATTAAAATATAAAGATCGAGACAACTTTAATGTTGCCTCTGGATATTTATCTCTTGTGATTATGAATGATCTCCCACATTCAAAAACAAATATTCAAAAAAATATCATTTTGATATTACCAATAAGAAAAAACTTTTGCATCTAGAGTTCCAACTAATTCTGATAAACTAAAAAAAAACTTTATTAGATCGTAATAAACCGTCATTGTTATTAATCACTTATGAATTCCAAGAAGTTCCAAAGACATGCGTACACACGGCCCACAAAACTATCCTCTAGCACTGCATGTGCCAGAATATAGTTCTCAAAAAGTAGCAATTCTTTTTTTGGCTTAGCCACAAAAAATAGCAATACTTGTAACAGGAATATTGTTAGTCCAATTTTTTGGTTTTGGTAGAGTTAGTCTAAAATCCCCCCCCCCCCCAAAAAAAAAAAAAAAGTAGTTCTGCATTTCAATTTTTTTATTGGCCACTGCAAGATACTCTAGACATATCTTTGTCTATGTTACCAGTATTTTTGACAAATTTATGTGTCAAAATTTTTCAGTTTCAAAATTTAAAATGGTACATAACAAATCCTGCCTATAAGCACATAGCTTGATGGTCAAGGTCCACAATCTCGGTACCAGATACCGTATCAGTACTTATCGGTTCAGTACGATACAATACACCCTTGTACCAAAATAGCTCTCTAATCATTTTTCTCAATTTTTATCTCGGTGCGCCTTGGTACAAGTCGGTATGCCTTAGTACGGATCGGTACACCTCGGTACAGATGGTATGGGACTTGTACCGACTTGAAGTTAAATTTCGTATCGATTTTCTCCTAGTACAGCACACCTCATACCGAGCGGTACAGAACGGTATGGCAAACCATGTTTATGATCATAGTAAATATGTGGGGAGTATGAAGAGAATCTTACAGCAGGAAAGTATGTTGTATAAGTTTGGCACATGACAAAAACTTCAAAAAAGTTCCTCTATAGCATATTACTTGAGAGAAAAATATTTACTATGTGCCCTATGCAGGCCTATATTATGGCAGTTCTCAGGAAAATGTCCATATTTTGACACAAACTTCAGGCACAAGAATTGTAAACCATGAGACAAACTAATGAAAAATTCAAATTTGAGAGTTGCTATCTCCTCAGAGCAAAGTCTTTTAAATTATAAAATTAGAAAACTTTCATTATGTTGGACAGATTAATTTGCAGTAGCTAGGTGAGTCATATCATCGATAAGCCAAGAAAGGTTACCTCAGTTAAATAATTAAGCAACAAAAGAATCTGTACATATTGGCTCCGAATAAAGGGTGAATAAGAAATCCGGTAATTCGAATTTTTGACCAGCTTTCATGGATCAGACATTTTAAATAGTTTTTACAGAGAGTATCCAACCACCACAAGAGAAAAACATAAAGGTGATGGTGACGGCGACAACACAGTTTATCGTGCTACCTATACACCTGATGCAACTACAGATCTAGCATGCACGAAAATTGTATGATTTAAAGCAACAATATCTTCAAGGAAAAAAAAGAATAAATTAAATCCATGATAACTTATCCAACACAAGCAAATATTCTCAAGGCTTCTTAAACATTTCATAAGGTCATTCTAATTATAAGAAAGTAATTGCATCAAATATGAATGGTAACAAGAAAAGTAGATAAACTACTTGCAGCATTAGATAAAAAGTAGATAAGATATTTTTACAAATATATAAGGAGACAAGTAGAATTACTTCTTTGGAGACTTCTTTAGCTTCCTTTTCAGACCTGGCATAATTTACAAGGACCTGAATAGAATTTAAAAAACTTTAACTTAGGCAAAACTGGCAAAACAAATGCAGCACTTGGCAATGATTTTGATTTAATTCGCAACTCAGCAGCCCCATATGGATCAAATTAGAAGGAACAACTTAAAGTTTTCTTTTAACCTAACCAAAAGACACAAGAACTCTTAGAAAAAGTTAATTAAAGCCCTAAACAACCCCCTAGAAGATGAATCCCCTATTTCCGGCTCATATCTCATTCGCATTTTTGTAAACTTGCTGAGATTCCACATGCCAAATGCTTAATCTTAATTATAGTAAGAGAATCACAATGTGATATTAACCTACCGACCTTGCAACCAGCTTGGCCCAAGGCCAACGCTATCGCTTTTCCAATTCCCCTAGAAGCTCCAGTAACGATAGCAACAGGAGCTTCAACTTTTTGAGCCTCATTGATGCTTGCTCGTTCAACAACTGCAACCTGAGTTCTTACACCTGTTTGGGCCATTAGTGAATAGGACATAATTATGAACATGTTTAGGTTAATGTCATAGGAAACGGATATTTAGAACTAAAGACTTGATTAAAAAAGGGCGTGGCTCGGTGCTGTCATCGTAGGGTCTGGGGAGGTCAGTTGTACACAGCCTTAACCTGCATATGGAGAGGTTATTTCTGTGTTTCAAACTCATGACCTCCAACTCATAATTGAGCAACTTATCACTGCACCAAGGCTCACCCTAATTAAACTACTCACTAAGAGTAAGTACAAGGGCAGAAAATAATGAAACTTGGATGTTTTATGATGTTCAAATATGATACAGTACTTCATTAATCATAGAAATTATAATGTACAAAAGACTCTATAATAAAAGATGCTGATATACATGATACAAGATACTGAACAGTTGCAAGCTCCTATATCACCAGAATTCTCCTTTGTAACAAGAAAACAGCCATATCACGTCAAATATTTCACTCAAAGGGGATCATAAACATTTCCAGCTTGTTGAATAAGAACAACCTATTTCTAAGCTACTACTGAGAACATAAACAATATTAAATTGGAATTGTTAATGTCTTTCTAATAGTGTCCACAAGAAGACAATCAAAACTACTACTATAAAATATCAATAAAGGCAATAACTCCAGTAAGTATGTTCTCATTCGCACTAGCCCACACAACTTAGCTGAATTTTCAGGTGCACATGAAATGAATGATAACAGCCATAAAACAATCGATTGCCCAGAATTTCAGTATAAACTTGACCATAGCTTAATCCCCTGCATCTTGATTATACAGTCAAGAAAAGAAAGAGCTTCATTTTTCCAGTAGAAAGTTGGGAGTAGAAAATCATCACAGTGGACCCTTGTTTTCTCTATATCTTTGTCTTTGATTCTCTTGAGCCTCAACCTAATGTCGATGTCCTCTGCTTTCCAGGTAAATATCCAGCCCAACTTTGAAAAATAATGGACTAAAATTACAACTTTTGGGATATCAGTTGACATGAACTTCAATTTTCCCATTAAAGTGAAAGCCTTTATGCAGACAGCTATACTTACATATCCAAAGATTAGAGTCAAGAAGTACTGTCTCTGCCATTTAAAGAATTCAAGTAATCACGTTATATAGAAAGGTCGAGGAGCAAGAGGATTTATGTCTTTTAGGCCCATTTCTGATTTTACAGGCACCTCTCAGTGACAAATGGAACTGGCCAGAAAGTCATAACAGAAAACTGCACCATGCAGAACAACTCAAAAAGAAACACGGGATCACAAATGATCTCACAATCATAGAAACTTAATTTCTAAGCAAAAAACACATTCACACATATCTCAACCTAAACATTTGCTGGGTATTCATGTATCCAATAATCAATCATGAATTTTTGAAATGAGACAGAGCAAAAAAAATTACATATTATGCTCCAATTTACAAATCAAGCATTCCAGCTGACTAAACTTGAATAATCTATTACAATGTGCTTAACCGATCAACCCAATGCAACAACAAGAATGAATGAAAGAATCAAATCATCCCAGTTCTGAAAAATTACAAGACCCATGCATCAAAACAGCATCTTTTTTCACCGCTCTTCTCAGTATGAGTTGAATTCTTCCAAAAATCGCTACTTTTGCCCAACCAACCACCCGAGTTCTTCTCACTAAACCCACAACCCAAAAACATGACTTTTTAAAAGCCGATCTCTCTATCACACGGACGCAATTAATCAAACACGAGTGCGAATAGGAGAGAAACGGTTACCGGAGAAGGCAGCGGGCCCATCCGAAACGAGCCTGGAATTGAGGCGAAGGGACCGGGCGGCGAGGCCAGGGGCGGCAAAGAGGGTCTGGAATGGCGCAATCCTCCTTGGGGCGACGGATCTCGCTCGGATGACGGGGGGGTTGAAGGCGATGGAGGCGGCCATGGGAGGAGATCGGGAGAGGCGGAGGAGGAGGGAGGAGGAGGAGAGCTTGGAGTAATAGTTTCGGAGGATCGCCAGAGAAGAGAGAAGAGAGTATACAAGAGAGTGGGTGGGAGGTAGGAGTCTTTCGAAGCTCCGGAGAGAGAGAGAGAGAGAGAGAGAGAGAGAGGCGGCACGGCGGAAGGACCGAAGTTTGGGGTTGCGGAGTGGGTCCGGTCACTCGGGCATTTTGTTTTGAAAAGCGGGCGGAAACGCCGGGGGAGGAGGGATTTTGCTTTGAGATGGACGTCCACTGCTGTAATCTGTGGATTTGATCAGTAGACCTGTTCACGCTTAAGGTCGCCTCGGATCACAAGGCCAGAAAAATAGGCCCATTTAAAGCCCGTTTGGGTACTTATGATGCATCGCATTAGACCCCATTTGGCAAAGCTTTTGGTAGGCCAGAAAATACATTTTGACTGTCCCAAGATACTTTTGGATAGAATAAGAGTATTTGGTAAAAATCAGAAAGCTAAAACAGCTTCTTGGAAAAAGTTCTAAAATGGAGCTTCTTCAAAAAAGCACTTTTAGCATGCATCGGAAAACTGTTTTGATTTATAATTTTTTTCTTTTTAGTCCAAAATACCAATAATAAAAATATTAATATATAATAATTATTATTATAATTTTTATACCTTTATTATATTATACTATAAATATAATATTATATTACATTATATCATATTATATTGATATGTTATGTTATATAATATCAAATTATATTATATTATTATGCTATAGTATACAATATTATATTACGATATTATAATAATATTATATTATATTACAATAGTATTATACTATATCATATATTTATATATTAATATATATTATATTTTATTATGCCCTGTTATATAATACTATGTTACGTTCTTTATAGTCATTTTGTTATATCAAAAATATTTTCTCAGTTTATTTACTAAATATATATTAAAATTTCATATCACTTTAAAAATATAGTTATCAAATAGCAAATAGCTTTTTAAAAAACTTTTACTTTAAAAAGCTCTATTTCCAAAAATTTTAATGCCAACAGCTCTATCAAACAAGACCTTAGGGTCTGATCCCATACGAGTTTTATGCAGGAAATCCTCCTATTGGGAGAAAAGCGCTATATATAACTGATTCTATTTGGATCCCCTCTCTCCCCCCTTCTTTAATCCAGTTGGGAAGTGCTTGTGCCCATCGTCTATTACACTGTAGAATAGCTTAAAAACCTCTAGGAGGAAATTAAAGGTGGAAACGCCCGACAAGATGCCTTCTTTCATCATCCAGCAGACCATTTCCTAGACTCGAGATAGTCAACATGGAATGAGGAGGAGGAGGTCATGGCACCGCCCAACACGTCACGAACGGCTAAGGCCAAGGCCGGTCTAATCCTTAAGATAACTGAGGCGGTCACTTAAGGCCCAAGCCCAAAGAAGGTCAACCGCAGAAAAGACCTCAAAGACAAACAAAAAAGAAAAAGGCCTTTTTTTAGTAAGTTCGTCTTAGGCTGGCCCACCACAGGGAATGGCAGCGGCAGAGATAAAACCGAAGGAGGACAAGCGCCTTTGGAGGAAGAGGACCTGACTAAAGAGTGAACAAAGGATCGGGCACATCATCTCAAGTTATTCACGAGAGAGGGGGGTATTGAGAAGAGGAGCCCGATAATCACAGGATTAAAATAATATGCTTTTGAGGACTTTATTTTTATCCTATAGGATAAACATATTTCCATAGAGAAACTATCCTTAGAATTAATCATTCAAACACTTATTTCTTAGTTTTGCCAACACTTTTGTGAGACTCTGAAACTAGGCCCGGTCCATTGACCGGCCTAGCCCAAGGATTTCAGCCTCACGTTGCGGCTCACGTGAGGGCGTGTGATGAGGGGGGAGCCATCCCAAAGAAGCCAGCTCCCTTGTTTTTAGGGCTCCATCCTTCCCTTTGAGACCACTGGAAGAGGAGCCGCTAGACCTCCTTCCTTGGGCGATCTTCTTCCTCGTGCAGCCGCCCAAAAGGGAGAGAGAGAGAGAGTCGAGAAGCCATGGTACGGGTCTTCCTCTTTCTCCATTGTCGCCGGATCTTCGCCAGGATTTCTACCCTTCATTTCTTTGTTATACCATTTGGAAAAAAAAAGAGAAAGAAAGAAGAAGAGAGGGAAGAAGGAGAAGGCTGACCGTCGCGGGCTCTTCTTCTTCTTCCGCCCGCATGCCTCCTCTGCGGGAAGAAGGAGAGGGCTGGCCGTCTTGGGCGCCGTCGGCCTCGACTTGACCTCTCTCGAGCTCGCCGAACTCCCTTCGCGGGAGAAGAAAGAAGAAGAAAGAAAGAGGGGGAAGGAGAAGAAGTCAAGAGAAAAGGAGGAGGAGGAAGAAAAGAAAGAAGAACGAAAGGAGGGAAGGAAGAAAGAAGTCGGGGGCAGAAGATTCCTGAGAAGAAGAGAAAAAAAGAAAAGAAAAGGAAAAGGGAAGGGAACGAAAGAAAAGAAAAGGAAAAGAAAAGAAAAGAAAAGAAAAGAAAAAGAAAAGAAAAAAAAGAAAAAGAAAAGAAAGAAAGAAAGAAAGAAAAATAAATAAATAAATAAAGGGAGAGGATGGTTTACGGGTATGAACCTGAATCCGAACCCGAACCCAGGGTGCTAGACACTTCCGCAGGGTCGGTCTTGGGAGAATGTTAAAATTTAAGTTTTATATATATTGTGAAAAATTTTAAAAGAAAAATATATGATTTTTGGATATTAGGTTCTGCGAGGAATTTGTGAGATTAATTGGATTTGTTGTAGACCGCGTTTGATGTAAGTAATAAACTGTCTTTTCTAGACTCTTCATTTATATAATATTATTTTTGCATCGAATAAATTGTTAATGAATTTATATGTGATTTATGAATTTTACGAAATGATGATTTGAATGAAAAATAGATATGTGAATTGGAATAATATTTTTTGGACTATTATTATATTTACTGTTCTTGCATCATATATGCATAATTAGATCGAATTATGATATGCCTATTATGTTACCAAAAGAATTTTGATGTGCATCAGATTTGGAACTCTCGGCCTGGCTATGTTCTACACCCTGCCAATTGGGGGTTATGTATTGGTAACTCTGGCCCCACCACAAGGTATAAGTGCGGTATTCTGGCCGACTTCGCAGGGTATAAATGCGGTATTCTGGCCCACTTCGCAGGGTATAAGTGCGGTATTCCGGCCCACTCCGCAGGGTATAAGTATGGTTCTGTTTCTGGCCTAGCCATAGGGTATAAGTGTGGTTGTAGTTAAAGGCTGTTGAGTTGAATGTGATTTGTTTCGAGTTGGATTTATAATTATGTATATTTGAAAGATACGGATTTCAATGGATTAGTGTTTGAAAAAGAATTGATTATGTCATTATGCTGATTCATCATAATTTGTATTCATATTTTATGTTATTATATGAATTTACTAGTTAAGATATTTATTATTTACTAGGTTGTCTAGCTCATTATACAATTTATTGTTTTTTTACAGATTCCGAGAACTAACCTATCGGGGTTTCAAAATAGGAGAGCGACTAGAAGAACTGAAGCACAAGTTATCTTAGATTATGATTTATTTAAATTGATGTTTTATCTTAAACTATTATTAGAAGTGTGAGACATTGCAAAATTTTGTTAGTTAAGGAAATAAGTTTATGCATGTTAGCAGTTTATTGTTCTACTGTATATTTAAAAACTGTGAGACTTTATAACTTGAGTTAGTCATTGAAATAAGATTGCATTTTTATTTAGATGAATTATTTTGGATTTATATAATTGAAATGTTTGGTTAAGATGCCCTGCATGCTCGTAGGAAGAGTTTCCTACGGGTGTACGTCGGTTGGCACAAACCCCAACTCGCGATCTCAAGCCGGGGGCGTGACAGCTTTTATGTAGAATCAGTAAAAAAATTTTCTACTCAGGTATCGCCGACGCATTTGCGACACTTTTTCTAGCGTCGGCCGGAAATGTACCGATGCTAATAATTATCGGTAAAGGTTATAAAAAATGCTGGTAAAAGATACTATTTCTGTAGTGAATGTATTGAATATTTATTATCCTTGGAATTGTTAAATCCTATAGAATTGGTCTAAATCCTTATTGCATCCAAACATGGCCTTGGTATTATTTGCTTATGTTGGACAATTATTATTAACATGTAAATTTAATGGGACAATAGACATATGTAGATTATTGACAAATATCTAATTATTCATATTTAGTTTTTTAAAAAGTTAATTTAATTTTTTTATATTTAAAAAAATAAAAAATAGCCATGAAATCTGAAATTAGATCCAAAACCGAAAGCCAACTTGGGCCTAGACGGTAGGCCTGAAAGGTTTGGATGGCTTACAGTTTGTATCTTTTAGCTGTGGCTCAGCTTTTGTTGTTGCATTTCAGCTGCAAGATCTTATAACAAGATTACTACTGTTAGCTTACAATCTAAAGGGTCAAAAACAGGTTTTAAAACAATCGAATTTATGATGCTTTTTGTAATCTTGGGGCAGCTGGCCCTGACTATTTTTTGCTTTCTTTTTGTTTCTCTTAACATGATCAAAATTTATCACATAACAGTGCTTAGTGTATTCTATATTTGCATATGATCGATGCTGTAATGCTTACCTTATGTTTATGCACTCTCCTTCATCGAATTCGCCTCTCTTTGCTCTTTTTATTTTATTTTATAGAAAGAAAAACCAGAGAAGTTGGGTGTATCATCCATAAGTCCTGGGTTTATTGATTGACAAACTACGAATAAATAATTGGCAAGACACTCATCTTGAGTTGTTTGTCATCTCTTTCTTTTTCTTATCTTTTGGTATTTGATCGATATATTTAGAATACCTTCGTTATGATTGAGTCTTTGTGAAAACTATTGCGTCTCACTGATGATCTCTCAACCTTCAACATCAGGTTACTCTCATAAATAATTGAGAGGTCATTATTTGTTGGGATGGGAATTTTATATACTGTATCAGTGAAAAACTTAGCAATTATGAGTAACATCATAATTTTTGTATCTTTAAAACCAAACATGGATGATTAGATGTAATGGAGCAGTCCTGTTACATGTAATTTTATGCCGGTCGCTTGGTCTACATCGCTATATTCTAACTTCACAGCAATTTAACAGATGGTTCAGGTGATTTTGCTTGCATAGCACTTGATGACCATCCAAAATGTGATGTATGACACATTAGTAAACCACTACTTAGAAAGTCTTTTGCATCATGAAGTAAATTGTTTTCCACCACTTAAACATCATCGATGGAATTGAACCGTTCAAAACCATATATTCATGCATTTTTTTTGGAATTTAAATCAGTTAAACTTTTTAAGTTACAAGGGAAAATTTAAGATGGTTAAGACAACAGTCACAATTTTGGCATCTGGGAACAACATGTCCTAGGAGAAAATATTTGAAATTTGATAAAGTATTTACCAAACGTTTGAAAGAAATTAGGTAATAGTAGATACCAATTAGTGAAAGGTTTAAAAATTATGATTTGTTCATTAATACATTTTTTTTAAAAATTCTAAAATAAGCATTAGGAAACAACAATGACCAACAGCAATACTGCTGCTGTCAATAATAAGACATAGATTAATTAATTAAATTTTAGTTTTTAAGTGCTCAATGAACAATTCAGGAATTAGTTATAGAATTCAGAAAGCCCTAAGCATTTGCTGCTAAGTTAATTAGTGGAGAGCCATTTATGCAAATACCTTGCCACGAAGCTTGATTTGCCAATAATAACCATGAAAGAGATCTTCTACCAAAGACATAGATTAATTAATTAAATTTTAATTTTCGCATCAATGAACAATTCAAGAATTAGTTATAGAATTCAGAAAGCCTTAAGCATTTGCTGCTAAGTTAATTAGTGGAGAGCCATTTATGCAAATACCTGGCAACAAAGCTTGATTTGCCAATAATAACCATGAAAGGGATCTTCTACCAGCCAATGTCCAAGCTTCTCAGATTACTGGGAAAGCCATCATCTCAATGTGGCATTCAACTTTTTCCTCTCTAGACTAATAAATCTCACTACAACTTTGTTTATGGTGAAGATGTCGCCACCATGAACAGACCTGTAAAGACTTCCTGCTTCATTCAGATGTCCATTTGTTTTGGAGCTTCCTTCCTAAAAGGACATGATTAGACCTCATGATAGCTTGCACCACAATGATTGTTTGAGTCCTGATGTGAAGGCTTCACTCATCCCAACCTACTGATTAATTGTGCTGGATAGGATAATTCTTAAGATAAAATAAAAAGATGTATTTGAATTATAAGTGAAATCGAAATCAAAATTGAAATGGAAAGCATCATTATTTTTTCAAATATATTTAATTAGTAACCGAAATCAAAATAAAATTTGAGAACTAGATAAAAATTCAAATTAAATTTTTAAAAATTAAACTATTTTTTTATTTTTCAAAATTAAAATAAAAATAATTTTTTTTTGAAACAATAGATTGAATAGAAGCCATTTATTTTTTTTATTTTTGATTCCATCTTTTTCCAAGCAAGCATGTCCTGAAAAAAATCTTAACCACCGAGGTAGTAGCACAGTTAGAACGGAGCTTTGTTTCCAACGGAGTGACACAAGTTCGAAACGCACATGCGTCGATTAAATGCAGAGATCGGATGTCCCCCATCTAGTTTGTCTGTTGAGGATGCTGCTGGTCCTCTGGTACTGAGATGGTGCTGGGATAACGTGCTCACACGCGGGTTCGTCCGTACTGGTAGAAATGATATGAGAAATTTTTTATCTGCATCGAACATTTTCTGGTAGAAGGAGCCCAGTGGAGGTTGCTATGCAGATGGGGTTAATTCCCCCAAGTTCTGATGCAAAAAAGAAAAAAAAAAAAAAACCCTAAGATTCTGTGGCTGCTGAGTGCCGAGCATCGATACTTGGTCCAAACGGTGACTACACTATAAAATTACATCAAACCAGGACAGGTGTTGGTGGTAGTATTGATTACTTCTGTTTGGACCACATGTCCCTCATCAACACTTGGACCAATCATTGTAAGGCCACATGTTTCAGGTCGTAGAAGATCCGGTCTTGCTTTCACAAAATCTAATTCAAACTAGATTGTGTCTGTCTGCTGCAAGATTTCGTGGGACCCACGCTGAGCTTCGAGATTTGCTGGGTTTTAAGGTGCTGGCAGGGATTTGTTTGTTGGGACATGAAAAGTTTGATCATCTCCCAAGTACAAATCTCTAGCCAAATTAAATGTAATCCACGATGAGGTAGAAAGTTATTTCTACAGTAATATATGTTATTTTTGCCTTTTTTTACTGCACCCTATTTGAATCATGGTTTAATTTATTTATCTAAAATTATACATGTTAGTGAGAAGAGAGATAAGAGAAACAGGGAAATTCACAGTTTTTGAATTTTAAAACTAGATTCTATTAGAAAGATGATTTATCTAATCCTAATTTTGAAATTTTGAGATCCAAAATCCTCCCATGATCGATCATTTTTTTATTTCATCTTTATACATTTTTTTCGCCAGCAGTCCTTCTATCACAGTATGATGTGTACCAAAATCTAAAGAGGAAATTTCTGCTCCCACAAGCCCCTAACTTGATAATTAACTATGAATTTTTGCTTTTGCCCATGGTCAACTTGTGACTACAAGTAGCTATAAGTCATGTTTGGCGAGTCAATCTAAAGTTTTGACTAGCTAAAGTGGTATTATGGCCGACCCCCGTACTAAAAAAGAATATGAGAGTCTTTTCTCTCATGGTATTTTAATTATGAAGGGCCATTTTGGTTACCAGGGTTACGCCTATGGTAGACTCGACTCAACTATTCTTTTGTAAGTTAAATAAATTAATTAATACAAGTATAGATACATCTGTGGAAATCCTAAAACAAAATATTCAAAAATTAAGATGAAGATATGTTGAAGAATTCCAAAATGAAATTCCAATATGATTAGTCACATAGCTCGCCATCCCGTCTACAGTACTATTGACTTTTCTATAAATGTGTTTATTGATGAATATGTCAATAGGGCTATCACTTCAACGTATAAACCTAGTACTCGACCTAGTCTTGTACTAGAACAACGATGAAAAAACTGGGTAGGGGTTCAAAATCTGACATACTAAAACTTACAAATCATATTTATATTTTGGAATTTTAGGCCTGACCTTACCGGAACCTACATAATTACCTAGTTTATACACATACATATATGTATGTTTGTGCTTGTGCATATGTATATATGTATATTAGTTTGTAAATCCTCCAATTAATTTCTGAACTCTTAGTACATGAAAGTTTCTTCTATTGTTTAGAGGAGCAGTGCTTAACTTAAGTTTAAGTAAAATATATCTTTTCAATGTTTTGATACCTGTTGTTATATAGTGAACCATCAAGTATTTGCTATTCTAAGTTTTAATTTTTGTAGAATGTATTGGATTTTCCATTGATAAGCTTCTTAAAAAAAAGTATGGATTATTTTAGCTTGGTTAGTTCTTCAAGATATAATGCTTGATACTTCATAGGTATCCGGACCTATTTTCCACCTGATCTAAACCTGATGTATATTTTTATTACTCAATCCCACGTCTGATCTCATCCTTAACTATACTAGGGTATGCAGGAAAGTTAAGAGTTGAAATCCCAACAGGTATGGATTAAACCTGGAGCCGATCTAAGCTACTAGCACTCTTGAGATTGATCCAATATTTTTTTTTTTTATTTTTTTGGTGAATTTTCTAATATCCATATCGATTCTCTCTGACTTTTTTATGTCATGCCAAATGTGAACCCTGAAAAGAGAGCCTCCAAAATTTGGAATATATTTGATGCCTCTTTTTTGGGAATCTTGTCCACCTGCACGAGCCTCTCTATCTGCATGTAAATTAATGGGACACGTGTTGTGACTTGACGAACTAGATATTATATATAGAATATACAAAAACAAACATAGCCGAAATGTGCATGAAGTGGGTGAATCGGTATGAAACAAATCAAATTATAATAGTTCAATATCAATATATGACGTAGATAGCATACATGTGCTGAAAAAATCTAATACCATACTATATTGATACTATAGTAGTGTAATACCGATACGAGATCTGATACCGAAACAACAAATTTTGATTAAGAATATAATTCGGATATCCAGCCCCTCTTAGATGTAGACACTTCTGTTTGCATTCCACCACCTTTCTACTGTGGAATCTCCCATTAAAACTTTAATATTCAATTGGCTATATTATTTCCTAATGCGCCACCCTTCTCTAATGTCACTTTTATGACTCATCAACATAGGAAGCTGGAATGCAACGTGTCACAAATATGAGATATTGTTTATAATTAAGAAAAACCTTCCACAAAACAATAGTAATGTTACGAGCACCATATACCATGCTTAAAAGTCTTGAACTGATTTCAGTTTAGTTAATCTTTTCCAAGTAGCTTAAAAGAGCTTAAGTTTGGCTAGAACTGTGCTTGAATTCGGTTCGATCAGATAACAAACATGCAAGCTCGGTTGCAATTCCCAAGTTTGAATTTAATTTCCAATCAAATTTGCTCGCATCTAACCACGAGAAGACTTGGCAGGATTACAAGAAAATTTTTTGATAATAAATTCAAGTCCTGTAGCATTACTTCAAACTTACGTCAGTCGTAGCATTGCTTTGTTTAGATCTTCTATTGGTCTCATTTGGACCAGATGTTTCCCGTTATGTGGACCAATCATGGCAAGACCACATGGGAGGCCACATGATTCAGGTCGTAGAAGTTACGTAGGACTCGCAACTAGAAAGCTTGGGAGAAACACATGGCTACTTCTGCTACATGATGGATTCTTTATTGTTGTTGTGACGTTGGATTAGATACGTGCGGATCTTTTAGATTCCTGTTGGGTGTTACATCCTAGAAGGAATATTTAGAGGTACATGAACATGTTAACCATGTCTCAAACGCAAATCTAATTAAAATCCCACTGTGGGTATAAAGATGTGTACCATTCTGAGCATTACTTACTTCACAGGCAATTTCCATGGCAAGCATATGATATGAATGAGTGGTGCAGGAGCTAGCATTACTATCATCCAAATCTTCATGATCAGATTCAATTTGTAGCCAGATCCAAGAATCGCGACCTCATCCGACGTGACCTAAACTCTGCAGCTAAGAGCCAAGAATTCAAGCTGCATCATTGATTAGGATCTCAAGTTGATCAAATCTAATGTCCATTGTAGACCATCTATGAACCTTATATGTGAACTTTGAAGAGGGAAGACCTTAAATATAATAATAATAAATTAAGAATAAATTACAAAAAAATTTCTAAAGCTTTTGCATACCATTGGATCATATAATAGCTGCTTCAAAATCTATGCAGAAAGAAATCATCCTATCGCACAAAAAATACAATCTTAGCCCATTCAGTCAAGAAACTAAATATTATGGCAATGGAATAAGATGATAAAATAAGAACTATGTCTTAAGGTGGGTGAACCGGTCAAGAATAAGAAGGTTGGGAAGTGTATAAATATAGAAAGTCTTATTTTGTATATACTAGTAAATGCGCACGGATCTTATGATCCATCTTTAGAAAACTGTGTCCTCTTATTCTTTTTTCTTTATGCCATCTTAATTCAAGTCATCACATCCATCCAATTACGTCGGACCAACGCACGAGCACCCACCCGGTGCGGTTCACCCACAATCTAAACAAAGACGGGCACATCTTTTTATGCCACTTTTTTTCGTAAGGAAGGCCAATCCATCTCAGGGATCGTTAGCTTCATCATGTCATCTCGTCAAAATCACTCATAGGACAGCAAATGGAAAAAGAAAAAGTAGAACTCCACGCAACCTTCTACTTTCCTTAGGAAATCAGCATTACACTGCTTTACATGGCACCTGCTCCCAACCGAAGAAAGGAAAAAATAAATAAATAAATAAGTGCATGACACACAAATAGACACACAACATTTTATGCTATTTCTGGTAACGAAAGCAAAACCATGCACATATAGTTAGCTTCGCTTGTCATCTCATCAAATATTGATAGGACAGCTCACAAACACTCTCTCTCATCATTTTTTTTTTAATTGTTACATCGACTGCTCACACCAAATGAGCACAACCAGTAAAAAAACCATATAAAGTAGAAGAAACAAAAAAACTGTTAGGTCTAAAAAAAAAAATTTAAAATAGTATGCTGCAAATAAAACCATTCAGTCTGCTGATAGAATGGCACTCATCACCATCTTACATGCTCCATCCCATCAAATCCTCTGTCGCCTGATGCCTACGTGTCCTCGTCTTCCGCTCTTCCACCATCCTAGCTCGCACCCACCGTCGACGGCTTTGCACTTCGCCGGAGACTCTATCAAACCTTAAGGACTCCGGCCAAAAAATATTTACAACCACCCCCCTGCCATCTTTCTATATGCCATTTCTTTTTAGTCCTCCTCCTTTGTTATTTTCTTAGATCTATCTCCCCAAGCTAAGACTGAGGGCGGCCTTGATGTCGAGTCTCCAGGCGTAACCACCGTCATCCAGCCGCCAGACGTCGCACGGCGCCGTCAGCGACCCCCGTCCCCGCCGACGGCTCGCGTAACGCACACGCACCCTGCAAGTGAACGCCCGGCACGTAACGCCAGGCACCATCCCCCTCGTCAACAGCGCCACCCTCACCTCCTCCTCCTGATCCGCCACCTCCTCCCTCGCGTCCTCCGCCACCGGCCCCACCACCATCCTCTGGTACGCCTCGTTGGTCCACATCACCCGGTCCCACGCGTCGGAGATGAAACCCGGGCACACGTCCTCGGCTTCCAACGCCGCTCTGACGACCTCGTCGCCGCCGCCACCGGCGGCAGCGGCCCACGTGTCGGTCACGCACTCCACCGTCACCCACGATCCCGCCGGCCTCACCGGCCGCGGGGCCACCACCTCCCCTCCCTCGCCGCCATCCGCTCCTCCTTCCCGTTCTCGTAGCCACGCCGGGGTCACGTAAGGCGCCGACGGAACGTCCTCCGGCGGCGTAGCCCCCTTCCTCTCCGGTGTCTCCGGCATCAGCGGCAGCGTCACCATCGACCCGGACCACACCGACAACGCCACCGACGACGACGGCGATCTTCTTTTTCTCTCCCCTACCTTAAACCCCCCTGCAGCTACATTTCTCGCTCTCCTTCCCCTTCTACCCTCCTTCCCTCCCCCGCCGCTCGCCTTCCTTCTCGCCCTCCCGGCTGTCACCCCGTCCGCCGCAGTCCCGGCCGCCACCGGCGGCGGCGGAGGTGCCGCCGGCTTCGGCGCGATCGGCCGGAACCTCAGCATAATCCGGCCAACTTTCCACGCAACGTCAGCACCACAATCCCCTCCTCCCCCCCCTCCTCCTCCTCCATAACTTGCGATGCAACACCCTCCCCTCCTCTCCATCTCCCACCTCAGAACTCGCCTCCCAAGCTCTACTTTCTCGCCTCAGGACACAGCTAGGAGCCGATAAGGGGTGCCATAAGTAGTCGGAGAAGGGCGACGCGTGTCCACGTCAACACGTGGCAGACAGCGACCGGGCACAGCGAGTGGGCAGAAGAACACGTGGCGGGAGGAGAGGAGGTGACCACGTGAAGGCTAGGAGATAGGGATTGGAGGGAAGGAAGGAGCCGGCGTCGGGGATAGAGGGAACGGGCCAATGGGAAGGCGAGGAGTGTCTTTGGCTAGGGCTCCCGAAAAAAACGCGTCGAGCCAGTGGACCTTTTGCCTTACATAGTAGAAAGTTTGGGCGAGTCTCGAGAATGAAGACACGTGGACGAATGAGAGATGGATCAGTGCTGTTGGTTGCTATTATTGGGGAGTGGGGAGAGGGGACACGTTGAGGGTTTGACAGCGACGTGGCCTGCAACCAGATTTATTGGGCTTAAATATTTTCTTCGAAGGACCAAAATGCCCCCACCTGGATAAGATGTTCTCCGCTAACGGCCGTTATAACTGTTTGGAATCAGACTAATAATAGTAACCTAACAATAAAAAATAAAAATAGATAAAATACAACATTACAAATTAGATGAGCCAGGATCCACCTTGTTGAAACAAGTGGGCACCCCTCTCTCTGCTTGTGTTGCGCCTAGACATGTTCTTGTATGTTGGAAGCTCCCACCTTCTGGCCATCTCAAAATAAATTTCGATGATAATCTGCTTGCTAATGGTGGTAATGCTGAAGTGGCGTTTGTGATCAGGGACCAAGCCTCCAGGTTAATTAATACGGAAGAGATGTCGTACTTTTGAGATTTCTGCTTTTGGGGCGGAGCTCAGAGCTGTATGGGAGGGACTCTCCTATACGAGACGTGTGCTAGAGGTTGGGTGTATTCTCCTTGAAGGGGACTCAGATGTGGTGATTGAGCGCATACGGAAGGAGGCGAGGGGAGGCAAAGCACCGCTTCTAGGCAATATTTAGTTGATACTGAGGGAGTGATGTGCTTTCCGGGCCATGCATGTATTTCAAAAGATAAACAGAACTGCTGATTTGGTCGCCTCATTTGCTGCCCAATATTCTGGAAGGATTCTCTGGACTCGGCACGCTTCTGTCCCTCCATCACTATGTAGTTTTATTTTTATGGCTTCAGTTGACTGTGCTCATGCGAGATTAGTAAAAGTAACCGATGTACCAAAAAAGAAAAAAAACAAGTAGGCCAATAGCTTAAAAAAGAAAGAGTAGAGATCCACGATCTAACGTAAACCTGCCATTGAAATAAATCTTGTATGTATGATCCATACCTGCATATCTTACGCGAGATGGGAGTGAAAATTTATACTTAAAATACACAACTTCTACAACCCGAGCAGCCAGTTCGCATGAAAGAGCTATTTGCCTGGTTTGGAGTAAATGACAGCCCTCTTTATGTTTAGGTTAACAAACCATGTCCCAAGAGATAAAATGAGATTGACCATTTCATCGAGTGGATATTTTAACCAAGTGATAACTACCATTGGGTCTTCTTCCATTAATAAAAAGTTGCAATAAAGGTACGATCTTATCAAGTAATATGAAGTCTACATCAACAAGACAACAGAATTATTGAGGCTATAGTTGGTAGGACAGAGACAACCAATTTAGTCATTGACTCAATAAAATGTGCCACTTTTGAAACTAGGTCTATCTATATATCTATCAAGTTGAGATCTCGATGGTTATGTGCGATATTGAACACATATGATATATGTGCGGAAGCATTTCTAAATTTTAACTCTTATTTATCCCAAGTAATATAGATTTTCGATATTCCTAGTAGCATGATATTTCACATGATGCAGTGGAGTATTCAATGAATATCAATGAGAATTACTTCCATTATATATTACCGTATGACTATAGTAATATAGGTTATAGCTATTTGCGTTGATAAAATAATATATTTAAATCAAATTTTTGTATTATTGGATATTTTTTATTTAGTAGAATAGCTATAGCACTGTCATCATTTTATTTCTAAAATAGTATTAATTCAACTAGGTTTGAGTAAATAATATTCTTCATAGCAGTTGTAACAGTTAATAACGATTTAGGAGGTAGGAGTCCTAGTTGTTGTAACTTTGGAAGCTAGTTGGAGGGATAGTTCGGGGATATTGAAAAAGTGGGAGCCATTCGCAAGATGATGATTGATGGGGAGCTGCGGGTCCCACTTAATAGGGTTGGCACGGTTGATCGGTGGGTGATTGGAGGAGCTGCCTCCAATGAGGTGTTATAGAGTTGGATTGGCCTATGGCGCACCATGGCCTATCCATGAGAGAGCTCATGATGGAAAAATCTTAAATCCAAATACCTAAGTGTGTCTATGTATGTATGTATGTATGTATGTATGTATGTATGTATGTATGTATGTATGTATGTATGTATGTATGTATATGTGTGTGTGTATATGTATATATATATATATGTATACACATATATATATACACACATATATATATATATGTATACATATATATACATATATATACACACACACATATATATATATATATATTTACTTATATATATATATTTACTTATATATAAACATACATACATACATACATACATACATATATATATATATATATATATATATATATATATATATATATATATATATATATATATATATATATATATATAGGGGATTGATAACCTACTCTCTGTTATGGTAGGTTATCAATCTACCCATTTTTCATTGAACAAAAGATACCCTTACTTTTTATAACTCTTAAGGGTATTTTATGTCTTTTTACAATCTCACATTAACTCACCCTCTCAACCCCCCAATTAATTCTCTCTCTCTCTCATATACATATATATAGATGTATATGTATGTATATACATACATATATAGATGTATATGTATGTACATATATATACATATACATATAGATGTATGTATATAAAGATAGATATATGTATGTATATATACGTACGTATATGCATATATATATATATAAATGTACATGTATACATATATACATACATACATACATACACACACATATATACACCGGAGAGAGAAAGAGAGAGAGGGAGAGAGTATTAATTGGAGGGTTGAGAGGGTGAATTAATGTGGAATTGTAAAAAGACATAAATACCCTTAAGAGTTATAAAAAGTAAGGATATTTTTTGTTTTAGAAAAAATGGGTAGATTGATAACCTACCATAACAGAGAGTAGGTTATCAATCCCCACATATATATATACATATATATATATATATATATATATACATATATATATATATATATACATATATATATATATATATATACATATATATATATATATATACATATATATATATATATATACATATATATATATATATATATATATACATATATATATATATATATATATATATACAAATAATCTACAGCCTAACCCAAACAGATATGGTTGGCATTGAATGTGGAATTTGACCAGTCATAAATGCAGACCGGAAAAAGTTGGAACTGAAAGTCGAAGGAGACTTTTTAGTTCACCAAAGATCAGGGTAGGTCTGGTTAGAATCATCTCCAAATTCAGTGCATGGGTGCGTCCGGCTGCAGACCTTAGGATGGTTAGATGCACCATGCATGAGAAGACTTCTTTCATATTTTAGACTTGCGACATGCTGCATGCATATTAAGACGAAGCATATTATGACGAACTAGTCTTCACGTACTCTTTTATTTAAACTAAAAATTTAATTTTATTTAAATTTAATTATAAGTACTACGATCGGTTCGTAGTCAGCTCTAATGAATTTATATTACAATGTTCCCTAATCTACATAGATTGTGGGCCGAATCCACTCAGATATCATTTATAACAATTTAAGACCTCATTCAAAAAGACTGGTCGAAAGATATTATTTGGATCTCTTGATTCTATATAAGTATCCAATATCTATCCAACGAGTAACTGATGTGAAACTAAACACACACCCGCACGAGTTCTCACATACCACTCTTACTGTTTTTAATTATTACAATGATATTATTGATCATTTTTCGCCAATATAATAGAAAATAACTAAAGATAATAGGAAAAATTTGATAGCATTATTTGTATAATAGAGTTCCTCAAGTAAACAAAGGAAATTATTTTCATTAGTTCATACAAAAATATGAATTTAGAGAGTGGTTTTATGTGGACATGCACAAGGTTACTGGTGGTGTTCGGTTGAATTCTACCGGTAAATGTCAAAACACCTTCTAATTTGCCTTTACAAATCATCTGCAGCCTAACCCAGTCATCATTCCAAATTGGATATGGTTGGAATTGAATGTGGAATCTGACTACCAAGTTTCCAACATTTAACAATTCAAGTTAGGCTTAGCTTGATTTAGTTCCAAATTTAATGTATGGTATAAACAAAGAAGAAGGTTAAATACAAGTATACAACCAAAATAGTAGTATCATACTACCATATTAGATTCATGGCATGTCTATCTTGTTTAAATGAAAGCAGCTGTTTGGGGATAATGCCATGCAATCATGGTTAAACTGCATGTAAAATAGCTAAAATAGGCACATCTATGTGTCTCATAATGAAATTTCTATGCTCCCAATTTATAAATATATTTTTTTTACATATATATCCTTATAAATATATGAAATTATATGTATACTCTTGTATATCTATTGTTTACATATATGCTCTTACATATTATTACTTCCTTTAATGTATCTACCCAGTGGTCAATATGCTCTCTAATGCCATGAAGTAATGAGCTATTTAAAATTGAAATAATTAAATAACCTTAACTTAATAAAGATAAAAGTATAAAAGAAATAATTTATAAGGCAAACATCTAAATAGTAAATTTATGAGTGTATGCATAAGCTTAAAAATTTATTAAAGGTAAACATACAAAAAAAGATAATTAAATGCTAGTTAAACTAATATAACTATGACATCGAGGGTAGACATATAATAAGAAATATTTTATAAAGGTATGCACGTAAATAGTGAATATATGAGGGAATACATGCAATCTTAAATATTTATATAGGTTTACATGTAAAAAATCCAATTTTTAACACTTATGAAATTATTTTATAGGCTATCATTTTAGCAATGTAAATAGTGTCTCTTTTTTTCCCTGCTTCCCTACTTTGAGGCCTTCCCTTGCAATCATGTATACCACTAGAATTAGAATTTTCCTTGGACTTGTGGAAAGATATTGCCTCTTATTCTCTTGTATTAAGCAACCAATCCTTGTCATCAAAAAAAGGCATGGGAGTTGATCTCGCTAATCCTATTAGGTACAACCTTTTAATTTCTTTCTTTCTTTCATATGTTGTTGTATATTGGATCAAGCATACTCCAACATGATACATTGCCTTAACCATTGACCAATATCTTGGTGAGATTAAGCACCAATAGGCTCTAATTGACAGACAAAATTGTGCCGTTATACCGGCTTCGAGCACATTGCATCTGAGCCCTTGCAAGCTTGATGTCATCATCAATGCTTATAAAGTGCCAATTGCTCCTCTTATCTTGAAGGTGTTGGAGAATTCTCCAAAACCAGCTCATATTAGAATCAAAGAGATGGCCTCCCCTTTACGACTTCAGCAGTCAGATGCTAAACCAACATGCCAAAAAATGCATGAGTTGTTGGCCTACTTCTTTCTGATGTTCATTTCCAAGATTCTTATCTTATCTGCCGAAGAATAGTATGGTAGAGAATAATATGCCTTTGCCCAAACTCCTTGACGTTTGAAGCCTTTGTTCCCCAAGGATCTTCCCTTTAGTTTTATAGAAAATTTGTTCCTTTAAGCCTTTACCCAATGGGAAGCCATCATTGCTTGTTCCTTTAAGCCTTTACCCAGTTTAACCACATCCAACATGGATCATTTAATTGGTGACCAAAAAATGAATGGTAAAATAGTAACTCACCATGGTAATTTTTCAGACTTTGAACTGTGATTTCAATGAAAAGGAATTAGATCTCAAAATGTACTACGATTGCAGAACAGCCTTAAATGGCAGATTGGTTGTATCCAACATAACTCCCTCTAGCATTGGTGTGATCAAGGATGTTGGAGCTCATTATATGCTCTCCATCTGTCATTGGAAAAACAGCAATGATTGCAACATACTGTGATCCAAACTGTTTCAATTTTCATTCACTGGAAAAACAATAGTGATTGCAGTATACTGTGATCCAAACTGTTGTCAATGTTCAATGGGGCTTATGTTTCTAGGTATGTGATGCACAATATCTGTATTGGCAGCTTGATAGCTGCATAGGTTTTTACCGTAGGCTTGAGTAGATTCGTGCGCAGCTCCACGATCGCCTTCCGATGCACCATCAGATCCCCTAATAGGAGAAACCAAGTTTCCACTGCTGAACAGACCTAGTCTGTGTATTTCAGTTGGCCACTAGGGGCAAGGTGCCTAGCCTACCATGCATCAATATAGAAAGACTAGAAAACTTTCATAAAATGAAGTTGCACCAATGTTAACAACAACCCATGATGCAGCCTATCTAGACCTTGCACAATCATGAAATAATGAGCTGTGGTTATGAGAGTGTTGCTTGCTAATGCCTGAACTTGGCTCAAGGCTTGAAGCTGCACCATTGAAGTAGATACAAGTATTAATTTGTGTGTCCAGATTTTTTTCCCCCTCCTCTTTATCTTAAAATCTTATCAACAGAAGTAGCACACTATCGATAATAGTAAATGATTATAGCCAATGCAATCATTTCACAACAAATAGAGAGATTGGCAAAGTCCAACTACTGCAGCATCTTTTTTTAGACCTCTCTTGAACTACCATTATCTCGTTTTGAACCCAGTCTATTCACTTTCCGACTCCACACCATCACTGCCCATCTCACAAAAAGAACAAGACTTTCTCACAACCCTTTACCTCCTTTTTTTTTTCTCTTTTTCTGACTGGGTACCTGCCCAGCTCCTTTCTTTGGTGGGTACCTGAACAGCTTATTCAACAATAGCTAAAAGAACCAATCAGAATTCTTCCCAACATACTCTGCCCTTAACCAGAATCACCTAATCATCTATATGCTAGAAGAACAACAGAACATGTACGAGCTATCTTTCTTAAGAAAATATGGACATCAAAGTCTCCTGTTTAAAGCAACTATTATGAAGCTTTCTGTAATCATTATCATAGTCATCAACACGACAGGGCATCATATAGTGGTTGTACTCCTTATTGTGACAAAATGAAACCTCTTCCTTGATGTTGGACTCCAACAAGTGAAAAGCACAACTACAGAATAGCTGAAAACAATCTGCTCCCTTCCACTGAGCCCACCAAGAGTCCTGAATATCAGAGGAAGAGGTCAAGTCATGTATAAGCCAAATCCCTATAGTTGGAACAAACCTAACTTGTGACTAGATTGTTTGAGGCCCCGCTGCACTTGCTGTGGGGCTCAGGTAGGTCAGCAAGAAGGCGGTGTTGCATCGTTGATATGACCATTAATCTAAAAGCCACCAAGGAAGCACAGGACTTCTTGACTTCAGGCTTTTCCCTTCCAATCAAGACTGACTCATCCTTATTTTCAGCTTGGAGACGAGATAATTATACGTCATCATACACCAAAATATAGTTCCAATGCAACTTGGACAAGAAACTGCCAAATATTCATTAACGAAGCACAACAATTGCAAAAGGTTGACTAAATACACTTCCAATCAGAGATGTTAACCAGGACGCTGGAATGATGGCATCTTGGAATTCACAACTGGTTCGTTGAAATAGAGTAGATCAGTGAACACTCTTCATTGGTTTTTTCGAGTTGTTCCTACGTCGAGTTTTCACAATGGCTTTCTCCAAATCCTGCAGAGAAGAAATGGATATCCCATTAGTTCTTCGAGATCCAAACTATCAGGATAGAATATGCAAAGTGAAGTTGTAGCATCATTACATAAGCATACACAAATTACTAATGTCTTTGGCTTAGTTGCTTTGCACTTTGTTTCTTCTAAAATGAGGACACCAAACAATTGGATGATTAAGTGGATGATTAAGTGTATAAGTAAATTCATTCAACAGATATTCTTCCAACCGAATCACCTTCCACAAAGAGGAACAAAAAGCACTGCAAGGGAGAAGATTGTTGACAGCCAGAAACCACAACCTAAAAGTTCAGAAAATATCTTTCAATTTGTCACCGTTGAAACAGTATGTCTTTTGGAAGCACATAATATCTCACAACAACCCTTGTTAATCTAGTTCTTACTCTACAGAGTACAAGAGAATTGCAACAGCCAAAGTGGAGGTATCGCAAGTTACATATCATGCAGATTAACAATTAACATGTGGGACCGCCAACAAACACCCACTTCTCAACTATTATAACACAAATTCCTTAGCCTGCAAATCAAATTCACATATTCTCGCCCTGCTCATTTTCTATACATTGTTTTAAATTTAATAATTACACTTCTTTTGGTATAGTTCTTACTCTTTTTAAGGGCAGAAAACAAGAAAGTGCACCACCCAGTAACATACAGCAAATTCAAAAATAAAATTGCAAAATGAAGAAAATGTGTATTCTGGTTGCCGGATGTCTAACAGCCAGGATTCATTTCTTAAATGTTTTAATCTTCAAGTCTACTTTATGGAACTTTGAATTGCAGATTTCACCCTCAGTGATATGATGTAAGATGACCAAGAACATCTGATAGCTTGCATAGACAAATCTGCACATGCATGGTGCAACAATTTGTGTTAAAGCCAGCAAGTTGAAACAAATATTTTTTAGCAAGCTCTCATAACTCGACTTTTTTTGATTAATCAAGTGATATGCACTGTTTTCTTAGTCTCAACAGGACTTCTTGGACTTGCACCCTAGCATAAAGTCCACTATGAGACTTGCAATGTGTCAGTTCCCCAAGCACATATAGTTGATGCTTTTCTCCTGAGTCTCTTTGGCCTGTACTCAAGTCTGCCAACTCCTTAGGCATGAACGAACTCCCATTCATGCAATCCAATGGCGTCTGCCAAGCCATCTGTCCAATAATGTGGTTGACTGAAACCCCTTTTGTCATGTTGCATTATAATGTTTTAAACTAGCATCGTTTGATTTTGATGTACCGTGGAAGATGAAAATGCCTTCTCCTCTCTAGCAGATAAACACTAGGGACATTCACCAATTTTCTAACAGCATGAACATCAAAGTCAACACCTTTTTCTTTTCTAAGTGAAAATGCTAATATGCTTGGACCATGTACTTCAGTCGGTAATTTAATAATTTCATTTTAGATATGGGAAACTAAACAAAGGAAGAAAATCAATGAGCTCAGCATTAGTCTTTCAAATCAAAATTATCCATTGTGCTTGGGTATTCTGAATACAAGCATAGATTTCTAAGCCAACCTGGCTGGGTCCCTTGGGAGAAATCTCTGTTGTCCAAAGGCTTTCCAAATTATAGTATGCTCTTGCCTTCTCATCAAGTGCATGAACTATCACAGTACCTGAGCAATGAAAACAGTATGAACCAAAGAACCTAGTCAGTTAAGAACAGGTGACTAAAGTATTAATTTTATACTAAGCAGAAGTCCTTATGTAAACCAAAAAAAAACATTTTGGTAATCGTTTACTGGAAAAGAAAAACAGAATTAAAAGCTCTATAGTAGAAAGGTAGACTATTTTTAGGCTTGATCAGCTGCAGAAAATGTTGAATGATTAAAGGATATCGGCCCCAAATGTGGTTCTAGAAATGAGGAACTCACCAGAATCAATGACAATCCATTTTCCTCCTCCATGGCCTTCTACACTTGGAAGCAGCATTCGCTCAGCTCCCTTTTGCTTTTGTTTTACCTGTTCAACATAAATTAACAAATCAAAAGACATAGCATGAGAAAAAACTTTTGTGATAATGACAAAGACTGAGGACAAATTGTAGCTACAAGATACATGACAAATCAGTAAACTATTAAGAAGCAAAAATATATAAGCACCTAAGAAATTTTGGTCATTGTGTATAACTGTCTGCTCAGCTGGAAATAACCGCAGTGCGGAATAGAAAAATTATCAATACCAGTGACCAATAAGCCCAAGCAGCTACTTGAAGTTATAGCAATCTACAAGGTCACCATAAAGAACTCTCTTTTAAAATATCCAATGCCAGAGAGGTGTTCAGGGTATTGGTTCCCTACTGATAATGACACACCCTGTACTAGCTGATACAGTCTGGCAATAAAACCTTCTCAGGTACAAGTATAATCCTTGCCATAAGGTACAAGGCTTTAGAACATAATGAGCCTTATATGAAGAAGTTCCTATAAAATATCAAAAGACGAGATACGAATATATTGAATATCGGTGTACTTATTACAGAAAAATAACCTAATGATCAACATATTTTGAAGCAACATTTGTTGAACGTTAGCTAGCTAAGAATGTTACATATTGTCAGCAACCAATATCATATCCAGTCACACTCATTATTAATTTGAGCAGCAACATCATCACTCAAATGTCCTGGGATTTATTGGGATAAAAATTTTCGCTACAAAAATTTATCAGCATAAGCGGAACTAGAAGCCTTGATCCATGAACCTTCCACAACACGGTGAATTTGAAGCTTGGACTATGAAAAAAAAATGTAGGAGCAAAAGGTAGAAAACTTTAGATAATAATTTCAGTTTAAGGCCCTATTTCGCTGCCGCATAGTTAACAAGAGGATAGATACCTAGATATAAATTTCATCTTTAATATATATATATATATATATATATATATATATATATATATATATATATATATATATATATATATATATATATATATATATATATCTCTTTTGGTTCATCTCACTCAGGACCCATAATTTCAAACACCCGCAGAGCTTATTCGTCCACTTTGCTCTCAAGAAACTGAAGCCGTCATAAATAAGAAAGATCATAACCCAGGATACCCTACCCTACCATCAGAAATTTGACATTTTGCCCAACTGAGAGGGAAATTAATCTAATTGGGAAGATGGAATCGAACCTGCCTTGTGGATTAAGGCCTGCGCGATGTTCCTGACGTGCCAGTTGGAGCGGCCGGTGGCGATGACCATGTAGTCCGTCCAGTCGCACTGGTTCCGGACAGGGATGACCCGGACATCATCGGCCTTGACGTCGCTCAGCACCTTCTCGACCTCCTCAAGATCGAGGATCCCTAGTTTCCCGTTGGCCGAGGAGGAGGAGGTGGACGCTGGGCGGAGGAGAAACCCTAGCTGCCTCCATGGGCGATGGAGAGGGCACGGAGGAAAGAGGGAGCCCGAGATTACTCGCGATCGCAATGCCGCCAACATCGTAGGATTAGAGATCAGAGGACAGAGGAGGAATCCTTTTTTATAATTAAGAGAAAAAAAAGGGGGTTCAGCTCGCGATCGCAATCGCTCGCTTCTCGTTCCCGTTTTTTCAGAAGAAAAAAATAATAATAATCCCATATAAGGTTCGGCTTATTCTGACCAAAGTCAATTAGGTTTTTGGAGAGGTTTGGTTAGCCCCCACTCCACAGTCCATACTCAAAAACCTAGATGAAGAAAAAAGATTATTCAGGCAAAGCATGTGGTTAGATAAACCAACGAGCGTGTGGATTGGGTGGCTATATACGTGGCTAACTATTCCAATAACATCTTGTGGGCGGAGGATGGGAAGCTGCCTCAGGAGCTCCGCGATATTTTGTTTTTCGATTTTACTGGGTGCATCCATATACGTGTTATATAAATCATCCGGTCTAGCCAAAAAAAAAAAAAATCTCATATAGCATATAAAATATATTATTTCCCTCTAGATATTCTTAATATACAAAAAGATGTATTTTTTTAATTTTATATTGCTTAGGTTAATTCCTTAATATTAATATTATCATATAAAATATCATGATACAAAATATTAATATTATGTTATAATGTTATATTTATATTATTGGTATTATATTATTATAAAATATTGTATATTATTGTAATTTTTTGCCTTCTTCTATCAACAAATCAATATTTTAGATGGTTCCTTTAAAATTTGGCATAAGCATGTAATAGCTTTGACACATGGCATAATTTCTCCGGTTCTTATTTTTTCTATACTGTTAACATATAAGCCTCGTTGCTTAGAAAATTTGCTAGCGAATAACAATTATATTTTTGATGAATTTCTTCTTTGGTTATAATAGCGATTGTTCTCCCAATCTATATGATTTGAAATTATTTATTGTTAAAATAGCATAATACAACATAAATCATGCTATCCATGAGCTGCACCAATCCTTTCTTGTCATATGGCATGCTGACTATCAAGAATTTTTTTTAGCGCTAGGATTGATATCACAGGATTACGTGTTAAAATTATCGAATTCAAAAATATTACTAAAATTTTTTGTCAAATTTCACTTCTAATTTACTAGAGTACCAGATAAAGATATAAATCATAGATATAATTAAACCAACGAAAAATCATCTATATGATAGCTAATAGAAGCATATATTTTCACATGTGCATGGCGGGGTGGCATTCACGAGTGAGATTTATAATTATAAAGTCTTAGCCAAGTTGTTTCATTAAATCTTTTAAAAATTGTAGTTGCATGAGGATTAGATTCAGTTGCTTCTCTTTTCTGTGGGATAAGTTGATTTTCTTTTAACCTAGGTCAAAGATAGGGAGCAATACTTATACTGTACATGCGAATTTGTTTAAGATAAATGATATCACTGCTATAATATTTATATCATAATACTTACATCGTAAAATTCATATAATCTATTTTTGACATCAAATGAAGCCTTCAAGGGACCTTTATGTTCTAACTTGCAAACTTCTGCATATTTTCCTGGTGGCCCAATCCTCGAATGCCACGTAGGACCAGCCGGCAAATTGTCGCAATACTCTTCTCCATGAGTAACCCCCTTGATGATAGTTAATTCCATGAACAATTGCTTTTTTGCTAATAAATAATCAACAAAGTCTCCATTCCATTCATCATTTTGACCATCTAATATAGCGGGTTCACGATGGGTCAAATCAAGAAATGTGGAATCGAACGATTTCACCGGTTCCGAATCATATCGGTAGCCTATCAGTACGATTTCAGCTTCCAAACTAGTTCACTATTGAAGCTGAAGAAAACGAAGTGAGAGAGCAAGCGGGGGAGGGAGGGTCGCAGGGGGCGACGGAGCTCCTTCTCCCTCCCTCCCCCGCCCGGTCTCTATTTCTCTTCGTTTTCTCCAGCTCTAGTTAGTTTTCTCTTGATACGAGCCCGGTACCAAATCGAACCGAGCATCGACTGGTACGGCATCCGATATAGTTTCGGCAGTTCTTGGATCGAATATAAATGTATAAATATATAAGTCATATAAGGGCAGCCAGGCTTAAGGTTGCACCCCACCCCCTGCTTTAGGTTAAAGAATACAAAGTAATCATTTTTGGCTGGATATTCTTATTGCAGCATCATCTGTTTTGGAACAAATCTGAGGAGGTCTTATCCTGCGTACCAAAAGCCAATGGATATGAAAGCAACCTAACTAACACCTGCACCAGAATCTTTAAATGGCTAATAGTAGTCATAGTTTAGAATTGTATCCATGCATGTCAACCAACTCCAAAGTGGTCCTTCTAATGCAAGGGTCACTCCACCAATAAGATAATGGCTATTTCTATTGCTTTAGTTGGGATCTTAGTATGTTTTAAGCTATGCATGCAATATAATATCAACAAATCATTTTGGTATTGATTAAAGAAAAAGGTGTCATATAAATGATGCATGGTGCCAAAGGTTGTTAACAGGGTGGATTTAAAAAAAAAATTGGCACTGTCCAATGAATCCTGAAGAGTCCAAGGGAGACTAGGAATTGTTTTGGGTGGGGGCTGTTGTTGAGTGTGGACTAATCAAATCTAGAGAACTTTTGTTTCCACCATTCACCAACAAACACATCCATCTCCATGCCTCTCTTTGAGACTCAAATATGGTTGCCCCTCGGACCAAAAGAAACATCAAAACTACCTCTTCAAGGCCTTGCATTTTTATATATAAGAGTAAATTACAAAAATCTTCTTAACATTTATGTTTATTATGCTTAAACCTAATAGTCTATACATCTAATTAAATTAATGATGTTAGTAAAACCGTTTACCTTGTATGAAAAGTTGAAATTGCTCTCGGATAAAAGAAGGATGCACATATTTCTTTTATGTCGCTGGGTGGTTATTATGTTACTTAAGATTATTTTAGTTATTTTTTTTAAAAAAAATCTGATATGGTATTTGGATCCCATTTAAGGTTAACTATTAGATCCATATTATGTTAAGTTATGAGTTAAAACGTTGAATAAAAATAAACTTCAAGGAAGTAAAAGTAGATTTTTTAAACTATTGAATGTAAATGTAATTTTATCTTAATCTTAAAAGGAGAAGGGGTTGTAATTTATTCTAAATATAAATATATTTAGTAAGAAGTGACTCAACCATAGCATTGTTGCCATGCAAGCGGATCAAATAGCAACAAAGGACTTATAGATCATGAGCCCAATGTCTTCTTTTGAGGGTTGTCTTGAACCCAATATCAATTTCCAAGTGGGGTCCATTAACCAGGGATGAAGAAGTTTGGGTCCACGCCAAGAAGAGATTGCCATGCGCCCATGCATGGAAGCGTTTTTCCCGTCACCTTGTACTGCTTCTTCTTCTTTTTTTTTTTTTTTTTTTTTTTTTGGCTAGGGCGGATGGATCATACCACAGAGTACGGATACATTCAATAAAATCAAAAAACAAAATACTTCGGAGTGTCAAGGGCAACTCCCCATCTCCAGCCCATAAGGTACTATCCGAGAGACTGGCTATATAAGCAGCCACCCAGTCTACGGCCCTATTAGCTTCACGAAAGATATGCTTGGCTTGGAAAGTCCCTCCAACCCTCACCATTGCCCAGATATCTCAAAGCAAAGAGTGGATGCAACTGTTGCCCCTTAGACCTCCTCGGATCCAGCTGATAATCGTGGCCGAGTCCTCCTCCAAGACGATGAAACTAGCACGAAAAACACACTGGGTGTGACGAAGGCCCGCCCAAGCGGCCATCAGCTCTGCACCCGAAACCGATATGTCGAAAAGTTGACTACCCTCTGCAGCCACGACTCTAGCAGATGAGTTCCGAATAATAAAACTCGCACCACTCCTCGTACCTTCGTTTAAGATAGACCAATCGAAGTTGACCTTGAGGAAACTTGGGAGTTGGAGCTTCCAGGTGAAAAACACTGTCCGAAATGCTGCTGAGGCAGAATGGAAACTCTAGATATTCCGAACTGTCAAGAGCCCTTCGACAGATATGGTGCGACTGATCTCCGCCACCTGCACTCTTTGTACTGCTTTTGATTCTCCAACGCCAACCAAAACTCGCTTTAAACTCTCGTGCATGTTATTTATATGACGGTTTTGGAGGGGATTAAGTATGATATATATATATATATATATATATATATATATATATATTAATAATAGATAATATAATGGATAATGCCTGTATTTTACCTATTGCGTTATTCTCTAATAAAAATAGTATTTTGGAGTTTCAATTTTTTGTGCCAGCTGAAAAAAAATATATTCAGGCAACAGTTGAATAACAATGGTACAAGAATAAACAGCATTATAACAACATTAATATACCTGTAAATTGTTACTTAATTATTTTATCAAGCTATCAAATTAGATGGCCTCAGTGGTTATAGTTTTAGAATTCAAATTTAATTATTTTCTGATGTTTTAGTCTATATTATCAAATTGTTGGATGTTATTTAGCACCCTGTTTGTATTCTTGGACACAATAAATCATTTTTCTCCTCTTTTTAGTGGCACAAGAATCCCTGAATTATAAGTATAGATGTGTCATGGTTTTTCCTTTGGATAAATCTCAAAGTGAAGGATTTCTTTTTTTCCAGTCCTCGCTTAAGCCAATAATCAATTTGGTGCCCGGATAGTTTCTTTTATAAATACAAGTAATCTTACGTTAGGTTCCATCAATAATAACACATTCTATAAGGTAGTAAATTTTCCATAATATTTATCATCTTAAGTATACTTTTCTACTGCTTGTATATGTTTTTTTCTGTTATTTTACCTAAACTTTATATGGTTTACTTGCTTTAAGTCATTTAGTATTCATGTACTTCACAAAGATGGACTTTGAATTACTACCTATACTATGCCCCAGATTTGACAAATTTAATATCACAACTTCATCATCAAATCATTATTGCATCACTAAAAATTATATGGTAATTATTATTTTTAGTTGAAGAATAACAAATTAATCTCTCTATTGCCAAGGATATGGATGTTTCCTTGGTGGTGCATCTAATGATTAACTTTAAGAGTTTTTTTAATTATTTTCAGCTAGACTGACTCTAGTCTACTATTTGCTATATATATTGCCAACCTTCAAGCTAAGAGGAGGCAAAATTTGCATGAAAAGCTTTATAAAGCACTTTATAAATAATAGAAAGTAAACTCCATATAGGCTTTGAGATACTTTACCATATGCTTGTGCATACCATATTTTAAAATTTATGCAAACTAAAATCTTCCACACATCAAACTAGCACCAAAGCAACACAAGGTTCAAAAAGGGCCTAATTTTTTTAAAAAAATATGAAACATAATAAAAACTTATTCTTCTTTAACCTAAATGAAAACTATAGGCCTACATCAAGAAAAAAATTATTAGTTAAATCGACTTTACCATCTCAGCAGTAGACCAAGCTAATGATTGACTGCTATGTCATCCTTATTCATTCCTGCCATCTCAACTAGTGCCCAGTTGCCCACTCCCCATTCCTTCCCCCAAATCTTGTGCCAGCCCAAACCCTAAACTCCCTCCCTCCTCCTCCTCATTCATTGCCGCCTCTACCGCCACCCACCACAACCCCCTCTATCCTCCTCTCCCTCCTTCACCCACTCTCCCATGCCCAAGCCCTCCTCCCTCCAATGGCCTCACTCATCACCAAGCTCTTTGATGTCTCCCTCCCTATGCCCACTAGCTCACCTCCTTTTGCTGCTCCCTCTTCTCCTTTCTTCTCTCTGCCTTTGCCATTGCTGCTATTGCCACCACTCCTTCTTCTCCCAAGGATATCATTGCTATCTAAACCAAGATCCTTGAGCCTGTTGCTAAGTTTTAGGAAACTTGGACACTTGTCTCATACTCACTTGTGATTCGAGACATATAGACTATGAGTAAGAATGTGGAGGCCTTTCAGGCCAAATATGTATTTAGGGAGGCCAACGGGACCGCGGATTGGATGGCTGTTTACACGACAAAGCCACTCTGGGGATATGCTATGAACTAGGGAGGGAGAGTTGCTTAGGGCACTCCGTGATATTTTGTTCTCTGATTTTATCGGATTAGTTCGTACCCAAGTGGTATGAATCGTCTGTTTAAGCAAAAAAAAAAAAGATCCATGCTAAAGACACCACCAACCTCTTTTTCGCCAAAAAGAATGACGGATGTGCTAACGGAAACACTGCTCACGAAGCCAACTCCTCCAATATAGAAGTAGGCAGCCTTTGAGGGAGGTGGCGGCGGCGGCGGCAGCAGCAGAGACGGTGGTGGGAGGAGGAGAAAGAGGAGGAGAGGGGTTGAGGGTTAGGGTTAGGGTTGGAGCTGAGGTTTGGTGGGAAAAAGAGGGAGAATAGGCATTAGCTGAGATGGTGGAAATAGATGATGTGGCGATTAATTATTGGTCTGGTTCATAGTTGACGCTTGTAGACCGGCAATAATTTCATGCATCATGGAGGCTGCCGAGACCAAAATTATCTTGTCTCCTGGACCCACCCACTTGCATCCGCAGTGCAAGGAGGAGAAGAAGAGCGGGCGTTGGAGGGCAGTTAGACCACCACCCTTTTCCCTCCCGGTTTTGTCATTTCGGTCCCAACCAGTGTCATTCCAGTCAATTCCATACAAAAAAAAGACGAAAAAAATCAAAGTGAACTACTCCAGATGGAGCTGAGAGCGAAGTTGTAATCACTCGAGAGGGAGAAGGACAGCAAAAAAGCTTGCTTCCGAGGGCTGCCGAGGAATTCTTCGTTAAAGAGACAAGAAAAGAGAAACCCTAGCGAGGTCGGTTGTCTCCCCGATTCCTCTACCTTCCAAGCCCTCGCAGTTCGATCCAATTTCACTTCGCTTTGGCATTCGGATTCCCGGAAAGTTAGGGCTTCATTGCCACAGTCCCTCGCCGCCCGATCCGCGACTCGATTTCCCCCTCGAAGCGCCGAATGCCGCCCTCTGGGTGGAGGTGATAGATAAAGGAGAGATATTTTTGGGAAATTTGGCGGATGGCGGAGAAAACCCCTAGCTGGACGGGTCGTGAGGGGAAGAGATCAGAGGCCATTGGGCTGTGGTAATGGTAAGACGTGACTCTTAGTTTGGTAATTTCTATATTTTTATATGTTTTTGCTTCCTTTTCTGCTTAGGTTTGCAGAGATTGCTTGCTAGGCGTGCCGAGCCGTGAAAAGTTTGAGATTTTTTCTGTTAGATTGTTGCAAAATTTTAGTTTTTCTTTTTCTTGTTTATGGGGCAACGCAAGTTCCTATCTTTAGGTTCAATTATTGAATTTAGCAAAAAAAAAAACTTCGCTTTGATCATAATGCAGCATTACCATATTTTTTATTCAAGTCAATAACCACATAAATTTATGTGAATTTTAAGATACCAATGGAGTGTCTTTCTGCCTGCATTAGTGGATTCCTGTTCTTTTCCTCTTTTTTTTTTTTTTTGTAGTTTCCTGCTTCTTCTTCTTCTTTCTCCTTTTCATTCTTTCTATTGTTTTCTGCAGTCTAGGACAGTAATTATGTTTTTTTATCACAGACTATGGCGGTAGAACTGCTGGCCACCTCATTCTGGATGGAAGATTGCATGTCATGGGTTTTTTGGTTGTATGGGGGTCGGTTTGGTGCATGAGGAAGAGGGAGGGGTGGAGCTCCAGTGAGAGGGGACCTTGCGGTTGGAAAAAATGCCTCCTTCACCTGCATTGAGGTGCTCTCCTGGTAGGGACCATGGAATGGAGAATACTCACAGGAGGGGCCAGAGTTGTGACAATAGGTTGATGCTAAAAGCCAAAGACGATGATCTTGCACTTTTCAATGAGATGCAGAGTCGTGAGAGAGAAAACTTCTTGCTCCATATTTCAGATGATTTTGATGACTCTATCTGTAATGCTCTTATTCACCCTTGTTTTTATATCTGTTGATTTTGTTGCCTCTATAGTCTTATTCTTTGCTGATAAATATGCAAGTATCATGTATTCGCCATTAACCTTTTTCTTTTTTGTGTTGTTATCAGCAAAATTGAGGTACTGCTCAGATTTCAAGCTCAACATCAACATTCCAGCACGAGGAGAGAGCAGTGATCTACTGAATTCAGACGGCGAGAAAAATGACTATGATTGGTGAGTTCTCTTCATAACACAGGCTATACCATTTTACACATTTATATTATGAACAAAAAAAAATCATGTTCATGTTGGGTCACCTGTGCACAAAACTTGGATACATGTCTGATATAAGCTCAGCTAATGCGGTATTTTTGTTGATGTTGGAAATTTGCGAACTGTAAAAGGGGAAGTGTTAGCAGCTAGCCAGTGAATTCTTGGAATCGTTACAATTGTCCAATTCTTTACAGCATTTTGAATAAGTTTTGCATCTGACATATTCATGGTATAATTGGAAATATATTTGATTTCATATTTTCTTCTTGTTTCTCTATATGTTATTAGTAGTTGTTAACCATGTGATGCTATGTCATTGCGATGAAACAGGCTGTTAACTCCTCCTGATACTCCTCTTTTTCCTTCATTGGATAATGATGAGCCTCAGGCAGTTAACCTGGCCCCTAGGGGCAGGCCACGAAGTCAACCCATTTCAATATCAAGATCGCCCAGGGTAAGCATTATATTTCTCTATCTATTTGTGGTGCCTCCAGTTATTCCTTAGTGTTTAATACTTTTCTAGGAGTGTCCTTCATATTTTATCTATGATCACAGGGTGAGAAGGCGCACAGGACAAGTAGAAGCAGTGCTAGTCCGCAACGACTAAGCCCATCCCCTCGATCTGGTTATAGTGCAGTTCAGTCAAGAGTAAGGCCATCCTCAGCTCCTTGCTCTACCTCACATCCTGTTTTACGACCAACAACACCTTCACGAAGACCATCAACTCCTCCAACCAAGCCATCAACACCAACTCCAAGGTCTTCAACTCCCACACTACGGAGGATGAGCACTGGTTCAAGTGGGCAATCATTCTACTCTGGAACAAGGAAAACTTCCCCGATAAAGGCACCTCGTGGTAATTCTGCCTCACCAAAATTGCGAGGTTGGCGATCGAACCTCTCAGGTTTCTCCTCAGACACTCCACCTAACCTCCGAACTTCTATCTCGGATCGATCAACATCACATGTGAGAGGTTTGTCTCCAGCATCTGAAAATGGAATGGATCTGTCATCAAAATTTCGTAGGCAGTCGATATCACCATCTGCATCGAGAAGTACCAGCTTATCACAAAGTCATGAGCGAGATTGCTTAAGCTCTTATAGTAAGGCTTCTTTTGGCAAAGATGATGTGAACTCAGTGCGCTCGGTAACTGGAGGAATATATGGCAACTCCATAGCAAGAAAAAATGGAGCATTGGTGAATAACAGAGCTATGTCATTTTCTAAGAAACCATCCAGAATATCATCAGCAAGTTCTGCCCCAAAAAAATCTTTAGATCCTGCATTTCGACAGATGGTAAGTCTTATCCATAACTATTTTATTATTACTATCATTTGAAGTACATTCTAGAACAGTTATATGACTCTTGACTATTTTGCTTGTTATGTTTCTGGCATTCTGCATTAGCTTCATAGCTGCACTATATTCAAAAGAACGAGTTGAGTTCTCTGATTGGTCAATTATTCTACTGAAATTGTCATTACTTTTTAAGTAAACCTTTATTCAACAAAAAAATTCTAATGGCAGATTTATGTAAATATTAGAAAAATAATGTTCAGTTGCTTAACAATATCTCCTATTCTTGTTTTTTAACCAACCTTATCTCTTTCTGGTCTCTATCCCTCCAAACTCATTAGGTTATTAATACATCTCAAATCTTTTATCATCCAGCTTCTCAATGAATGAAGGTTGGTGGGACATTCCATTCCTAAATGGAAAAAATCCCCTCGAATCTCTTTTTCTTAAAGTTGCTTTTGCATGTGCCCGTGTACGAATCTTTTTTAACCTCCCCTCTAATCATTAGAGCCCAGATAATAGTTTCTAATAGAAATTAATTGAAGGGAGGGCATTATAATTATAGAGAACATGTTTGTTTCATTTTGGTATAGCCAACTAATTTGCGACAGAATTTCTTGCATTAGAACCTGCCTTAATCTCATTTTTGTATGGAGATGTCGAACTGTACATTGTGCATAGATGAGGACTAGCTCTGCTCATTGGGCTTTTGAATGCGCTTGGACTTGTAACTGATATTGGATGGGAGGGTGCGGCGGCTGGGAGTGGGGTTGGGCCGTCGTTTGCACTGAGTATGACAAATAAATTACTAGGTTGGTACTGACTTGTTATTTCCAAATCTAAACCTAGTGACTGCATGCGCAACCTAGGCTTAGTGAGGCTAATAAAAGCAAGCCCCTCAGTTTGTTATTTCCCAATTGTTTTTTTTTTAATAAAAAAAAATGTACTTCTCATGTGTCCTTATCAGGAGCTATAGTCCTCTATTACTACGATTTCTCAAGTCCTTTCTCACAATTTTCAGTTAGGGTTTTAAATTTTAGATCTTCCTTTAACCCATAAACACAAATTCAAATCCCTTTCAGTATGAGTGCTGTTACTAACCTTCATTTCCCATGCCTATAACATTTAAATTTGCACATCAATACTTCGAACCTGTAAGCTTCTTTTGATATATTACTTTTCAACCAAGTTTTAGCTTTTTAAAATTTTCAGTCTTTCCATATCTAATCAATTTGCCCCTGAAACCACTCGCCTGAATATTTTCATGTATACAATGTTTGCTATATATGCCATGTCATCATTCTTTAGTCTTGCTATCCTCCAATCAATATAGAAAGAAAATCCAGAGCATAATAGAAATCCAATTACTTAATCTCTGTTTTTTTCAAGAAAAAAGAGATTGGATAAGTCAGATGTAAAGAAAGAGGTCTGCCATGGAAAGGGAGAAGTTTACTTTCAATAGATTATGGATTTCTTTGGGAGGAATCATTTTGTGGTTTATGAAATATTGTTGATTATCATTTGGATTCCCAAAGACAAGAAGCATTAAAATGGTGATGTTGTGTTTAGGGCTCCAATTTGTGCATCACTTTTCCTAATATTATATTTTCTAGACTGCTTAAATCTCCTGGATACATACTGATTGATTACTCTCTATTTTGTTACCTTTCTTCTATTTACATATTCTATGATTGCAAAGAGACATTTCTTGCAGAGATCTAGGTTCCTCTTATGGTTCTTGCAATGTGGCTTTTTTATTTCCTGAAATTTCAAATAGACTAATGGGCAGTGTTGTGTGGACACAAATATGAGAGCCGGATTCAGAAGTGTATCCAAATGTCTGACTTGACAAGAGGGAAAAAAAGAGATAAGGGATATGTGGGATAAACTATAATTTAACTAAATTATATATTTGTACTTTTAATATTGTTTCAATATACTTGTTTCTTCTTCAAACTTCCCAATTAACTTTAGGATATAAGTAAAAAAAATTTTTGTAACGTTATTTCAATATTTTTATCCTTTGCCGATCATTAAGAAGAATGAATACTCACTTTTAACATGAAAATGGAGGGTTAGACTCATTGTTGGAAGACTTCAACTCTCTGCCAACCATAAGTATCTAATGGAGTGACCCATATGTATCCAACATGGATTTTTGGAGTTGGACACATGTATCAAGGTCATACAGCTAATGGTACTAAGTTGGGCTCCTCACAATTTATTTTACTCTTTAGGATATTAGATATTGGACCTCAATGGTTCCAGCCCAACAGTAGGCTGTGTTAAAGTAGCCTGGTCTGGCCCAATATTCACACAAATAACTCTACCTATTAAACTACTCTGAAAAAAAGAGGACATTTTACCTTTTTTGATGGCAAAAGTCTGCCAAGGAGACCTCACAAATTTGACTTATATAAAGTTTCTTATTGGGATCAAGGAATTGTAGTGAGATAAGTAAATTGAAGTGAGAAAAGAACCAGAGAGTTCTACTGAATGATGGTATGGTGGTGTTGTTCTGGTAGCAACATTATATTATCATGAGAAAATAGCAATGCCACTGTTTGGAAGATGAAAATTTCATAAAATCTTGCAATATATCATGAATCACCTTTGCTATTTGTAGTTATATTATACTTTTCATGTCTTTTAGAACTGACTAATGATGGTATCTCTTGTAAATGTTAATGCTCGTGTCTTACAAATATTAATATATAAAAGGACTAGATGCATATATAGGCTTGGAGAAAGAGCTTTCTTGTTCAAATGCTCTTGCTTTATTACTTTTGAAAATATATTTGCTCATTTTGCCATAGCTCTTTCGTTCAGTCTAAAATTTTGATGTCCACAAGTTTTGGTTTTATTATGTCAAGGTCTTAGCGACTGCATTATGTGATTTTATTTATTCTATTCTTGCTTTCATCGTCCAATTATAAGTTTAGCAAACAATCTAATCAGTGTATGCCTCTTACATTAGCACTAAGTTTTTGTTGCTTTATATTTCTGTAGGATCATCAGAAAACTCCACAAAATATGTTCAGGCCACTTTTATCAAGTGTCCCCACAACCACGTTTTATTTGGGGAAAGCAAACAGTATGCACCGGCCATTGTTCTCTAGAAATTCTTCACTCACAACAAGCAGCAATGCAAGCTTCGAGCATGTTGCTCCTGATATGGAGGATAGTGACCATGAGCAGGGTTATCTGGCTGGTGATTGGAAAAGGTCACAAGATCACGATACTCAAGAGGAAGTATTTATGTTTGATAAAGTCGACGAGATAAATGAAGATGCATGTCATAATATTGATGCCTGTAAGCTTCAAATCAGTAATGAAAATTTTGATGAACGTATGGCCAATGAGAATTTTGATGAAGCTACGACTAACAAGATTGATCCACATGAGTTAGAGAATTCCATGAGTAATGCTGGTGTTGCAGCAAGTTTTGCAGCTGCTTCTCAAACTTCAAATGTTGCCAACGAACATTCTGAGGTTGATTTTCATGGAATGACGGCAATTTGCTCTAAATGTGGTAAATGCTTCCATGTCATGGAAGTGGATGGTGACATGGATGTTTGTGAAGAATGTGCTGCAATAGATAGGCTTTTAGCTTCTGCAGAACCTGGAACTAATGCTCTTGTAACTCAGGATAAAATGGTTGAGCCTGACATTTCAACTGGAAAGGGTAGCTCAACTGGTAAAGATAGATTGTGTGGTGAAGTGCAGCTTCAAACAGGAGTGCCTGAAATGCCTGAAAGGAGCGGCAACAAAGTTATGGTTAGTCAACATGGAAGGAACAGCGAGCCAGAGCCTGATTTCTTGCCAGATAGTTCTCCATTTCAGTTGGCAAAGGTTCAGAAGGAGCTCGACCTTTCTCAACGGCAAATGAACAGCCATAGTGAAGTGAGTATTCCTGAACCTGATAATGGAAATACATCTCAACAGTCACAACCCACTAGCCATCCGAGTCTCAGGGTTGACAATCCTGAAGGAACAGGTATTTCGGTACTTCTACTGCAAAGGTCAAGTAGCAGCAAATGGCCTGTTGTGCAGGGCAGAGCATTTTCTGCTACAAATATACTTTGCTCGGAGCCTTCATATGTGAGAGATAATATGATTGCCATGAAGCGCAGCATTGGAAGGGATAGTGCCTCGGCTTCATCTTCTGCCGATCTGGGATCATCTAGGCACCTGGAGGTCCGTGTTCAGCGCCAGTTAAGCAGCAGAAGGGGTGAGATGGATAATGTAAGAAGTGATTGTAACTCGAGTACTCGAAGTATTGGTTCGCATTCAGATATTTCAGTTAATGCCTCTGACGCTTTAGTTCTCCCCAAAAGTGAAACTGGAACTGGCTTTGATAGCTTTGTTGGGGATATGGAAAATGAGGCCCAGCAACAGATACTTTTTACCACTGAAGAACATGACAACTCTTCTAAAGATACAGAGCTAAGTGCCATGGAGCATTCACCTATTGGACAAGCTGTTGTTGATGGAGATGCATCTGCCTATGCTGATAGCTGCATGGCATTTAGTGCATCTGAATCACAACTTTTGAGTAATGCATGGAGTATCAATATGCACGAGACTTCATCAGTAGATAACCTAAATGAGGAGGCATGCACCTGTTCCAACAATGCGGATGGAGTTCTCTGCCAAAACAATGCAAGGAGTATACAAGATGCAGAAGTAGTAATTACTACTGCAGATTGCTCTATTTGTGTGAAAGATCACATGCCAAATGGTACTAGCTGTCGAGATGACATCTCTGATGCAGCCACAGGAAGCTCTTCTGTTGTGGCCCTAGGACAGCAAAATGATCATTATAATTCTCAAGACTCACAAACCGAGTGCACAGTGTCCCAAATGTCAAGTAACACTGAGGATATTCATGAAGGTCGTATCTCCACAACATCAGATAAGGATGTGTTGATTTCTGCATCTGAATCTAACATTTCTGAACATCCTTGTTGTATCCATGGTATGTGGCTTTGCTACCAACCTTGTCATGTTATGGTGTTATCATACTGCTGAGCAACTTTTTCTCTTCAATTAGCTTGTGTTTTTGGGATTATGCTGTAGAATTCTTCATCCTCCTCTCATTCTGAATCTATTATCGTAGGTTATCTTGCTATTCTGATCGAGTAACATGATTTTTTTGTGGGGATTGACCTATGCTTTGAAATTGTCTTTATGCATCACCGGTACAATTACGCTACCATTATGCAGATATTGTAATTTTATCTTTGTCAGTCCTGCTATTTTTCCAACCAGTGTTTTAGACTTTGTTATGGTCTGCAATGCTTTGTTTCTTTGCATGCTTTCTGTGCACAATTATTTATTGCTCGTCATGGCCTTCAAATGTGTGTAGACCTCCAACAAGCAAATTCCTTTCGTAGAGAGATTTCATGTGTTGCTTATATTTTTCATTTGTACTGATGACAAGTGTTTTCTTGCAATGTCTATTATAAGTTTCCAAGTTGGCTGATACTTGACAACACTCAACCAGCATGATAATTTAGTCTGATAAATAAGATTGCATGTTGTAAAAATGCACAAGCTTTACCTTCAAAATTTAATCTTTAAGCATCACAATGGGACCATGGATTTCATGAATGCAAAAGATACAAATACCTACATATATTATAGATAAGCAATTGATCCAAATACCTACATATAGAGATGCATGCCATTGCAAGGGGAATTAGCTTTTCTATTACATAACCGTTGCTGTACATTGAAGCACCTGGTATTACTTGGTAATGTGAAATATTTTGAATGACATGGTGTCTATAATTTCATTGAGATTAATCTGGCAACATAAATCTTACAGGGTGAAGTTCCACTTATAAAACTTTGTATTCATGCCCAATCGCTAAAAAATAAAAGAAACATGTTTTGATATTCCGAGTTTCAGATCTCCTGCATCATGGTTGGTTCATCCACCATCAGTTTATTCTGTTTTATCAAGAGGAAAGTGATGATTTTATTTTGAATGATGCTTGCCTTTGACAGAAGAACCAGATGTAATGATTAAAGGTCCAAATAGACAAATGCCAAGAAGCTTAACACTGGAAGAAGCAACTGACACCATACTCTTCTGCAGTTCTATCATTCATGATCTGGCCTACAAGGCTGCAGCAATTGGGATGGAAAAGGAGTTGGTTCTACATGAAGTTCCCCACCCGACAGTTACAATATTAGGAAAATCTGTTTCTGATCGTAAAGACTCGCGCAAGATGTCCAATAAACGCAGTCCAAATTCACGAAAAGTCAAAAGGAAAAAGCTGGAGACTGAGTTCAAATTACCTTCTGGAGAAGTGGGAAATAATTTGAAAAACTCAGAGTCTACACCTGCCAATCCTATGATCTCAAACACGATTGACAGTGTAAAGCCCCCGAAGCTGGAATCAAAGTGCAACTGCACAGTGATGTAGGCAGGTCTAATTCATTCAGTGCATATACTTCGGCAAGAACTCCATTGTTTGCAGGATTCTCTTTCCTCTAGTCCAATACTCAGAGATTTCTGTATTCTTTTTGAAGAATGAAATTTCTATATTTTCAGAGGAACATCATCATATATGCTCCGATTCCAATTTGTTTGTAGAGCATGCCATGAGTTGGTACGTAATCTTGTAAAATTATTGTCCTTTTGGGTCGGTTCACAAGAGGAATCAGAGGTTTGAGACTGTCTCTCACTGTTTTCTTGTTAGTCTCCGTTTGTGTTGATGGTCTGTTTTGTTTTGCTTCTCCGGAAAGGTTGCAGTGCGAGCTATTCTTTTGTAAATTCTTAAGTGTTTGCTTTTTGGTAAATAATGTAATGTTTGCATATCTTGACTTTGAGTGGTCTTATGCCGTTCCCTTTTCATCTCAAGAATTTCTTTGAAAGGGTATTGGCCAAATGTAATATTTCAGATATATGCGGTCTGTAATTTTCTAGTTTTCCTATTGATGCAATATTTCTGTCTCATGCTTTCATGCAAGAATTACTCTCTCTCTCTCTCTCTCTCTCTCTCTCTTTCTCACACACACACACACACCTTTAGTGTTTCCTTTGTAACACTAGATTGAGGTACTCTGCTTTTGTTGTTGTTGTTAAAAATTTTCTTACGTTCTTTCCTCACAACTACAAATGGAACTGTGTTTGGGACATGTATGTATGATATTAGAATGGGGAAGGGGCTACAAAATAATACACCATCAGCTGAGGTTGGTGGACTGGCCTTTATAGCCGTCTGATTGCTGTGCAGCTGGCCATCAGTACACTAAAGGTGTGGGGTGTATCATTTGTATAAACGTACATAGCGTGAGCAAATTTGACATCTCTCAGCTAAATAAGAAAATTTCGTTACAAGTGGATGTGTTAATATGGCATCTCTCATGGATCACCACCTAATAGTACGTAGGAAGCAAAGGTGATTGCACGCAACCATGCATTTTAATGTGCATAAATACAATATCTTCTGCTAATTAACAAAATTTCTATAGGTGTATGATTGCACATAATGGCTGTGCATGGGATGAACAGATATAGCACCTCTTGCTAGGTAAGGAAGCTTTTTAATTTTCACTTATCTTTGGATGGCTGCCATCAAGAGATCGATAACCAGCATGCAACACGCATTATGTATGACATGGTATGTACTTATGAATTGTCTTGTTTGATGGTCATTCATCTCTTGATAGTAGCCATCCATGATTGCACAGCAATCTGCGGTGCTGCTCGTGAGCAGTAGAGAATCGGTGCTCTTTAATTTTATGATTAAAATAGATTTTTTTTTTTCAAAAAAAAGGAGGGGGGGATTAACTCCACCTATGTAGTAGCTCCTACTGGGCCCTTCTTCCACCAGAGAATGTTTGATACATGTAGAAAATTTCTCATACCCTCCCCACCAGCATGGGCGAATCCACGTGTGAGTACGTCATCCCAACACTACCGCGTGTGAGGACCAGTAGCGCTTTCAACGGGCAAACCACGCGGAGGGCATCCGGTCCCCATAGTTAATCGACGGCCACGTGTTTCGAACCTAGATCACTTCGTTGGAAACAAAGCTCCATTCTAACTGTGCTACCACCTCGGTGGTTATGACTAAAATAGATCGACACGACATAAGTGCACTAAAATGGATCAACATGACATAAGTGCATGCATCACAACTTGATGCGTTGTATGCGAGTGCATGTTTTCCTTCTCCTTCCTCCATGGCTTTGATGGTCATATGCACATTAATTTTCTTTCTAGTAAAAGCCTCCATGATAGTCATGGTCATGACACTTTAATCTAGAGATGGAGACCTCTTTGTCTGGATCTTAGCTGTGCAAACAAGCTCAATGACACCATGTGGTTGGAATCAAACTAAAAGAATTATTTAATGGCAACTTGATAACCTTGTCAGCAGATGTGTGAGCACTAAAATTTACCTAGATAAGCCCAACAAATTCCTCAAATAGAGGAGGTTTGAGACAACACTTCATTCCCTATAAAGCATGCAATGGTAAAAATTTTAGTTGGACCAAATCCACATCTAAGCTGGTAAACTAGTCCAACTACGAAACAACGCACACAAATGCTTGTGTATCGTGCTCTTTTTACTTTTTGTCCGTCTTTGTGCGTGTTACTTTGAGGTTGGACTGGTCCAACCAATAATTTCTCTGTGCAATGACCTATCACCTAATAAATAGGATGCGACTCTTGAATTGTGCTAACTTTCTATCTACTTTACATTTCTTTCCATCTATGTCGTACAACAAATGGAACAGAAAATAGAGTGACACATTAAAGCTTTTAAAGATGATGTGTAAAATTTGTCATTCTTAATAATGATTTTAATTTGTCATGAAAATGTAGATAGTATATAATGCACTCATAGAAGCAAATTAATACTCCAATTCTAAAGATTACATTAGTGTGCTAACATTTTATGCAAACTTTCCCACTCTTAAAATATTTTTACCTCTATAATAATTAGAATATATATTTTCAACCAAAATGCTGCTTTTTTTTCAGAATAAAAAATAGTCCTATAATATATTAAGTTTTTTCACCTAAATTTATATGTGCACTAATTTTCTATTGAAAATTTTCTTCCTCTCCAAATACATTTGTCCTACAACGCCTCTATAATAACCAAGATATATTTCTCCTAAAATGCCCCCAATTTTTGGGAGAAATTAAAATACCCTATAGTATTTTAAGTGTTCACACCGATAAAACTCTCAACAGATTAAATCCCATCTAATAGATCCAACCAGATCCTCTAGAGCCTCTCCAAGTATTTTTCTTGTGTTTTAATTTTAAAACTTCTGTAATTATAAAATAACTCTTTATAATTAATTTAAGCTCAAAGAATACTCTAATATACAAACTCAGAAATATTTTGATGATGCCCGATGCTAAAAGAACAAACATTATGGACCACTAATTGATAAATCTTTGCCTCACCTTCTTATTAGCTTAAATATTTTGAGGACATTGCACCCCCCCCCCCCCCCCCCCCCCCCCCCCCCCCCCCTCTCTCTCCTTATAGCTGTTTGATATATATCTCGGCTTTGATAAGAAAAAGGAATTTCTATTTGTTTGGACGATCCCTCCAACATCAATACCTAACTTTTGGATCATCTCAACTTCCATCCATATCTAAGTCCTATCTCATTACGCCGAAATCTTAAGCATATGCATCTAACCTTTAGATCATCACAACTGCAATACATCTTACATCTCTCATCTGATTATTATCCACGTCGTCTCAAGTAGTCTTGTTGGCTTTCCCATTGAATTTCCTATGAACTCTGTTTTATTAGTTTTCTCATTTGTCTAAGTTCATATATATATATATATATATATATATATATATATATATATATATATATATGAGATTTATATGATTTATAAAGACAATGGTAGAAAAAAAAGTGAGCTAGAGTTGCAAAGAAAGAAATTGAGATTTGGATGTTAGAGATGCTCATAAAATAAAGGCTACTAAAGTAGTCATGGTAGCAACGAGTCTATTGCTCTACTCTTAAAGAAAAAAAACATAGATCTCATGGGTGGAGATATATTTTGTCTCACATAGCTACATTATATTTATTTAGCAATAAACCCCCCAAAAAATAGAATTAATGGGACAGTTGATGGCAGCCTCGAGCTATTAACAATATCCATAGTTCATAACTCACACCTGTTATAAATTTTTAGTTTAAAATTACTTCTTATTCTAAGCATATTTGTTATTACTAGTTATTTAAAACTTTGAGAAATCGCTATAAAGATAATTCAAGATAAATGTAGTTGAGTTTTTAGAATCTGAACAAAATTTCTTAGCATAACTTTACTAACACAAGCAAAATGTGAATCCATCTCCCCCCCCCCGAAAAAAAAAAAAAAGATTTATCATTTTTAATAATAATTTTAATTTGTCACGGTGAAACGCTACCTGGTGGTAATAATACCCAGATTCCAAATGTATAGATTGCTAATCCTTCTTAAAAAAGTATTCATTTCATTTGGCGGGAAAACCCTCACGCCAATATAAACATGGCGCCTCCCGCTCGCTCTCTCTCTCTCTCTCTCTCTCTCGCCATGGAATCCGACTCCGACTCTGATGCCTCCCACGTCTCCGCCACCCCTCCCCGAAACCCTGAGCCTAACCCTCCACCACCTCCTCTCCCTTCCCCCAAATCTAGGTCTAGGGTTTTCTCCCTCCCCAAATCCAGACGAAGTACCCCGCCCAAATGCAAGCCCAAGATCACTCCCAAACCAAACCCTAAATCCTCTAATCAGGAGACGCCGGAGCCGTCCTTCCCCTCCGCCGATCTCTTAAACCCCCACGGCCTCTCCGTCAAGATCCAGCGGCCGTCGGACATCAACCGCACCGCCTCCTTCTCCCGCCTCGTCAAGTTCCGGAGGCCCTCCTTCGATCCCTCGGAGTTCGAGAATGGAGAAAATGTCGGCGTCTGTGGGGGCCCTGCGGGAAATTCCGCGGAGGAAGGAGGTCCTCCGAAGGATCCGAGGCCATCTGAGATTCATGCCAAACTTAAAAGAATCCACCCTAACTCGATTGGATTTGAGGTGCCCGTGGAGCTGCCGAAGAGGCCGAGATGCAGCAACGAGGGCAATTTTGTGCGGCTGAACATCAATGGCTACGGAAGGAAATATGCGTACAAGAATGGACGGAGAAGGTTTGCAACAACTTCGCGAGGTCAGAGATACCGCCGGAAGTTCATGAAACATGGATCTGGAAATGATGCGGAAACATACAGCTGCGAGGAGGATAAATTGGCTTCAGGTAGCTCGTGGGAGCAGAGGAAGGGCTCAAATTGTCGCAATAATTCGATTGATGAGGCAGTGGTTGCCGCTCGAGAGGACCTATCTGATGAAAATTTGAAGAATTTGCTGAAGCTGACTCATGGGTATGATTCGTTTCGTGAAGGGCAGCTGGAGGCGATCAAGAAAGTGGTTGCTGGGGAGTCGACGATGCTGGTGCTGCCTACTGGTGCTGGAAAATCACTATGCTACCAGGTAAAAGACAAATTAGATAGGAAATAAAATCTGGCCTTGAATGCTGAACTCAATAAATAAGAAAAGGCTTGTTTCGTATTATGCCTATGGTGATGCATGTATTGTATCCATTCTGCTGCCTAAAGAAAATCAAGACAAAAATATGCATATATTGTTATTCCAATGGCATATAATTAGGATGTATCATGCTGTTAAGAACAATCACTTTTTCATGTCTTCAAGAATCTTTTGCTGATGATAATGATGTTCCTTCAGCTGCCAGCTCTGATTTTACCTGGGATAACATTGGTTGTGAGTCCTTTAGTGGCCTTAATGGTTGATCAACTAAGGAAACTTCCTCCGGTGATACCTGGTGGTCTACTTTCCAGCAGTCAGGTAATTAGATTACTATCACGCACACAAAGCTCGTTTGGGTAACAAATGGCACTATTTTTGTTTTGATCTCGTTTTCTTGTTCCAGACACATGAAGAGGCTTCTGAAACTATGGATAGGCTTCTTGGAGGAGACGTCAAGGTGAAATTTCATGGTTCTTTTGTTCAGAAGAACTATCTGTGATCATACTATCTGATGGGAATATTTTTTTTCTAAAGTTGTGGTTTGAGAAGCAAATTGGAACTCTTTTGGTCATCCTAACTAGCAAAATTATTGGGAGAAAGAGAAATCCTATTTCCTCTCAAAGTTAATTGAAACGCTCACCTGTGAATGAGAAAGTGTATTGTATTTACTTTTCAAACCAATGTGCTGATCAGGTGCCACATGTTCCCACAGAGCCTTATGGACACATATTAGGCTATTGTGGGATAACTGCCATGATTCAGTTTATAGACTAAACATCATTAGAATTTATCATGTCCGTGGTTGACATTGATATGTATTTCCCAGTAGGTACTGCTGCTTGTAAATGTTATTGTTCTTGGTTCTAGCTTAGCTATCATGATGATGAGTTGCAGCTTGCTTTTCCCTAGAACAAGTGTACTGAACTGTGCTAATCTTTTAGATTATTCCAGGAAATTCACAAATGTATCTGATATTATGACCATTTATGAAAGCAATTTTCAGAATTGGAATGCGCTCTCTCATTTATGACATTTTACAAATTGCATGTGTTGATGCTATAGTGCATGCATGCAAACAGGCTTGCAGGTGAAAGATGTGCTAAATGATGAGACAATTGTTACGATTATTTACATCATTCTACAACATGCATGCATGATGCTATAGACCATGCATGTAAACAAGCTCATAGGCATTAATGTATGCACAGACAGATAAAAATATATGTGCATGCATTCTGCATCCATTTTCACCTTTGCTACATTTTAGTAGATAAAGTTTATGGAACAGTGGTGCTAAACTGCTGAAATATCTGTGCTTCCTGCCTCAGGTGCTTTTTGTTTCGCCTGAAAGATTTCTAAATGTGGACTTCTTATCGATATTTGAGGATGCACTGTCTATATCGCTTGCAGTGATTGATGAAGCTCACTGCATTTCTGAATGGTGAGTGATTGGGGAGTGTTTTGACATTGTAATAACTGTCTTTTCTGATCCCTGGATTTTGAAGAGCAACTTTATGTGTTACACCTTTGTTTGCTGTACATAAATTCTTTGGAATGTTGATTGTCATATTGTCAATTAAGTACTTCCTTGGTTGCTTAACAACTAGTTTTGCCTTAAATAATTTGCAGACTTGAACAATTTCACAGGTCTCATAACTTTCGGCCTTCATATTTGAGGCTGAGGGCATCATTGTTTCAGAGCAAGCTTAATGTCAAGTGTCTCCTTGCAATGACAGCAACTGCAACAACTCAGACATTGCATGATATTATGCATGCTCTAGAAATTCCACCTAATAATCTTATTCAGGCATGCCAAATACGTGAAAACCTCCAGCTTGTTGTAATCTTGAGTGACAATAGGCAAGTGACATTCTTTAAACTCAGTTTACTTTGAATAAATTTGACTTATAATAGTTTACCTTGCATAAATTTGACTTATATTCAGCTTGGTAGTAAATGCAATTGGTATAGCTTGGGCTCACTTAGGATGACTATTACCTGAGGTTATTGCAGATTGAAAGATTTGTTGGTGCTAATGAAGTCCTCTCCTCTGATTGACATGCAAAGCATTATTGTGTATTGTAAATTTCAGGTTAGGCTTCTTTACTTTGCTTCATACCATTAAATCATGTATATGCTTCTTGATGCAGCCATCTTGTATTAGATTTATTGGTTTTGAATTGCTTATGATTTTGTTTGGCATATTGTTATGGTGGTGATTGTATCAAATTTAGAGAAGTGCTTGCCCTCGCAAAGTGGATTACTTTATCTTTACATGAGATAGAGGGAACTGAGGGAATTTATTTTTGTGATAGAAGCTGTAATTTTGTGACGGTCTATTCCTTTTATTTAATTATTATATATGTGTAAGTTTTCTAACCTTGTAGGAGTTCTTACTTTTTTTGGAGGAATGCTGTATGAACCAAGAAAATAATGAGGTGCTTCTTGTTTTGTCTATAGTTAATGATAGATGGCATATAAGGATGTAAGTGTTGGTTGTGCAAATTGGAGCCCGAACCGTGCTACAAAATTATGAAGCGTTAAAATAAGAAGTTGAAGAAGATAGAGAATTTGATCGAGTATTGGAGCTCTTGATCAACGAATGCATAATAGGAATTATGGAAATGTCAGTAGGAGGCCCTTGGTTGGAAATTACTAGTTTCTTTTCTGATTCCTTAAAGGTAATATCACAGATAGACTCAAAATGAATTATATCTTTATAAAAATGTTCCTGCAAAATTTGGGCTGACATGAACTCTGAGATTGAGGGGTTTTCTCTTTTTTTTTTTTCGTATTGAAAGCATTGTAATTGTCAAGAGCTTCATGCTGAACATATTCAGTGATCTCTGTAGGAATACAGAAGGCTTGACCTGACCTTTGTTACGCTGATCCACAAAATAATAGGCTTATAATTAGTATCATGTAAATCTTTACTAGTCACATAGCATTTAGGCTATGGGAGTGCTTATATAAATTAGTCAATATCTACAAAATGCATATAATGGATGGTTTCTTGCTATTCTGAGTGTCTTGAGTCTTTGGGAACCCAAATAAAAAAAGAGAAAGCAGTGTACAAGATCAACTTTGAGAAAGCCAATGACAGGATGCTCTCTTTCATTACAGCAATGGGTTCCTTATGAAGCCTCAATAATTCGCTGCAATTTTTTCGTCTGGTTGTAAGAACCTTTTTGTCTGCTTCCAAGGGAAAGCAATAGGGATTCCATGTCAGGCTTCATCCCTTTCAAGGTGAAATGGATATAGATCACCAGCTTTTTACAAAAAGACATGCTAATTTCCTATTTTAACTATTTAACTCAGTTTTCAGCCTCAAACTGTAGCCTGGATGATTGCATTGTGTCCACGAAATGCCTAACTAGGGAAGAAGTGCTTCTCTTCGTAGCACTTTCATGGGTTTGCTTCGGGCAAGGCACTGTTGAAAATGGAAAAGCAACTGCAAACATGCCAGTTGGGTTTGAAACATTGGTTTTATATGTTTGTTTGTCTCTTATGTGCTTATGGAATAATTAAGTGCGGCCATGCTCTTCATTAACATTTTTAAAGTAACACTAAGCTACAACATTTGTTTAAAAAGGCAAACATTTTATGGATATTGAAAACAATTATTTGTCACTATGGCACATTTTCTGCAATTGTATCATGACTTGGCATGGTATGGTATGGAACATTTTACTGTGCCAACCTGTAACCAATAAGAGCAGATTATGCACTACTTAAATCACTACATGATAGGATTGCTTCAGAAAAGAAAAAGAATATGCTTAAAGTTTTGAAGAAGAAAAGAGAAGGAAGGTTGAAGCTACCCAAGAATTTGATGGAAGTTATGATGATAAGACTGGCTTTGATGATCTGATTGGGGAGAGAAAGGATTTTCTTCAACATGCTTAAATTGGACCTCTCAAATTTTTTTTTTTTACAAAAGTAGGGTTTTACCTCTCTTTTCTTTTATTAGAATTATACAATTGATTACAAAATCTCTATTTATACTAGTGAGGTCTGCTTTTACAAAAACATGGGTTGGATTTCTCTTCTAGTTGGAAGAGGTTACAGTTTTTCCAAAATAGCCATAATTAGTTGAAATAATCATGGAAAAGCTAAAATGATGGTTCGTAATCTCGGTTTCGGATACGGTATGGTACGGTACACTTCTGTATCGAAATAGCTCTCTGATCATTTTTCTCAATTTTTATCTCGGTATGTCTCAGTATAAGTCGGTACGTCTCGGTACGGACCGGTACGTGCCTCGGTACGAGGCGTTATGCCTCAATATGGGTGGTACGAGGCTTGTATAGGCTTGAAGTTAAGTTTTCTACCAGTTTTTTCTCGATACAGTACGATACGCTCCGTACCGGATGGGTTGGTATGCCCCATACCGGACGGCTCGGTATTGGGCGGTACGGTAGACTATGGCTAAAATCTCTTTGGAGCTAGATCTTAATTTCTGTATGAATTTTGTCTTTAGTTAGCTTTGCCTAATTGTTCCTAAATTGTGAGTTATGCCGATCAGGGTCTTTCTTAGTAAGAAAACTTTGACGTTGACCAGACCGTTTCAAGGCCCAAACATTGTTGTAGGTCCCCATCTACCATCTGTATCAAACCCTTTAGGGGTCGGCGCAACATGGTAGTACTTCTTGAAAGCTTCATTTTAGCGCTTGGCACACTGAAAATGAATGTCAGATAGAAAGTTATGACCTTTGGGGATTGCGGTTCATGATTGCATCTTGGATATGGCGGATCTTTCTCTAGAACTTTGTCCAGACTTACTCGAGGTGGCCAAAGTAGTCGACAATGGGTTTGGCGATTCTCTTAGATCATTTGAGAAAATTAAATAGTTGATATGAATGAATAAGAAAGAATCCTAAATGTGGCTCTAAGTAGAATAGAATGGATCATAACAGTATTAAGTTTGAACGAGGTAAAAAATCATTTAAGTTCTTATTGGCCCCTGGAAGTGTTCATAGTTGTCTATTCTTTTCTGCTTGTCTCATTATGGATTTCATGCATATATGTCACCTTACATGTTCAAGGAAGCATTTGTTTCCCTTTTTTTTGTTTTTGCAGGTAGAAACTGAATTAGTGAGCAAGTATCTCTGTGATAATAATATCCCTGCCAAGGTCAGAAGTCATTTTCCATTGGATAGCATGCAAATGCACTGGATTTACATAATTGCTGAGTCTTAATTTCATGATGCCATTATTGTTGCATCGTAGGTTTACCATAGTGGCATACCCACAAAGAATAGAAGCCGTGTACAGGAGCTTTTCTGTTCTAACAAACTTAGAGTGGTAAGATATAATTATTGCCATAGACAAACATGTGCACGCACGCACACATATATAAAGATGACTTTGCTATTTTTTTTGTTTGTTAGTGCTTTTTAAATCAATTGGTCAGATAAAAGCTTGGTGAAAAAGGATATTGTCTTTATTGATGTTTATGTTTACTGTTTTTTGATGATAGGTTGTAGCAACTGTGGCATTTGGAATGGGCCTCGACAAGAGTGATGTGCAAGCAGTATGAACATGCCAACATATCACCTGATGTTACTTTATTTTAGAAACATGGCTCAGTGCAGTCTGCATGTTTCACACTGCTCTGTATTATATTAATTATGGATTATGCATATGTTTGAAACTTGCCAAGGATCTCTGTTTGAAATTTTTCCTTTTTTCAGGTGATCCATTATAGCTTGCCAGAAAGCTTGGAAGAATATATTCAGGTGGCTACTAGAATATCTTCAATCCAGGAAGAGTTACAAGATATTCTCTTTTATTTTTCCTCTAGTAATGTTCAGGCATACGAATACTTACCTTTGTAGGAAACTGGCCGTGCTGGAAGGGATGGAAGGCTATCCTATTGTCATCTCCTTCTTGATGTTACTACCTATTATAAGCTGCGTAGTCTTTCTTACAGGTACCAACATATAATTTTATTTTCACATGCTATGTGCTTCTCACATTCTTCTAAGATAACTAATCTACTTACATAATATGATGACAGTGATGGGGTAGATGAATATGCAATAAGCAAATTTCTTTCCCAAATATTTTCTAGTGGTGTCCCCTTATCTGGGAACATTTGCTCCTTGGTTAAAGAATCTGCATCCCGGAAATTTGATATGAAAGAGGAGGTATTTTCTTACTTCATGAATTCATATATTTGTTAGCTCTTTAGCATATTTTATTTTTTATTTTGTCTTACTTTGGATTCAATTATCTTTTTTTTTTTAATTTTACATTTGTGATACATTCATTTGATAAGTCCATAAAGTGTCATTATGCATTACTGGAGCACTTCAAACTTGCTATATGTGTATATATCCTATATGGGAAGAAGGAAAAAAATCTATTGGACATGCTTTATTAACTCGAGGAAATCAAAAAGATGAATAGTTTACCATTCTTCTTCCAATCAGGGACTATATTGGCAATCCAACTAGGATGTTTCATCAATGAAGTCAGTGCCATTTGTTGACCCCTCCGATTTTTTGTCCTTCAATCTCTTGATGGAGATGTCTATATGGCTGTTTTGACGGCTTGTGTTTTGGGATCAATTGCCAGTAATGGACTCGAGTCCATGCATTTCTTTATATGTCCAAGGAACTACCTGCCCACAATAAAAGAGTACTGGTCAGAAGGTTTCCTATGTTTGAAATGGCGCAAGCACTTTGCTGGTAACACAGATGAAAGCTAGGGGAGCAAATGCAATTGGATACCCTGGTAGTCCTAATTGTAAACGATGGACACTGGGTGCCTTGTGTCTTGACTCACGAAGTGATGTCAAGTATCCTACCTCAGGAGTACCTTCACAAGAATAAAACTCAAAGGAATTGATGGTGGCCTGGATAAGTGATAAAGCATGTAGTTTAATTTGATGCAAAGAAAAGAACCTTATCAAGGCTTGACATGTCGTGAATCTTCTTGAAAGAAAGGGGTGCTGGCTCTTTCTAATTCATAGTCAAGTCCACCCTTAGGTCAATCTCTTTTTTTGTATTTCTCTATGAGAGGCCGATGAATATTGAGATACTCAATTCTTGTGAATGTAACACGCATAGATTGAGCGAAGGTTTAAGAATAGGAAATATAGTCACGAGGCCCCTCCATAGATACTCAAACAATAACGGAAGTTCATCTATAAATCCCAATTCAGATTGTCATTCTCTACTTTTTATCCTTTCTTGTTTATTCATCTGTAAGCATCTTTAAAGGCCTCCCCCCCCTCCTCCCTCCCTCACTCTCTTTCTCTCTCTCTATTATATATCATATATGTTATATATATATATATATATTATATATATATATATACGTATCATATTGAATGGATCGGATACCTAATGCCTAAAATGTTTCATTTAATGCCTGGATTTTTAGGTACTTCAGTAAAATGCACCACTGATAAAATGTAAAAGGAGGTTCAAGAATTGGCATCTGAGAAGGTTGCATGGCCTTAAGAAGTGGAATCAACTTGTTCTTATAGGAACTAATCTATATTACCATTTAATAATTGAACTATTTCCACTTTTCAGAGTTAGATAATTCAACTCTTTGCAGGGTTCCTAGTCTTGATGTTTGTGCATTAATACTGTATAAGAAAGTCCTGAACTTTCTTATATGTCATTTTTGAAGTATTTGGGCAGCTGTTATCTTCACAAATGGTTGCCAGTTTTCTTCACAAATGAGTTTTATTGTCCTTCCTTTTGCTTTCTTTTCTTTTCCTTATTTCTTGTCTGTTGCATATGTTATTAGAAAAAATTGAGCAAAGAGGGTCTATGTTTTCTTTTATCAATAAAAGTCTTAATTGAGTATATCATAGTTTGATGTTTTCCTGATATATATGTCATTTTAGTTTATTGGTTGTTTGAAAACTCTTATGCTGGTTATTGCTTATGTTTCAATTTGTTCAAACATAAGGATAAAAGCATTTCGTGACAACTTGCACTTTCTCACAGTTTAGTGAAATTAGCTGTTAGAGATAGATCTACATTAGTTTGTAAACATATTTAATAATAATTATTACTCATGCGTATATTTCTCAAAGGTCATATAAGAGGGGCACAGCTTGTTGAAATTTGGTCATTGGACAACTGTTTCTGGTGATATTCATTTCATCACTGTAACCCTTGAATAGTTGCCTATCAAGTTTCATGTTATCAAGGCTCTATGATCATCTTTCTTAGCTTGTCACAAAACCTTTGAAGAGTTGCTTGGAAATCAATCAACATCAGCATTTGTTGTCACTTCCTTGATGTCGCCTTCAAAGTAGTGCCTTTATTATCATATATTGCCAGAATGGTAGAATCCAGTGATATTTGCTGCTCGATGTTGGAAAAGTTGTCAGTGTTACTTTTCTAATGTGTTGTGTTGTGTTGGGGTTGGGGGGATGGGTGTCAGGTCACACTTTGGTACCTGAGGACCATGTGTGAGACTACATATTACCAAATTGGTCAAGAAATTAATGTATTTTTTCCTCAAGCCATGTTTTAAACCCATATTACTAAAATTAATTTTATTTTGCTGCTCCAGTCCAGCTTCATCCTGCAGACATTCTTTTTTTTCTTTCTCCCCTTATGATTCATCATCGATTACTTCCCTGAATATCCATTTATCTGATATAACTGGAACTGAAGGTGGTAACTTTTGATAATTTAAGTGTTATGCCCCCATCCGGATCTCCTTATTTTCAGATAAAAATATTTTTCGCCCCATCCTACATAGCTTGAAACAACCTTTTGCACATTTCTTATGTGTTTGTAACTTTTCTGTAAATACTCCAATTTAAAGTTTTTGATCTCATAAGAACTCTTCCATTGTTTTTGTTGATTGCAGGTGCTTTTAACAGTCCTTACTCAGCTGGAAATTGGCGATGAGCAATATTTGCGCCTACTTCCACAGCTTAATGTGACATGTACATTGTATTTTCACAAGGTGCTGAGGAAATTACATGTGCTCATATTACTTTTTCATTTAGATTTCTTACATTGTTTTGCTACAATCTTCTAATTGTATTTTATTTTTCTGCCTCGTGTCATAGTTTCACCATGTTCCAGGAGGAGAACCCCTCGTATTCTTGTGTATATATTTTTCGTTGATTCCTACTTAGTTATGCTTTTCATTTCTCTACTTGCTTTTTTTCCTTGTAAAGTAATTATCATCAATGTTTTAAATCTTAACAGGATGGAGAGTGTCGTGGCTCTCTGGTCCTGTTCTTCTAAGAAAATGGGATTGAAATGGGGTGGGACTCCGAAACCCATCCATGTGGGGAAAGAAGAAGAGCTAGGAAAGAAAGAAGGGAAGGGAAGAAGGAAAAAAAAGAAAGGAAAGAAAGGAGAAAAAGAAAAGAAAGAAAGGAACGGAGAAAAATAAGAAAGGAAAGAAGGAAGAAAGGAAAGAAAGAAGAAGAAAAAGGAAAGAAAGGAAGGGAGAAGAAAAAGGAAAGAGAGGAAGGGAGAAGAAAAGAAAGGAAGCAAGGAAAGAAAGAAGAAGAGAAAGGAAAGAAAGAAAGGAAGGAAGAAGAAAAAGAAAAGAAAAGAAGGAAGAAAAGAAAGAAAGAAGAAAAACAAACAAACAAACAAAAGAAGAAATAAAGGAAAGAAGGAGAGAGAGACGAGGGTACCTATTGGGACGATCTACAGGGACCATTATTGAGATGGGGCAGGATAGCGGGCATCCCATTCCATGTAGAAATCAGGACAACCCCTATCCCATGGGATTTAAAGCCTTGACTGTGATAGTAAAAACTTAAATTGTTTAAAACCCCAGTTTGAGAATTGTAAATAGCATTGCAATTTGCAAGAAATTATTTGAACATCTTGATAATTAGACTGTTGGATTCAAAGTTCCAATCATCAAGTTCATGCTCATAAAGTTGCTCAACCATCTCTCTAGAATTTGGTGAGTTGATCACTATTTGATGTTTGTAAACTTGTTGACATAAAGAATTTGTGGCTTCTTTTGTTCTTTTCATGGGATCTCAGCCTTATTGTTAGATTGCTGAAAGGAATTTAAAGTACTTAACTATGCCTTAATCTCAAACTAGTTGTGTTGGCTGCATTAATCCTTTTCCTTCATTCTACTCGGTTTAGGGTCTACTTTCTGAAAGACACCGAGATATCAAGTTATTCCTTATTACTTTATCCCATGTGTTTTTCAGTCCACCTCAACCCTTCTTCTGAAAGGAGTTTAAATTAATAAGCAAGATTCGCCCTATTGGTTGGTATCGTACTGTACCGGGCTTACTGTACCGTATAGATACTGAACCGGTACACAGTATTGTATTGTATCGACATTTGGTACACCTTGCCGTCTCATACCATACTGCATATTGATACTGTAATAGGATGATACCAATATGGGATCTGGTACTGAGATAGTGAACCTTGTTCACAATACATATTCTAGTTCCTAAGATTAGCACTGCAACCCTTTATATATAGCAAATGGCCTTATGCCAATAATAGGGTTTTAATATGCCACCTCTAGATTATGCTCATGCTGCACCATTTAGCTTAGCACTACTCTTTTGGTATAGTAGACTGACATTGGTCTAGCTAGACCTAGCTTCTCCTAATTTTTTAAACATTGAGGTTGGACATCCCTTTGAAGCTTGCCAGTCTCTCTCTTTCCTCTTCAAGCCTTTCTTTTTGTTTTTCCCTTAATTTTCTTTTTCATATATTTTATTATTTTCTCATATTCCATTCTCATCCTTCTATAGAGCTCTAATCTAACAACTATGCAGGCTTGGATACTTGTACTTTTGCTTTCTTTCATTTATATTCTTTGACCTCTTTGGAGGGGTTGGTGTGAAGTTGGACAGGCTGTGTAGCTGATCTGGTTAATGTCCATGATGGTGCAGTCTCATGATTTGAGGACATGTGGGATTCTTTTGGGAGATGGAACTCTCTTTGAAAGTGTCTTCTCCTTGAAAGTTATGCGGCCACTGAAGTTTTGCATGATGATTGACTTATCACCTACCAAGCCTTTTCTGTTCTCATTCAGTTCATAGATTAGCTGGTCCCAAATAGCTGGGAAAAGGCTAGGTGGTTATGGTTATTCAGTTCATAAAGTGGTCCTGTTACTGTAGCATGCTACTTTCTTCTTTGAAAACTATGCAGAGCCATTCTAAGGTGTCCATATTTGGACTGTCCCAGACCATGCGTATCAGTTTCAGTTAGTATGGGTTTATCACTTTGTTGCCCAAGGTGACAACCCAAGAGGAGGGGTGAATTGGGTCTTTTAAAACTTTTCAACTACTTCTAATCTTTTAGAGTTAATTAAGCTAAGTTGTATGGATGCATAGTGGAATTTAAACTTAGCAAGAGTATGATTCTAATCTAATCAACTATTAAGCAGCGGACTCAATAAAAGATTAGTCTAAGTTTGCCCAAGTATGCAATTCAATACAATGAGTCTTAATGCAGTTATATTGAATGAGACTTGATTAAGTAAATTGAATATGCTTGCAACTAAAGGATGCGCGGAGAAGAGTTAAGCAAGCAATTTATCTAAGTAAGTAAGTGAGTGAGGAAGTTAGATAATAAAGAGCATCACAGACACAACAAAAGTATAGTGGTTCGGTGCATCCCAGCACCTACATCCACTCCCCAAGACCTCTTGAGAATTTCACTATAATCCCTCAGATTACAGCCGGTTGTTTTACAAGCTCACAACCCAACTTGTTGTTTTGCGAGATTACAACGAACTCGGTCGGTTTTCACAGGCTCACCGACTAGAACCAACCGATTGTTTTTCCGGGTTCACAATCAAACCCAGTTGGTTTTCCCAAAGGCTCACCAACCACAACCTTACAACGATTGTTTTCCGGGTTCACAATCAACCCAGTTGGTTTTTCCAAAGGCTCACCAACCACAACCTTACAACGTTGGTTTTTCCTTTGGCTCACCAACAAACCTTAACCCCTTGATTCAATCCCTTGATTGAATCAAGTTACAAGATATTAGAACAAGAATTTAAAACAAATACAAGCTTCTTAAACAAGCAAATATAGCAATGTAAACAAGTAGAGTAAAGAGAAGCCCTCAAACAAGTTTTGAAGATGAAGGAACTCGGCTTCTTCTTTACTTGACCCTCTTCTGATTTGGCACGAGGTAGAGGATCACTGAGGTAGCACACAGTTGGAGAGGAAGCTTTGGGATTCACTCGGATGCTCTTCTTCTCTCTATTTTGCTTTGAATGGCCCTTTTGTGCTTTTGGGAGATTTTTCTTTGAGATCTCTTTCCTAAGTGTTCTCTCCCACTTCCATCCCTTCTCCCCTTGCTCTCCTCTTGATTTTATAGCTTTAGAGGGAGTGGGAACAAAAATCTAGCCGTTAGAGACAAAAATAGAGCCGTTGGAGTCAAGAAAAAACTAGCCGTTATGCCTCCCAGCGTGTTAGAGTCGACTCGGCTAAAGTAGGAGTCGACTCGAGCACTGTAGCACTGAAAATCAACTCTCTGTTTTTTGTCTGTTTGCAGTCCTGGAGTCGACCTGCAGTCTCGGAGTCGATCTCGGAGTCGACTCGAGCACTGTTGTCACGCCCCGAGCCCGAGGCGCGGCAGACGCCGCACGCCCGCACGGCGGGCCGCATAAGCGTGCAAGGCATCAGATCATATCAAAGCAAATACAGATGTTCAAAACTGACATAATTATTTAAATTTATTCAAAAACAGTCTTACAAAATTTCAAAATAAGATTTGCTAACATAATTCAAATGTCCAAACTAATCTAACTGAAATGCCAATAACTGATGGAATCATCGGAACATCTAACGCACTCCCCAATCCCGTGCGATCAAGCCTCTGGATCTGGAAAACAGAGAAAGTAAAATAATGAGCTACACTAGCCAAGTAAGCAACAAAATACCCCAAAGTGGGGTCGGAGCATATCAGGTCAAAATACAGGATAATGACTGGAATAAATCATAAATAACATCGTTTTACTATTTTCAAAACTTATTATCATTTTTTTTCCAAAAACTCTGATATCAGAATCTCAACATAATAGGCTACGGCCACGTAACCCAGTGGCATGGGTTGCACAGGGTGCCAAATCCACTATTTTTATCCACCGATGGCAGCCGGTGTTGCACAAAAGTGCCAAATCCACTATTTTTATCCACCGATGGCAGCCGGTGTTGCACAAAAGTGCCAAATCCACTATATTTACCCACCGATGGCAGCCGGTATCGAAACCGGTTCCTCACAGATTACAAGTCGACAGGTCCAACGTATAATTCCCATTGGCGGGGCCAGAACAGAACAGATCAGATCATAGCCATGCTGAGAATGCATATATATAAAAATAGATTTCATAAATTGTACAGTCATATTTCACGGATTTTAGAGCATATAACATGATTTTCAAAATTTAACATGTCAGACCCATTTTACTAAATACAAAACATATTTCAAAATTTAATCCAGTAATAATTATTTTACCAAATAATTTAGAAAAAATGCACTTTGAAGCATTAAGTTACTTACCTCTTCTCGCTTAGCCCTTACTTCAGATAGGCAGATCAGGTTCACCTGTTTAAATTTAATTAATTTTTTGTTAATTTCAGAGCTAAGCAGAACTAAAAAAAAATAATACTATTGTACATGGCCCAACAGAGCCCAGAGTTGGCCCATAATGGGCACGACCCGAAAAGGCCCATATCGGACACGACCCAATGGGCCCGCATAGACCTGGCCCAGTAGGGCCCCCAAAGTTGTCTCTAATGGATTATTTATGCAACACAATTCATTGGAGGGACTAATACTTAATTACAGGGTACTGTTCTATAATAAAACTTTAGTGGAGGGACCAATCAAATATATTTGGGGAGCCTTATGTAATAATCTTTCTTATAGGGACCAAACATAAATTACAGAATACCCTTTTGTGAAATAATATACTGTCAAGGGCTTATCTGCAAAATTTCATTTATTGGCCAAATGGGTTCGGATTTCGGGTTCTGGGTTTCAAGTTTCGGGTTTCGGATTTCGGGTCTGAACTGGGTTTCGGATTTCGGATTCTGGGTTTCAGGTTTCGAGTTTTGGGTTTCAGGTTTTTGGGTTCCGGGTTCGGGTTCGGGTTTCGGGTTCAGGTTCAGGTTTGGAACGGATTTCGGGTTTGGACTGAGTTTCAGATTTGGGCTGGGCCCACAAAAGGGTACGACCCAAATAGGGCCCGAACTAGGCTGAACTGGGCCCACAAAAGATTATGGCCCATCTGGGCCCAACACTATTGAACTGGGCCCAAGTTGGGCCCACAGTGAACCAGGCCCAAGTTGGCCCAGTTCGGCCCACGATGGGCCTTCATCTTCCCCAAACTCCCCATGGACAGGGGAGATGGATACCAAGAGAAGGAAGAGGGGAGAGGGGAGAGGGTAGAGGGCTGGCTGGGTGGCCGGAGGCCACCCCTCGGTCGACGGTCAGCCGGCCGCTGCGGCGGCTAACGGGGAGGAGAAGCAACCGAGACGATCTCGGTTTGTGGCCCAAACAAAAGAAGAATTTCAAGCTATTTGGCATGGAATAAAGGGCAAGAGAAGGCTTACCGGCGGTCGACGGAGGCGGCGGAAGGAAGATCTTGGCCGTGGCTGTTCGATCCGGCGGTCAAGTGGCGGCGGCGGCGCTCGAAACCGAAAGGATGAATCTCGGAACAGGGGATGGCTGCGAGGGGAACCCGGACGGCGCTCAGTCAGGAAGAGGACGCCGGTCACCAAGGAGAGGATGAGGGAAGGAGGGAAGAGGAGGAGGAGACGGAGGAGAGGGAGGGCTCGGGTGATCTGGGAGGAGGAGGAAAAGAAAGGGCTTTATAGCCCTTTGGTAACGGCTCTCCGCCGCGTGAATTGCGGCGGTCGAGCATAGTCCGCGGCCGGATTGGCCGCGGATGGGCTGGAGGGGAGGCGCTGCGGACATCCCGGAGTGCCCTCGCCCCGATCGCTCCCGAAGGAGCCGGAGAGGATCGCGTTCGCGATCCTCTGTTCTAGCCCTTCCAAAGAAGGAAGACGGGGCTGAAGTCGGCTGGGGCTGCCGACTTCAGCCCGTATCTCACATTCTCTTCCCCTTAGAAAAATTTTGTCCTCGAAATTTAACATATCTTAGCTTGCAAAAAGATCCGGATATTATATATATATATGTATTTTTTTTTTCCTTCATCTTGTCCTCCAGTTCCCTTGTAGCCTCACGTTCTGAATGATTGCTCCACTGGATCATAAGATAAGGAATTGCACGCCTCCTCAATAGTTGTTCCTTTCTATCACCCACAGGTACAGGCTGCTTAATTTGATTAGCAAAGAACTCGAGGGAAAGTATAAGCACTACTACCTACGAAGCTAAATTTAGTGTATCTAGGGATCTGAAATTTTATCCGCTTTTCATGGCAGTTAATGGTAGCAAAGTGTGACGCTAACTAGTCCATACCAAGAATTATGTCAAAGTCCTACATATTTATAACTATCAAATCAGCAGGCAAGTCTCTATCTACTATCTGAACCGGTCAAGTCTTGCAGACCTGATTACCAATCATCCCACTTCCGGCAGGGGTGTTAACATGTAAATCATACTCTAACGGCATGCAAGGTAGGTCATGCTTTCGCATAAATATTTATGACACAATGAATGTGCAGCACTAGAATCAAACAGTATATAAGCATAAACAGAAGCAACCAGTAGTGTACCTGACACCACAGTATTGGATGCCTGAGCATCCTGCTGAGTCAGTGCATAAATACGACCCTGTGTGTGCGGTCTCCCTCCTATCTGCTGCTTAGGAGAATAAGGCTGAGCAAACTGAACCGGAGCAGGAGAACCTTGCACTTGCTGGGTCCTTGTAGCTTGAGGCCTCTGATCTGATTGTGATACTTGCCGATTGCGAGGGCACTCTGCTATCTTATGACCCTATTGGCCACATCTGAAACATGCGCCAGATAATCGTCTACAGAGTTCTGTCTTATGGGCACCACCACATGCTTCACATTTAGACTGGTCTTGTTGAATAGTCTCTCCATAAGATCCCTGCTTTTCTGATTGCCCAGTCCTATTATGAGATTTTGCTGTCCTACTAGAATTCTGTCCACTACGAGTATCATCATCTCTGCTCCTCTTCTTTTGTATTCTATCTTTTGAATCTTGTGTTTCCTTCCAGACAATTTCCATATTCTTGGCCCTGTCTACCAGGTCATCATAGTTGGTTGAGTGCACTATGGCCAAACCCCGACGTAATTGAGGCTTCAATCCTTCTTCAAATCTCCTCATCCGGGACTCTGCATCTATGACGAGGGTGGGAGCAAACCAAGCTAACCTGTCAAACTCTGCCTCATACTCATCCACGGTCATAGTTCCTTGAGACAGATTTAGAAATTCTCTCTCTAGCTCCCTAAGGCGACTTGAAGGGAAATACTTGGAGTAGAAGGCTGTGCAAAACCTCTGCCGGGTAAGTGCCTCCTGCTCGGGTGCCAATGTGCGCTCCACAGACATCCACCAATGATGAGCTCGGTCTTGAAGCATATAGGTGGCAAATCTGACCTTCTCTTCATCGGTGCACTCCATTGCTCTGAAGGCTTTCTCCATTTCATCTATCCAGGCTTCGGCTTCTTGAGGACTAGTGATGCCCTTAAAAGCCGAAGGAGCCATTCTCTTGAATTCAGCTATACTCCTTCTTTGCTCCGGAGGATCAACGACTTGCTGGATTGGTTGCTGAGGTTGTTGCCTCTGTTGGCGTACTAACCCAACGACCTCCTCAATCAGTTCGAGCACCCGGGTTTGATTTCCGGCGACAGCTTCCGGGGTCATTGTTGATTGACCCTGGGGCCCTGAGCTTTGTGAAGCCTCGTCCGCTTGGTTAGCAGGGACCCTTCCCCGAGAGCCCCTAACCATCCGATTCAGGCTACGAACACGACAAGGCGGCATTCTAATTCAGTAAAAATATAAATGTCATAAAATCATCCAAACAGAATAATACGAAATAGTTAATAAAACAAATGAACATTATCTCCTTATCTGGTTTCTACCCATCTCTCAACCTTTCTGACGGATCTTAGGAATCCTAAAACTTAGGCTCAATATAATTGTTTCAGTTACAATCCCTAGTGATCTTAAACCTAAGCTCTGATACCACCAAATCTGTCACGCCCCGAGCCCGAGGCGCGGCAGACGCCGCACGCCCGCACCGCGGGCCGCACAAGCGTGCAAGGCATCGGATCATATCAAAGCAAATACAGATGTTCAAAACTGACATAATTATTTAAATTTATTCAAAAGCAGTCTTACAAAATTTCAAAATAACATTTGCTAACATAATTCAAATGTCCAAACTAATCTAACTGAAATGCCAATAACTGATGGAATCATCGGAACATCTAACGCACTCCCCAATCTCGTGCGATCAAGCCTCTGGATCTGAAAAACAGAGAAAGTAAAATAATGAGCTACACTAGCCCAGTAAGCAACAAAATACCCCAAAGTGAGGTCGGAGCATATCAGGTCAAAATACAGGATAATGACTGGAATAAATCATAAATAACATCGTTTTACTATTTTCAAAACTTATTATCATTTTTTTTTCCAAAAACTCTGATATCAGAATCTCAACATAATAGGCTACGGTCACGTAACCCAGTGGCATAGGTTGCACAAGGTGCCAAATCCACTATTTTTATCCACCGATGGCAGCCGGTGTTGCACAAAAGTGCCAAATCCACTATTTTTATCCACCGATGGCAGCCGGTGTTGCACAAAAGTGCCAAATCCACTATATTTACCCACCGATGGTAGCCGGTGTCGAAATCGGTTCCTCACAGATTACAAGTCGACAGGTCCAACGTATAATCCGCATTGGCAGGGCCAGAACAGAACAGATCAGATCATAGCCATGCTGAGAAAGTGAGAATGCATATATATAAAAACAGATTTCATAAATTGTACAGTCATATTTCACGGATTTTAGAGCATATAACATGATTTTCAAAATTTAACATGTCAGACCCATTTTACTAAATACAAAACATATTTCAAAATTTAATCCAGTAATAATTATTTTACCAAATAATTTAGAAAAAATGCACTTTGAAGAATTAAGTTACTTACCTCTTCTCGCTTAGCCCTTACTTCAGATAGGCAGATCAGGTTCACCTGTTTAAATTTAATTAATTTTTTGTTAATTTCAGAGCTAAGCAGAACTAAAAAAAATAATACTATTGTACATGGCCCAACAGGGCCTAAAGTTGGCCCATAATGGGCACGGCCCGAAAAGGCCCATATCGGACACGGCCCAATGGGCCCGCATAGACCTAGCCCAGTAGGGCCCCCAAAGTTGGTCTCTAATGGATTATTTATGCAACACAATTCATTGGAGGGACTAATACTTAATTACAGGGTACTGTTCTATAATAAAACTTTAGTGGAGGGACCAATCAAATATATTTGGGGAGCCTTATGTAATAATCTTTCTTATTGGGACCAAACATAAATTACAGAATACCCTTTTGTGAAATAATATACTGTCAAGGGCTTATCTGCAAAATTCCATTTATTGGCCAAATGGGTTCGGATTTCGGGTTCTGGGTTTCAAGTTTCGGATTTCGAATTTCGGGTCTGAACTGGGTTTCGGATTTCGGATTCTGGGTTTCAGGTTTCGAGTTTTGGGTTTCGAATTTTTGGGTTCGGGTTCCGGGTTCGGGTTCGGGTTCGGGTTTCGAGTTCAGGTTCAGGTTCGGAACGGATTTCGGGTTTGGACTGAGTTTCAGATTTGGGCTGGGCCCACAAAAGGGTACGACCCAAACAGGGCCCGAACTAGGCTGAACTGGGCCCACAAAAGATTATGGCCCATTTGGGCCCAACACTATTGAACTGGGCCCAAGTTGGGCCCACAGTGAACCAAGCCCAAGTTGGCCCAGTTCGGCCCACGATGGGCCTTCATCTTCCCCAAACTCCCCATGGACAGGGGAGATGGATACCAAGAGAAGGAAGAGGGGAGAGGGGAGAGGGCTGGCTGGGTGGCCGGAGGCCACCCCTCGGTCGACGGCCAGCCGGCCGCGGGGGCGGCCGGCGGCCGCTGCGGCGGCTAACGGGGAGGAGAAGCAACCGAGATGATCTCGGTTTGTGGCCCAAACAAAAGAAGAATTTCAAGCTATTTGGCATGGAATAAAGGGCAAGAGAAGGCTTACCGGCGGTCGACGGAGGCGGCGGAAGGAAGATCTCGGCCGTGGTTGTTCGATCCGGCGGTCAAGCGGCGGCGGCGGCGCTCGAAACCGAAAGGATGAATCTCGGAACAGGGGATGGCTGCGAGGGGAACCCGGACGGCGCTCGGTCAGGAAGAGGACGCCGGTCACCAAGGAGAGGAGGAGGGAAGGAGGGAAGAGGAGGAGGAGGAGACGGAGGAGAGGGAGGGCTCGGGTGATCTGGGAGGAGGAGGAAAAGAAAGGGCTTTATAGCCCTTTGGTAACGGCTCTCCGCGTCGAGCATAGTCCGCGGCCGGATTGGCCGCGGATGGGCTGGAGGGGAGGCGCTGCGGACATCCCGCAGTGCCCTCGCCCCGATCGCTCCCGAAGGAGCCGGAGAGGATCGCGTTCGCGATCCTCTGTTCTAGCCCTTCCAAAGAAGGAAGACGGGGCTGAAGTCGGCTGAGGCTGCCGACTTCAGCCCGTATCTCACAACTGTAGCACTGAAAATCAACTCTCTGTTTTTTTGTCTGTTCTCAGTCGGAGTCGACTCGTAAAGTTCCGGAGTCGACTCGAGCACTGTTCCTTGAAACTCCAGAGTGCCAGAGTCGACTTTGAACTTCCAGGAGTCGACTCGAGGACTATTCTTTTGAATCTTTCTTTGAATTTGCTCCTCCAACTTGAATCCTTTGAACTTGAAACTTGGGCCAATAAAGTGTAGCTTTCTTCCAACTTTTCTTGAGAGCTTTTGAGACCTTCTTGTATTTTTCCAACTTGCTATGTTCCTTGCAAAACAAATTATCTTTCTTCTTGCAACACAAATATTAGTATTTATACTTCAAGGTTTTGTGATCATCAAAATCAATCTTCAAATCAATCTTTGGGTCATCACACTTTAAATTTTGGTTGGAGCATATGTGGCTTTTTACTCCTCTGAATGACTTTATAGAAAGAGCTTTCATCTGGCCTTATTATGTACTTAATATGGAACTTACGGTACATTACTACAGGACTGACAATTGCAATTTTTTGCTCTTTGTTTCCTCAAGTAGTTTAATATGGATATTTCTCCAATTTTGGGATTAATTGTCAAGGAGATTCACCTGTGCTTATTCTTATTCCTGTGTCTTCGTGCTCCATTTCTCTTAGTTGTGCTTGTTGCTCCTCGAAGCTTAGACCTCTGCTTGAGGCCCTTAGCTTGCTTTTCCTTGAGGGCTTCTTCTTTCATGACCTTTTGTCAATATTTTAGGTTCCTTACGTATTTGATCTAAGTCCTATTTACCCTTGCTAAGCATTAATGATAGTACTACCAGCATTCCTCTTCTACTATTGTATATTTTTATTTGTCTTTTTCTATAACAATGACTTAACATTCTAGTGGTGTCTCATTTTCTGTGACATTAAACATTACTGCTAAGCTCATTGGTTGCTTTGCTTAGCTGTAGTCCTCCCAGGACCCTTACACTCCACTACCACTGTTATAGCTCCTCAGGTGGTCCAAACATAAGCCAAGATCTTTTTTAGCTCTTCTCACTTTTTTCTGTATATTTTTGAAGTGGAAAATATATAAGAAAGCATTATCTGAAAGTTTAATGGAATGACTGAAAGGCTAGCAGAGTACATGTTTGATGGAAAAGAAATAAGGCTGAAACTTGAAAACATAATGGACAGTCATATTTCATTGCTTGGAACCAGCTTTGTTGATTCCTGGAAGTTGTTGAGTGTCAGTGCTGCATGATGCATGGAGTCAACAGTCAGACTGCTGAAAAAAATCAATATGATGCATAAGTTTAATGTGCAGGGAGGCAAATTATAGTTTCCATGGCTTTCCTACCAATCTTAAGACTTATTGGTATCTTTTGTACTGAACTCATGCTCTTTAATGAACATGAAATCAGAGTTAATCCTGATAGCATGGTTTGGGCCGGCCAAACATGCTTAGGAATTAGAGGTTATTGACCTGCGTCGACCACAACAGAACATGGTGACATAATGGTGTCAAAACCATGGAAAATTTGGACTCAAATGGCAAATATAAGCTGGCTATCTAACTCTAGACTACGAGTTTATGTTCAAGCTCATAAAGCTCTTTCTGCTAAATGACCTATTTACCTGCTGACTTTGAAACTAAACTAGAGAAACCAGTAAACTGGATGAAAGTGTGGTAGCATCAGATGAGTGGACACCATTCACTTGTCTATCTGATTATAATTCCCTTTTTTTGATTGTTGATGCCACTCTTCTTGCGGTTGTGGCTGCTGATGTCACTCTTCTTGCATATGATGCTTCTTATCCACTCACCTCACTTCTTCTCATATGAGTTTCATTATCTGCAGATTCCATCCCATCTTATCCTTGCTTAGATATTTGAACATCGTTGCTTTTCTTCCTCACTGATCCCTTTTGGTAGCACCTGAAGGTTTTTGCTGATTCTTATGATGGACCTCAAAATGAGGGATACGGTGCTATGACATTGGTCTTACTGAAGTTTTCATTATATTTTGAAGCATAACAAAATCTTGCTACATACTGTTTGATGGGAATATGATTTGATCATTGGGATTCTGTGTGTTAACTGATAGTTAGACCCAAAAGATTAAGCTGTTAGGAAAGGGGTCAACAATACATATCAGGCCTTGACATCCCATCCTTGTGTGGCCTGGAATATGCACGTGAAGGCATAAACAAGTTAAGAACGAGAACCAGAAATGAGTCAGGAGAATAAAAGGCATGGCTGAATCAAAGGAAAAAATGGCCTAAAGGAGATTTGAACCCATGGCCTTCAGCGCTCATGCCATGTCAATTAACCAGCAGAACATGGAAACTCAAGCTATCAGGGAAAGGGTCAACAATGTGTATCAGGCCTTGACACTTGGAAAGTGGTGCCTTTTATGCAAACCATAAAACCAATGCTCCTAGAATCTTTTGGGTTGTTTGACATGAATTATCCAAGCATTAATTAGGCTATTCACATTTTTAAGCTTTGCTTCTGTACTTGTAAAGAGACTTGAATCATTACTGACAATATATTTAGTAAAATTTGATTTATCTGTTTCTTAATTTATTGAACATTGAGTTTCTATTACTGCAGACAGCCCCGGCGTTGCTATCTGACAAGGATATTGTAGTTGCAACGATTTTGAAAATGTATATTTCTATCTATTGTTACTTCTCAGCTGTTCTATGTTTTTGTTTTCTCTTCAGTACTATTGATACATTGAGTTATTGATTACTGCATTACAACATGACATTTGTAGTTCAGAAATAAAGGAAGGGCATCATGTGTTTGACATACCAACACTAGCAAATACCATTGGCATATCAACCAAAGACCTGTTCAATCAGTTGCAAGACCTAAAGGTTTGGACAAAATCACCACTAAACTGATTGATTCTTATTGTTGAATTTGTTCTGAATAATCTTGTCAGCTTGCTGAGTTGTCGGAAGGTCTTGAATAAGTTCAGACATTCTAGAAATGGCAAAATTTCAGTTCAATCTTTTTACTTATTTTCATTGATTGTAGTTTGAGGAATTCCCACATAAATATTATGGAAATGATGCTCATCCAACTAATGTTTTTGTATTTGTTGGCATACACGGATAGTATTCTTATTTTTGCTCCAATGAAGGAGATGAGAATCATGAGATCTATAATTGTTATCAAGTTTTCTTTCTTTGCTTTCTGAAGGGGAAACTTCTAAAGCATTGATTTATGGTTACCCAGTTGCTGATGTTTCATGGATGAAGTTTCTTGCTGGAATGGGTTTTAGAGAGTTTTACAAATGTTACAGTGAACCTCCTTGTCAATATGGGAAATTCCTCTGAAATGGGAGACTAATTGGGAAACGGATTTTTTTGCTGCCTCTAAAGAGCTCACAAATCAGTGTCTTACAAGGCAGCCGCAAGAGATAGGCGGTCAAGGGACCACAGAGGGCATATGCAGGATGCAGGATGCATATGCAATCAGTATTTTTTAATTATAGAATAAAAAAATATAATAGATATAATAAGAATTACAGTTGATCATGGTAATAATCTTTTGTATAAACAATATCAATACGAATAACAATAACAACTAACAATTAGTGCTTCTTGCTTTGTACTTGATACAAATAACAATATATATAGCATAATTGAAATCCACATCCACCCTTATCCTCAGTTTGAACCTGCTCCATCTGCACCATCCCACATAAGATTGGGACGCATAGTTGCACTCATAATGCTAAGCTGGCCACATTTGTAGTCATACTATGCTAATTGAGCCCCACACATATGGCTGCATAGCGCTAACTGGACTACTTTTTTGGCCTATGTATGTTACAACCATACATAGTAATTGTATATAGGCAAAGCGATACGGTTAGGGGACCGCAAATGCATATGCAGCCACATGCACCACATTTAAACTAGTGCATCAAATATGCAGCTGTATTGTTTTCCACTTTGCCTGGGAAGAGGGAAATTGAACCTAATGTGCAAACATTGGAGAGGAATTCAACCCCTTGAAAATTATTCTAATGGGTTTGTATAATCTCTTTGTGGTGGGCTGAGATTTTGATTGAAGTAAAATTTAATGATACTTCTGGGTGGAGTGATATAAATTCATGCTTCTTTCCTTTTGTCCTTTATGTTGCTCGGTTGGTATTCAGCTTTGGTAGGTTGTGCTTCATTCTGCGGTCTTTGTTTCTAATGCTTCCTTCTTTATGGCATTTCTGTTGCCTCAGATGTATCCTGTTTGGTGAAGGTCAAATTTGTGAGGAGCTTGGGTTTCTTTTCTTGGGTTGGGAATTTGGATTGATGTCCTAATTTGTGCCATCTTAATTTGTAATTCGTGAAGTTATGGGTGGTGTGCTTCACTTTTCTGGAAAAGAATAGAAAAGAAAAAAAGAAAAGAAAGTTTCTCTGAATTGTTATGCATCAAGATTGGGAAAGTTTTTCTGAAAAAAACTTTTGATGAGGCTGATGAAATTGTATGGAGCATGATTGTGAGAAAGAAAATTGATGTTGCCTTTTAACATGAGAGGTGAGATTTCCTTGCATGTAAACATCTAAAATTTCCAGAGGTTTTGGGTAATGAGCCGAGCTTTATAAGGTGATGACATCAACAAGTTTAGTTTCCAAAATTACAATTTTAAAGTAAAAAAAGGGAAATAGTGGGTTTAGGCTGAGAAAATATAAAGTATATCTTGGCTTTTCATTATGCTGCACATGCCCATCTTTTATGTTCGTTATTATGTATCAGTAGAAAAGATTGCTTCATCCTCCTGATACAGCATATACCATAAGTACAAACTTATCCTTAGTGGAAGTAAGCTTCTAAATTTGGCACATAGTTTATGATGATTCAAATGGCAGATGCCATTTTGATTTCAAGTAGTCCACTTTTCCTCTTTCCTCCAAGAGGAAAAGTACATTATCTACACTAAGCTTGCCTTCATATCCTTGGACCTCTCTTGCTATTGAATTTCTACTCTACCAAGCAATCTATTGATTTCTTGAATTTCCAAGTATTTGCAAGGCAAATGCATGGTGTAGTTTTCCATCGTGAGTTGGAGAAATGAGTTATAGGCATCAATTCTTATTGCATGTATGATTTAATTCCCCTTCTATTTTCACTTGTCAGTGTGCAAGGTGCTTCCATGTGTATTGTAGTATTAGCAAGTATGTCGTGTTTTTGTCCTCACAATCCCATTTACAGTTTTCAGAATACATTGCATCACTGCATACTTGTACCCAAAGTTGGACCATGTATTACAGTAAAATGATTTGACACATTTTGATATTATGAATATCGTTGATCTCATTTTGTTATGACTATCATGCCGGATAGTTTATAATTGTCTATCTTTTATTGTTCCCATGAAAGATTATAAATAACTGTGATTCTAGTATATTTCAAATTTTCTTTTTTCAGTTTGTTTATTTATGTGGAGAAACTATGTTTTTAATTCCTCTTATGACAATCTCAGTCTTTAGGAGAAATAACATATAATTTGAAGGATCCAGCTTTCTGCTATACGGTTGTGAAGCAACCAGATGACTTATGCTCCCTCTCAACCCATCTCACGAAATGGTTATCTGAGGTTGAAAGCTGCAAGGTGAATAATTTTTTGCCATTAATTCCATATATCAAGTACTTCTGCAATCTATTAATCAAAACATGCTACAAAACCATATTCTTTGTATAAATATCCTTTGTCTCATCATTATTGACTATGGTAAATACATATGTAGCCTCTAGGTAGTCTGTTGAGAAATTTGTTAGCATTGTCATCGCTTTTGTTATCGGTAGGTAACAGCTTAGCTGAATCCATATTCAGTGTTTACAACCACATTGCCTAATTTGAATAGGTACTAAAATTAGATGCAATGTTCAATGTTGCAAATTTTGCTGTAAAAGAGTGCAAAAGAATTGTTGGTTGCTCCGAATCCTTGCATACAAAGTGCATTCAAGAAAAGGTTTTAGACTACTTCAGCGGGAGGCATCACACCTTCACTGATGATTCCTCTATGAAGATGAAACGAAGCAGGTTTGAGAAACTCTAAAGTTCCTTGTGATACATTGCTTTATGAAATTCCATAAGCCTGCTCTAGGATAAGATCGTCAAGTTTCTCTATTTTTGAATTTGGATTCATGTAAGTGCACTAATACCATCTTCATTTACATTTTCCAGCCCGTTTCTGCATGCAGATATAAAGGTGATGTATCAATGCATATTTTTCACTTGGTCTGATTTTTTTCAATAGATGTTATTCACTTGGTCTGATTTTTCAGGTAGTTGATATTTTTCTTATGATTTGAAGAGCTCCCTTTTTTACCACAGGTGTTCCTGCAGAGTAATTCATATGCCAAATTTACCCCAAGAGCTGTTGCAAGAATTATGCATGGCATCCCCAGCCCAGCATTTCCCTCTGCAACTTGGTCAAAAAGCCATTTCTGGTACACTGGAACTTTAATTCTGTTCAATGGCACTGGAGCTTGAAATTTTTTTGATTATCTTGTTATGCAACCCAGTATTACTGATTATCTTGTTAACTAGATGCCTGCCAGCAGTGGCTCAGGCACCAACCCATGCCAGCCAGTATAGGGCATACCATACTGATCTGGTACAGTATCGGGTATGGTATGGGGGCTTAGCATGCCCCTATACACATGGTATAGCTGCTGCCCCGACTCCATCAGCATACTTAGTACCAGTACAGGGACAATATCATACTGACTTGATCTGTACCAGTAAGATACCGGATGGCTTCTGTTACCAAGTCAAAAACCTTGCTTGGCAGAATGCATGGGTTTAGAAAGAAAATTTGTTACTCTATAAGCCAGCAAATGATTAGAGCTAATTTTTTTGCCTTGTTTTTCTTTCTAAACTAGCTAAGTTGCTTAAAATTATTTGACAGGGGGCGCTACATGGAATTTGATTTTCCAGTTGTTATGGAAGCTGCAAAAATGGAGCTCTTGAACTTTGCCAGAAAAGGTGGAGAGTAAGCATGAGTATTCCCGCTGCTAGCATTAACCATAACTACAAAGCTTTGTTTGAGTAGTTTGTTTTGGTATTGTGAATTCATGAGTCTTTCCCATTATGGGCCACCACCTGTATTATTTTAACCTTATCGAGTCAATCTCTTTTGAGTTCTGTTCGATTAGTTTTGGCCTTCTTTTCTATTCACACAAATCCCAGCAACTCTCCTCACTGGGTTCTCTTCAGGTTTTCATTGTACATGCCCACACTTTTCATTGTACATGCCCACACCATTTAAAATGCCTGGTCATCACTTTGTCCTCATCTAGTGCAGTTCCTCCTAAGTATAATGATTCCCATCCCATTCTTCCTAGTTTTAGCACATGTCCACTCAACATTCTAATCTCTGCCACATTGTCTTATTACTTAAAGACTTGGCAACTAATAACAAGTGACATAACACCTCAATCTGAACTTTTAGATCTCATAATATAGTTATTCTTTCACTTATCTCTCCATCTACTTGTAAGTAAAGAGACTGCTTGCATTTTCATTTCTGTTGGCCATAAATTTGTTTGGGGCCCATTTTCATTTCATTCTTACGGACAGTAAATCTCATAACTACACATTCATACTAAATACCTAAGTATACAAAGTGTTATTCCATAACTCCACTCTATGTGATTGCATATGATAATTATTTTGACTCATGAGTTAAGTACAAAATTGAATTATATTATGGAGTAAGGTTAGGAGGTAGTAGAACAGAAATATTCATATTAATTTCCTTATATTTTCAAGTCATTCTTTGTGCAGATCTAATAAAAATGGCAATAAAATGTCTCTGAGATGCAAGATGACTGTACAAGAAACCATCTAGTTAGCTTGCCTGCTCTTCAAAATGAAGCAGGTTCCTGAGCACACTACACCCATGCATCAATTGCCTTAAATTTGTTTCTTTGTTTGCAATCAATTACCCATCATCAGGAATGAGTCAGTTTGCAATCATCGGACAGACAAGTTAAGGTAATATTTCTGTTTACTAGTTGCTAATTTTTGAGAAATAATTGTTAGATAGCTATGCTCATTCTGCATGCTCTTTATTACAAATTTCATGTTTTCTTTATGCTGTTTTTTGCAGGCAATGTGAAGAGAATTTATTTCGGGCTTCTACCCTGTCGACAAAGGCATGCTGCAGAATCCAACTTCTTGAGAAGAGAATAAAAAAATGTCAACTCAATATTTACATGTTGCAACCTCTACTGCTATTTTGGAAGGCAGTATCGTTTACAAATTAGAGAAGTCCTCTGTATATTTAAGATGGCATTCTGAATCATTTTAATTTTCACTTCAACCAACCTTGTTTTCTTGAGCAATATCAGATGAATGAAACATAACTGAACATAAATTATTCTAACACATTTAACTAGCGAGAGAAGCTTCAGAATCACCGATTCAGAGATATGGCACCTGTTACCAATCATAGTCTCAAATTTTGTAACAGATCCCGGAAATCAAATGCAACTATGTTGTTACCTTCCAAATATTCGAGAGACAATACATGCATTGAGACAAGGATGTCTGAAATCTGGAATGGTACAAGAAATGTCCAAGGTCTGTGTCAAAAATCATCAAATTGTGGAAAATTGCAAGTACAATAACGTTAGTCCTTTTATTAAGTACTGTAATTTGAATTCAGCAAGAGATTTTGAACTCATTGAATTATATGAGCGAGTCCTATGTTTAGCTGCACCTTATGGGATTCAAATCCTCTAAGAAGATGCTGCAAAAAGGAAGTTCCCCATTTCTCTGGAGAGAGAAAACAAAGTTCCTTCTTTAGAAAAAAAAGAAATTCTTATATGTGATATTACGGTCTTCATTCTCCAACAGGTCCGTCACCACTAGTGAAGACTTCGTGAGATTCCTTTTTTTTACCTTTTCCTAATGGCGGCAAATATGCTTCTGTAGTGATTTTTACTCAATTAACCAACTAGTATGGGCCAATACAAGTTAACTTGGAGCATTAACATAGCCTGTATGAAACATGGGGAAGCAAACCGCGAGAATAGACCTTAGCTCAACAATAAGTTTATTTTATTGTGATCTGGATGTCATAAGTTCAAAATATAGAAATAGTTTTTTAGCAGGCATAAACAAGACTATATATCTTACCCTTTCTAGATCTGGCTGTAACAGGAGCCTCATGCATTAGAATGCCTTCTAAGTAGGCATTTGTGGAGTCCGTGATGAGTTAAGAAAATATCGAGCTGGTCGGATGCTGTGTCGTGGATCGGAGTAGGAGTTCTCTATCCATTTACGCTGCGATGAACCTCTCATTCCAATCAATTGCTGATTTGTTAATTGGTTTTTCGGTGGATCTCAACCCACTGCTAAAGCAGCTGTAGCTTATATTGCTTGGCTGTTGCGGTCTTCCTGGAACGCAGAAGTCTTTCAGCAAAGTAATCCTGTTCCTCAATCCATTGCACTTCAAGTTGTTAGACTGGTGACAGAATATCAAGAATTCAGCAACTCCTGGCTCTGGGGGCTCCTGCAACTCCTAGTCTTTCATACCTACTTGGATTCGAATTGGGTAAGTTTCTTTTTCTTTTATCACGGTTACCAAATAACTAAATAAAAACATATGAGGTGCAAGGAAACTCTTCAACCTGAAAAATAGCTATAAGGACTCGTCCGGACGTATATTTAGTCCCACATCGGTTATTCGTTAGGTAAATTTTGGATATTTATACAGGATCAAAATATCCAAATAATACTTTTCGGTTAGTCTTTTTTGGTGAGGTCCTGGGTGTAGATTGGAATAGGCGAGCATTAATTCTAGAATTCCATATGGATCGCCCGACATAACACATGATGCTCTGAAGAAGATGATCATTAGTATTTGGCACCTGCATGTGTTGATTTTCCTGGGCAATGCCATTCCCAAGTGTTGCGAGCATTGGAGGAGAATGCGATCCAAATGCTCAGTTGAGAATCAGAACAGCAGTCACAAATGATGTTGTTTTGGCTAGAAGACCTCTACTGTGCTTCCAACTCACCTTCCACCAGGAGAAACGAATCCTAGGCGCCAAGCGTGCCTTCCAGATCCACTCATGATTCCAGTTATTGGTTAAACATTCCACATATAATATTATTATCACTGTTTTGGATGTTGTAACAACCATTACTTAAAATTTTGGTAATACTTATATATGCGAGATGCTATGGAGAGCCACCAATTTACCCAATCCAATACCCAGATTATGGGGTACTCCACGAATGGCCCAACCATTCCATGAAATGCACCAGTCTTGTCCTCGCCAAAGAAAACAGGACAAAAAGAAAGATAACCAGATAACCAAATTAGCCCAAGCAGCATAACCCAACCACAAGACAAGTAATGAAATGGATACAAACAAGCAAGAAAACAGGACGAAAAGAAAAAAAAAGAAGAAAGAAATATACCAAGATACCTGAATTGGTCCAAGCAACATAACCCAGCCATAGGACAGCGCAATTAACTTCACGTTAGCCTTCATGAACAAGTAGCTAGTGGAGCAACCACCCGCAGACCCAATGAAGCCATAAACTGCCACAAATGCATAGGTTGATCTGAGTCAATTGCATGTGGGCTATGGTTTGGTTTCTTGTGGAATGTAACATTGGAATAATCTTGCATTTGTATGAATATGTAGTCATATGCGTTATTTGATTTAGTACTAAATTTTCTGCCTAAATTTTCTTTTTTTCTTTTTTCCTTTTGATATATAAACTGAAATATATTCGATCCCCAAATTTAATGTTTCTGTTCCTTATTGGTGATTCATGCCTTGGCAATATCTTTTGTATATTTTTTTTTTTACTTTTAGATGAAAATATTGAGCAGATTTAAGTATATTTTTTTATGTGTTCCTTTTTTTTCTCTTTCAAGTAATGTTCTTTTTACTTTACTTGATGCGATTTGCAAAATTTCTATTCTTTTCGTGATATTTTTAGCTCTTTGATCTCCGCACATTTTTTATGCCTGTATTATATTATTGTTATTTTTGTGTTTTTGTTTGTCAACAAGTAAACGAATTATCAAATTGAAATTTATATTTGAGATAGCATTTGCATAGAGCTTTTGACATTTCTTACTTTTTATTTTTATTTTTTATGAAAGCCAAAATTTTTTGCTGCTGAAAGTTGTAAAAATTTTACACATAATTTAGAAAAAGAAAAGGATTCATAACATGTATTTGTTCTTTTTTTTTATCAATTGAAACATGATGACTTATTTCTTTATATCATAATATATCAATTGAAACTCTTCCTATCTCCATTTTTGTTTCTTTTTCTTGGAGCAAATTTGTCAATAATACCTTTGCTATATGAGAAAATTCAAGATCCTTGTTCCCGAAAAAAAAAACAGTCTAAATTGAAAAGTAAGTATTTTTGTCAACACTCATACGGCGCAAAGAAAGCCATTTATTCTCAAATTAATCTCTTATATTTGCTGATTTATGTTCACCTATTTATTTTTTTAAATAGAAAAGCTGCCAAAAAAATAAAATATATAAGCATGCAAATAAACAGAATAAATAAGTTGTTTATTTTACCACCACGTTTCTCCTTCGTTTCCCGCATTCCAGGCTTTTCTTGAAGTATCCTTTCCCGTTTCCTGAACCTTTTTTTTTTTTTTGTGTGCGGGTGGACAAGCCCTAGCTGTTGATCTCTGTGTCTCTTTCGGTCTCAATCTTTGCTTGATCTCTCTCTGGAGGCGGTGTTGGACAGGGCAATAAGATGACGACGATTCTCCGGTCTATATCCTCGGCCGCTGGCAGGAGGCTTCGCTTACTCTCGACGGCGAACTTTTCCTCCCTCTCCGCCGCCGCCGTTGCAGCTTCCCGCAGCACCACCACCACCGCCATCTTTCGTCCGTCCTCCACCACCGTCAATCGGATATCAGGTTGTGATCCACCTCCTCCACCTTCTCCATCCCCTCTTTAATTTGAAGAATTGGTTCTGACTTCTTCACAGTCCATTAAATAGAACTTCTTCTTGGAATCCCTAGTGTGTTGATCTTGAACAGTTTCTTTCTTTCTTTCTTTCTTCTTTCTTTCTTTTTTTCTTTTGATAAAAAAATGGCAAACCTTTACTTCACTCAGATGTAGGATCTCCAGATAGAAGTGGTTTATTTATTGATTTTCTTTTGGACTGGATTCTTTTTTTTGGTAAGCTGCAGGAAGAAGCATGGAAGAGGTTTTATGTTCCTGCAGTTTCTGGAGGAAGGAGAAAAATTAATATACGTAGAAGAGAAATTCGGCTATTTGGCATTTGATAAGAGAAGATTGTAAGTATAGTGCTTCACTGTTTGATTTCTTGGCTAAAATTTTGATGCAGAGGTGATGAGGGGTTGTATGATGGAAGGAGTAGCAGACTTGGGAGATCAGATTTCTGAACTATCCAGCAACATTATAAACATTTTAGGGCTAGTAGATTGTAGAACTTATGTTGTTAGGTTTATGGAAGTGGATGTCGCTTTTGCTGAGGATGGGAGGAGGTCAGAGATTTGGAATTGATGAGATACTTGATGGGAATAATGGTATCGCTGAGCTGGTGTGACCAGTTTAACTAATCAGCCGGATCTTGAGGACTAGAAGGATGCCAAATGAGTGGATGGACAGCTTAGTGTTAGCAACATACATGCGAAGAAATTTTTGTTAGAGTTAGGCTTAAGTGCTTTCAGTCAAACATTAAGACAGGCGGGGAAAAGAATTACTTCACGTAGGGGAATTTCAACTATTGAAGAAGTGAAAATTTTGGCCTGAAGAAAGCTAATCTGCATCTGGCTGAGGTGCGTTACAAGTTCTGTTGTAGATTTTGAACCCTCATGCAATGGAAAAATTGTGCCTTAAGCATCTAATATGGGATTCAAGGTGTACTTTGGATATAAATTTTAGATATTCTGGACCTTTATCATTAAAGCCTCAACTAGGATATCGATGGATCAGTTTGGTCATCTTTGTTATGAACTTTAGTTGATGAATTCCATTGAAAGATCTGAAAGTAAAGAGGACCACTGTTTAAAATTATGTTAGATGTACTATTTAATTGTCCTAGAATTTTTGTTCTATGGTTAATGTTAACTCATCTAGTTGCAACAAGAATATATATATATATATATATATATATATATATATATATATATATATATATATATATATATATATATATATATATATATATTCATCCAAGTTCATGTTTGTTTTCTAGCAAAATCTTATAGAGGAAAGGCCTGCTTTCTATGAGACCTGTTTGATAAGGCCAAGTTGAATCTTTCTCCGCTGGCAGGAAAAACCTGCTTGATTCCTCTATTTTTCCTCTTTAATCTTGCACAATTTTCTTAAACTTAGAGCATGTTCTTCTTGTCTTTCTTTTATTGGATGATGAACCTTCTCTAAGCCTGCCTAGATATCAAGTTTAATTTGTCTTTCCATTTGTTGTTCCTTAGAGCTAGTAGGTTTAGTTATATTATTTAGAATGAGAATCCTAGGAAGATGATTATGGATTGGACCCCCAAGGCCATGTAATCAAGCTTGAAGTTCATATAGATTTTTGTCGATGTTTGCAAATGGAGCAGGTTGATTTGGTTAATTACCAGCCTTAGCCAACTTGCCATTGAAGTATGGATCCCTTGCCTAAGTCTTGTCTCCCTCCCAAAATTTCAACCCAAATAGAATTATGCTTGGGTGTTAGGGTAGGAAGGGTAATGTTATTTCAAACATATTGTAATATGGTTTTGATCATAGTTCTAGAATATATTTTGGCCACATGGTGGGTTGGGTTGAAGCCCTCTATAGAACTATGGGTTAGGTTGAGGTTGGACCATTTTGAGGTCCTCTCATAAAGAGTCAAGTTGGATTGGGTTGTTTGAGCCCTTATCTTGATCCAAGTCCAACTCAAGCTGAAGATATAGTTCCAACCACTCCAAAACACAAGTTGGGTCAGGCAGCAATCTTTGCTAACCCCGCCCAATTTGTTCAACTATTTTTGTCAATTTTTGTAAGAAAAATAGAGAGGATTCTATTCATAAAAAAAAAATCTTTTTAAGGTGATTTTCCCTAGAGAAAGAACCCTATTAATAGCACATATGTAACCAACTTGATCGACCCTAAGGGAGGAAGTCAAGAAGCAGGAATAAGAGATGGGTCCATGGTCTATGGGTCTGTTTGGTTGCAAGGGAAAGGCATGGAAAGGCTTTTTTGCTATTGTTTGTTTTTCAAGAGAACTTAAGTTATGAGGAATCAGTTTCCATAATTGCTGAAAAACTTGATTTTGTTTTCCAGAAGAAGGTACCTGATGGTTAAGATCAACTAGTTTTCAGAGTACAATGGCATCTTTTTCATTTTACAAATTGTCAGTTTTTTTCTAACAAATTGAACAAATGAAAAAAAAGCTTCCCTTCCCAATTTGAACAAAGTTCCTTTCCTTTTCCTTTTACATCAGTTTCCTTAGAACAAAACAAACCTCATAATTAAACTTATTGTATGGTTTTATTATGATGCTATTATTATTTCTTTTATTGTTTTGATAAATTGTGCTCTTGATTTTGGATAGTAACAAATTTTCTTTAGGTGCTTAAAAGAAAATGGTCCTCATCTGCTAGGCATTGACAAATCTTACCATTATCTACATTTAACCATACAAATTTCAGTCCCCATTAACTTGTGTCTACTTTGACTTTCACTTGATCATGACAAACATTCCTAGCTGTCTCACAGAGGCTGGAAGGTTTAAAGTGGCATTTTTTTCTGCTAAACCTGGGTGTTATGTCTAGATAACCTTACGCTGATCGTATTTCTGTATTTAACCACAAGATCTTTTAGATAGCTGCTGATAGGTCTAGGTAGAGTCCCAGAAAAGGAATAAATTAAAAATTTACAACGTTGCCACCATTTGGAAGAAAATAACCTACCACTGTTTATTTTTTAGTCCATAGTTGATTCTTGGAAAAATTATTTAATGCAGAATGATTTATCTTCCTGCTGTTATCTTTGGTGATCTTATAGTTCCAGTTCTGATGGTGCAATTCATTTATTCTACTAAGTCTGAAGCAAGCCTCCATTTAACTTGCTCTCTCTATCATTTTGCACATGGCTTATAAAATTCTAAGCAACATCACTCATGTTGTATTATATTGTCCCTCAATCTTTTGATTTTCTATTCAAATTTTGGTTTTAACTGGATATTGGATTTCCTTCTGTGCAAGGATTCTCAGATTGCAGTCTTCCTCTCACATTGAACTTTAGCCGTGCATTCTGTTCAAATGTAAGCCAGTTGCCTGCCATATCTGACGCTGACATAGAAACTGCATTCAAGGATTTAATGGCTCTGAACTGGGACGAAATTCCAGATTCTGTTGTCAATGAGACAAAGAAGGCGCTATCTAAAGCTACTGATGATAAGGCTGGCCAAGAGGCTCTAGCAAATGTCTTTCGTGCAGCTGAGGCTTCAGTGGAGTTTGGTGGGGTTCTAGTTTCCCTCAGAATGGCGCTTGATGATCTGAATGGGGTAACTGGTGAGGTCTGTACGTTTTATCTCTATTATTTGTGCCACTTTGTATGAAAAAATAAGTTACTAGTGTCAATTTTCATCTTCCTGCTTTTTGGGTTTCGCCCTCCCATATTGTGATCAGGGTTGTCTTGCAGAATGTGCGACGCTTACCTGATTATATTGAAGATGCCATAAGAGCTGCATATAAACGCTACATGGCATATCTAGATTCTTTTGGCCCTGGTGAGGCTTATGTGCGGAAAAAGGTTGAAACAGAGTTGGGAACAAAAATGATACACTTGAAGATGAGATGCAGCGGCATTGGTGCTGAGTGGGGAAAGGTAAAGTTACTTTTTGTTAATGCATGATAGATAGTATTTAAGATATTATACTTTATGCTTTAAATTGAACTTTTTTTGTTAATGAATGATATATAGTATATGGTATTGTGTTTGTGCTTTAAGTTCGTGATTGTATTTTGAATGCAAATGCTTTTTAAGGATCAAACTGCCACTTAGAACTCCAAAAGGAAAATCGTCAGACACCATGCTTCTGGGATGAAGATAATAATAGTAAGCAAGCTCCTTGTCATTGGTAGTGTGATTGTGATATTGTTGGTTAGTTATACCGTTTAACAAAATTCTCTGTTACATATTCCTCATTCTAGTGCGTGCCTGTCATGAAGCGCATTTGCCGCTACTCCAGTTTGAATGCATTGGCTTTCCTATACATCTGTGAAGAGAACCAGTGTTCATAATTCCATGGTCTTTGAAACTTCCATTGCTGTGGACATTTGTTCTTTATTTTGCAAGATACTGCTTATGCTACTTATAGTTCTATCTTTCTAATACACCATCAGCTGATAAATACCAATTCTTCTCTTTCCAGAGGACAGGGAATGCTTAGTACTAGGGCCTTTTTAAGAAGTGGTCATCAGGAATATATTTGATCTAGGTTTTAGCATATTTTCAGAATTTTTCAGATCCAGTATTAATGCAAAATAAGTCCCTAACTAAGAAATTTACTATTGTCTTTATATTGGATTATTTTCTTGATGTGGGAACTGGGACTGCAAATAGTCGTAAAATAATAAAGTTACCTAGGATATGCATTTACCAGGACCCCCAGATTAATTCAAAGGATCTCCATATCCAGACATCTATCTGGAAAATCTAGGCAGAAGTTGTAGTTGGGGTCCTTAGCCCTGCTTAAATACCCAAGATATCCTCAATGCATGACCAGTATGGGACCAAACACTTACCTGAATGGGTCCTCGTACACTCTCCCTCATTTAGGCCTTGGCATCTTTGCTGGATGAACACTCCAACCACAAACAATCCTGTCAGGAGCAACCACGATTGGCTCTTGGTGATACCCAAAATATACAATTGGGGGCCTTGGCCTTGCTTAAATACCTAGGACATCCCCAGCACACAACAATGTGGGACTAAACACCTGCACAAGTCTTCATAGCGAAGTAACTCAATATGGTACCGTACCAACACACTATGGGTTCAATGTTCCAACTTCGCACATTTATCATGTGTCAATTGGAGGCTTGTCATACCATACCAAAGAGTACCAATTAAGGCACCAACATGGGACCAGGTACCCTGATGTAAAACCTTTGATTCTAAACCAATTTGTCACGAATTTGCCGCTCTAAAATTGGCTTGAAGAGAACATTCTTATTTAAGGCTGAGCATACGATAATACTTGCGACTGATGTTTGTTGTATTGTTTGGTACCGTACCATACTGAGTGTACTGGTACTGAACCGGTATGCAGTCTTGTACCATACCGACATTCGGTATGTCTTGCCGTCTTGCACCATACAGCATACGGACATCGTAATGGGATGGTCCCGAGAACAGGGTCTAGTACCGAGATGATGAATTTTGCTTGCGTCTTTTGAGTTATTTTTTCCTTTTTCTGCTCGAATTTTTGTAACCTTAGAAACATGATCATGGATTGTGATAAATCATGGAAGTCCTTGACCTAGTTATAGGAAACACTTCAATGATGAACAGACTCTGTCAAAGTTGGATGATTTCTTTAATTGTTTTTTTTCCTGCTCTAAAACTTTGAATCAACATTCTTGTTCAGATAAGGTTCAGGATGATCAGCATGCATGTTTGTCTACTATGTTTCTTGGCACATGGATATGTTACCTACTCAGTCAACTCGTGCTCACCTATTTTGATTTTCAGGTTACACTTCTCGGCACTTCTGGGCTTTCCGGGTCTTATGTGGAGCTTAGATCATGAGAAAGATGCTGGGAGGGTGGCTGTCTTGGATGCTTACGGATATCTATAAACCATGCTGACAATTGATCAGTTCATCTTGAGTTGTGCTTACAAGTTCAGAAAATGTATTTTCGAGTAATAAATATGCTTTTTGTAGTTCTGGGATGGAAATGACATTACTTCTGGAACCCATAATTTCAATCGATCGCTTGAGGCTTCCATTATTTTGTTGTTGTCATGTGATGGAGTATATACACGATGCTAATGATGGTACATAAGGCTTTTCAACTTATCTTCTTCTGTTGCCAAAGATTAGATAATGGTTTCTTTTCGTTGTCTATTTGGGTTGGAATTATTTTTCCAAGCTCTTTGTTTGGGGCTGACCAGAATGCTCTTAATTTTGAGCATAACTCTTATTTGAAGGTAATGCAGGCATGCTGTCGATAAAGTGGGAGTCATAACAAGTACTTACTTTTAACCAACATTTTGGAATTTAACGTTTCCTTGAGCCCTATTTAGTGGCACAACTCTGTAAAGCAAGACTGCATGATGTAGAATATATGTTAAGCAGGTGAGTCTGAAGTTAATCTTCCAATCAATTTCTTCCAGAGACTTTGGAGTCATGGTCTATTTGGCGAAATCTTCTTTCCTTTCATGCCACCTTTTCTGTTTCTCAATGAAACTTTAAACACTTATATTGGAAGGTGTGGATTCTGGATTGGACTTTGATGAGTTAAATAAACGTCTTTACCAGCTTAGCGAACGGGCTACAACTATTGTTTAGAGACCTCTTACAATTTCCTATCCAACCAAAAAACAAAAAATTTGCTAGTTCTGTGTGGAATATTTCTTGAAATTTTTTCTTCACTTTTTTCCAACTTGGGCAACATGGTGGTTGAGTCATATTATCTTTTGACAAGGGCAAGAAACCCAATGCAGTAGATGATCAATTTGCAGGGTCTGTTTGTTTAGCAGCTTGTAATTGTGAATGCTGCACTCAAATTGTAGGTATCACAAAAAACAGTCGAAATCTTGTAATTAGAACTGCAAGCAAAATTGGCCGCAGTTCTTAGGGCATAAACTGGCTGGCCTAAGGTGAGTCCAGAAGAAAATAATGATAGAAAATTCTCTAATATACAAGGATAAAAATAGGATATATTCGGTTGCCTCTCATCGAATTCGCTAACACACCCATATCTATCCTTAGTTTTGGTGATTGATGCAAAGGACTCAACAACATGATCTAAAATCACATTTCTTCTCTTTAAACATGTGAAAGTCCTCACTTTTAGAAGTTAGAACACTCAAAGTTGTCCTGAATGATGCATCCCCAAGTATTTGGATATAACTAGGTCACTCCGATTGATCTTCCTTTCCGCTCTCATGATACTAAATAAACTCCTTTTTTTCCTTTTTCCGTTTAGCAAGGCTTGAAGGTTATTGGATGCAAAGGACCTCCAGCCTAACATAGGCCACTCCACCTTCAAGTCTACAACACTATAAAAATCCTAGATCACTTCAATAAGATTTGAGCACAAGGCCTCCTCTAAGCAGTAGAGGTACCAAATATTTAGGCTAAGCTCTGTTTGGAATATGTTATCCTTCCAAAGCACTAGAAGATTTATGAATGCCTTCTTGTATCCCTCTGACAGTCACTAGGATGTTTATCTCTGCTAATCATCCCAGATCACTGCATGTTTAAAATATCTTGCTGCATCTACTTTAAAATAATAATAATAAAAAAACTTCTTGTGATCTATTGCCCATAAAGAATGTTCCACCTATATCTACTTATATTTGATATTTAGCTCCACTTTCCCAATTAATCAAATGAGGCTTGCTTTAACCAGCTATCCTACTCCCTGAGGAAAAGTCTTGGGCCTTCCTTTCTATACAATCCATCACCAACCACAAAACTGAATTCTGAAACAAAAGCCACCATTTCAAGTTCTACACCAATGAGGATTTCATACTAGCTAGCTACAAATAAATTTGGGAAACAAGTTTAGCAAGCAGCTAATTAGCAAGCTTAGGAAGCCTAATTGATGCCTTGAAACCTCTGAAGCCATCCATCATCCTTCCCAAGGGTTCATTATTTTCATCTTCCTTGGACATTACAAGCGTGCAACAAATAGTAGAGTGGAACATAAGTTTAAACAGTTGTGGTGGTCTACATTTAATGAGTGTTGATAACAAAATCATATGGCATTTTTTTCTTCCCCTCTCATAGGGACTTGCACATATCTTTGGTGGGGTTTCACCCCTCTCTCTCTCTCTCTCTCTCACACACACACACACACACACACACACACACACACACACACACAGAGAGAGAGAGAGAGAGAGAGAGAGAGAGAGAGAGAGAGAGAGAGAGAGATAAATGCAAGTAGACATATAGATGAAACTTTATTTACTTACAGAATGTCACAGGGACTAGCAAACAAACTAATATATACAAAGCTCACATGCATCATTTATAGGAGACTTTAGCAACAATTATGATAACATGTGCTTGTGGTACGCAAAATCTAAAATGCATTTAATCTATATTGTGAGATCAACTACCAAGCAATCAAGAAATCATGATGTGTAGTAATGTGCATGGTATAGAATTTTTATTTAATTATTGATTTACATTTCTCATTCCATGCTCTTGTTCATTGCCTTTGGCGAAAAATTAGTTTTTTGTTTTTTTGGTAATATAGGGTAAGAAATTAATACTCAAACTTCGTTCCAATGAACAAAAAATGCATTTACTCGTTATGTTTCACTCTAACATATTTTGCCCATCAAAAGATGGTTATAAACATTACATTAAAAAAAAAAAAGAAACGACGGGCTATAAATGGAAACATGTGAATTTATGAATTAACTACCTTCATTTAATTACCATACTATAAAATATCAAAGGGAACATGATTGATTTTTTGTTTATCAAAAGAATTAGCTATTAAAATGTAAAATATAACAATATCTGTTTAATAATATGAATAAGTTTAAATAAGTGGAGCAAAACTGTGATTATAATGCAACATAGAGTTCTGTCCTGGTGCTTGTGGAGCACATACCCGCTTAGAAGATATGATTCGGTTCTGGATTTAAGAGCTATTTTGAAATACTATTTTACCAGATATCTATATTCAGTTAATGTGTGCTAAACATGAATCGGTTTTGGTACTGTTGAACATGTAATAAATTTGAATCCCGCCTCTACTCAATCAAATTAAACCAATGAAATAGACAACTGAACTTAGACTTGTAACATATCCTGTGAGGACTTGTGGGGGTTTGTGTTTAGTCTCACATTGGTTATTCGTTGAGTAGATCTTGCATACTTATATAGAATCAAGGAACCAAATAATACCTTCCAGCTAGTCTTTTTAGGTGAGGTCCTGCGTTGTGACAATTGGTATCAGAGCGAACCTATCCCACAACATATGTAGACTAGGAGACACTGCAGCCCGAATTTATTGGGACTGACCACGGGCCAATCGTGATACTTGTGATTAGATTTGAATAGATTTGAACTCTTATTCTGACGAGGACGTCAGTGCTTAATTGGGGAGAGTATGTGAGGACCCGTGCGGATGTGTGTTTAGTTCTACATTGGTTATTCGCTGGATAGATCTTGAGCATTTATGCAGAATCCAAATAATATTTTCTGGCTAGCTTTTTTGATTAGATCCTGGGTTGTGATATCCAAAATCGTTCTTAGTTGCTTAGACCGGAACGATCACTTGAAAGGAAACTATTAAGAACTTATATGGAGATTAGTCCTCTTATGTGTTAAAAAGTAATTATCTGGATCATCCGGAAAGAACTTGTTGAGGAATAATTGTGCCACATCAGATATGTTAAGAACTCTTGTGGTGCTTATATATTCTTCGCCCATCCATCTAAAGTCCGAATTTTTAGATAGGATCTTAATACGATATCAAAGTCCAATGATTCTTTTGCCTACTGAAACCTCTATGGTCCCCATTACTAATCCACGTGTTGACCCTTGTTCGGAGCTTCATCCCTTGGGCTTTGCACATGAAAAGGGGTGTTGAGGAATAACAATACCAGATCATATAGATTAAGAATTTTTATGGTACTTATATACTCTTGAGCCCATCCATTTAAATGTCCTAGGCAAGGGCAAGGGTTGCCTTAGTTCCCAAGTCAGTTGCCATGTGTCTAGATGTCAGTCTTGTGAGTCCTTGTATGTATCCAATTGAATGACACTTGTCACCTCCATGAAGGCTCTCTAGTCTATATTAATACGTAAGAAGGCCAGAGAATTTTTTTTTTCCCTAATTCTAATTCTTCGGAGGGAAAAATTCACTTTTTTATCCTGTTGATAGAAGGTTTGTGATTACTAATCATGAATAGAGGTAGGATAAAAAAATAGATCTGGAGGAAAAAAATAAAAAGTTATTATCCGAAACTTCTAACTCTTATTGCAAGTAGAACTTATGTCATCAAAGAAAACACCATTCTTTTGAGTTTTTTTTTGATTACGATGAACTAAATACTTGTTCGCTACAAATAACTGAATTTAGTGCTATATTTATATCAACAGGATAAAAAAGTGAATTTTTCCCTCCGAAGAATTAGAATTAGGGAAAAAAAAAATTCTCTGGCCTTCTTACGTATTAATATAGACAATAAAAAAAAATATCGAAATCAAAATAAAAATAAATAAATATAAAATAGAGAATAGAAGTTATTTCTATATCTATCGATAACCCCCATTTTTTTATTTTACTATGAATCCCCGTTTGTTGGATGGATCGAATTAGTTAGAGTCGCAAACTCCTAAAAAAATCTTTTTTTGGATCTTAACAGAACTATTATTTATTGTAAAGCAGATTGTAAGATTGAACATGGGAGGCATATGGGTACTAGAACCAATAAGCAAGACAAGATAGTAACTTTGCCTATCCTTGAGTTCCTGCAGGCCATCTCTTGAGAATTGCCCTGCTCTAAAGCACAACAAATAAAGCCATTTCTGCTGCATGTAATGGCCTGCTCTTAGGGAGAGTTGCTTTCATCTCTCTCTAACCATCACCATCCAAAGCCCACTGGTGTCCCTACCTAGCAAGAGCATACCATTGCTAGAACTTCTGGGATACAAAATTTTCTTCCTTCAATGTGTAGGACATCAACTTCATAAAATGAATTGTAAAACTCATTAGTGATAGAGTTTGCACAAGTGCACTATGAATGTATTCGATCAATGATGATGACGAATTTTAGTTCGAGCAGTGACAATAATGATTTTCATGTTATCAGGGTGGCCTTTTATTGTTGGTTATATACAGTGTCTAATATTACTTGAAGGATGTTGTATTTCTCCATGACTGGCCTAAAGAAAAAAGGCTAAGATTCTTTCAGGAAAATGATATTCTTATAGGAAGTTTGGATGTCAAAACTTAAAGTCATTGTTGTTAGTTAAGTCGGCATGGTCATAAATAAACATTCAACATTGGTACATATAGATACTAAAATTATATAAAAATCAAGGAGCAACATTAAAAGGGTTGTTAGATCTACACTTATGTGGATCAATAAAAGGAGTGATGTGGGCCCATTGCGCATGACCCATGGTGCATGCATGTGCTTTCCTCTCATAATTTACATTTGATTTGCCCCTATTTTTATAAAGCCTAACCCACACATCTGCCACTTTATTCGATGCCAAGAGTGTGGAGTTGGGTGTTCTACCTAGGATGAACATGCTCGATATATTTCTACACCATAGACATATCCATACCGGTTGTGAAAACCCTAACTCGACAATATCGGACGTGCAATTGCACTATATTCTTCATCAGATTTGAGTAATCCAGATGATCTGTGCAAATTGAGCTTGTTTTTGTATAAGGGTACATCCCACTCTTATCTTTTCCAAAAACTTTCACAGGCCTAAGGAGGGAAAATAAAATACTATCAAAAAAAGAAGAAAATTCAAAACTTTAGTTCTTGTTTGGTTGAATGATAAGTTGAAATAAAAGGAAAAATAATTATTTTTTTCAGATTTATTCAGTCCTACTATGTCAATCACCACCACTTTACATTGAATTAAAAGAAAAGAAAAGAAATTGAATAACATTTTTGTAATCATAATAATTTCATTTTTCAATAAAGCAAGCCCTAGAAAGAAATACAAAGGAAGAATCAACAAATAACAAGAGAAGTGAATAATGATATAATAAATGATACCATGGCTTTCGCCACCTCAGATTCCCAGAATCTTTTGTGCCGCCCACCAACCAAAACTTTATGGTCTCCACGTGATTCACTGACGAGGCTGTCTTCGCCACCCTCCCAATTGCATCCTTCCACGTGTCCAGGCTCAGTGGCAGCTGCAAAGGAAATTACTGAAGATGGCAGTAGCCGTTAAAAAAGTCCAATCATAATTTAAAATTACCACAACACGGAACTCGCGGTTTTCTTTATATATAGTAGCTAAAAAAATAATTCGCAGAATTTTGAAAATTTCTCATTCTGCATGAAAATAATTCCAAAAGTCTTAATAAATAAACTAATCTGGAACTATTAAACTATTCCTTATCTATACATTGGCTCCACAATCATTCATGAATTGTTCATGACCAATTAAAAACCACTTTTATGAATTACAAAACAAAAGATATTACATTGTGAGACCATCTGATTTGTGCTACTACGTTCGCAATAATTAACAAATTAGTGCTTTAATGATTATAATTTTTTACTAATTTTAATTTTTCTTAACTAAATAGTTTCAAAGTAATTTTGATGACCAAATTTCCAAAAATATTAAATTATTGTTTGTGTAATTTAAGATTTTTTGATTGTTCATAAATGTTTTATGGCTAAGATAATTTTTATTAATGCAAACTAGTAATGTTATATTGTACAATCCATTGGCTTATTTTACCATTTTTTATTTTTTACCTATTTATGGCTTACCATGATATAAACACTCATACAAGTATTCTAATAATATTTTGTTCTCTTTCAAATATATTTTTTTTAATTTTTGAAGATTTTTCAAATTGCATCCAACATCAAAACTTCTAGCTGAATTATTTTCAAATGCCAAATTTGTGACTATAATTTTTTTTTTCTCTACTAACTCTGCTATAAAAAGCTATTGGAATAGCTTCTACTAACTCAGCAGCTAATTTTCTATCAGTAGGAAGAATTATTGGTTGGATCGGATCCACTAGTTTAGCAGTGGATCAGTCCAATCATAAAGCAATACCAGCAGCATGGAGGAAAAAAAATTGGAAATAAATCAGTAATGTAGGTGTGGCTGTGTTGCTTCCTGATTGGAGTGGTCCACAGCTGATGGATCTCATAAGTGCATGGTTCAAAGAGCCAGAATATTTTTTTATGTCTTGATGCAACTCAATTCCCAGTGATTCTCCTTCTCCCATGAATATCTGCTGCATTGCATCATCGGCTTTCTTAAAAGGAAGAAAGGCTACCATTTCCAAGGTGGTATAACTCCATCTTTTTTTTTTTGGTGAAAAGTATAACTCCATCTTTACACCAATCCATCGGAGCCACTGCCATTTCAATTCCCTGTGTTCTCTCTCCTACACAAACTACCATAACTCTTTCCTCTGCACACTTCGTCCTTTCTAAAACCACCAGATCGATCTTGGCCATCATCTCTCGTGTCCCTTCTTCCCACCTATTCTTCTCTCTCCTTGTTTGGCTCTAAAGAACATTAAAAAAAAAAAAAACACTAGGTTGGTGGATTTGCAGTCTTGTATACTCTGAGAGTTAAGCATTCTACTGTTGAAACTGATCTTAGACCTGGAGTTGTCTGTCTTTTTTTTTTTTTCCTTCTTTCTGACTGAGGAGAGGGGGGCTTTCATGGGATTTTCTTTTGTCAGAAAAAAGATAAAAAGCCAGCTGGATTTTGTGCCTTCAGCTTCAGATGACTTGCAGCTGGCTTTTGGATACCAAGTTGAGATCACGACTGTAGGTTTTTGGGGTCTGCGCCAGTGTTGACTTGCGGCAATAGAAGGATCTGCTTTCCAGTGCACCTCTGAGTAAGCTTCACCAAACTATCTTGGCTGAGGGAACGAAACAAAACAGGAAAACAAGAGATACATTTGGTTCTGAATTTATTTGGGAGAAGAACACTTCTCTTTTGAAAGTTTAGATGTTCTTTTTCCATGGTTCCATGCCTATATTGAAAGGTTTTTGAATCTAGTTTAGCAAAGTTTCTTTAAGTGATACGATTCTCCCTTTGTTTCTTCTCTTTGATGTCTAGTACATGAGAAAGCTTATGGTTCATACGTTCAGATTTCACTATCTTTGATATATTATGACTGCTGCTGCTGCATTTTGTATACATTTCATCAATCTTCTAACAGGCCTACAAGCACTCTAGTGGTTTATGCCACTCAGAAACACCTGTAGATTGTAAGTTTTAAAGGACTGTTCATTAGATCAGTTCAAGGACCTCAGGAGCTTTAGATCTCAGCTTGATTTGTTCAGAAACGGAAAGCAGAAGGCCTATTTCATCATACTGACAGAATGAGGCCTGTGGATGATAAGGCGCATTACATCTATGGATCAGCTCAGGATAATCCCATCTGTAATTCATATAACTTGGAGTTTCAGAATGGAAATGCCATGAACAAGGCTCGCAGCCATCGCAAGGTCGTAGGTTCTCGTACCAAGCCGACCCCTTCGAAGTGGGATGATGCCCAAAAGTGGCTGGTTGGATTATCTGGTGGAGGGTATCACTGTCACAGCAACAGCAAGCCCCGGAATTCTAATGCTGATGATAGGAGACTGCTCGCTCCGATGCCTCCGAAGGGAAGGGATTCTTTCAGCAGTGCAGATGGGGCATTAGAAGTTGATGCAGCACTGGAAATCCCTGTTCAAGATGAAGGAGAAATGAAGAAAATAGAATGTCATGAGCCATTCTGGAGGATCGATAAGCCAGTTGAGGATTCTGCTATGGAAGTAAGGTCAGTTTGTGTGAGGGATATGGGTACGGAGATGACCCCCATAGCTAGCAAGGAGCCCTCCAGGGCTGGTACACCATTAGGAGCTGCAACTCCTGTATTGAGAAGTCCCATTTCTTCGAGACCATCCACTCCGGCAAGGCGCCGGCAAGGCGCCCGAACCCATGAGAGCTACCAAGAAGGTATCAAGAATTTGGAGAGGAAAGGTGAGCCAGTGTTCTTTGGCAAGGTAAGTGGTGAATTAGATGCCAGCAAGATATCTGAGAACAAGGTTGCAGAGCAAATTAGGAACCTCGACTCTCTCGAGTCCCGAGCCATGGCTTGGGATGAGGCTGAATGCGCCAAGTACAAGGCAAGGTAATTTTATGAGTCTTCATCCTCATACTATTAGTCTTTCTTTTTTTCTGATTTGCCATGTTTATTGTTCCAATTTCTATAATGAACTCCTCGTCATGACTAGAGATTTTGTTGGATGAATTGAATGCATTTCAATGACAGTGGCTTGCCTATAAGCTTGTGCCATTAATCATCTCTATAATTTGCTTTCTCTGGGAGGAGATCCTCAGAGTTTTTTTTTTTTTTTTTTTGTAAATAAAGAGATTCTCAGAGTTTACCTGCCCCTCAATGTGGAATTCATGTCATTTTTTGTAGACCAAAAATGAATGCGGATTGAAGGATACTCAGGCTCTTCTTTTAACTGACAAGTCATTCACATACCTTACCCTTGGAGCACTTAAGGGCCTTCTCTGGATTTAAGTAAAACATTGGTGGTAAAAACTTTGTCTGAAGCATCATCTTAAGGTGCTTCCCCTTGCTTTTGTCATATCAGGGTCTTAAGAATCCATGATAATATATATATATATATATATATATATATATATATATATATATATATATATATATATATATATATATATATACATATATATAATAAAAGACGAGATAGACAAATTAATACAACAAGGTGAAAGGAGTATTCTAAGAAAGATCTGTAGATGTGATGCACCTTAGTATACATTTCTGATATGTCCTGAGCTATATTAAAGAAGTTAGCTGCCAGAGCTCTGAAAACATGATTGAAAGAAGATGTTTCGACCTTCATTGGTGAATCATATGTTGAATGCTGCATCTTTATATAATACAGAGGTAGACAGACCGTTCACTGTATATCTAATTATACCAAGCAAGCATTTCCGTTGTTCTCTTCTACTTTCTACAAATCCATTTTTAACATACAACATTGACAGCTGAAGTATCGGATGGTCGCATACCAGTCTCTACTGTCTTGGTTAAGTAAAAAGTTCCTCTGATTTGTCAGTAACTTTGATCTCCATAGGTTTTAAATATATATGTGATGGCAATTACACTACATCAATTTCACTAAACATCTAGGCTATGTATTTTCAGATACAAGCGTGAAGAAGTGAACATACAAGCATGGGAGAATCATGAGAAAAGAAAAGCTGAAATGGAGATGAGGAGGATGGAGGTACTGAATCACCACCTTTTTGTCTATTATTTTTTATTTATTTAAGATTTTTCTTCGTTATTGTTTAGTATATCCTTCTGATAGAATTTTAGATTTCCCTGCAATAACTGGTATGCCAAATCTCCGATACAGCTAAAAACTGGTATACACTGTAAAAGTTCAAGGTATCACAGTGATGCCTTCTCCTAGCAAAAAACGTCCTATTGGTAGCAGACAATTATTTCTGATGCTTGCAAGTAGCTGCCAAGAAATAACCATGGATAATCTTCCAAGTTAATGAACAAAGTTTGCCCTTATCTGACACTCAAACAAAGTGGCTGAAAAAATCATGAAAAATGTTACAATTTCTTTTGTTTGTCGTCATGAAAAATCTTCGTTCCGTAAACAAAAAATTAGATTGGAATCTTACGCCATTATGATGGTCATCAGTATTGCTAGCCAAGTATCTTTTTCTAAGATTTGGACTATTATTTTTCCATATCATCACAATTTTATTTGTTTCTTATTAGCCTTGGGAAACCCATAATGAGTTACATAACAAGTTAAAGCCCAAGTAAATAAAGGAAACTGTATGTGTTTATATCTGAACAGGCAAAAGAATTTAATTGCCTTCACCTCTCTGCTTTGGCAAATCATAATGGTAAGCTGTTCTTTTGATGTGAACAACAGATCATATTACAATTCTGCTCGACATCATTATATGTTATGACCTCTTCTCTGGGCTAAGGCTAATTCTAACCACGCTGCTGCTCCTAGTTGAAGGCTGAAAGGATGAAATCTCGGGCTCAAGAAAAGCTAGCAAACAAGTTGGCCGCGACACGGAGAATATCGGAGGAGAAGCGTGCTAATGCAGAGGCCAAACTGAATGAGAGGACTACTAGAACGTCGGAGAAAGCAGACTACATTAGAAGGACAGGGCACTTGCCATCTTACTTTTTCTCCTTCAAGCTGCCATCACTCTGTAGTTGAGAACAATGTGATGTACTAAAGAACAATACATGCTCGTGTCTTCTTCAAGCTGTATCTTCTTTTATTATAATTCTTTCAGGTTGTGCCATTGTAAGCATTTCGATTATGCTTCTGAGATGGAAATGCATCGATTAGTTTGGTATTGCGTTCCATTCCCGATTCATGTGCTTTTATTGCTCTCTTCAGCTTCTTGAAGCACTAACTTCTGAATTCATCAGTGTGCTGCATGGCAGAAGACTGAATTATGGATCTTGGTTGGATAAGTTTCTATCTTTTTTTGATTACAGGGAGGAAGAGCCTCAAGAAGAAGAAAAATAGCAGTACAAAACGGTTGGAAAAGATGTCAACAATAGGTAACTTGCTGAATATAGACACGTAAAATTTGATTATGGTAGTGCTACAGAAGGATCAGATCCTTATGAATTTTTTTCTAACTAGGGTGAAATTGAATCTTCTTAAGCAGAGCAATTGCTGTAAACACCACTCTTGATTTGATGCGAAATTTTTCGCAAAACTACTCAAAAAGTCCATTGGATGACAAAGAATCTTGTGCTATCTTTTCAGTAAAGTCCAATGAATTATGCATGACTCTGTTAGGCTCAAAGAGAATGTGCCAAAAGTTGTGGTAAAATTTGCAATTATTGTCAAGCTATGGGTTGAGGTCCCTACATGCAACAAGGTACATAGTCAACACTATGGTAAGAATACCAGGTTACATATACAATTTAACAGCCCCCTCGATCTCATGGTGGATTATACGCCGCGAGTTTGTTAAAGAGAAAAGATCATCTTTGCTTGGTCGCTGTAAAGAAAATGGCAATCTACTGCGTAGAAGAGAAAAATGGTTGAGAGAGCATCCAAGGAATGTGATGATGCTATATAAATGATAATTAGTCTAGATATGTTTGGTATACTCATGAAATACTGGATTGCTAGCTATTTGAATATTGCTCTAGTTGTCACAATATAGAGAGGTAGCCGTATCAATAAGATCCCCTGTCGTAACCAAACGATCTTTGTAGTAGTGTCTGCCATAGCATGGTACTCTTGCATTAGCACTCAAATTTCTGTATGCATTTCAGCTACACCAAAAAATTGTTTATAAAAAGAAAAAAAAACAAAAGTTTTTCTTATTAGTTTATATATGTAAATTAGTTTCAGACTTTGATGGATAGTTTTTTTTATACCATTTCATTTTTCTTAGACCCAAAAATATTTTCTAAGTTAAATAGTTTGGAAAGAAAAATAAAAAATGGACTTTCTTTTGACTTGGCAGGATGTACTCAGATTAGAGCTATATGAATTGCCGTTCTCACCAAAAAAAAAAAAAATAAAAAAAAATAAAAATGGGTTGTCACTTTGTCTCTGTAGTTCATTGCATCATCCTATGAAAAATCCGGTTCCTCGAAATATGTGCTTGGAACTGAATGTTGAAGCATATGGAAATGAAATGACAAGCGATAGGTCCTTCAGGTAGGTGTATTTACCATCTCAAAATCCTATGCATGGCCACCCACTCAGGACTATGTCACGAAGTAAATTAACAAAAGTATCATGCTTTAACAAGTATCATGCACAGTTAACTAACCCACTCCCTCAAGAAAAAAAGCTATGGGTCATTGTTTAGTTGCACACAATGTTACTTCTTCTGATGAAGCACCAAGGTGGCAGGCTCATCATGATCCAACCCACCCCTCGTGAATCACAGCCAACCCCATGAACCACACGGATCCTTCCTCCCTCAAGCATACTACCTACTCAATCTTCATCCATATCAATTAAACTACTTGTCTATCACTTTCATCTTATCCTGTGATTCTGACATGGAACTTCCAAAACCTAACTTGAACGCAACTTCTTTCTTCATTATTAGCTGTTTTTTCGGTCTTAATCAGCAGACAACTCTTTAATATTCTAGGGGAGTTAAAACCCCACTACTACATCTTCATTTTTCTCCAATACCTCTTAATTGGTGCGACCTTTTTGTGGTTCCAGAACCCAACGATCGCATGGAATGATCACAGAATTTTGCCATCATGATGAGTCAGGTCCGGTTGAAGTTAGAACAACAATAGATGCCGTGCTGGCCGCTAACTTATCTGATTGGGTCAAGTCGGCCCAGAGCCACCAATAGGTCAAATCCCAAGCCCCCACCTGACCTAACCATAGCATACTTTCACATGACCAAACTTGACCTAACCTACATTCATACCCCAATGACTGCACAAACCTTGGTGTCTACCAAAAGAACCAGAGAACCAATGATAAAGTGACTGACCACTCTAGATCAAAAACTCTCGCCAGCATCCACCCAAACTGAAAGAACCCTATATCCAAACCTATCCCGAAAAGGGTCATATATCGAGTCCGGCAAAAGTATCCAAACCTAGCCATGTTGGCCGGCATCCACTGCTTCGAGATATCTGTAGGCTCATAAGAGATTTTAGCTTCTTATAGGCCACTTATGTCCATCAAAAGACGAACAGTGCTGCTGACTAGATTAACTTCTATGCTGCACACCATTCAGAAAAATTTCTTTAGGAGAGTCTGAGTCTGTTCCTTTTCCCCTCCATGCTGTTATATATATATATATATATATATATATATCACCACAAATTTCTGCCTTCCATCTTGATGGATGCATCACCACACATGATGACAAGCACCGGACTACAGCGGTGATATGGATAACAATTTAAAGAGAGTCAATAATTCTTGCTCCATCAGGCCCCTACTCGAGAACCTCAGGTCCTCCACTCCAGGCCTGAAGCTTTTATGCATCAGTATTTGGAATCAGAGAATGATGATAAGACCATCCGCTTTCATATAGGAAGAAATTCAGTGGAGCCCAGTGTAAAGACTTTCCTCATGAAAACAATGTGCGAATCGATTCAGTTTACATATTCCAACCCTTTTTATGGGTTATGAATATTCAAAGGTGACTGAAAGCGCCTTACGTATCGTCAACCTGTGACCAGTTCAACCATGTCATTTCTCTGAAATTCCCTGCAAAGAAAAGTCCTTATTCTTGACCGCGTTTAGGAACACAGATTCAAGATGGTTGATGTTTGCTGGCTGCCATATACCCTTCTAACAATCCAAGAGGTTTTCCTTCCCTCCACGTCTGACTCCAATATTTTTTAAGTCCCAATTCAAAGTCACAGCGCAAGCAAAACAAAAGACTAGAGAACAGGCTAAAGAACGTTTAATTGACAGAACACAGTTTGTTTATTTGGGTCATGACTGTGATTGCAACACGTAGCAGTGAAGATTTGGTAGGAACAGTCACCACAGACCACTAACTCGCTGCACAAACATATTTCTAGAGGCAAACTTACACATCCATATGGCCAGCATTGCAGTCCGCATCCAGGAAACATGAGAACACAAATACAACAAAGCAAATAGCCAAAGTTTCAAACTTGCTCAACAGTCATGAGCAATCTGAAAATTTATTAATATAATCAGAAAGGAATTATTAAAACCGAAACTTTATAAAGCATGTGTGCAGTATATCCTATCATAAATCCGGGATGCACCCTGGAAAGGCCAATGGGATTTCTCAGAGAATACGGATAACCAGGGGAAAAAACCTGATATGTCACACAGGATAATGTTTCGTGAGCTTGCTTACCTCGGTTATTTTCTCAGGATGGAAACTCAATTAACAGTGATTTAACAAATAAGCAGCTATCATGATGGAATGGTGACAGGAGGCAGAAGCATGAAAAATGAACCTCCTGAATGGATGGTCTATCAGATAGTTTTGTTTTAAGAAACAGATGTGAGATATCAGCACAGTTTGAACAAGGGCAAAATTTACATGTTTGATCCCACCTGCCATAAAGGAGCTTCCCTTCATTATTTCATGTTGAAGGTGAGTCTCTCTTCTTGTTCTTTGCAGGCATCAAGTTGTGGTAGTAGAGAAGTATTACAGGACTAAGCCATAAACAATATAAAATAGGGTAGAACAGGGAAATAAACTTATAGAAAGAAAATATCAATACCAATTTAAGTTGGCCTGATGGTAGTCTGAACATCTAATCGCAAGTTTTTTTTTTCGGCTAACAAATCTAATTACTGGTTACAAGCTGGTTCTTTGGACTAAACCAAAACTTAAATTCTTGACATTTTGATCTCCTAGAATTACTTCCGATACCAACTAAAGAGTTTCAGAGAGTCCGCAATGAACATATATTTAAACCCTTATATCACAATGTAAGCTGAGCATGAGTTTGCTCTGAAATCCCAAGTGAACTGACAAAAGAACCTAGAGTTTCTATAATTCACTAAGGGGATTCACGATGGGCAGGGAATAATCTAATATTTGTGAAATTGTAGTAAAATTGAAAGAAAATACAGAAAGCCCTACATTTCTCTGGACAGATCTTTGCACATAAGGGAAACAGTATATTATGTTGATCGGTATAGATGAGTTTAGCCACTTATTTCATAAACAATAAGAGTATGGTTTAACTTTGTAGAAACCTTGTGCAATATAGAAAGCACTCAATTCTGTCAGCACTTGTCTCTGTGCCTTAGAGTGGGTTTGACTGTAACAGTCTCAATCCCTAGCATCTAGCTTCATACTCTATGTCAAAGGATCTAAGCCGATAAACATTATCAGTTTCTTTTTTGGAAAAAAATAATGTGGATATTCCTTCTTGTTCTGTTATGACAGTGCGGCGATAGAACTGATCCAAAATAGCAGATAAGACACAATATTATCAATGGATAAATTCTAAAATACCAAAAAACACAAAAATAGAAGATATATGTGTCCAACATTTCTAAATGCTAATATTGCAATGCCATTATAGCAGATCAATATTCCAATATTATAAACTGAACAATACGATAAAAATGGACATCCAAACTGACATCAAAAATCACTGTTGAGGGAGTTACAATAGCATACAAGCGAGAACTAAATGATTAGGACAAATTAATATAGCACACCAAATAGATGAATAACGCTCACAATTGAATGCATATAAAGAAATAAACATCAAGTAGAAAGGTAGCGAGCATGAACCATCAAGAAAACATGTATTTCGTGATGGATGATGAAGCAGGCATTAGAACTTTGTGAATGGAATTGATACATTGACAAAGTAATGTTATATGTCAGCTAACAAGCTAGTGAACAAGAGAACTTATGTGAGATCGCTACTTTGAATTCAAACTGATTGGATCGTGCAAAACTCATGTCTTGGTGGATGAAGGGAAGTTAGAACCTTTGACTAAGCCAAGTCAGGACACTAGCCTTTGCTATTTGAATGTTGCATCTCTGGGCCAACAAAGATTCTCATGTTACAAAATATTAAAAATTAAGCAAGAGTAGGTTTATTTAATCTGAAATGTGTGTCCGTATCCTGTTGTGGTTGAAAGTCAAGAATACAGGTAATCAAGAACTTGTTTACCTTAAAAGCACAAGCACCAGGTATGGGTGTCTCATGCTAAAAGAAACTTGCATGGTAACCTGTAGAACTGAAGGTGAACTGTTAAAGAGAATATGAGTCCACGATACATTGCTTAATTGGTTGAGTGAGTGCTTAGGATCTTGAATGTCATGGGATTTAGCTTCGGATCATTAGTAGTATCATCTTGTACTAGAAAAACATATTATATGCTTTAGATAATAAGGGCCTAATATCAATAGAATGGAAGCTGAGTGTATCGAGCGCAACTTCAACAAAAAATGAAAATGAGGAACCAATCAAGATTAATGGACAAGAGATGGCAGAGTGCGAACAGTTTTATTTTTGCACAGCAGAGTGGAGAGATAATGAAATCACATGTAGTAGAATTAAAGCTATAGATTGAAGAAATTGCAAAGCGCTTTCAGGTAGTGACATGACCAATGCAAACTAAGACAACTAAGGAGAAAATTTAATGAAGTAACAATAAGGCTCAACAATATATGGCTCAAAATGTTGAGCAATAACGAGGATTCAAGCAAAAGAAATGAATGTTGCAGAGATGAGAATATTAACATAGAATCATGAGGAACGAGTACGTTAGAGATGGAAGTCGCACTAAATGAGGAAAATGGTAATAAGTCAGTAACTGATAAACTCCTGCCTATTTTTACCAAAAAAAAAAAACTCCTGCCTATCAGTCACTTCGAAGTAACATAACACCAAATACATGTCAGATTCAGCAATGTCATCATGTTGAAGTAACATAATGCAGAAGATACGTCAGGCCAAGAAAAGCTGTCCCACAAAGTGACAAAAGGAAAAATAACCTAAACTTTAAAAAAAAAAAAAAAGGAAAAAATTGAAAACAAACTAACATTAAAAGCTGTTATCCAGACAATCCCAACTCACAAGCCAATAATCGATAAGAAAAGTACAAAAGACATTGAGACTCGATTTATTGCTTAACAAGAAAAGCAAGCATCAATGGAACAACAGAACAGGAAAGTTTATAACTAGTATAAGACATTAAAATCCACCAATCTTGCTTGAAGCAGTCCTAGAAAGCAGATAGTGCATGTTGTTGATACTTAAGCATTCAAACAGTGGTCTATATAGCAACAGTCTGTTGTAAAAAGAAGACAAGACAATCAGCAACTGACAGATATAATGAGTAAGACTATGAACAGGTGATTGCGATAACCAATTAACAAAGAAGTAGCATATTATCACACGGAAAAAAAAAGTTACATGCTGCACTAGCAGTGAGTGCTGCTATCTACCAAGAAAGTAAGCTACAGAGAGAGCACTGTTCAACACAAGATTCTTGACAAAACTAATTTGAATTCCCTCGCTATGAGGGCAAAGGGCATGTCACAACATCAACGAGTAGCCCCCCCCCCCCCCCCCCCCCCCCCCCCGCGGGGGGTACCCGAAGCCTCCTCCTCCACCAGGATTACAGTTCAAGGAATCGAGAAAGCTAAAGGGCGTTGTAGCATATGATCATACAACAGCAATAGTACATATGGATTAAAGTTATATAAGGACTTTTAAACAACAGCAAGACAGAGCCTACCATCCATTCGTTAATCGTAATGATACCATTTTCATGGCTTCCAGGAAACAGAAGAGGGACGTGAATACACACCAGCAGCAGCAGCAGCAACTACATAGTATCCGGATCGTCCTTGCCATAAACAAGAGGGAATTCGTCAAACTGCTCCGAGAGATCATGGTCCTCTCCGATGGCCTTCAGAGACTGGTACACCTGATACATGGAAGACCTCTCGTTGGGCTGGGCAACGACGCACCCGAGAGCAACCTTCAAGAACTGCACGATCTCACCGTCATGTCCCCTCCCGCGGATTGATTTATCGATGGCATCGGCAATTCGACCGGCAGCAGCGAGCTGATTAACCCAATCCACCAAGCTCCCCTTGAACCCTTCCCCGGCCGCATTGCTGGTGATCTCCGTCGGCCTCTGCCCAGTGGCGAGCTCCAGTAGAACAAGCCCAAACCCATACACATCCCCCTTGGTGGTGGCCAGAGGATTGGTGGAATACTCCGGCGCCGCATACCCGAACTCCCCGAAATCCCCATTCATGAAGGGGCTCGTGTTGTGGCCGTCGCCGGATGACGGCCTGACAAGCCTCGTCAACCCAAAATCGGTGATCCTGGCCTCATAATCCTCATCAAGAAGCACAGCACTGGAGCTCATGCTCTGGTGGAGGAAGGGGACCTGGAATCCATGATGAAGCCAGGCAAGACCCCGGGCAGCTCCGACCCCGATCCTGAGCCTCGCCGGCCAGTCGATCTCCTCGCCGGCCGACCGGAGAGCCACCGACAAGGCACCGTTAGACATGTGCTTGTAGACAAGAAGCCTTTCGTCCTCCACAACGCAGAATCCAAGAAGGGGCACCAGATTGGGGTGCCGGAGCTGTCCGATCCGGCCCATCTCCACCCGGAACAGCTTCTCCGGCAGGATACAGCCATGGAGCCGCTTCACCGTCAGCGCCGAGCCGTCGGGGAGCACCGCTTCGTAAGAGGTCCCCGTCCGGCCGCTCCCAGCGGTGACGATGTGATCCGGGTGGAAATCCGCCGTCGCCGCCATCAGATCCGCCAGCTTGACCTTCACGATCGGCTTCTGGAACAGCGAGACCGGCACCAGCCGGTTGTGCGAGCTCCGCAGCCGCTCCGCCCACCACCGGCTCCCATCAAGCCTCTCCGCATCACGACCGTCACTCTTTTTCCTCCTCGAGGAGGGCGTGCCGGAGAAGCACCAGCGCCAGATGGCAAAGGCGAGGATCAAGGAGACGGCGGCGCCGAAGACGCCGGCGGCGATGATTATGATGAGGCTCGTGCGGGTGAGGCGGCGGCCGCAGCCGGATGAGACGGGGTGGCCGCAGAGGGAGGGGTTGTTGGCGAAGGAGGAGGAATCGAAGGAGGAGAGCTGGTTGGGGATGGGGCCGGAGAGCTGGTTGCTGGAGAGATCGAGCTTCTTGAGGCGGTTGAGCTGGGAGAGAGACGCGGGGATGGGGCCGGAGAAGGAATTGGAGGAGAGGAGGAGGGCGTTGAGGAACCGGCACTTGGATAGTTCGGGAGGGACGGGGCCGGAGAGGGAGTTGGAGGAGAGGTCGAGGGTGACGAGGAAGGGGAGCCAGTCGCAGAGGTCGGAGGGGATGAGACCGGAGAGGGAGTTGGAGGAGAGGTCGAGGGTGGTGGCGGCGCGGCAGTACTGAAGAGCGGAGGGGATGGTGCCGGAGAGGGACATGGATGGGAGGCTGAGCGCGATGACGCGATTCTCCTGCGGATTCCAGCACGAGACGCCGACGAAGTTGCACACGAAGCCCACCGTCTTGTTGGAGAAGTTCCAGTTGAGCCCGCCGTCGGGAGCCGACAAGGCCTGCTGCACTCCCCGGAGGCAGCGGACGTCGTCCTCGTCGGTGGCGACGGAGAGGACGAGGAGGAGCGGGAGGAGGAGGAGCGGGAGGAAAGAGATGGCCCGGCGGCGAGGGATCGCCATGGAGGCTGGAGAGAGAGGCTGCTGGACTCGGAAAAAGAGAAGAAGACGAACGCTGGCAGGAACTTGGAAGAAGGGCTGGGAGCCTGGGAGAAAGGGCGTCCGGCGCTGTGAAGGGGCTGGGGAGACAGCTGGGCTTTACGATTCGTGCCGGCGGTCAAATTTGACTCTGGCTGGAAGATTGATGGCAGAATGAGAGAGGTGGAGAACCACTGCTGCTTTTATTTATTTATTTATTTATTTATAATATAAGTTGCGTGAAATAGGGTGGAAGACCAAGAAAGTCGCACCCAGGAATCCACTCTATGGCGAAATTTATGAATTTAGAGAGAGAGATGAAGTATGAGCGAAGGGATGGTAATGGTGGTTTTCTTGGATTAAGAGTGACCACAGTCTCAGCCACCAAGGCCCAAGCTATGAGTAAAATTTAGATACAATAAACCAAATCTCGAGAAATACAATGCCGGTTTCATTAAGTTTATCAGCACATTGCTCTCTTTGTGGTAAAATAAGAGAAATCTCCTGGATCTTTCATCTGCAGTTGCTAAATGGCTATGGTGGTGCTTGGAGGATGAGCTTCCAAATGATTGATCAAGGGTTCAACTGAAACAAGGTACTATCCCATATGTCGCAACAGCAAGACTTTTCTTCCATCATTTCAGCATCCCGATCGGCATATCGTGGGACATCCATTGTCTCAAGTGTCAGGATAGGATGAAACCGTGACATGTTCCGTTCTATGAAAAAATCGGAACAGCTCCATCCTACAAAATTTAAAATTTTGATTAAAAATAGCTTAAGAAAATATTTTACTGTGCACTTATCGGACTATTACGCTTGTTGGTGTGACATATTTTGGTTGGCTTCATCTTTCATGCATGTGAAGTTCATGAAAGACTATAAAAGTAGGTTTTATAATTTGCTAACCTACTATAATTCATTTGCTTCCTTAGCAATCTTCATTTGATAACCTGCTATAATAGGATAACATGCTTGATAACCAAAATGGGCTTTTATTCTTTCATACTTATATTGGTAGCTGTGTGTGTCTATACCACTCCTACCCTTCTCTCTCTCTCTCTTTTTGTGTTGGTACAATGGCGGTTCATACTTGACAGATGTAAATACGGCCAAGCCTATCATTCTTTTTTGATGGTTTAATTACATGTTACAACTGCTATATTTCACAAACAATTATTTACAAGTTGCAACTATTATAATGAAGAAAAGTAACTGTTATTTTGGTTTCTACTTGACATTTCTAGATTTTTATAGTTAATGGATTGAGGGAAGCTTTTAAGGGGAAAAAAAAAAAGGCCAACCTAAAGATTGCTCTTTTATCAAATACCACCATCATGATTAGAACTTTTCATTTTTATGGAAATTATGTACCCTAACTTTAAGGATGATTTTACTATATTTATAGATCAACTAAAATGCAGTTGTCTCTATCTCTCCGAGTAGGATAAATAGAACAAGTTTTATATTAAATTCTTGTTGCCCATAAATATTTTATGGAACCCGACCACTTCAAAATATGAAAAAGATATGATCCTAGATCATGCATGTGTTAGATGCTAAGACTCCATCCACATCCTTTTTCTTTTTTTTGATAAAAGCGGCTACTCATATCATATAACTCTAACGTGAGTACATCTTACCAAATCACGGAAAAGTAAGAAATACAAAAGAAAGGAAACATCTGAAGCAGACGTCCAAAGAAAATCCCCGGAGTGCCGGGCGACATAGGAGGCGACCCAGTTTGCTGCCCTGTTTGCCTCCCTAAATGCGTGTGCTGCCTGAAAACCGCCCAACATCTAAGCCATCCTGCGAGTCTCCCGGATAAGGGGATGACCATCACCAAACCTATCCGCCCCTCGGATCCAATCGATCACCATGGAGGAGTCTCCCTCGAGGTACACCCGCTCGGCACCAAGTACCAACCTCGCATAGGATATATCCTCTCAGGCTACCCGCAGCTCAGCCCCGACTATTGTAAGCCTTGGCGTGTGCCGTCCTCCTCCTGCTATCATCCTACCAAGATGGTCCTTGATCACAAAACCAATCCCTCCAGTCCCACCATCCACTGACCTACTGCCGTCGAAGTTTACTTTGAGATAGCCAAGGGGTGGGGGTACCCAAGAAATAAGGGCAAACCGGAGTGCTGAAACAGCGTGAAAAGTACCCTAGGTGTTCTTAGCCATTCCAGAAGAAAACACATCGGCAGCCACCAAAACCTCCCTCGCATGTATCACCGCTCTATCCACCACCATCCTTGGAGACATCCTCCTCCCCTCAAACAGACCAGCGTTCCTGTCCAACAAAATGTAGCAGGACAAGTATACCATCAGAATCCCTGCCTCTGCAAACCAAGGGCTCCGCATGAAATCTCTCAGCATGCGAGTCACGTCATGCACCGAAACCATCGCGTCGGGTAGTGGAACCGGTGACCTCCTCCATATCTCTTGGGCTCTCGGGCACTGCAAAAGAACATGCTCGGTGGTCTACTCAATATATGCACAAGCCTCACAACATTGAGATATCCGCATGCCACGCCAAGTTAACAAACTTTTGGTTGGAAGACAGCCCCAAACCACCTTCTAGATGAAGGTGATCACAATCTTAGCCACCAAGCTATGAGTAAAATTTAGATGCAATAAACGAAATCTCGAGAAATACAATGCCGGTTTTATCAAGTTTATCAGCACATTGCTCTCTTTGTGGTAAGATAAGAGAATCTCTTGGATCTTTCATCCGCAGTTGCTAAATGGCTATGGTGGTGCTTGGAGGATGAGCTTCCAAATGATTGATCAAGGGTTCAACCGAAACAAGGTACTATCCCATACGTCACAACAATAGGATTTTTCTTCTATCAGTTCAGCATCCCGATCGGCACATCATGGGCCATTCATTGTCTCAAGTGTCAGGATAGGATGAGATCGTGACATGTTCCGTTCTACAAAAAAATCGAAACAGCTCCATCCTACAAAATTTAAAATTTTGATTAGAAATGGCTAAAAAAAATATTTTACTGTACACTTATCGGACTACTACGCTCGTTGGTGTGACATATTTTGGTTGGCTTCATCTTTCATGCATGTGAAGTTCATGAAGGACTATAAAAGTAGATTTTATGATTTGTTAACCTACTATAATTCATTTGCTTCCTTAGCCATCTTCATTTGATAACCTGCTATAATACAATAACATGCTTGATAACCAAAATCGGCTTTTACTCTTTGATACCTATATTGGTAGCTGTGTCTATGCCACTCCTATCTTTTTCTATTTTTATTTTTTTTTTTGGTACAACGGCGGCTCACACTTAACGGGTTTGAATACGGCCAAGCCTACCCTTCTCTTTTGATGGTTTAATTACGTGTTACAACTGCTATATTTCACAAACAATTATTTACAAGTTGCAACTATTATAATGAAGAAAAGTAACTGCTATTTTGGTTTCTACTTGGCATTTCTAGATTTCTATAGTTAATGAATTGAGGGAAGCTTTTAAAAGAAAAAAAAAAAAAGCCCAACCTAAAGATTGCTCTTTTATCAAATACCTCCATCATGATTAGAACTTTTCATTTTTATGGAAATTATGTACCCTAACTTTGAGGATGATTTTACTGTATTTATAGGTCAACTAAAATGTAGCTCTACTATCATTGTTGTCTCTAACTCTCCGAGTAGGATAAATATAACAAGTTTTATATTAAATTCTTGTTGCCCATAAATATTTTATCGAACCGGACCACTTCAAGATATTAAAAAGATATGATCCTAGATCGTGCGTGCTTAGATGCTAAGACTCCATCCGCATCCTTTCAGCAAGCTATCATGCACGAGGATCCCATGAGGCAGCTCTTTTCTACTATGGAGAGATGATGGTGACCCCTTTATTGTTTTCTTAGCTAATATAATAATGAACATGAAATTTTCGAGCAATTAAACCCACTATTAATGATTGTTTCAATGAAAAGAGAGCTTTCTGCAATTCGGAGATTTAGCGGACTTGGTTTAAAACTATCCTGTGTGCACATAAAATCCAGAGAGAAGAGGAAGAAAAGAAAGTAGTTCAGTTTACCTTAGATGAATTGAGCTTTTTGCCATTAATTAATGCTGGAAGCATGAGACAAATCAAGCCACCACAAGTATCTTACAAAATATTGAACAGTTGTGAACTCTCTGTAAGTATAAGATCCTTAGCCCTACTGGCTATTTAAAACCTTGCGTATCCCCTCTACCAGTGTTGCCCAGAGATTGAGGATGCAGTCGGCTATGTTCTTCTACATTGCTCGAGAGCTTGCAGGGTATGACAAGATGCCTGGAACCATGGAACCATGGCATTATTACTTGAACGTGTCGTTGGGGCATCTAAAAGAGCAATCTCAGAGTAGTAAAGTTGTTGTCAAGGTGTTCATCATTTGTTATATCAATTATCATGTCTGGTTGTCTACGAATGATTGTATGTTTGAAGGCGTGGATCAGAGTAGGAAAGCTCGGCTACGTGCCAACAAATTCATCTATACTACTTGTTGGTCTTTGATAGCTGGAGAAAATTATGCATCCCTTACAATAGTCCTTATATCCTCCAGGGTGATTTAATTCACCAAGGAGGATTCACCCTCTGGCTTCCTTAAGATTAACTTCGATGGCAGTGTATTAGATAGCAGGGTAAATGATGGTGTTGGGTTTGCTATCCATAACCAGACTTCAATGTTGATGGCAGCAGGAGGATATCATCTCTATGACATTACAGTTCTATGACACACCAACTCTAAGACAAGAAGGGCTTTTCTCCTTGTCTTGGTGCTTCCCTCCTTGTCTTAGTAATTCCAAGTTTCTTCATTGCCACAAAGTTGAATCAGACATAGTCCTTCAAGTTTCTTCATTGCCACAAAGTTGAATCAGACAACGCCCCCATTAAAAACAGACCCAAAACCACCTCTCCCTGGTTTCTCAGTGAAGCCCTCGCTCCCTCAGAAACGAGAGAAAAAAGAGTACGAGTCCTGGCTTAGTTTACGTTGCATGAAACTTTCGAAGCACCAGACAAACAAAATCACCATAACTACCATTTATACAAATATTCACAGGATGAAGGGCTTTTTGCTTATTTAAGCAGAAATCGGAACCAAATCATCACGCAGTCAATTACCAATGGGCAAAATACATGTAGATCTTATGCTAGCAAAGAAAGTACGACTTCAGCACCTACCATATGAGGAAAGAAGTTTCTGAACATAATTTGTCATACAAGGATCTTAGGCATCATCATTAGGGTATAAATAGCTACATTTTATAAACTTTGGCTTGGATGGAACAGCTACAGGAGCATCACCAGAGCATTCTAAAATCTGGCATAACTCACACAATATATAGATATGTCACGTATCTACCTGCAGTCTCACTGGGTCGGATGACCTGTACCACTTGTCCACGCTTCAGGCCATAGTATCTGGCGATCGGGTCGGTAACTTGAATTCGAGGTAGCTGGGAAAAAGCAGTCAGAACAAACAATCTATTAAACTTACATGGATCTATGATATGAAATTGAAAAAATGTGACAAATTTAAATTAAATCACAATAATCAATTACTGCAGGAACCTGCTATGCAATTTGCTGAGGCAAAAACAAAAGAATGCTAATAGACAAAGGAACGCTCTGTGTATTGCAGCCCTACATGCACAGAACGTCAGAGAAAAATATCTATTTAATAGGGTCAGCATGAGGGTCAGGTTTATGGCACAGCATATCTCGATGTGGCCAACAAAAACTGATCACATGTCATAAATTTGTTCAGTGCACATAGGCCTCCAGAATTTAAAAAAAGAAAAGAAAAAAGAAAAGTATTAAGTGGTGGTTTAGGATTGTATGGATCATGCTAATGGGCTGAAAGGTTCAATGTATAACTAAAGAACATGTCAGAGATGAAAAAAGGTTTAGCAATCAGCAAATTGGCAGTTTGGTAATACATGACTATGGTGTCAAGTAAACTATATACTTAGATTTGTCTGGAAAACTTGGGCAGAACCTGGTGCACTAACTACAAACTTGACAAGTAAATGCAGACTTTGGGCTTGGATTCATCTGGAAGCTTGCATATACATATACACGACTTGACAAAAGTCATTTAGCTGATTGTGAATGAAACAAAATACAACTAAATGAATGAATTGTTCTTGAAATCAGAGGTTATGTAACTATTTCATGAAAAATTATCTAGATGCTATCAAAGTTTCAACTCAACTTTATTTAATTTGGATTGGCAACATTAGCAGGCTAGTGTGCAACTGCATAAGCCTAGTCAATAATGCAGACTTTGTAGTGTAAGCATGCTTAACTGGTCATTTAGAAGATTTTACATTGAAAAGACAAACCACAAACAAGTTGCTTTGCCTTTCCTTAACATGGGTTCCATTAGTAACAAAAGAATCTCCAGTGAGAAGTCATTCCACTGCTAATCTCATAAAAATCAGGAATAACCTTTTTCTGGAGACCAGGTAACCCTTCGTTTCTGACATAACTGATTTTTTTTTTTTAAAAAAAAGCACAGTTTAGTATGTCAAGCACACAATATAGCAAGAACACAGATATTGGACCCTTTGGTTCTCCACACTTTAAAGAAGGGTATTTTTTGCAGCTTACAATTGTGAGCATGACATAACATATACGCTTCTTATTTTTTGATTTCGATGTGTGTGTGTAAAGTTGACAGCCAGTCATAGAATTTGCTCAATTCTTCAATGGGAACTTCTAAACGTAACGTCATGCTCCCTAGGCAATACCATATGTGATGGGAAAAGGCTTGGAAGATGAGAATAATGATGATCTAACAATGGCCGCACCTCCGTAGAGAAGAGCTCGAATACCTAACACATGATCCGAAGCTTCCAAGCAGCAAACATGTTCTAGCATCAATTAATATCTTAGGGAACAATCATAAAAATCAAAAACAAAACTGAAGAGTAAAAGTTAGTTGCATAAAAAAAGAACACATGATCACAAGGATGGCCACATAGACGATAGAACATACAAAGACATGCACTCCAAGATCCATTTAATGCGCCCCGGCTTACTAAAAGGTAAATACACTTCATAACAAACATGCCACGACATCATTTGGAAACTTATTATCTGATAAATTTAGATACAGATGCCTGTGGGGAGCAAAAGCAACAATAGGCGGCCAGGTACCTATCTATGTGCCAGCCTTAGCATGTGGATGGCCGCCCCTGCTCTGGACACTTGGAGAGCACCAGGCACCTAGGAGGTTTGGCTGCCAAAGTGCTTAGGCACCTAGGCAGCTGCCTGTGATAACCTTGCATAAATAAAAACTATGGATGAGCTTGCTCTAAATGCAATTTCTGCAATTATCACATCCTTTAATGTTTGGCATATCCAGATCAAAGCCAATATTAGTTACATAATTGCACATGCCGAGCAGTCAACTCAAGATGCAGTTATTCCCTTTTGGTGAAAGTAGATCCTGACCCTACTTCACACAGAAAATTATGCTAGGTCTATGTAGTCCTAAACAAGTAAGACCAGCCTCCATCTCAATAAAAATTTATTCTAGAACCCTCCACTACTCATACCATTCAACATGATAGCCTATTTGACAAAAAATGTCCTTCATTAGCCCATTATTTCTGGATATAAGTGTTTACTTCTCCAAAGTAACTATTTACCCCTCTAAGTTAATATTCACTCTGCACTTATTTTCTTAGCTAGGCAGAGAAGTGGATCTCTCAATATGTGTTCATTTGTTGGCGGAAAAGTGAACAACTCTAGATTAACTATTTATATCATTATATGATAATGTATTATTTTCAAGAAAAAAATTACTAAATAATGCAAGTGTTTAACTTTGCGATCTCAGGCAGGCAAAGAGTGGATATTTGATCAATTGTTTTTTCTGATCAAAGTGTTTACTTCTCCAACCCAACTGTTTACCCCTCTAAGTTAGTGCTTGACCTTGTTATGTGCATACAATTCTTTATTTAATTGTGTATAAGGATGCACAATGGGCATGTTTTCTCAGGCTCAGCCCATGTTACCCGATACTTGGCCCAAGCTTAGCCCAACTCATATTCAACCTAACATTGTGGCCCAAGCTCAGCTCAATGAGAAACAAATGAGCTCAGGCTGAAATCAAACAGGCCTAAGAGAACTTTCAAACTTCTGTTTTTTTGGTAACAAAACAAAGATGTACAAGGAATCCTCCCATCCACCTACACAATCATGACTATATATACCAAAATTGTTTACAATGATTTATGTGTATCATGTGATTGGAGAGATAGTCCCTTAAACAACACCGAGTATTGCTTATATTATATAGGCACGGTTCAATAGTGTATTTATTCTATATATGTACTATGCTAAGTAATATATACACCCATACAGTATCAGGCCAGGTTGGGCTGGGCTATCAGGCCCACAAAATGTTGGCCCAAGCTCAGCCTAATTCAAAGTTGGGTCAAAAATTTGGGACCTAGCTTCAGCCAACCCAGTTAAAATGTGGGCTGAATTGAGTGGCCCATGGGCCGCCCGACACAATGTGCATCCTATTTGTGTAAGTATTTACTTTTAGTTGGTTTAGACCAAGCAAAGAGATGTATCTCTCAATTTGTGTTTATTTGCTAGTACCAGCATTTACATCTCTAGATTAGATATTTATTTTGTTATATAATTGTGTATTGATTTCTATGGACTATGAGCAAAGTATGCTATTATACGAAATTTAACTGCTATCGTAATGGTGGACAACACTAGGAGATGCAAAAAAGGAGTGAGAGCTGGGGCCTAATGTAAGTTTTGGTTTAGAGGAACCTAGCACATTTCAGTAAAACTAAGGACCAAGACCCACTATTCCATTCCTCTTTTAGCAAGTGGATTATGCATGTGTTTTCAATTTGTTCTTTCTTCTTTTCTTATTCTTTTACTTTCTTCTCTCTTTCCTTCATCCTTCCCTCTTTCTTTCTCTCCTCTAGCATCTTTTCCATCTTTTTTCCTTTTTCTGCGAGGAGCACCTTACCTGCCATCCCCTTGGCCATGGTATGGGGCATTGATAGCCCAAGCCCCTCATTCTACATAAATAGAGATGCACATTGGGCTAGGCCAACCCATGGACCACTCGACCCTTCCCACATTATAAATGATGATCATATATCTTCATGGGTTGGGCTGCACTTGGTTCTTTGGCCCGACTTTGAATTGGCAGAGCTTGGGCCAATGGTTGCAAGCTCGAAGCTCAGCCCAACGTGGCCCAATATTTATGCAGTATAATACATACACGTATATGTAAATGTATATACGTATATGTATGTGTGCATATATACATATATATTAGGTATCATATTACGTATAAATGCAAACCAAAACTTGCCTATGTAATACAAGCGACAATTAATGGCCATTTACAGGATTAGTCCAGCAATCACATGATACACATAAATTATTGGAACAATTTTGCTATTATAGAACCATGATTGAAGAGTGGGTGGGAGGATTACTTACAATCTTTTATCTGTTACCAGAAGAGGAAGTCTCAAAGCTAATTTGGCCTAAACCGATTTTTGTCAAGCCCACTTATTGCTCATTGGGCTCAGCTTGGGCTACACATGTTTGGTTGATCACAGGCTATGCTGAGCTTGAGCCAAATATCTAGTAATGTGGGTCAAGACTAAGACCACCTTAGGCACTCAACCTGCCTGATATGTATTCTTATTCATAAAGTGGGGACGTCCAACATTGGCAACTAACCGTTTATCCTAGCTAGAATTAGTAACAAAATCAAAAGCTCAAAGCAGGACCAAATAGACCCAAAAAGGATATGATGAGACAAAATCTCAGTGGTTGAAGCAAAATCACCGAAAAAAGTAGATGGAGAGAACCCCTAGGGATCCCAAAATACACATATAATAAATCTTTAAGGTTTAAAACAATAGTAATTATGGTCCATCATTAGGCCCATTCACGCCTACATCAGCCTTCTCTCAATCTAAACATGCAATCCATGGTTAAGAATGAATCAGCTCTTCAGAATTATGCCAACTGTCAGCATGAAATCAAGCTTCTCCAAAACCACTCTAGACTTGCTGCCTAAATCGAGGTCTTCTTAAGTAAAACAGTGTGATCCAACTTCTGTGACAAAGATCTAATATTCCACCTTAGCAAGACTTTGACTTTTTGCCGCAGACAGCTTAACACTCTTGATCTAGTTCGCCATTGATCTCTCTTATCAAGCCAAGCTCCTTGAATATACTGATTTCAGTATTTGCATGCAAGTGGCATCATGCATCCAGTCCCAAGATTCTAGATTTGTATAAAGAGTTCAGAATTCAGATCCTCTCCGATTCAAGCGGAACAGCAGAGGGCCAGTTCGATAATCATGACGTCTATGAATGACACAACTCCATGATTGTATAGGCCTCATGCTGTACATGGGGCAGCGCACGGTGTGGAACCCATAGAATCCTGGCCACTGTGCCATACATAGGCAATCATGATCGTTGAACTAGTACACAGGCAGTCGTGATTGTTGAACTGGCCCTCTCTGGTTCGGCCTGAAATGGAGAGGACTCCAACTCTTGTATGAACTCAAGCACCCCCCTCGCTCCCTTCTATTCTCATCAGTAAGGCACAAAACGTATCATTGTTTAATCAATAATCTTAATTTTGAACCAACAACAATCATACTGCACCAATATATCCACTCCCAATCTATCCACTTAACCAGGGCTACATCACGTATGAGACAACAGTAACCAATCTCCCTTGCCCCCATCCATTTCAAGGTTGGTTTTACACATTCTATTTCACCATTCCAAGGGAACATCGCTCTTTTTAGGGCATGTCCAGATTTTCCTACAGGATTAGACTGAAAATCCTGTAGGATTCGTGGATTAGGCCGTCCATTTAAGTATAGCCATGTATCAACTAAACACCACCCAATTCAAATCCTGTGGAAAGAAAAAAAAAATAGAGACCTCCATAGGTCTTTTTTTTTCTTCTTGCAGCCTAAAGGCTAAGATCTAGGTTGGGCTTAGATAGGCTCTTAGAAAATGCAAACTAGATGGGCCAACAATCCCAATTCCTACAGGATTTTCAGCCTAATTCTATAGGAATCTCCAAGCAGGCCCTTAGTGAGTTTTTTGCCAATTCTTTATGAAAGCATTCATCTAGGGGAAAAACTTTCATCTGATATTCTTATAACTCCATTCTACCACCTTCATATGCACATCCACAGATCGACCATAGGTTCTAAACAGAAATATAACCAATATATGTTCTAAAGGAGGGTAGTCTTTCGACTTGGTTTTTACAATAGCTATTAACTTGGAGAAGGATGGGAGAAAAACCTCAACATCTAGTTAAAAATAAAGCACTGGTATGTTGCTAGCGTTGTTGCCATATTAATTAAAGTATGTCAAATAATTATCTAGAATTATCAAGCTGACACAACAAGCATAAAAACCAAACTAGCATATTATAAGCCACTGATCATTCACAAAGCAAGTTCTACGTAACTGAAATTTGAATCAAGAAAAACCATAAATACACATACGTAAGAACCCTTTTCAAAAGTAACAGCTAACAGTTCCATTATTGACTAGGCTAACCTGAATGGTGCACCCCACAGGCAATCCAATTGGTTAAAGCTAAAATGTTATGATTGACTTGCTTGGCTTATCATATTAGACAGCTGCTAGGGATAGGTGGTCTGCAAGAAAAAGGACTGGATTCAGCACAGTCAAATGTAACAAAAGAGAGTGGAGAGAGAGAGAGAGATCACTATTGGTACCTATTATTTCAATTGAGGAGCAAAAGGAGCTGGACAGGGAGATACAGTGTGGTCTGGTAATTGATTTATGAATCCAAATGTAGCCTGAAGGCAGGCATGTAGCATTTTCTTTTCCAACTTTACAAGCTGAACTGCAACTCGCTTCTTCGGATCTAAATGGCCATCTCTCAACTGGTAAACATATAATGACAAATGGCTCACTAATTCTGCAATTTAAAATAAGAGGAGTGGAGACTCTCAGAGTTATTACCATATCTTCATCCTCACTTAAGGTTGTAGGGTAGCCCGCCAACCTAGCCTCAAAATAACCAACAAGTTGGTCCAATACTGCTCGCTCCATGCATGGGCTCACCTGTACTAATAAATTGTAATAGTCATGAATACTATGATTCTCACTTACAGGAAAGATTGAATGGATCAGGAAAAAGAGCTTCCTAAGAATACTACTCATAATAACAATTAAGTTCGCTTCAGAATGTTTAATCTAGTGCATAAGAAGCTTACCAACCAATCTGAAGTAGAAAATAAACTAAAAAAAATAGCAGACTAATAGATGAACTGATAAGTCTACTCACATCCAACAATTTAAATGTAACCATGAAACAACAAAATAATGCAAATCTTGAAAGTTAAAAAAAGCTGTGGTTCAGTACTTCAATATTTAGAAATAAAATATTGATCAATAAAGCATAATAAAGGAATAATGAATCAACTGCGGCTGCTTACACTTAAAAAATCCTGCAGTATACTAGTATTATTATAGCAGGCATACTTCAAGATGGAGATCAGGTGATAAATAACTTAAGTCTGCAATTTGTAATTTGCTCCATAAACACCAATAGCATATTATTGAAGAAATTACCAATAACTACACAAAGTTAAATGTCTAAAAACAAAATGAAACAAAAAGCAACATTATTTGCATTTATGTAAAACCAAAATTGAAAGTTACATTATTAAAACAATTATGTCATTGTTTATTTTCCTAAGACAATTATTCATTGTTTGTTTCTTCTTAAGTTTTAAAGTATCACACAATCTGATGATTGAGAAATAATTAAGTAATTCTATTCCATAATACATCTGAGAAGTGGTTGCCAGCTCAGTCATATTTGTTTAAAAAATCTCTATATAAAATGATACCAAATTTAGGTGGATTTGTCGACTTACAGGGCAGATAGGACCTTGAGAAGAAATAACCGATTGCATCTCTGCTGGGTCTGAAACATACCCTAATCTCATATAAGGCAGCATTTCTGAGATAGCTTCTTTTTCTCTTCCCACATACACCTTGAAAAAAAAAAGGGCGCACGCTGTGATGCTCACTGCTAACCATAAGACAAAAATATTATATTACATACACGAAAAACTTGGACAGCCAGCTTTCCATTTCTTTGAGCAACCATTCTCTTTTCTTGGAATTGAGGATCTTCCATATTCAGGGATGCCTATATCAAAAATGACAAATACAAGAAAGTCACACCAGCTAAGTGAGAAAATGTAAAATTTACATGTGTGGGAACCTGGATTTCACCTCAACCACTACACGGTCATATGGATTATCTTCATCAACAAAACCATAATTGAGAAGTAACCTTGAATTTGGTTGCGGTCCACACCTATACAATCTATAAAGCTTGAGATGTCTATGCATAATATATTGCACATGTACATGCAAAAGTGGGTGTCTAAAAGCACTGGTAACCTATGGATGCAGAAGCAACCACCAGCAGAGTAAGCAACTTATACAGTGTGAGATAAATAGGATACCATACAACAATCGGTTCCCCAGCTTTATATGGACGATCAACCACCAACTTAACAGCATCGCTGACAGCAGTTAGCATTGCTTTGCAGTTGCTCTTGTAAGCCAACAATGGTGGCCCCAAAGGAACTAAGGCAAACCTTCGAGCCAAATTGACTTTCTGTTCTCAATTTAAAAAAGAATAAAAAACACGTTAGCATTTTATTTTATTCTAGAAAGCAATTTTTATCAGATCAACCACCACAGAAAAGAAAATACTGCAATTTGGCACATCTGCATGTTAAATAACATACATTTTGCTACAAAATTCTAAGATGTCAGGAAGGAAAATAAGAGTCATGTTCTCACAGTTTATGGAGACAATTTATAATCCAGTATGTCTCTCTTTTTTCCTCCTAAGGCAGGAAACAAGTGGGGCTTGTAATTCTAGGGTATTTCCTAACTCTTGCTGCAACTGCTTTCCATCATTATCACATATACAATTAGCTGATTCCAAATAACAATTGGACCCTTTAATGCAAACATACTCCATTTCAAAGAAGGACAAAGTGTGTTATGGACCCTTTGTTGCAAGGCACGATGAAGTTCAAAATCCATATTGTTCAAAAAAAAAAATTATGGCACACAACTGAGGATGGGTTACTTAGCATTAACAAGAAGTTTTTTGTTACATAAAAAAATCTTATACTTATTTTTGTAAGTGTGATCTAAGGAAGTTCTACAAGTGTTAAATAGGTAGAGCTTCTGAGAAAGTAGAGTAAATTACAAAAAAACTCCTAAGAATAGAGGTAAATTACACTTACATCAAATAGTTTGAAAAACCTATACTTACCCCAGTGAGATTTATTTTTATCCAACAATTTTAATCCATAACTTAACAGAACGTTCGTCAAATAGTTAACCCTAAATGGGAGCCAAACGTCACATCAGAAAAAATTTCAAAAATAGCCAAAATAACCTTAAGTGACATAATATCCACCCAAAGACATAAGAAAACATGTGCATGCTCCTCCCTACATAAGGGTAATTTTGACTTTTCACATGAGGTACATGATTCCGCTAATGCTGTCAATTTAACTGGGTGTAAGTGTAGGTTTTACAAATTAGTGGATGTAAGTGTGATAAACGTAAACTTCAAAGGGGAGAGTTTGTAATTTACTCAAGAAAGTATTTATTATTATTTTTGAGCAAGAAAGTATTCTTACTAAATAGTGAAATTTATGGTTATATTACATTAGCTAGAAGCCCCTTCAGGATAAGAAAAAATTTTGAGGATATGTAGATCAACTTTTATATAGAAATGAAAAACTATGGATATTCTTTCCCCCTTCTCCTTTGTTAGACATACTGTTATTTCTCTACCGTTAACAAAGTCCATCATGCCAAACAGAAACGCACGCACACAACAATATTCCCTATTTGCATTTATCTATCTTCAACATTGCATGCCTTCTTCATTCTCCATTTTTTTGATTCATAAAGCAAAACCGGTCTTATAATTGCCTCGTCAATTCTTCAACTCTCAAGAGTAATGGACAATTAAAAAACACTCCATGGGTGCTCCTCTACATAGCTCAACATTCTTAAACCTATTTAAAGATATTTATTTATGTTAAAGTCCTTGTGATTAATAGATAGTTTGTGCGGATCAGGTGCTGTACAAGATATATTGAAGATGAAAGGTGACATTTTATCTAGTCCAATGGGATCTTCAAATATGAAAACAATGATCTGGAAAAGATAGTAAAATAAAGTTGAAAGATTGAAACCATGACCAGAAGAAGGTGAATTCTCATCCCAGAGTCCTATAACATACCAAAGAAGAAAGAGAATAATTATAACTTTATTGTCTTGACCATGATAGCACAAGGTTAAAAATGGAATTCTAGAATTCAATGTCTTCTTCTAGATAACCCTCTCCCATAACCTCCTGACATGGTGTAAAGTTAATTTCAAGTCGCTTAGTGTCCACAATATGCCTTCTTTATCATGAATAGTGACAATATTCCATTTTTTTTATTCATGAGGCATTCCCCTAGCCTTCAAGATTACATTCAAAGAGTCACTAATAAATACATTCAGTTTGCTCACCAAGTCTCCATAATTATTGAATATCTATCTGATTTTAAATCTTACCTCTCTTATACTTGTTAAAATCCCCCTTGTTCCAGTTTGCCGATTGCTAATGTCTCTTCTAATATTTCACATTCATGAGTGTTCAGTTTATCAAGAAAAATAAATGAGGAAGTATATGTAACTCAAAAAACTTGTGCCTTCATACATCTATCCTACCAAAAGTTTTCTTTCTTCCAAAAATGCACCTAAACATGATTCTATTCTGATTTATGCAAATAAAAGAAATATATTTGACCGTGGAATATTTTGTTTCTTCCAGGTAAAGTCAGAATGAAGCATTGTATGGGAACCAAATAGTCATCCTATATGTTGCATATATATTCTAGATAAGTATCACAATTTCACGTCAGATATGCAGTATGTTGTCCCAAGTTTCCAAAAGGAATGATGAGCATCATATTGTTTGGGAAAAGAAAAAGATCAAAACATGTACCACTTGTGTAATAAAATACAAGGGAATATCGACTGAACTCTTGTAGCATCCCTCCCCACAACCTCACCTCCACCGAGAAAAGGGAGGAAAGGACAAAAGAAAAGGAATCTCAGACTCAATCATCAACACCTCATCTTCCAGACTTAAGGATTTGGTTATCCAGAAAATAGGCATAGCATCACCAGACTAAACGTGTCAAGTCTATATGTTTACTGGTTTTGAAGAGTGAAGTTACATAACTTATCCTTCTTAGGTGAAACAATCACTGAACTTGACCTTTATTTCATTTGAACATTTTACTGCCATTATATACTTAACCATCATCCAAATAAAACATAAAATTTTTCAGCTTTAAAAAGTATAGATACCATCATATCATGCAAAAGTGATATCTGAACCTGCATTTTCAAAAAATATGGATACTTTATGAGAAATACCTGCAAATGAACAACACAAGATTGAACTGCAACGAATGCCTGCTTGAAAATCTCAAACGGAAAAGCTTCAGTGGGAATGTCAAAAGGGTATTGCTGCATAGCACTGAAAACTATAAGAACGACAAAAGCTAGAGCTTCAAAATCCAAATCAAAGCATCACACATGAAGTTTGAAAGAGACAAGACCTGGAATAATGAGCCAGCCATGAACCAGACTGTATCAAGCTCGTTGTACTCTCTCTTTATTCCTTCATCCCTTTCAAGAAGTTCAGCCTAAACCATTGGCATCATATGACTTTGTCAGTCCCTTGATCTTGTTAGAACTTTGGCACTCAAGTTAGACTCTCTAAGGATCATTATTCAAATTTCAACATCTGACTGAAGGCAACTGTTGGTAGTTTAAGCCAACAAAAAACAATTACCCTTGTAGGACTGCCATCCAGGTAAGCCAGTTCAGTTTCAGACCATAGAAGTGGTGATTCCACAGCTAGCTGGCCTCTTCCTTGTTGACGATCAAGCTCCCTAATGAAGGGATACCAGAAAGACTTTTTGCCCTGTTTTTTCTCATACATGAGATATAGTGCCAAGCAGGCTAATTCTGATAGCTTGTTTGTTGTTAAGAGTTCCGCTGCACAACACAAAAAGTTGACTAACGCCATGTTTATCAATTAAAGCCAGCAGATATGAGTGTTATCTAGATGATTCCTAACTATCTAAGTTTAATGACCAAGAAAACAATAACCACAGCCAAGTCATGTTTCCTAATTAAAGGCTCACTATTGCTTGATACCATGATTGTTATTGCCTTAGTGGTCATCCTCACACGAGAGATGGAGCGACTGGGGACTTCAAGCACTCTATCAAGCCCATATTATCATAAAATGAAATCAAGTGTGGTATTCAATCTGCCTTGGAGTTGCAAGATCATGTCAAGAGATATCAACACCACAAACATTATAAAACAATAATATTCTCTTATAAAAAGGATGACTAATAATAAATAAAGAAAATTAATAAAACAAAGTGAAGTTACAAGAACTATCCTGGTTAGTTGATGCCCTCAAAGTTAAATGGGTCTATGATTCTAACTGTGAAGTGCCAAGAGAATTTTCCTACATATGGGAGCTTGAGAATTTTGCAAGCGGTGAATATGAGTGAAGGGGAAGGTCATTTTTCGTTTATCTTCAGACTTCAGGAACACGAACATTTATAGAAGTCGTGTATGCGGAGGGAGGCAGCTCATAAGACGTGCACCAAATGGCTCGATGAAACAGAACACAATTTGACATCTAATTGAGGCCTTGACACCAGGTCATCAAGCTTTTGGTGAAGTTTTCACTTGAGGGTTTTAATATCTGAAAATGCAATTGATCAAAAGCTGATCTTTATAGCCCAGAAATATTTTATAAGTTTTGCATTGGGAACACCTTCTGAAAGGAAGTCAATGAAGGGATCTGTTAGGAAGATAATGCTGAATAGTGATGTCAGCATATTAACCATTGAACCGAGACATGATGCTATTGCCTCTCGAGCAGATTCCAGTTCCATCAACCATACAACGCAAAATTGGGCAAAATGAAGTGATTAATAGAGAAAAGGCAAAGAAGCATAGATCCCTTACCAATCGTCTCGTTTCCAAGAACTCTATCCAGAGTTACCACCAAAGAGTTCGGAATTGAGAATAATACATCACCAGCCTGCCAAAAAGACCCAATTTCACTACCCAAGAACCAAAGAAAGAAAAAACCCATTGCGATCCAAGATGCATGTAAACTACCTCAATATCTTCGCTTGCCGCGATATAATGGATCGACCGGCGCCTCCCGTCATGAGAAGGCCTCTCCTTGAGAACCACCTTGCACGGCGGCAAGCCGTGCGCGTGCAACCAAGACTCGAGATCTCCGGCCTCCAGTCCTTTCCCGCCTCGGAGCGCATGCGAGCTCCCTTCCTCCCTCTGCGATCCGGCGACCAGGGTCTCCGCCGCGCAGGTCAAGCACAGGTTCCCGCGATGTCCGGATCGAAATGGAGCGAACAGCGTGGGACTTGGGAAGGCGCCGGAGAGAAGGGATAGAGGTCGACAAGAAGAGGACCGAATGGGAGAAGAGAAGCAGGGGGTGAGGAGGCGAGCAGCGTCCATGGCGATCCTTATGGTTAGGATTAGTGTTAGGGTTGCGAATGGAGGAGAGGGATGGGGTAGCTTAGGATATGGGAGAGGAGGGGAGTGGCCGGTGGCGTTGCTGTTGATGACGAGGGGAAGGCACGGGTTGGGCGCGGATTTTTTTTTTTTTTTTTTTGGTAAATCGGCCGCTCACACATGACGAGCGTGAAGCTGGCCTACAAAATCAGAAAACAAAATGCTACGCAAGGACGCAGGCACAGCATCGTGGCTTGTCCAAAGAAAATCTCCCGAATAATGAGCCGCGAAGGAAGCAACCCAGTCAGCCGCACCGTTTGCCTCCCGATATACGTGCGAGGCTTGGTAGGAGGCAGTCTCCCCCAACGCTCTACGAATATCGAGAAGCAGCGGCCGGTCGTCGACTGAGTACCCCCCTCCCCGGATCCACCCAACCACCGTGGTCGAGTCTCCCTCGAGAAGGAAGTGACCCTCACCAAGTACCCGCCTCGCATAGGAGACACCCTCCCAGGCCGCCTGAAGCTCTGCGATCGCCACTGATGAGTCAAAAATCCTGCGTCCACCTGCCGCCACAAGTCTGGCATCATGATCCCTAATGATAAATCCCACACCTCCGCAGCTCCCATCCGCTGATACACTGCCATCAAAGTTCACCTTGAGAAAGCCAGGGGGTGGGGGCACCCAGGATACAAGTATCGTCCTGGACGCTGCAGTAGCAGAATGGGGGCCCCAGATGTCCCTAGCCAACCCAGTAGGTGTAGACTCAACAGCGCCGATGATCTCCGCCGCAAGCCGTAGAGCTCGATCCGCCACCAACCTCGGATGGTGGCTCTCACCATCGAAAACCCATGTATTCCTCCCCAGCCAACAGTGATAGGCCAGGTAGGCATCACGAGTCCCCCTCTCCTCGCGTACAGACCCCCGGACCGAGGCCTCCAAGTGACGGAGGAACTCCTCAACGGACGTCCACAACTGCCTCTGGTCGGGCTGAGCTGAAGCATGTCTCCATATCTGGCTAGCTCTAGGGCACTCAAAAAGAACATGATAGATGGTCTCCTCTGTCGCCTGACAAGCTCCACATCCGGCCTGGACCCTCACTCCTCGTCTCACCAAAACCCCACAAGTAGGTAAACACCCCCAAGCCACCTTCCACAGGAACAAGGCCACTCGAGGGTGAATGTGCATCCTCCAAATCCAGCCGCAGTCCATCTGTCTCGCAGAGGGCCCTCTACCAATTGCTAAAAGGTCCCGAACTCTCACAGTCGTCCCACCTGTCCTGCTCCATACCCTCCTATCCACTGCCTCCCCCTCCGGGATCGGCAGAGCTAGGACGCGCTCAACAAGGTGCTCCCCGAATACCTGTCGAACAAGGCTCGTGTCCCACCTCCGCTCCCCCTGGGCAAATAAGGCACACACTCTACGTCCCTCCATCCAGCCATGGTCAATCTCGGTGGGCCACCCCTGCAAAGCTACCTCAGCCAACCATCTGTCCTCCAAAATGCTGATCGACCGCCCATCCCCAATCTCCCACCTGATCTCTGGCAACACTCCTGGGGCGCGAACGCAGATCTCTCTCCAAATAAAGGAAGCTCCTCGGCCAGTACGTAGGACGTAGTGGGGGCCAGGGTCCCCGTACTTCGCCCTCAACAGTGAGCCCCAAAGGCCCTCAGGCTCTAGAAGAAACCTGGCTGCCAACCTGGTCGCCAATAACTCCCTCCGCTCGACCAATGAGTGAATACCAAGTCCTCCCCTGTCAGTCGGCTGGCAAATAGACTCCCAAGCCACCAGGTGAACACCATCTCTGCCTCCCCGCCGTCCCCAGATGAAAGTGCGAAACATCCTCTCCAATCCCCGGATCACAGCAAGAGGGACCAGGGTATTGGAGAGCAAATAAATGGGGATAGAGCTCAACACTGACCGTACCAAGATGACTCGGCCCATCATCGACAGTGCACCCGCCTGCCAACCCTCCAAACGGTGGGTGATGCTCCGCTCCATGGATGTACACTCCCTTCGACGTAGACGGCGTCCCGTAATAGGCACCCCGAGGTATGTAAGGGTCCCCACCTGCTCTCCAATCCCTAGTAGGCTCATAATAGACTGCCTCGCCCCATGGTCAGTCTTCGGGCTAAAGAAAATGGCAGACTTGGTCAGATTGACCTGCTGCCCCGACATACCACAATATGCCCCCAAGATCCTACTAATGGCCCGGGCTGATCTGCTCGTCGCGCGGGCTAATAGTATACAGTCATCAGCGAATAGCACATGCGAAACCCTAGCCGTCCCGGCCCCCGGGCCATAGACCTGCAACTCCTGCTCATGGACTGCCTGTCTGAGTGCACGGGACAAAGAATCTGCACATAGAATGAACAAAAGTGGTGACAAAGGGCAACCCTGTCTCAATCCTACCGACGACTCGAAGAAGCATGATGGTGAGCCATTAAACAATAAGGCAAAGGACGGGGACAATATGCAACCGAGCACCCATCTGACCCACTGTGGGTGAAATCCAAATCCCTCCAGGCATCGCCGCACAAACTCCCATCTCATCCTGTCGTATGCCCGCTCCATATCAAGTTTGACTCCCATTAAGCACCTGCACTTAGGCGCTTTCTGGAGGTCAGTCATGAACTCATGAGCAATGAGGATGTTATCCGAAATGGAACGCCCCCCAACGAAAGCCCCCTGCTCAGGGCAAATGAGTCTGGGTAGGATACCCCTCATCCTCTGGACTAGTACCCTCGCCACCACCTTATACAGGGTGGTACACAAGCTGATCGGTCTGTAGTGGCTCGGCTCAACAGGGTCCTGTCTCTTCGGAATCAGTGTAATGAAAGTCCTCCTCCACTCCACAGGCATCGCTGTCGACACAAAAAACTGCTGGACTACCGCGGTCACCTCCTGTCTGACTATGTGCCAATACCTCCTGAAAAAGACAGGGGGGAAGCCATCTGGGCCCGGGGCTTTGTCCTCGCCCAAAGACCAAAGGGCCGACTGTACCTCATCCCCGGACACTGGACTGACCAAAGCTGCGTTCTCCTCCACTGACACCTGCCTCCCTGGTACCGGTCCGCATGCACCTCCATCTGTACCTCCAGACTCGGTCCATCTATCACGAAAAAACTGCATCAAGGTCCTCCTGACTGTCTCCTGATCCTCAGACACCCGCCCACTGCTATCCCTAATCCGGCCAATCCGGTTCCGATGTCTCCTGATGATGGTCGACTGGTGAAAGAATCTGGTATTCCGATCCCCCTCCCTAATCCACTGGATCCTGGACTTTTGCCTCCAAAACACCTCCTGCTGCCTCAAAAGGGAAGCGTGTCCAGCCAGTAGTCCCCTGAGCTCCCCCTGATCCACATCTGAAAGACTACCCCCTCTGTCCTCAAGTGCCTGTAACCTAGTGATGGATGCCTCCGTCTCCTCCACCCTCCTGAAGATATTCCCCACCTCCTCCTTATTCCACCTTTGCAATCGGCGTCTGGTTAGCTCAAGTTTCCGGGTAACCCTATACATCACATCCCCCCTAACCGGCATCTGCCACGCCTCTCTCACCACCTCCCACGACCGTGGGTAAGACAACCATACCTTCTCAAAGCGAAAAGGACAATGAACTGGAAAGGTATAAGAGGTACTCACCAATACTGGGCAATGATCAGAAGCAATCCTGGGCAGGTGGCGCACCAAGAAGTCCGGAAATCTCTGAAGCCATCCGGGCGTCGCGTACGCTCGGTCAATCCGCTCCCAAACACGTGCCATCCCCAGCCTGTTGTTGCACCAGGTGAAGCGCGGACCAGTGAAACCAAGATCCGCCAGCCCATTGGACTGTATAAAGTCCTGGAACTCTCTGACCTCAATGTTGTTGGAGAAGACCTTACCCCCTCTCTTGTCCTCCGGGCAGTCAATGCAATTGAAGTCCCCTGCCATTATCACAGGGTGGCCAAGCTGAATGAGGCTGGTGGCCTCCTCCCACAAGACTCTCCTCTCCCGATGGTCTGTACTGGCATATGTGGCTAAAATGACCCACGGAGGCCCAGCCCCCTCAGAAATAACCAGGATCACCTGTTGGTTGCACTTGTGGAATACATCAATGCCAACACACCCCAACCTGTTGGGCGCGGATTTTTGTTGGCTTGCCCGGCACGAGGGATAAGGAAGGGGCCTTCTAACAAACTGCACCTACGCGGGCGCCCTCACCCTCTCGCCTTCTTGAAACGAATTTTGATGAGAGCTAGAGCTACTTTTTTGATCAGAAATTAGAACTCTAAATTTATTGCGGCCATACTATTTCGAGCCATTAGTCATTGAGGCAGGGCTGCATGAGAGGGCATCTTCTATATGAGATATGTGCTAAGGTTTGGGAGCATCATCTTTAAAGGAGACTCAACCGTGGTGAGCCGGTGGATATGGGATGAGGAGAGGGAGGATCTGAACACCCATTTCTAGGCGACATACAGTGGCTGGTGAGGAAGTGTGATGTCTTCTAAATCGTGCATGTTTACCGTGAGGCAAATAGAGCTGCTGACTGAATCGCCTCCTATGTTGCTCATCACTTTGATGAATTTTTTTGGACTTAGAGTTCTATTATTCCTCCTCCTCTGAGTTACTTTCTTTCTTTCGACACGGCTAGCTGTACTCATGCACGTTTAGTGGGGGCAACCGGTGTACCAAAAAAAAATAACGAATATCCTTTTTAAGAGTGTGCGAGACACGTGGCACCGAGATTGATCCCCGCAGCCTCTTGTTATTGTTTGTTTTTGCGTCACCAATAACCCCTTTTTATTTGTAATGCTGGTGTACGAAGAAGAAGCTGTACAAGGTTACCACTAAGCCAAAAACCCAGAGATGGTACTGGAAAGAGAGTAGAGAATGGAAATCAATCCGCAAGCATATCACAAGGGAGATGAATGAATAAATAAGAATGCTTCTAAGGACTACTGGGGAGAGAGAATTTGTTTATTAAATTTTTTTTTGTATGAATGGCCTCTTAAATATCGATTTTGCATGAATACCTTTTCAAAATTAATTTTACATTTATACCCTCATAAAATATTTGTTTTGCTATTCTATTATTTTTTATTCTTATTTTTTGCATATGTAACACAATTAAAAAATTAACGGTTTCAAACTAAAATTACTAAATTACCCTTAATTGGTAGACGTGCAAAAATAAACATTTATAAAGGTATACAATCAAATAGCAACTTTACAAGAATATTCATACAATTTTGTATATTTAGAAGAGTATCTATGCAAAAAAAAATTCCTAGTAGATGGAAAGAATTTAGACACATTAATTAATGTGATAGCCTTCATAATCTTGTATTTATTAGTTAATATCATAGCTATTTATTAGTTAATAATTCTACATTTATTAATTATTGTTATAGCCGTTAGAGTCATGCATTTATGCTTTTAAACAAGTAGGATGAATTAATACATCATTAATTAACATAAGTCTCAAGATCTTAAGTGCTTCTCTTGTATTTACAATTTTGAAATAGTCAAAGAAAGATTAAAAGCTACAGAGAAAATTGTACTCTCTTTGCAAGGTGACATGTTCACAAAGAAGGGGATGTCGATGTTCTAAAGAAAGTAAAAAAAAGGCTCGATTTAAGAAGCTTTAGTTCATTCATATAAACCACATATATTGTATGGGTTCAAAATGGTTATGGATGGGACTTAGGATTTGGTAGTTTAGCTATTAGTAGTTTTTCTCCTGATTCTGTATTTTATAGATTTGAACAACCTAAAGGAAGTCCTCTTAGAAGACTTTGTTAAGTCATTGTTACATTCTTCACAAGTAGAACATATATATTCCACATAATGCTTCTCTCCTTTATGCGCTACCTAGTGAGACCTCGGTTACCAAAGAAAGCCAGAAACTAGAGTACGCTGCTGAATTCAAATATAAAGCCATGTTGCAATTATAAAGCAAGTATATATATTTCATTATATGTTTTAGATAATAGTATTATATAAGCAAGTGAAAATGATATTGTGTAGAGGTCATCAAATATAACGCCACATTGGAATGCAAGCATAACAAGCATAATATAAGGTGGAGCAGTAAATATTTTTGGTAAATAAAAATTTATTCATATTTTGCAATCAAAAAAAGATTATCTTATTGCAAGAATATCGTCTTGATCATTATAGAATAAAATACATTGCTAGAGAAAAAAAAGATCCATATCCAACATAATCTCCACTGCTCCAGCAAAACATGCGATCAAATATGCAATTAGCAAAAAAAATAAAAAAAAAATAAGTATGACAATTAACTCTATATCAACCAATAAATTATATTTACTAATAATACTAAAAGTGATCCAAATAACTTGAAAGCAAATAAGTCGCAAAAGTTGGGTTAGGTATATCCAATCATATACCAAATAGTAAACATCAATGAGAGAGAAGAGAGGGCAAGGTGACATTGGAATAACTTTCTTTAAGATGAACACTGGTTGGAGTCTAGCAATTGATCTTTGGACTAGCTTCCGCGGCCAAGATATAAACAGTGAGGAGAGATTCGAAAGATGGATCGAGTCTACGACCAGATTCGGAAGAGGAGAGATTTGGAAGGAGGATTTTTTTTTAACATTAAATATTGTTGTTTCAGGAGATCATGGAAATAAAGCATCGCGGGAGAAAGAAGGCGACGCAAGCGAGATGATCGGGATTGTGATCGCGAGAACGGGACCCCAATTCCCAATAGGGACAAAAAAGTAATTTTAAAATTTTATTTTATTTTTAATTAATATAAATATGATTTTTATTAATGGTGTTAGAAGAATCGTTATATTAAGAGTGTTTGTGTAAAAACAGTATTTTATGAGGGTACATATATAAATACATATTTTAAGAAGGTATTCACACAAATTTAAATTTTTAGAAGAATATTTATGCAGAAAAAAAAACCTTGTTTATTTCATGAGTAATAATTGGATTTGGGTGAATTATCGGATCAAAGCCCATGTTGATATACCAAACCTAATTCAGATCAAGGTTTCCAATAATGGAAATCTATTATTATGGACTGAAACTACACAATCGTTGACCGTTATAATCGTTAATCATGGCAGTTGATAAATCACAGAAGGCCATGACTGGAGAATTAGCCTTTCCGGCCAATATCCATGTCGACAAGTATCCAAATTCACACCTTGACATCCAAGTGACTCGGTGGGCAGGCGATTTATAGTAATACTTATTGGATTTTATTATAATAGCATAACAATCTTTTTTAAATTTTACTTTCAATCTAATATATGGGGCCATAGAATCTTTAGGAGTATAATGGTATAAGAAGAAGAAGAAGAATGCGAAAATTTTATGATGAGAAAAAAACAAATTGACAAATTGTGGAATCTTCACTAATAAACTAATACTTTATAATTCCATATTACAACCTTCTAATTTGCAAGCTATATAAATAACATCCCCCGCAATATGACCCCAAACATCTTCTAATCCTAATCCTGCCAATTAAAGAACTCCCGATATGACTAAAATTTTAAAATCAAAAGAAACTCATCATTAGATTACAGTCGAAACTTTTAGCCAATTTTTAACTCAAAAAAATTAAAATTTGACTAAGGTCATAATATACCATTTGTAGAGTGCTCGAAGAAATTTGTAATGAGACTAAAATTTCAGACCCGATATATGTAAGAAAGTCACTCCTTCAAGAAGGATATTGGTTTAACATAAGTTGCAATATGCTTCTATTGACAGATCTAGTGTATTTCTAAATCTGTGTTACATCATAATCCCTGCTGTACCTCCATTTATATGGATTCAACTACTCATATGGGGCATGCCGACACAAACAACATGCCATGCCAAAATAAACATGATAATATTTGTAATAAAAAATGTTAGACGGTTAAAACCTTATTATCCATTGACTTTATTATATTCATTAAATAAATGCTTTCCTGATTAATTATAAAGTGGTACCTAATGCAATTTGTATCAGACTAACCCATGAGATACAGAGGAGAGAGAGAAGGGGGGCGGGGGATTCAAGAATCTCTAGTTGAAACCTAGTCCTTTTCAACTCAAATCGTCAACCTGCTCTCCAAACACCGCCATTAGTCATGGATTCTCCAGTGTCGTTAGTCCTTTTAACTCCAATCCTCAATTTGCTTTCCTTGCCGCCCTTACCACCGCCCTTAATGGAGCAAGGTTGTCCTCTCATCACCCCATCAAGCCCCCAAACTCTTGCCGCCACCATTCTCTCCCTTAACCTACCCACTCTCCTGTGATATGGACCTTCGAACACAGTGAACCACCCTCATCTCCTCCTTGGGTCGAGGGTGAATAGTTCATGAAAAAAAAAAAAAAAAAATACATTTCTTCACACAAATTCACCATAGAGAAGTTCAAAATAATGAGAGGTGAATGATCCAACAGTAGAGTCCCATAAAAGAAAGTGAATCCTTCTACCATGCAAAAGATACAATCCCAAATTCCCAATCCTTTCTGCTGTAACAAGTGCACTCAATCAGCGAGCACCCACGGTAGGCCTTATCACCTCCACGACTTCCAACGTGACCCTCAGCAGCCTTCACTTCCATCAGAAGGTATTTTATGTTGGCCAAGGGGTTGAAAGAGAAGAAGAAATTTATGAACTTCGGCATAGGATCAAATGATCGCCCTGACCAGCGAGTTGCATCTTGTACGACCAACCAGCTTTGAACGGTTGAACCACACAAGCTAGCAGTTTAAATAGAATTCAAATATTTCCAGGTTTTCTCTCGACCTGCCCTGCAATGTCTAGCAGGTTGAACCAACCATGTTGGCCAAAACTCAACATTGATGCACACGATATTTTTTTTAAAAAGTATTTGACTATATGCAATTGAGATGCATCTCTAAGCTTAATCTGATATCGAGACAACAAAAAAAAAAAACATATAAAAGGAACAATATAATAAGATAAAATGAATATAATTTACAATCATATTGATAAAATAAAATTATCACTGCTCATTCACCTTATCATGTACATCAGAATTCATAATTATCATGTCACCATAAAATAACCCAATCTACACATTATTAATTCAATATCACATTAATATTTTATGGTAGCTTACTCATATACTGCACTATTGCATCATATGCAATGAGCTCACTTTACGATAATATACTTGGGTATATATTACATGAACAAATCTCATAATATAATCATTTATGCTATACAACTCTTACAAAAGTATTTTCGGAAAAATGTATTCCATATTCTATAGTATGATAAACTACCGTCAACACAACAATAGATATAATAATAATAATAGTAGTAGTAATGATTATGATAATGATTATCATTATCATTACTAAATGCATACTCAAAATCCTTATTACCAAATTATACAGTTCAAATTTTGGATACACATCTATGGATTAAATCTTTATTTCAAAGTGATAACTCCCACACAACACCGTAATTCAATAATATGAAAATTTTGAACGTAGTTTTGGAACAACTGCTTTCGGCCTGTAACTCTTGAACAAAAATCTCTCACCACCCAAGACTGTAAATTAAAGCATGATCAGTTCAATCATAGTTGGAACTATAGTTTTTGCCTTATACAGAGCGCTATGCATTACATGTATGTTAGTTTGGCAGTTTCAAATGGAACTACGGAAAGGCCAATTTTTAAGGCCTCTGTATTAGGCGAGGTCAAGTACAGAACCAATGCCTAAAATTGAGTCATACAATTTCCAACAGCGAGCTACTGGCAAGCTTACGGATAAGAAAATAATGCACGAAATATTCATAACAGTATTTTCTAGTCCCTCGATCCTGCCTTGAGACATCTTAGCCCTTGAAGCCAGACGCTTCAGCCTGGAACTCTTTGCAATAAACTAATACACTACTGAACAAGAAAACAAATGTTTCAACATGCAAGTTCAAATTCTAATCAAATATTGCAGATCAGTTGTTAGATTAACAATGTCAAATAATCCTGCACCTTTAACCGGTCTAACATGCAAAATTAGCAACTCACACAAAGTGTCTCATATACAAACTCCTGATATAATTCCTCATCTGATTTCAAGCCAATAAATGATTACGAGAAGAAAAAAATAATAGTACTTGACAGAGCCAGTAATATTGGTGCTAATTGGAACCAAAGTGACCATGATGGACTTCAAGCAGATATTGTCAGATGTGAGCAAAGTGCATCAACGAAAAAGTCATACCCATCAGATTAAAAATATCTTGTGCTATCGTGGCTGAATCCAAAAGACGGTGAGAAGCTTTCTATACATGAAACGATCTGAAACAGGTTGTAAACGACAGATTTGTAGCTGGTATAGGACAGCCATTAGTAACTATTGCACGCTTTTAATCAGCATGAAATAATGAGTATGGGGTATTCATGCATCTCAAAATGAAAGCTGGTCTTTAGTAGACCTTTTTCAACTTTTCAAAAAGCCAAAAATTTGTTTCGAAATTTTTACCAAGCATCTTAACATTATCCAAAAAACTTCTAGCCCTCTAAAAATAAATTTTTGGCCCTCCAAAAGCAATGCCAAATGGACCCTTGATCCTGCTTAGCATTTTAGAGCCATATATACAGCCCAATTTCGACCATTGCCCATGAAATAGGCTCAAGCTAATGGCTATATTTGATACAGGTTTCCCATGAGTCTGGTATGGATAATGGTAATGTTAAAATGTTGATCATGTTATAATTATTGTTGAAGTACCAAGCAATAAGCATTAATTGTTAATTGTTGTTGTTATTATATTCTTATTATCCATCCAAAAAAAATATTACTATCATTGCAATTGTTATTATTGCATCTAATGTACTATATTTATTTTTAAATAGTAGAAAATAGTAAATACATGCAGTCTGCATGCCGCATATCCACTATGCAGTCTCTTGACCACCCATATACCACAGCTGCCTTTTAGAACACAGGTTTACAGTACCACAGAAACCCGCACAAAAATCTTAAAAGTCACTTCAAGACAATTCTAATACCTCAAAGCTTCCCTAAACCGCCACCAAGGTGGTAGCCTAGTGGTAAGGGGGCGATAATTCCGCCCAAGTTGCCCGGGTTCGAAACGCACGGGCGTCGATTAAATTAGGGGACTGGATACCCCACCCCCGGATGGCTTGATGGTGGTTATGCTTTCCTTCCAGTTGTACCAAGGTGGCGCTGGGGTGACGTACCCACACGTGAGGCGCTGAGCCCACGAGTCGGGGAAGGCACGCGAAACCTTCGACCTATATCGAATATTCCCTGATGGACGGGGGGCCTAGTGGGGGCTGCTACGCGAGTGGGCTGGTCCCTCCCCCTCCCCTCCTTTTATTTACCAAAAAAAAAAAAAAGCTTCCCTAAACCAACATAACCTAAAGTCAAATTTGCAGACGTCAGTCCTTTTTAAAGAAAAAGAACTAAAACATCAACCAAAATAGACCTAAAATTCAGCCCAAAATAACAACAGAATATCAACGTAATGCCTAACCGCATGCCAATGATGCCCCATGAGCAAAAATCTTATCAAACCTTTTTACTGAACAACCTTGAAATCAATTTTTTATTCATCATTTGCAATATAATCCCCAACAATCAATCTTCAAGCATAGTGTTCAGTAGGGAATTTATTTAGAACACAGCCACCACTTTTTTTCTTTATATGTGCTCAACGTGAATCATTTAAACAAAAATTTGATATTTTCATACAAAATAATTTAGTAAACTAAGTTCTTATAGAAACTAGTCATCCGACTGATGTTCAAGCCCACGATTTTTGTAGTGATCTACTAGCCTAGTGTTCAACAATCAGCCACCATGAGGACTCTTGCAGCAATAAGACAGGAGTCACTGGAGAGAGCTTCGCTTTTAACAAGAATATATCCCAGGATTCCATGAAAGAAGGACAGTAATCATGTAGATTTTTAGCAATCCCTTTTCTAATAGTATCTATTGACCACATTTAATCTATTTTCTGATCAACTGTTGAATAGGTAAATGACCTTTTAGATGGATTTTTGGCATCTGAGTAGTTTAGATGTTGCAGATCATGATCAACAGTGTGGATATCCAATCTATTAACGTCTTGTTCTTGCTCTGATGTGTGCATGTGTGAAACAGAAAGAGACATCATTCCACTTCATGCAGGTTCCTTGCCATTATTACTAATGCATAATCTCCAGTTTTAGCCTTGTGCTCTTCAATAGACTATGCCCTTATCCTCATTCATGTAAAGTTTTACACTCATCCTTCCGACTTGGTTATCAGTTAGATCTTGCCCCTAAGATGTGTCTCCACAAGAATGACGTCCAACAAGAACATCTGCTAATAGAACGAGGCAAGGACATCATGAAGGCACCAAAAGAATGCATATGGCCACATTTCTCAATTTGCATTAACTTATTTACAAAGAAGACTAAAGAAAGAGCCTAGCTTCCATAACCAATTTTTGTTTCGGAAAATCCCCGATCACGATCAGAACATCGGTACTTTACAGTCCTCTCTAATCTGTAAAATTAATATTTGATTAGCAAATAAATAACTAGTCATAATAGAAAGCCCTCGATTATTTTCTGATACTTAATTGTCCACACACATTTAGTGGCTTTGTTATTGTTCATCTAAATGCTTTGCATCATTATGTAGCTTGCAGACATAACGAGTTAGTGTCATCACAATTTTCAAAATGTTTTATATTGTTAAGAACAAAAATAAAGAATTAGGTGATCTTAATCAAGAATGAAGATATGCCACAACAACAGCTTCAGACGTTTTAGTATACAATACATTATAAAATGCGTATGTTATCATACAAAATTATGTATTGTGAATTATCTGATTTTCTCCTAATAACTTAAGACACTTATAATATGTGAAGATGTTCAATTATTGATGGTAAGAACAAATACAGAAGTTTTGACCCTTCTATCAGAGATCTCCAACATAAAGCCCTAGGTATAACCACCTTTTGTACAGAACAGCCTATTCCTGGTGATGAGATGCTAAAAAATGGACCTCAGTAAGCATTGGGGAAGAAATCCAAAACAATTTTGAAAATGAAATAGTAACAATGCACATAGTCTACGTAAGGAAGAAGGATAATTTGATAGCATAATGCAGTAATGAATCTCCATCATTATAAGAATAAAATTACCAGATCTGAAAGGAACCATGCATAACAATGAAAAATTGTGCAATGGTTGAACGTCTAAAAAATATACCACATAGCTTATAAAATGGGAGAAGTGTGCAGAAAAGCCAATCACAAGAAATGCATGAACAGAACGTTGGAGAGAAACAACCAGGAGCATTGCACTGATTAGATTTGGAGAATAAAGTACCACCGTAAGCATCTCTACAAATAACTGAACACTTCAAAAGCTTGCATCGCCATGCAGCTGACTGTGCTTCAACAAGCTTTCCAAAAGATGCATCAATGAGCCATACAAAGGCCTGGAATCCACAGGAATCTGAATAAGGAAGACACATCAAACTATTAAAGATTTGTTTTCATTAACTTCATCACAGCCAAGTTGCTTGATGCAGGAGTTAAGAGGTTCACACTACAATTCTTTTAGTCAACAGTAAATCAAATGCAGGTTGTACAAAGAACTTTGGAGTCAGATCAAGGCTCAATCAGCAACTAGATCCAATTTTTTTTCTTTGATCCCAAATTGTTCCAATCTGAACATGGAGGCTGTTATATGTCCAAAACCCTGTCCCTATATTTATTAGAAAACCATAACCTTTACTCAAAAGAGAGTATATTTTTCCACCTACTATCCATATAAAATCATTTGCTGCAATATCTGCATATTAGTGAATTAGAAAATTCAGCAAAACCCTCTGTATCGTTTAAAAAGAAATTTACAAGTCAAACGCTGAAGTGTTGCATTGCAATAATAGGTTTGCCAAACCAGTGCTGGGGGGTGTATTGGCCAGCAATCGGTTCGATACGTACGGGCCCATAGCATGCCGATCCGATAAACAATGAACAAGGAAGAGGGAGAGGGAGAAGGGGAGTGAGAGGCCTACGTAGAGGGGAAGAGGGAGAAGGACAGGGAGGAAGAGAGAGGGAGGGAGATAAAGAGAGAGAAGGGCAGTCGATGGGGGCCGAGTGGTCAACGGCTGCCAGAGAGCAAGGAGAGGGAGAAGGGGAGAAGAAGAGGGGGGGGGGGAGGGGAGACGAGGCTAGGGTTTTAAAGGGTCTTCAAGCCGAGGCGAAGCACAAGAAGGAACGAGTCGTCAAGGTTATGAAGGCATCTGCCATTCGGTCGACATTCCTTTTACTTCATTCAATCCACAAATGTCGAACCATCCAAGGATAGTTTAAAGGCCGAACCGACCTGCACAGCTGAACCATCCCAAGATGGCATCGTTTCGGTTCGAAAATGGGCCGAACCGCCTAGTTTGGGTTGGTTCGGCGTACCATACTTAGAATTATAATGGATTTAGTATGATTCTCTTGCCAAATAGTAGCAACATTTATCAGCATGGACTGCATGACAAGCTAGACAGCTCTAGCTGTCTTGGACTAGATCTTTCAAAAGAAGCATAGGCTCAATGTAAGCTCCCCTGAGACCACTTAAAAGAGGGGACAAGAAGTGCAGGAGAACTAAGAAAAGGGTAGCACAAAGCAAGGGCACAGGCTGACTGCAAGCAAAGCACCGAGTGGACTATTTGGATTGGGGCAAGGAAGAGAAGAACATTAAAGAAGAGAAACTGTACGAGATGAGGAAAGAAGAAAGGCGAAGACTATAGAAAAGCACAAAGAGAGGGCAGAGAGGGGTGAGGAAAAGAGGGAGAGGATAAAAATCAAATGAGGAAAGCATCAACATCGAACTTACTAGTAATATTCAGGAAAATGTATGCTGGTGCATGCTATTTGTAGATCATGAGTTTCATGTTTTTGAAAAAAAAAAAAAAGGTAGAAGTAAATATTCTTGCTTTCATTTTTTTCTAGAAATAATATTTTTGAAAAATAGAAGATAAAGACAATAGTACAAAATATTTTTATTGGCTCAGTTTCTATAATTTTATTTAAAAAAATAAAATATAAGAAATAAAAGTGATACCAAAGAGGCCCTTAGCAAAACTAACTTTATTTAACAACGCCATCAACAAGTTTGGCATTGATTAATTAATAGAAGTATACTATATAGATGGTTCTTGAACACAAGATACTCATCTCTAGCAAGTCCAACAAAAACGAACCTATCTAGTTGCATACAATTGTGAAAGAAATTAATCTTCTAGATAATCTTTATTCTACTACTCACTACATCTTTCCTTATCCAGTATATATAAATTTTTACATTGCCAAATAATATACAAGTAACAAGCTACAAAATATCGGTAGCATATTTGGGTCTTTTTGGCCATAGAAGATTTTCTACACTTACAATATTCCTATACTTCATGACACAAAACTACATCATCCAAACACTTATCAACAACAAGAAAGGAAAAACAATAAAGCTACCAAAGAACATGCATAATGTCTGTTAGTTTAAGAACGAGGCAATACTCATTTGTAGCCACAAAAACACCATTTGTGTGCTCCAAGACAGGCGGGCTCCACATATAGCAGGAAAGAGTATTGCAAGGAACGTATTTGATGTGTAGAGCAAGCACAATGTCTCTAAAAACATATATTGCTTTCCATGTTGGATAATACTTCCAGGACAAGAAACTAAAAGGATACTAGGATATCAAAAAATAAGAGCAACCTAAACAAAATATTTTAATCTCAAAAATTCTTCAATCAACCTGACAGAAAATTCAATTAAGAAACACTAATCCGAATATTTTAAAAGAACTAACTCGAGAGCTCCCAGAGGAAGACTTGATCAACAAAGCCATGAATACTATATGGTAGCAAACAGAGTGTGAACCAAAAAAATAATCATTAATGTGCTAACCTAACCAATTGGATCACATAACCACTTAGAACATGGTGCATCTCTTGGTCAAATTTTAAAAATGTTGTAATTGAGTATTCAATAAACAAGGGTCCCCTTTGGGACCTCTGTTTCGAATGAAATAGGGGAACCGGAGGCAGAGCCCCTCCGCGCGGCTCCCCGACCCTCCGCCACCCCCTCTCTCTCTCTCTCTCTCTCTCTCTCTCTTCCTCTCTCCGATTCTCTCTCCCCCACCTTTTCTACCGTGTCATTGCAGCACGAAGCAGCAGGAGGGGTGGCGGGTACCGACCCATACCGCCGGGCAACCGGTTCGAGCACAGCAATCCTTGCCTTCCACAAATCTGTTATTGGTATCTCAAGCACGCAAACTTGATTTTATGTATTTCTAAATCTAATAATTTTATACCCCATTTCACTTAGATGATTTGATACAGCAGCGTCATCCCAATATTACCATTAATAAACGCTAAACATCACCAAAACTCTAAGCTTGACAATACAATTCACAATTTAAAAGAATCAGGAAGACAAGTTGAAAGATCAAGCCTCCGACATGTACATCTTGTAATATGACATTTCAAGAATCTGTGAAAATGGGCCCACCAAGATGTATAGATTACAACTAGGACAAAGAACAGCTTACAGTTAGGCTTTTGATACAAAGAGAAGAAAGAACAGTAGAAAGATACTGACCACCGGAAATTTCTATGCATACTACTTTCAGGTAAGAGCCATCAAGCCCCATATTTTGCAGAAGCCTTGGCTTAAACTGCAAATACGTCAAAGAATAATTAATGATAAGTTCATTTGGCTTCCCAAACAACATAGCCAACAATCAATAAGCAATTTCATAAGTCATGTGAAGAGGAAAAATGGAAGGCCTCTAACAACTTATTGCAGATCATCACCTTGTAAATGTGAATTAAAAAGAAAAATTTTACATGGTATATAGAAAGGTGCAATTGATTTGAACATACGGGATGTGAAAACCATCAAGTCAGTGCACAATTTTTTCAGCTGCACATAATAAATGTCCATTATCAGAAGGACTAAACATTTTTCCCCAGGTGCACATCAATGTATGTGATCAGAATAACTGATAACATTCATTATTATATGCTAAGAATGTCTCATGCATGTATTATACTGCAAATCGCAGCAGTATTTGTAAATTATTTCCACCTTAGCTACAGAAGCAGTGAAGCACTGCCATCAATAGCAGGAGTGCAGGATCTTTTCACACAGTATAGCATAGAACTGCCAAGGACAAAGGGTTTATCGAGCAAAAGAACAAAATAAATGCACACAGAATCTTGGGAATGATATAATCTCCTGATAGTAAAAACTTTTATATTTCAAACTGCTGTTAATAAGCTTAATATTTCACACTAATGATAAAAATACATCCTTGCAGATTCAGAGAAAAGCATGCTGAATTAGGCACTGCTAGCTCATATAAATCAAACACTGTTGAATTAATTTGGAGTTAAATGCTGGAACATGCACGGTATTCGCACTGGATAATTCGTGCTTGTACATCAAAAGTTTTGAGCATTCATATGGTAGTTGTTTGGCCTGGCCCAATAATAATTTCATATAGACATTGCTACAGCCAGAAGCTAATTTGCAATGTTTACATAGCTCAAGACCTTATAGAAGTCGCAATTTCAAAAGCAGTTTAACTCATCATCATGTATATACATCTCAACTTTTTGCTTCCAATCACTTGTGTCAATCAGTGAATTACCTTTCTACAGGAATTCTTTCAATCAATTTCTCCAGGATTGAAAGCAAAGAACGCCCCTTCCGCTTCACACCATTCGTCTCTTGCAAACACAATTTGATGATCAAAAGAACAGCACAAAAATTATAGGCAATATATCCATAAATTTCTGTTGTTTAAATCCGGCATTTTGAGCATTGTTTACAATGTATCAACGAGAAATATGTTACATACACAAGTTTCAAAAGATACTGATCCTAGCACAAAGAAAAAAAGCCAATATGCCACACCTTGCAACGCAGGCTGCATAAAACGAAGCACTTTTTATGTTCATTGATGCTGAAGAAAAAATAATCCTGCAACAAAATTTGTTTGATGGAGAAGAAGAAAATATCTTATCTCCACCCAAGTCAACAAGTTGCCTGCTAAAGAATGGCATCAATTGTTGCCTGAGACTAACACAAGTTGTGGAACGTCACGTTCAGTGCATGCCCCTCACCTCAGAAACAGTTTAGTGTACAGTAATTCCTGCTGAAGCACCAGTAGCGTTTCAACATTCAGGTGCAACCGCACATTGTTCTGGTCAACCAAAAATGCTGCCAGTACCCCCTTGTTGTAATTCCTTCCTCCTTTGCTCCTCTAGCGGATCTGGGCTCTTCATAATTCTTCGCAGACGCCTAAGTTGCATCCAAGATATTTAAACATAGATTTTCAACGCTTAAGACAAATAACTCAAGGTGCAAATACACTGGTGCAACCCATAAACAGCATTTCCAAGTACCTGTCTTGTGCATGTTGAGCAGGAAATGTTGGCATAAAATCCTTTGACTTAGGTAAAGGAACTTCATTAAACCAGGGATGCTTAAGGGCAGCTTCTGCTGTTATCCGCTGCATAATAAGCAAAGGACAGCATTAGGGCATCGAAAGATAGGCTAAAGAAAGTCAATAAGTATAAATAACCCATGATTCTTTCTGGTGTATCTCACCTTCTCTGGGTCATACGTTAGCAGTTTGTTCAGTAAGTCAAAACCAGCTTCAGATAGAGTTGGACGACCAGAAAATGATGTAGGTGGGAACTTCTCCCGCAGCCTATTATACCTGGAAAGCAGGATAAATAAAAGACTCAGTGTTTAATACCAGCATGAGCAGAACTTCGCCTAACAAAGTGCCATGAAGGCAAGCCAGGATGCCTAGGCAATATCACCAATAGCTGGATGCCTGGGAAAATATTTGCAACGATAAGGATTCATATTTAGCTTAAAAAAACTAACAAGAAGCCTATAAATTGATAAGAAAACAAAATAGAGGATGGTAACTTACGGCTGCTTCACAAAGTTAACTTTGACACCAGGTAATTTTGCAAATCCAGGCCATATCTTCTCATTTGGCGTCCCAAGTGTTCTAAATATCTGCACATAAGTGACACAAATGAAAACTGGATCGAGTAGATGGAAGAAGTGCAGAAGCAAAATAAATAATTGTACCTTGTCAAGTTGATCAAACTCAGTTTTTCCATTGAATAATGGTTCCTTGGCTAAAAGTTCGGCCATTATGCAACCCAATGACCACATGTCAATAGCAGTTGAATATTCCTTTGCTCCTAAAAGAAGTTCTGGTGCCCTGCCATTACAGAATAAATGAGAACTTGCCAGAACAAAACAAAATATGAACTAACAAATATGCCAGAATACAAAATGACTTAAGGTGTAAAATAAAGCAACAAATATGAACATATACAAAATAGTAAGGCACCTACCTGTACCACAATGTCACCACCAGGTGAGTATATGGTTTCAATGGGCTCCCATACTGGCGAGACAGCCCAAAGTCACATATTTTCAACTCACCACGATTATTCAGAAGAAGATTTGATGTTTTCAGATCCCTGAAGAAAACATAAAAATAAAATATGCCTTAGACAACTAAAACACCAAACAAAAATTGATAGATCCAAGGATCTAATTCATAAACTTGAGAATGTAAAAGTACCTATGGAGTACCCAGTTATCATGAAGATACTTGACACCTTCCAACAACTGAAGCATTAAGCACTTGACCTCACTCTGGCTAAATGGCTGCTTCATTGTCTCCATCAGCCCTTTGAGATCATGCTCCATGTACTCCATAACCATGAAGATACTATCAAGGCTGCTGCCCACAACAACTTCCTTCACATCCACAACTGAAGAGTGGTGAAAAGACAGCAAAATGTTAATTTCCCTCAAAGAGGTCAATGGGAAGCCCTCCCGCTCCTTCTCCATCTTCACCTTCTTCAATGCCACTACTTCACTGGTCTTCTTATCTTTTGCTCTGTACACAACTCCATAAGTGCCTTCATCAATCTTGTTCAGCCTCTCAAACTCATCAACACTTCTACACCCTTCTAGCATGTTTATACATCTTTGGGGAGGTTGTACAGGTTCTAGTGTTTTAACCATATCATCCTCTACCTCAGAATCAGTCTCTGGCAAATAATCAGATGCGCCCTCATCAGTCTCCTCCCCATCAACATCCATATAATCATTCCTATCCACCTCACCTCCATGGTGGTCATCCCCATGGTCCCCAGATGCGGATGACTTGGATGCTGCCCCATCAGAACCTTCTCTCATAACAACCTCTCCAAGCTCAGGGCTCAGCTCCTTCTTAAGTGATTTCTGGTCGACTATATTATCAGCCAAAGGAGTATTTTTCCTCCTCTTGGGCACAACCTCCTCATCGGAAGCTTCCGCTTCATCATTGTCTAATGCATTGTTCCCATCTGCCCATCGTGAAGTAGAAATGTTCCTTGCTGTTGGGTACTCCTCCTCCTCATCCTCAAGCTGCCCAGGCTCCTGATCATTACCCAATTGCTGATCATGAGGTGAATCAATGGAGATCTTCACATCTGCTGGTGACTGGGACTGTCGAACTGTCTCAATCAAATCAGGTGGGACATATCCACTAGGCAGGGGAGGAGGTGGAGGAAGGGTGGCATGTGCTGGTGGGTCATTTTTGCTTCTGGAACTCGCAACAGTAGATTGCTTGCTATCATCCCTATCCCACACGATAGGTGAAAACTTCCTCTTTCTGCTTGACGAGGGCAAAGCCCCATTTTCCTTGCTACGACTTCCGTTGTCTCTAAGCAGAGAATCAGGAGCCTCGGGGTCATCTGAACCGCTTCCACTCGACAGCTCCCCAGGCTCACGATCAACCAATCTCCCCGAGAGCTGGCTCCGCTTCGTCTCGTTCCCACTGCCACCGCTTGAATTGCTCGCGCTCAAAGGGGAACATTGGTACCCGTTCAAGGAATCCCTCTTTTTGATGTCCCTTTGCCTATCCCTAACCCTATCCCGGAGATCCCGCCCATGGCTCCTGTCCCGTTCCCCATCACGGTACCGACCCATATAATAGTCCTTCCTCCTGGAGACCTCTACATCCGATTCCCGGTCCCTAAATTCGTGATCTTTGTAGCCTCCCTGACGACCCGCGGCCATTGAACGGCAGAACGAACGAGACCCTAGCAATCGAAGGAGAAAGGGGGCAAAATCGAAACCCTAGGAACCGGGACCCTAGAAATTAAGAACCAAACAGATCTCGAAACCCTAATCCTCGTAATCCCGTCGAATAAAGAAAAGAGAAAAAAAAAGAGGGATGCAGCGATAGAGACCGATCACAAAGAACTGGAGGAAAACCCTAGCAACGATCGAATTTTGAAACCCCAGACAACCACAAAGATCAATTTTTTTAGAAGCGAAAACGATCGAAGATCGAAGCTTCGATGAGAAATTAGGATGCAAAAGAAGAAAGGAGTAGGAGAATCGAAGGATCTGACCTCGAGCAGCACACTCGCTGCAGTAGTCTCTCCTCTTGCGATCGGCCGACGGCAACGCGAAATGATGAGAGGAGGAGGAATACTTGAAGGGCAAGGCTTTCCCCTTATTTATTTATTTATTTAATTTCCGTGGGCGGCGATGCTTCGCGTTATCTTAGGAGCCGTCGCCGACTTGACATATGAGAGAACTATTAGTCCACGTGCGTGTACTGCGGACTCCCCACATCCAAATCAGAACGGGACTTGTATAAGATGAACGGTCGTGATTCAAAACATAGACTCGTGATTTATGGTACTAATCTCCTAGTTAAATTTCCAAAGAAAAATAATTATTTTTTTAAAAAAATTATTGTATCTCATATTTAAAAAAAAATCAACCAGACCCATATAATTTATTAATTGATGCAATATGGTCCTAAAGCCTACTTAATATCTAATATCATTAATGTGCTATCTAAAATGGCAAAATTATCATTTTGAAATTCGAATTAGAGGACTCAATTGGAATGCATGACATTTTTGGCACTACTCGCATCACCGACACCAAGAATGCAGCCTATTGCTGTGCATTACCTACATGATGCTCGGGGCCCCAAATAGGTTGTGCAGCCCCTATCTCCCTCTCCACAACCCCATCAAACCCCCACACTTATCCTTTTTATTTTTAGTCTATAACCCTCCTCCTCCACATCCCCATCAAACCCCCCAATAAAAATTATGGCTCTCAAAAATTAGTCATAAATAAATTTTAAATTTAGGCACCCGAACGGGACTGAACCTCATTCGTGCCTCCTTTCAAGCACAACCTAGAGATTAAGAGATTAATAGCTGAGAATAGTGGAAGAAAAATAGCCCTAGTGAAGTGGAAGGCAGAGTGGAGGGACTTGAGGCGATGGTGGAGGATGTCGAGGAGGTAAATGATGAGGTAGAGCTACAGGCCGAGGCAATGGATGAATTTGGGATTGATACTATATGATTGGGAACTGGAGCTTTTTTTTTTCTATTACCAAGTGAAAGGTATTTTCATCCTAAAATTATCATGTGACCATTATGTGGTACAATCCAATGAGATTAGATAAACAAAAATGGATAGCAAGACCATGTTACATCACTTAAAGAACTCTAGCAATGTTATTGAAATTTTTTAAATACAAGAGATGAAACTTGTCATATGTTGAGGGGGTGTGTTGGTAATTTTTCTTTTTATTTTTTTATTATTGTTTTTATGTATAATAATGTGGTGTGGGAGAATTGTTTGTTTTGTGTTCATTTTTGACTTTCTTGAATCCAAAGAAGTTGATTGAGGAATGAAGCGCTTTTCTTCAAGTTGGGATTCCCGTTGGTTTGGATTGAGTTAGAGGAGTCTGGTCTCTATATAGTAGTCATCCATAAATTGTCGAGCAACTGCTAAGCAAGACAATATTAGAGCTCATAACTCATGGGCCCTACTCAATAATGTCATTGTGCAATAATAGATAATTAGTTGGTGGCTGAAGATCCAACCTCTCCAAGTCAACTCCGAGTTGGAAAAGATCATAGCTTGCTTTTTTGATGGGGTGGAAACACTAGGTGCCTGGTGTTATCCTCTCTACTTCATCCACTTGGTTCGAATTTGGGGTCTAACTACAAGCAGGATAAAGCTCGACATAAGTAAGTTATGCTCGAGGGAGAGGGGGAAGGGATGGAATACCTAATCACCAACCATTTTGCCAATCTATGGATCAAAGGACTTCCAAACTTAGGTTACCCATATTATTTAGCCTACTTAATTGTTGAAATAATCAAAAAGGATCTTCATTAACAAAAAGTAAACAAAATAATGATATGATGGTTGTACTATGATATCGAGTAATAATGTACAAATACACCTTTGATTCTAACTTACCATGCTTTATTTCTATGTCGGGCGTATCCTTCAATGACAACAAAATTAATAATAATAATAAAAAAAGCTAGAGATCGCCTTCCAGATCACCACCCAGTTTACCAATCTGATATAGAAGCCGATGATTGGTTGCGCGATAAGGGAAGCCCGTGATATCATCAACCCACCTATATAATGTAACAATCCTCAACTGCCACATAAGCCTGGTGACCCAAGAAATGATCTAATGGATGATTAGTAGCAATACTCTAATAAAAATATCCAAATTCTATATCATGGTTATGTTCCCTAGAAACACAAAAAGAGAAACCAATTATAGAATATTTCCCATTGCATACAAAGATTGGAGTGCTATATGAATCAAATATAGAGTATTTAATAAGATGAGCTTAATCCATGATTTGTGAGATTGCCCATAAAGCCATGGGTCACGTGGATTGCATAATGTGCAAGCAATCCATATATGATGCAGTATTATAAATCATCTTGTGAATTATAATGACTTGTTATTTGAGACTATACCTCTCCATTTTAGCTCCTATTGAAGAGAATTCCGATTCTAATAAGCTAGATTCTTGGCGGGTCTCCAATAGTTTTTTAAGTTTCTTTTTCATTTTATAATAAATTAATTTAGAAGAATTGATATAAAGTATGTTGGCCTTGCAAACAAGACAATTAAAACATCATAAGTCAAAATAGATACAAGATCAGGATGAGCTTGAGAAACTAACAAACTTTCCAACTTATTTGGACCACACCTTTATTTACCTTTATATGGATCAACCTAAGCTTCAAATACACGGTGAAAAAGAAAATATTTGATGTCTCAAGTGATAGTCCTTATTGTTGAACAGATACACTTACCATTTCTCACCATACATAATAGGTGAGAGGATATATAACTTTAGATAATAACCAAAAGAATTGGACACATCAAACTTTAAATAGTCCACATTACAAAATTTATTGGGCTAATCAAAGGTATGGCCATGGTATAGTCTAATAAGGTAGGCCCTTTCATTCTATACAACAAGCTGAACTCTTGCAATTGGAATCTTAACGATAAAAAAGCTATTAACATTTATCTCGATCCAAACTTGTGCGTTTAGTTCAAATAGAATATTGTAGATTTTAAGAAACTTCCTATAACCACCATAGTTTCATTGCATCATAAGAGTAGGTACTGTATTCTTTAGTTTTTTGAAACCACTCACGTTTGAACCTAAGGCTTCTAATTTATGGTGGAGGGTTCTAACCTACTGAGTTGTTAGCTATTATATTTTTGAAGTTTTTCAACCTAGATTGGTATAAAGAAGCATCGATAATTTTTTTATGCAGCCCCTTCATGATAGAGACAGATGGGAGATGAAAATAAAAAAAAAATGCTAAAGTTGGAGTTGATTAAAGAGATAAATGCATGACTTCAAATCTTATAAGCCAATAAGCTTAAGTTTACTAGGTTTTAAATAAAAATTAAATTCTACTAGTATTTTTATTGCAAAACTATTTTTATGATTTTCTGAATCATTTAACTAGGGGGTGTAAACACTTCTCCATTATCGATGTGTTTTAGACTGTACTTATCATTGCGACTTGATTTAGTTTCCAAAATGTCAAGCCATTTGAAGCGAACGAAGTGTCACATTATATTTTCCCTTTAGCTATTCTTAGAGTGGTCTCGGGTCACTTGGAGGCCTTGTGACTGTAAGGGGTACAATTCTGGCCTACATCACTTGCATTCAGTAGCAACACTTATCAATATATATTGTATAGATATACCTTAATATATTAGAGTTTTTTTGTATAAATATCCTTTTAAAAATTCAAAATTGTGCAAATACCTTTTTAAAATATATATCTATATCTGTATCCTCATAAAATCCCCTAATATAACTGTTCTTTTAACACCAATAATGAAAACCATATTTATTTTAATTTAAAATAAAATAAAATTTTGAAATTACTTCTTTGTTCCTATTGGAACCGCGGTCTATTCTCACTATTTTGAAATAAACCCTGTTTATTTCTACACAATGTCATAAGAGATGCAACAATCATGTGGAACATATATATTCCACTTGTGAAGAGATGCAATAATGACGTAACAAAGTCTTCTAACAGAGCTTCCGCTAGGTTATTGAAATCTATAAAATACAGAAATGAAGAAAAACAACCAATAGCTAAACGTATGGATAGAGCACAAATACCAAATCCCAAGTCCCATCCATAACTATCTTGAACCTATACAATATATATGGCTAATATGAATGAACCAAAACTTCTAGAAAAAAAAAACAAATTGAAGAACGAGCCTTTTTTTTTCTTTCACTTTCCCCGTAGCATCGAACTTTTCCTTCTTTGTGAACATGTCACCTTGCAAAGAGAGTTCAAGTTTCCTCCAAAGCTCTTAATCTTTCTTTGATTATTTCAAAAGTGTCAATACAAGTGCAGCACTTAAGATTTTGAGACTTATGTTAATTTATAATGTACTAATTCATCCTTCTTGTATAGAAGCATAAATGCACGACTCTAATTGCTATAAAAATAATTAATAAATGCAGAATTTTGAAGGCTATAATATTAACTAATAAATAAAGGATCATGAAGGCTATTACATTAATTTAAATGCCTAAATTCTTTCTGTTGCTGGTGGTCCGAACCGAGAACGATTGGCACAGCGGTGTGAACGGGATTCCGTCTGAGCTGCCTTGGTTGATGTTGATTGTGCTCCACCTTCCACCGGGAAACCTGCAAGCAAGCCTCGCACCACCACTGGGGTAGTGGGGGCCCTCCGACGATCAAGTCAGAGGGGATTGGAGGAGAAGGAGAGATAATTGCAGGTAGTAGGAGAATGCTCTGGAAGTTCTTGCTTACCTCCCCCTTTCTCCCCCCCGCAGCATATATACCAGGCTGGGGGGTCCTTCGGGGGGGTTGGTCATCGTGTGGCACGATGGAGTTGCCACTGACATGGCCGTTACAGGGCGTCGTGGGGCAGCACTGGGTACGGCCGTGACAGGGTGTAGTGGAGCTCCGCCTTGTACGGCTGTTACAGGAGATCGTGGAGCAGCGCCGGATACGACCGTTGCAGGGACAGAGGGTCGTGGCGTGCTTCAGGGGAACAGCCTGTCGTTGTCGAGAGGTTGCCGACTCGGGATCGGATTGCTGGATCAAGGGGCAGCCGACTCGGGGTCGGGCTGCGAAGCCGAAGATATCCGACTCGGGGTCGGATTGCTGGATCAAGGGGCAGCCGACTCGGGGTCGGGCTGCGAAGCCGAAGATATCCGACTCGGGGTCGGGTTACTGGATCAAGGGGCAGCTGTAGTCTTCTTGGGCGCGCGTGTCGGTCACATGGGGCATGGTGGCTGAGTTCCCCCGTAACAGTAGCCCCCCACTTCTGAGCCTGGAACCAGGAGGGGAACGGGTGAAGGAAGTGATGCTTCGAGATTGCCGCCATCCCTCGGAGAGGCGCGCGCGCTTCGAGCTCCCCGTCTTCTTTATGGCGTATGGCGGTTGTTGCTGACCTGGCAATCTGAGGATTTCGGCGGACATCCTTCCTTAATGGCGTCGATTCGCCTTTGGGGCGCGAGCGACCCTTCGGCAGCCAGGCGTCCTCTGGCGTTACCGGGGCATCACCCACCTTTCCGCCTATTTAACCGGGGGTCCTCCTCCGTCCGCCTTTCTCCTTACAGACATCTTCGAGTTTCTCCTTTGCGCTGCCGTCATCGCCGTCGGACTGTTCGCTTGCTCCTCCTTTGACGCTCTCGGAGCTGTTCTTCCTTCTCTTCCGGTGAGTTGCTCCATTCTTTAATTTAGGGCTCTCCATACTCTCCTTTTGTATTAGTGTACTCCAGTCGTTCCGGTCTTTTCCCCCTTTTCGACCCTGTCCTGACCGTAGATTCACTGGCCATTAGGGATGGGCGAAGTGAGAGCAGACCGCATTAAGTCGGAGTTGGCCGCTGAAGACCTAGATAGGTTCGTGGCTCGATACCACCTTCCCGAGGCCTGCAATGTTACACTCCCGGGGCCTGAGGAGAGGATGTCCCATCCTCCTCCAGGGAAGGTTGCCATCAATGAGGGCATTCTTCAGGCCGGGTTCCGCTTTCCCCCCTCGGACTTAGTCGTTCAGGTGCTTCGGGGTTTAAGAGTGGCACCGACGCAGCTGGTGCCGAACTCATGGCGCGCCCTGACAGCCTTTCAGGTTCTCTGCCGCATGCACGAGGTTCCCGCCACCCTGAATGTCTTTTGGGAATGCTACGGCCTGAGTGGCCACCCCCAGGATAAAGGGTGGTGGTGCTTTGCGGCGCGGCGAGGGTGCGGCCTCGTCAAGGAGGCTCCCACCTCCATTCACGGCTGGAAGGAGCGCTTCTTTTTCGTTGACGCAGATCCCTCTTGGGGAATCAGGGCAACCTGGGAGACGCCGATGAAGTCCCCGATTGGCCTATCGAGGTTGTCGAGGGAGGAATCCGACGGCGTCGCCGTCTTGAAGGAGTTGGTTGCCGAGGGTCGGCTCCCCCCGGTGTGTCGCCTTATTTCCGAGGATACCTTGGTGAACGTCGGTCTGAGCTCGGTCCCCACTGACCGTGAGCCCGCCACCATTTCTTTTTTAGCTCTTTTCTCCTCTTTCGTTTCGTTCTTTCCTTCAGTTTCTCAACCTCCGACCACCTCGTCCTTTTTGCAGAGATCGACGACGTCATGCGGTCGGACAAGGCAACAGCTGTTGGTAGGACGTCCCTACTGGAAGCAGTCCGGAGGAAGAAACGAGCTCCTCCGAGCGGGGCTCCACCGGCGAAGAAGTCCCGCCGGCAGGCGACTCCGACGCCGACAGACAGGTCCGGACCCACCGATCAGGGGGACGCCGCGGGCGCGGACCGGGAGTTGACGTTGTATCAGCCCTCCGATGCCGAGACTACCGTTTCTCCGGAGGCATCACCCGGGCGCGCCCAAGATGGACGGGTCGGACGCGATCGGTCAGCCCAGCCTTCGACTCGGTCGGCTCCGGATGATACGAGGAGGGACGCGCCGAGGCCCCGGCCGAGCAGGATCCTGTCAATTCCAGGGGCGGCCCCCGCCCCGAGCGTGGTCAGCATGACTCTTCCCCAGGCGATGGGTAAGGGTAAGGCTGCGGAACCACCGTCCGACTCCGGGGAGAAGTCGGGGTCGGCCTTCACTTTCGCCGGCGCCCGAAACCTCATCGAGACGGTACTGCTGGAGAAGGACCGCAGGCAGGTCCGGGAGATGAGGGTCCCTGACGTTGGGGCTGCCAGCTGCGTCTGTCTCATGTCGGTGAGTGTTCTTTCGGTCGCTTTCATCATTTATAGGCTCTGTTGATCCCCGCCTGATGCCCTCGTTTTTCCTATCTCTTAGCTCGCCCAGTACATGATCCACCTGGAGGAGTGCTACGAGGAGCAGGCGAGGCTTCTGGCGAGGGCCGAGAGCCAACTGAAGGCAACAGAAGAGGGAGGTCAGGCTGCGGCGGGGAGGACGACCAGGGACCTCGAGACGAGGCTCCAGGTAGCCGAAGAGCGGGCACTCGGCTTCGCCACCCTCGAGAAGCAACTGTTGGAGGCTCGGGAGCAACTCAAGGTTGCCTCAGGTCTCGAGGACGAGATCAAGAAGGCGGAGGAGCGGGCCGAGAAGCAGTCCCGGAAGGCTGCCGACTACCGGGAGAGGTGGGAGAAGGCCCAGCGGTCAGCCGACAACGCCCGCAACCGGACCCGGTCTCTTGAAGCCAAGCTGGGCGAATTGGAGTCGGCTTTGGAGAAGTCCCGCGCGAGCGACCAGGAGCTTCATTCGCGCCTGGAGGAGGCTGAGGCTGCTCGCATTGCTGCCGAGGCGAAGCACAAGGAGGCCCAGGCTGATCTGTTGAGGGTCTCCTCCGAGGCGGATGACCGGATTGTGGCGAAGGTCTTGGAGGCAAAAGTTCAGATTATGGAGCGAGCAGAGGCGACGCTGGCCGAGAAGAGTGCGGAGATCGGGCGTCAGGCGGTACAGGCTTATCGTCAGTCCGCCGAGTTCACCCGTGATATGTCGGAGGCGGTACAGGCCTATCGTCAGTCCGACGAGTTCGTCCGTGATATGTCGGACGCGGGGTCCGACTCCTTTGTCTTAGGCTTCGAGGAAGGCCTGGCAAGGGTGTCGGCTAAGTACCCCGAAATTGACCTGAGTGGGATCTCCCTTCTCGACTCCCCTCCGGCGCCATTGCCTGCTGCTTCTCCAACCGTCTCCCTACCCCCTACGGACGTGCCCGACGTTCTCGACCCGGGGGTTCCTCCAAGCTGACCTTCTGTATTTTGTTCTTTTCTTTGTGTGTTGGCGTTTTGCCAAGTTGTATGGGTCTCAGCCCTGAAATAATGAAAGTTAATGCAAATAGAGTTTCTTCATTTCACTTTCGTCCTTCTTCTTTTTAACTCTTGGTAGCATCTCGCTGACTCCCGACTCTTGAAATTCTTCTGGCGCTAGGCCAGACATCCGAGGGTTAGGCCTCAGGAAATTCTTCCGGCGCTAAGCCAGGCATCCGAGGGTTAGGCCTCAGGAAATTCTTCCGGCGCTAAGCCAGGCATCCGAGGGTTAGGCCTCAGGAAATTCTTCCGGCGCTAAGCCAGGCATCCGAGGGTTAGGCCTCAGGAAATTCTTCTGGCGCTAAGCCAGGCATCCGAGGGTTAGGCCTCAGGAAATTCTTCCGGCGCTAAGCCAGGCATCGAGGGTTAGGCCTCAGGAAATTCTTCCGGCGCTAAGCCAGGCATCCGAGGGTTAGGCCTCAAAAAATTTCGCTCGTTGGTCGGCCGAGGCTGGCGCAAGCCGAGGCGACCGGTCGTGGCTTCAGGCTAGTCTGCTCCCAGGATGATCATCGGGTTAGCCTGGCATCCAAGGGCCGAGCCTCGGGAAATTCCGCTCGTTGGTCGGCCAAGGCTGGCGCAAGCCGAGGCGACCGGTCGGGGCTTCAGGCTAGTCTGCTCCCGGGATGATCATCGGGTTAGCCTGGCATCCAAGGGCCGAGCCTCGGGAAATTCCGCTCGTTGGTCGGCCAAGGCTGGCGCAAGCCGAGGCGACCGGTCGGGGGCTTCAGGCTAGTCTGCTCCCGGGATGATCATCGGGTTAGCCTGGCATCCAAGGGCCGAGCCTCGGGAAATTCCGCTCGTTGGTCGGCCAAGGCTGGCGCAAGCCGAGGCGACCGGTCGGGGCTTCAGGCTAGTCTGCTCCCGGGATGATCATCGGGTTAGCCTGGCATCCAAGGGCCGAGCCTCGGGAAATTCCACTCGTTGGTCGGCCAAGGCTGGCGCAAGCCGAGGCGACCGGTCGGAGCTTCAGGCTAGTCTGCTCCCGGGATGATCATCGGGTTAGCCTGGCATCCAAGGGCCGAGCCTCGGGAAATTCCGCTCGTTGGTCGGCCAAGGCTGGCGCAAGCCGAGGCGACCGGTCGGGGCTTCAGGCTAGTCTGCTCCCGGGATGATCATCGGGTTAGCCTGGCATCCAAGGGCCGAGCCTCGAGAAATTCCGCTCGCTGGTCGTGCGCCTGTCGCTCGCCGCCCGACGGAATTTTTTCATGGCCGGCTGCGATTGTATTTCTCCTCCTCTCCAAGCGTCGCCTGGGGAACACCAGATGGGCATTAAGTGCTAATTAAGGGGTTACCTGGGAAATCGGATCGCCAGTTGCTGCTTGCGAGGAGTGTCAGTTAAGCGGCCGCGATACGCGCGTTCTTCGAAGCGGATGCGGCTTGGGGCGCGAGCGGAGATACGTGGACCTAGGGGTACAGGCCACCCGGAGTGTCCTGCACAAAAATGCGATTAAGGAGAATGACGCTTAGGAAATCGCGGGAAGATACGCCTTGAGAGCCGGATCGGCTCCGGATTCAATGCGCCCGCATTTATTGGAGCCACCCGTATCGGAACGACCGGGGGGCCGCAGTTTGGCTATAAATATAGGTGCAGGTGCGATGGAGCCTGCCAAGCCGGAGCTGTTCAGGTTGCCATGGATCGTGGGCCTCCTCTCCGGCGCATGGTTGAGAGACCCCTGCCGAAGGAACGGGAGGCGCGCCCTTCGCGACTTCCGCCAACTAGCCGTTTCATCTGGGATCAACAAGGAGGTTCTCCCCGGCGGAACTCCGCTCTAGGCGTTTCATCCGGGATCACGTCTCCCCTCCTTGAAGTTCGGCCTCCCGATTGAGCTCCGCACCAGGTGCCTGATCCGGGACCGCGCCTCCATATGCTCTTCCCCCTTGTATTCCTTCTCTCCCTAACACTGGGGAGGACCGGAATATCCCTTGGAGGTGGCGTTCCCCTGGAGGCAGCGGGAGCTTCGTCTGCGGCGGCTTCTCGTCCTCTTCGTGGGGCGTGGATGGCGCCTCCGGTTGGAGGCAGTGTGGACTTCTCCTTCGTCCACTTCTTCTTCATCCGCGCCGGCTCTTCGTCTCTTTCGTGAGACGCCGATGGCGCCTCCAGTTGGAAGCACCCACTTCCGACGGGATTGCAACCGCTTCAGATGGAGGTTTCGGGATCCCAGATCTTCAGCTCCTCGGAGTCTCCACCTCTTCTTTACTTTCTTTACACCCTAATTCTCCTCTGGGAATTCCTTGTAATCACACGAGCACGCCGTTGTAACCAGAAATTATTGAAATGCAAAGTGTTATACATTTTTGAACTGTCTTTCTGGCATCGTCGTTCTACTGGTAATACATCCGCAGGTTAGCGGAATTCCAGCTCCTTAGAATTTCTCGACCATCTAGGACCTCCAACTGGTAGAGCCAGGTCGGTTTACCCAGCGAACCTTATATGGGCCTTCCCAATTTGGCGCTAGCTTCCCACCTTCCGCAGGTCGAGATGCTTTAGCTCGCCTTAGCACCAGATCTCCGATTCTGAAAAGCTTCGGTCGGACCTTGGAGTTGTAATATCGGGCCACCCTCCGCTGATACATCGCCATCCGAACCTGCGCCATTTCCCTCGCTTCTTCCAAGAGATCCAGGTTCCCTCGGAGTTGTTCCGAATTAGCCTCGGGTCGGTGCGCGGCCACCCGAGGTGAGGGGAGTCCGAGCTCCACGGGGACAACGGCTTCCGTGCCATAGGTTAGGCTGAAAGGCGTCTCCCCGGTAGGGGTCCGATGCGTGGTCCGATACGCCCAAAGGACATTCTCGAGTTTTTCGACCCAAGCTTGCCCCGTCCGACCGATTCGCGCTTTGATTCCTTGGAGGATTGTCCGATTTGTGACCTCGGCCTCGCCGTTGGTTTGGGGATGCGACACAGATGTGAAACCGATGCTTGATCCCGAACTCCTCGCAGAAGTCACGGAAATGCTTGTTGTCGAACTGTCGCCCATTATCCGAGATGAGGACCCGAGGTACCCCAAATCGGACAATGATGTTCTTCTTCACGAACTTCCGGACTTGCACCTCCGTGATAGTGGCCAGCGGCTCTGCCTCCACCCACTTGGTGAAGTAGTCGATTGCAACAATCAAAAATTTCCGCTGAGCTGAAGCGACGGGAAATGGTCCGAGGATATCCATTCCCCACTGGGCGAAGGGCCAGGGTGCAGTGATTGGTGCCAAGGGGACAGAAGGGACTCTCTGGACGTTGGCGTGGCGCTGGCAGGCGTCGCATTTCCGTACATGATCCTTTGAGTCCTCCAACAAGGTAGGCCAATAATAGCCTTGCCTCATGATCTTGTGCGCCAAGGACCTAGCCCCCAAGTGGGATCCGCAAACGCCTTCGTGGACTTCGCCGAGGACGTAGGCCGCTTTCGAGGGGCGGAGGCACTTTAAGAGGGGGGCGGTGAACGAGGTCCGATATAGCCTCCCTTCGTTGAGTACGTAGTGGGCGGACTTCATAACAAGTCGCCGAGCTTGATCTTCGTCTTCAGGGAGGATCCCTTCGGCGAGGTAGGCGACAAGCGGGTCCATCCAAGACGGCTCCGGGTCAATCGCCATCACCGCTCCAGCCTCGCCGATGCTCGGGGCATCCAGGGTCTCCAGGTAGATCGCCCTCGACAAGTTGTGCGCGTCTGCGCTCACTAAGCGGGACAGCCTGTCGGCCCTGGCATTTTCACTTCTTGGGACCTGCTGGATGTCGACACTGCCGAGGTCGGAAATGAGTGCTTGCACCTTCCGGACGTAATTCTGCATGGTCGGGTTCCGGGCTTCGAACTCCCCACGGACCTGCCCGACACCAGCTGGGAGTCGGTGAAGACCTTCAGGCGCCGGATGCCGAGCTCCCTTGGTGAGTTTGAGTCCCGTGACTAGGGCCTCATACTCCGCCTCGTTGTTGGTCACTGGAAATCCGAACCTCAAGGCATACTCGGCTATCACTCCATCTGGGCTGGTGAGGACCAGCCCGGCCCCTCCACCTTCGGGGTTCGACGACCCATCGGTGTGAAGCGTCCAAATCGGGAGGTCGAGGCTAGGTATTTCCGGCGACCTAGGTTCCGCCTCCTGCACCGTGCACTCAGCGAGGAAATCCGCGAGCGCCTGGGCCTTGATAGCGGGTCGGGGCTGGTAGCGGATGTCGAACTCACCAAGTTCTACTGCCCACTTCACCAGCCGTCCTGCATTCTCAGGATTGCTGAGGATCTGCCGCAGCGGTTGATCGGTCAAGAGGGTGACAGAATGGGCCTGGAAATAGGGGCGAAGCCTCCTGGTCGCGGTCAGCAGCGCGAAGGCGATCTTTTCAGCCTTCGTATACTGCGTCTCGGCATCCCGTAAGACCCGGCTGATGTAGTACACAGGCTTCTGGAACTTTGCCTCTTTCCGAACCAGTACCGCACTGACTGCGGTTGGGGAGACCGCCAGATAAAGGTAGAGCATCTCCCCTTCTTGCGGCTTGGACAGCAGGGGAGGAGACGCCAAGTATTCCTTGAGCTGGTCGAATGCTGCTTGACATTCGGCCGTCCAGAGGAAGTCTTTCGGGCGTTTCAACACCTTGAAGAAAGGTTGGCAGCGTTCGGCCGACTTTGCCACAAATCGTCCGAGCGCGGCGACCCTCCCAGCGAGCTCCTGAACCTCCTTCACTTTGGTCGGAGGGGACATATCTTGGATGGCCTTGATTTTGTCAGGGTTGGCTTCGATCCCCCGCTGGTTGACAATGAAACCGAGGAACCTCCCGGCCGAAGCGCCAAAGGCGCACTTCGCTGGGTTCAGCTTCATGCGAAACTTCCGCAGGGTGGCAAAAAGTCTCCTCCAGATCCGCGATGTGCTGGTCTGCATGGCGGCTCTTCACCAGCATATCGTCCACGTACACCTCCATGTTCCGGCCGATTTGCTCTTTGAAGATTTTGTTGACGAGGCGCTGGTAAGTGGCACCAGCATTCTTCAGACCGAAGGACATTACCTTGTAACAGTACAACCCCCGGTCTGTTATAAAGGTAGTTTTCTCCTCGTCCTGTGGAGCCATCATTATCTGGTTGTAGCCGGAGAAGGCGTCCATGAAAGACAGCAGCTGATATCCGGAAGTCGCGTCGACCAGTTGGTCTATCCGCGGAAGCGGAAAGCTATCCTTGGGGCATGCCTTGTTCAGGTCGGTGTAGTCGACGCACATCCTCCACTTTCCGCTCGCCTTCCGGACAAGTACGACATTTGCCAGCCATTCGGGGTAGCTGACCTCCCTTATGAATCCTGCCTCCAAGAGCTTGTCTACCTCCTGGTCGACCACTCGGATCCGATCCGGGGCACAGTGTCTCTTCTTCTGCTTTACTGGTCGGTGGGTTGGGTCGACGTTGAGGGCGTGAGAAATGACCTCCGGTCGATCCCAGGTACATCGGCCGCCGACCAAGCAAATACATCGGCGTTGGCTCGGAGGAATTCCACCAACCGAGCCCGAGCTCCCGGGTCGAGATTGGTGCCGACCCGGACCGTCCGGTCCGGGCGACCTTCCTCGAGGGGAACTTCGATCACACCTTCGGCCGGCTCCCCGTGCCGCAAGGCCACCTCGTCTCTGGCGTCGAGGGACTCGACGCTTAAGGCTTCTACGGGCTTCTTCCCTTTGAGAGTTGCTAGGAAACATTGCCTTGCGGTCAGTTGGTCACCTCGGACCTCTCCAATCCCGGCCGCCGTGGGGAACCGCATGAGCAAGTGGTACGTTGAGACCACCGCGCGAAGGGCGTTCAGTCCGGGTCGTCCGAGGATAGCGTTGTAGGCCGAGGGAACACGGACGACCAAGAACCCGAGCCGCACCGTGGCTTCTGCGGGTGCAACGCCCGCAGTCACAGGCAGCTCAACGACACCTTCGGCCGAGACAGCGTCTCCAGTGAATCCTATGAGGGGGGTGGATGTTTTGTGCAACAATTGTCTGGACAAGCTCATCTTTTGGAAGGCCTCGTAAAACAAAATATCAGCTGAGCTTCCACTATCCACAAGAACACGCCTTACATCATAGTTTGCCATAGTGAGGGAGATCACCATGGCGTCGTCGTGGGGGGTCTGAACCCCCTTTACATCTTCATCACAAAAAGTGATTACATTACCGACCCTCTGCCTCTTTGCGACGGCTGCCCTTGATGCTTCAGTCGAGCCCCCCGCGTTCCTCTCGGGCCGGGGGCAGCCCCCAGTGATAGTATGGATCACGCCCGCGACGGGTCGATTCTGCTCCCGAGGCTCCGGAGGGGCCGGGTCGGCCGGACGCGAGTCTGCGGGGGGACGTCGGTCGTTCACATATCGACCGAGACGCCCTCGGCGGATGAGAGCCTCGATCTCGTCCCGAAACTGGAAGCAGTCTTCGGTGTCGTGGCCGTGGTCCCAGTGGTACTCACAGTACGCCCGAGAGGGCCTCCTCCCAGGGATCTTCTTCATCTGTCTCGGGACCGGGAGGTCCTCCCGCCCCTTGATTTCCATGAGGATCTGGGCCCGGGGAGTCAGGAGAGGAGTGTACCGGTTGAAACGTCGGGGCGGAGAACGAGGGCGTAGGGCGCCGTGGTTCCTCGCCGGCGACGGGCTTCTGCGCCGACGTTGAGGCGTCGGGCTCCTCCCCTGGCGTGCCTCTTTTCGCCTTTTCTTCCCGAGCTTTGGAGGGATCTCGGCGGCCTCCTTGCTCCGGTGGGCGGCCGCCTCCTCGGCGTCCGCATACTGGTTCGCCCGGGACAACAGCTCCGGGAAGCTCCGCGGTAGGCGTTTGTCCAGAGAGAAGGTGAGTCTGCCCTTTCGGAAGCCACGCTTCAGGGCTGAAAGAGCCACCTCCTGGCTCAGGTTCCGGACTTCCAACGTAGCCTTGTTGAAGCGGGTAAGATAATCCCGCAAGCTTTCTCCCTCGTTTTGCCGGACGTCAAAGAGGGAGTCGGAGACCAGTCGCCGCCGGCTACTGACGGCGAAATGGGTGATGAAGAGGCGGGTAAACTGATCGAAGGACTGGATCGAGTTAGCCTCCAAGCCGGCGAACCACGCCCTTGCCGGGCCACGGAGGGTCGCCGGGAAAGCCTTGCAGAGGAGAGGACCTGATGCTCCGTGGAGGAGCATAAGGGTCCTGAAACTCTCGACGTGATCCCGCGGGTCCGCCGCCCCGTCATAGGGTTCGATCGCCGGCATTTTAAACCCCGGCGGATTCGGGGTCCGCAGGATCCTCGAGGCAAGCGCTGGTTGGGAGGAGATCTCCAAGTCGGCGAAGGGATCTTTAGAGTGGCCCTTCAGGACCTGGAGTTGTCGGTGGAGATCGTCCACCCGCCGGTCCAGGGAGCGCGACCGATGGGTGGGAGACAAGGAGCACCGAGAGGGGGACCGACTGGAGCGCGGGTTCCTTGAGGACTGGGGGGTCTGGGAACGCGCCCGGGCCCGCCTCTCGTACCCTGCGCAGCTCCGATGGGACGGTCCCGGCAGAATGGACCGTGTTCGAGAATCTTCCTCGCGCCGGCGCTCCTCCCCATGGGAGAGGAAGGAGCGCGGGTTAAGGAGGACAGGTGAGCGCTTAGGGAGCAGCGGCTCCTGGGCCCGCTGCGGCGCCCGAGACATCACACCCTGCAGGTTCTGCACCGCCTCCGCGAGGGTGCGAACCTGCTGGGCTAACTGGTCGAACTGAGCGGCTTCGACCATCTGAATGGGGGGTGGAACGGTGGAGTGTTGCTGAGAATGTGTTGGAGACGCAGCGGCCTCCCGGCCGGAGGCGCGAGAGGCCCCGCGACCGGAGGCATTGGAAGCTCCACGACCACCTCGCCGTGCCATTACGATCGCTCTAAGATTCGGGCCCTCCTTCTAGCGCCAACTGTTGCTGGTGGTCCGAACCGAGAACGATTGGCACAGCGGTGTGAACGGAATTCCGTCTGAGCTGCCTTGGTTGATGTTGATTGTGCTCCACCTTCCACCGGGAAACCTGCAAGCAAGCCTCGCACCACCACTGGGGTAGTGGGGGCCCTCCGACGATCAAGTCAGAGGGGATTGGAGGAGAAGGAGAGATAATTGCAGGTAGTAGGAGAATGCTCTGGAAGTTCTTGCTTACCTCCCCCCTTCTCCCCCCCGCAGCATATATACCAGGCTGGGGGGTCCTTCGGGGGGGTTGGTCATCGTGTGGCACGATGGAGTTGCCACTGACATGGCCGTTACAGGGCGTCGTGGGGCAGCGCTGGGTACGGCCGTGACAGGGTGTAGTGGAGCTCCGCCTTGTACGGCTGTTACAGGAGATCGTGGAGCAGCGCCGGATACGACCGTTGCAGGGACAGAGGGTCGTGGCGTGCTTCAGGGGAACAGCCTGTCGTTGTCGAGAGGTTGCCGACTCGGGATCGGATTGCTGGATCAAGGGGCAGCCGACTCGGGGTCGGGCTGCGAAGCCGAAGATATCCGACTCGGGGTCGGATTGCTGGATCAAGGGGCAGCCGACTCGGGGTCGGGCTGCGAAGTCGAAGATATCCGACTCGGGGTCGGGTTATTGGATCAAGGGGCAGCTGTAGTCTTCTTGGGCGCGCGTGTCGGTCACGTGGGGCATGGTGGCTGAGTTCCCCCGTAACACTTTCCATCCGCCAAAATTCTTTTTTTGCTTGTATATCTTTCCAAATATACAAAATTATATGAATTTTCTTGTAAAGTTGCTATTTACTTGTATACCTTATAAATGTTTATTTTTGCACGTTTATCTATTAAAAGTATTTCAATTATATATTAAAAAAAATAAAAATAAAAAAATAGAATAGTAAAAATAAATATTTTATGAAAGAATATATTTGAGAGAGGATTATACAAAATTTAATATTTAGAAGAGTTTTTGTGAAAAAAAAATCTAATAAACAAATGCCCCGTCCCAATCATCAGCTCGATTTGCACCATCTCTTACTTCCGCTTCTTGTCTCCATTCCGTCAGCATCCTTTTTCCGCTCTCCTTTCCAAATCCGCCATTGCTTTCCCTTGCCATACAAAACGGAGTCCACCAAAAGTCCAAACCCTCTTCTTTCCCATCACCCCCCATGGCTGGCTCTCCTCCTTCGCCGCCCTCCATCGACCCCAGAAGTGGCTTCTGCCAGGAAACTAAGATCTTCCACAGCCTCCGCCCCACCGTTCCGCTCCCTCCGGCGACTGTTCCCCTCTCCGTCGCCTCCTATGCCTTCTCCCTCCTCCCCTCCCCTCTCCCCTCCCACCCCGCCCTCCTCGACGCCGCCACCGGATCCGCTGTCTCCTTCCCGGACCTCCTCTCCCAGTCCCACTCCCTCGCCGCCGCCCTCCGCGCCCATCTCGGCCTCTCCCCTGGCCACGTGGCGCTCATTCTCTCCCCTGCCCGCCTCGAGATTCCCGTCCTCTACTTCGCCCTCCTCTCCCTCGGCGCCGCGGTCTCCCCTGCCAACCCCGCCTCCACCCCTGCGGAGATCGCTCGCCTCTGCCGCCTCTCCAACCCCTCCGTCGCCTTCGCCGTCTCCGACACCGCCGCCGCGCTCCCCCGCCACCTTCGCACCCTCCACCTCGACTCCCCCGAATTCCAGTCCCTCCTCAACGCCGCCCCCTCCGCCGCCGCGCCGGCGGATGTCCGGCAGTCGGACACGGCGGCGATCCTTTACTCGTCGGGGACGACGGGGCGGGTGAAGGGCGTCGAGCTGACCCACCGGAACGTGATAGCGGAGCTGGCGCCGTTCGTTGCGGCGCAAAGGCGCCGCCTGTCGCCGGCAGTGCAGATGGTGACGGTGCCGTTATTCCACGTGTACGGATTCATCTTCTGCGTGAAGGCGGTGGCGGTGGGGGAGACGGCGGTGATCCAGACGGAGCGGTTCGACGTCAAGAAGATGCTCCGAGCCGTCGACCGGTTCGGCGTGACCCACGTCGCTATGGCCCCCCCAGCGCTTCTGGCGATGGTTAGGGTTTGTGAAGATGGAGGGCCGTTCGATCTCAGTTCCCTGGAGGCGATCTCCTGCGGCGGAGCACCGATTGGGGTGGAGTTGATTAAAAGATTCATGCAGAGGTTTCCAAATATTCGCCTCGGCCAGGTTAATAATCTGCATAACTGCTAACTTAAGGATTAGTATTATATTAAGCATGGGTTTTATATGAAGTGTTAATTAAGGATGAGTATTTCATTATTACATCACAGAAGTCTTGATAAATCCTGCTTGCATACATAAATTTTGTTCAGGAAATTGTAAGTCACAATAAACGCTATGTCAAAGTTTTTGCAATTTACTGTTCTTGTATGAAGGGATATGGATTGACGGAGTCGACTAGTGGCATGTCCCGGTCAATTAATATGGAAGAAAGCCGACGTCTTGGTTCCGTGGGGCATCTGGTGTCAGGATGTGAAGCAAAGATTGTTGATCGAGCTACTGGCAAAGCTCTGCCTCCAGGCATGCAAGGTGAACTTTGGGTTAGAGGCCCAACAATTATGAAGGGTAAGTAATGCAAACCTTAATATATTTAATTTCTTTTTTTTATGAAGCTTAATTTATAACTAATAGATATGAATTGGGACTTGTTCTAGTGGTCATTCCCCTTTTGCCTAGCAACCAGAGCTTCTAGTTTAAATCTTATGTGGTACATCCCCTTGGGAGTCTAGGTAATTATAGTGCAGATGGGCTTCCTGTCTTTTCTCTCAAAAATTTGTAACTAATAGTTGATTAGAGTTCTAATCATTATAGATGATAATAACGCTAATTATTGTAGATGGTAATGAATCACTGAACTTTAGTTCAGGTGGTATTAACCGCCCTCCTTTTCGGCGAGAAGTGAGGATTCAGTTTTGTACAACATCGTTCCCTTGTTTCGGCCCTTGTTAACTCTGTACCCTCATACTATGAGTGCTAGGCTTGATCTGCATGCAGGCCTGGGCTTTGGCCTGGATGGAGGATGGGTGTAGGGTAGTTGGTGGGGTTAGAGCCCCTCATTGTTGCCAAAAAAAAATCTACAACCTTCCAGGTGTTGCAGTTAACTACTTATTTCAAAAAAAGGAAGGGTTTCATATGGGGAAACAAACTGACTTGGTGGTGCATATAACTAGTTACTGTGACCAATCCCACTTTGTCCTTTTAAATTGGTATTTGGCAGATTCGCCTTAGGCAATTTTTTGTTGGAATTTACTTATATTAGTTAGTGCATTAGCTATATGGATTAATTTTCTGCAGCTACCTCATAAATTAGAAAATTTGCCTCATAATCATCCTTCTTCCTCTAACACTAAAGCCACACATTTAACACGCCTGCCAAATTAGCTTTCTTAATATATGCTTTTCATGACCAGTAAAAATTACATTTAGGTTCTTCATTATAAACTTTTCCCAGTATATGAGAATATCCTGACAGTTAGCATTCACCGAAAGAATGGATTTGGTTTTAATTTTTTTATTCTTGTCACTTGCTTGCAACATCGCATATAACATAATGTTCTACATATCAATTTGAAGCTGAAGAAAATGATCATCTTCAAGCACAAAAGGGCGATCTATCTTATAGATGGAAGTTGACTTCCCCTCACTCAGAGGGATATACAGATGGAAAATTAATTATAAATGAAGAAAGGAGGAACACCATTGTGTTGAATTTCCGCAGAGCTTTAGGGTCTAAAGAGTTTTCCATCAGCTACTTTATTTTGGTTATTTTTGGACTAAAGCTATTCAAGGATATAATTCACCTAAATAATTGGCTGGGTGTTCCTTAACGCTAGTGTTGTTTATTTCAGTTTAAAATAATTAAGTCCATGGCACTTAACAGAACATGTACATGGCGGCAGTACTTTGCAGCAGTTACAGAGAATAATTGAACAATATGTTTTGTTTTCTCTACACAAAACCCTAATTCGTACACTTCATTGCGTTCAAAAGCTGGGTGCATCGCTTATTCTGATCTGAAAAAGCTAGCTAACCATCGTAAGTGCTGAATTTCTGTCCTATGTATTTAAATTACAATGTAGAAGCTCAATGGTTCTTCATTATACAGGTCTAAATTGTGAACCTTTGTCGCTTCTAAATTCCTCATAAACTGTGATATCATTCTAGAATCGCATCATATTGTTGCAAACTTCCACCTTTGAAATGAACCTGCAAAAATTTGAAATTGAAGGAAATGAACCAAGGAAGATAAATAAAAGGATGGCGAAGAATTCTATCAAAGTTGAAACAAGAATTCTGCAAATATAAAGGAATCAGTGCATATTTGAAGGAAGATAAGTAAGCATGAGGACACTGTATGGCTTAAATACCTCAGATAATGGTATGCTCCTGTCGTTAATGGGTTTTATTCATGAGTATGGACTAATCTATATGATGCATTCTACTGTCTGCATAAATTGTTTTGAATAGGCACCAATGGTGGGGAATCTGCAATAATTAAATAAAATATAGTTTGCTAGTTCCTAAACTAGTAACCAATTTGGCATCTAGCATACTGTTTAAAGGCTTCAAAATGCATCAGTGTGTTCATGTCATAATGAACAAAATATTGTTATGATATGACTTGCTGTATTGTTGTCTCTGTCTCTCTTTCTCATGTTTATTCTTATCTTCACTATGAAAAAAATAGAAACTTAAAGTAGTTTCATTTATGATATTAGTGTAGGTTACATTGGTGACCAGGAAGCAACATCCGAAATCTTGAATTCTGAAGGATGGTTAAAAACTGGGGATCTGTGTTACATTGATGATGATGGATTCCTCTTTGTTGTCGACAGGCTAAAAGAGTTGATAAAATACAAGGGGTATCAGGTAACTACTGCTATATTCCTCCGATTATTAAGAGTTTGAGATGGCAGAAATTTGCTAGCTTTGAGATTTCAAGTTATTATATTACATTAGCATGTAACAACATAGTCAGGTCCATGACAAAAAAAATCCCACCTTTGTACCTCTGTGTATATAATCTGATAAAGATTCTCAAAATCATCTTCTCATGCAAAAAAAGAATGTATATAATTTGAGGTTCTACTGCTTCCACTGGTTATATATTAGAGTTTTCTTAGGTTGTATATTGGTAAGGCATTAATTTGTCTTGCAATTAGTTGGCATTCTCAAACTCATTTAAATAGTTTGCGTGCATGTTTTCTGTTTGGTCAACCTTTCAGTATTACGATGACCAGCCATATTCTTCTTGATCATGTGAATGTCCTAATTCAGATAACAGTAACTTGCGATTAAAGATCAATACAGGAAGGAAGGGTTTGTAATCTGCAAAACCTTGGAACAAAGCTGGGAGAATGTTGATTGAAATATGCAAGATAAATTGGTGAGAGCAAGGAATTTGTCGAAATAAAGAAAGTTTCATGGTGAAGAAAAAATTCAAGAACCATCTACAATAAATTGTTTAGGGAAAATGTATCAAGACTACTCTCAAGTTTACCCTTTCGACACAGTGACCTTTTATCTTAAAAAATTCTCAAAGTGGCCCTTCAAATTACCTTATTGTTGCAAACCAGCCTGTGAGAATCCGTACGGGCGTGTGTTTAGTCCCACATCGGTTATTCGCTGGGTAGATCTTGGGTACTTATACAGGATCAAGGAACCCAAATAATACTTTCCGACTAGCCATTTTGGGTGAGGTCCTGAGTTGTTACAAATGGTATCAGAGCGGACCCGGCCCATAACCTATGTGGACTAGGGGACACTGCAGCACGGATCTATTGGGGCTGACTACGGGCCAATCGTGGTGTTTGTGATTAGATTTGAATAGATATGAACCCTTAGCCTGACGAGGACGTCAGGGCTTGAACGGGGGGAGTATGTGAGGACCCGTGCGGGCGTGTGTTTAGTCCCACATCGGTTATTCGCTGGGTAGATCTTGGGTACTTATACAGGATCAAGGAACCCAAATAATACCTTTCGGCTAGCCATTTTGGGTGAGGTCCTGAGTTGTTACACAGCCCTTCCATCCAACTCCATTAAATAGGCTTCAGTAAAAGGACTCATGTGACTATTGTTTGAGTGTTAAAATTTGCTAAAATCTCTAAAATGCTCTTAATATCTAAAGTGAATAGGGAGAATGGGAACTAGAATATTGTTGAATGCTTAGCAGTGAGGAGGTTGTTGTGGGTGAGGTGGAAATGAGGGTGGTGTAAAGGGCAAGGTCCAAGATGGAGGGAGAGCTGGAAGAAGTGGACAGCGACAGGGAGGTGGACAACGATGGAGTAGGTGGTGATGAGGGTGGAGCGGAGGAAGGGGTTAGGGTGGTGGCCAAGCTTGGTGAGGTAGGCATGGAGGAGGGCAATGTAGTGAGTTTGTCAAGCAACCTTAGCAAGCTCATGGAGGCGCATTCAGAAGGAAACATCATGAGGATCAGCTAGTCGGGCTTCGGAGCCCTATCTTCTTCAACTCGCAGAAAAGTGCCAACCCATGGACTTGGTGCTTGTCATCCATTATTTGAACCCATAAGCAATGTGCGAGGACTAGTATTCAGCATCACCTACTTTTGCAAGCTTGACATCCTTGTAATTTCTACAAGCACCTAGCAATGAGCCCCAAGTAGAATCATTAGGTTCACAGGCATAGCTTTTATGCACTCATAATTTTCTTTGAGCCGCCCAACACGCCCAAGTAGATCCACAACGTATGTTTAATTCTCTGTCTTGGGGTCAATATTGTAATTTTTGCTCATGGACTCAGTCATGCAGGTAAGGATCATCGAAACAGATGTGGTACCATTTGGCTTCATTCTCATTATCTTGCCTCATGTTGAACCACTTGAATGCATCCATTCCATGCCCATGGACCCCAAAAGGGCAATCTTTTTCTCTGGTGTGTTGTTGAAGAGCAAGAGGGTGACGCAACTGTGCCTCCTATAGCAGGTATGCATGGTGATGGTGGTGATGATATTCTGGTTGGGAATTTCATTGAACAGAATGCTGGTTTTGGAGGAGGATAAGGCATAATAATGGAGGAGGGCGAAGGTGATGTCATCATTGATGAAGAATTTGAGGAGGTGGGCATGGGGAGGGGGCATTGGAGAAGGCCTGTAGGGTGAAGACTGTCATGTGGGTCTCGAAGGGGTGAGTTATTTAGAACCTAAATTCATGGTGAAGATAATCAAGAAGCATTGCCATGTCAAAAAGCTCTACCAACTAGCGATAAAAAAGGGAATCCTAGTGCATGGGTTCCAGCCATTGCTGGGTTTGGGGAGGATTAGACACAATATAGTCTTGCCCCCATCATTGAGAGACTAGTACTATGTCTCGAACCTGTCATTTACTAAATATAAACAATGCTCAAAAATAGGGTAAACACAGTCATACTCATTCATGTTGTGGGAAGGTTATTCGTTATTGGTGGCGGGATTCGAGGAAGGAGAGGAGCTGATCGAGGGTGGAGCCCTTGGCACCAGCAATGATAAGGGTGAGGGTGATGTGAACAGAATCGGGAGTGACTTGGCCATAGTGGCCGAGCCAAATGTTTTGTGAGCCGGAGCAAGAAGGCGGAACAAAGAGCTAACGGAAAAGAGGAAAGTGAGGAAGAAGAGGAAAAGGTGATGGTGCTGGGGATATTTTGGTCACTTGTAGATGGCCATCAACAATGTTAGCAGGGATGGAAGGTCCACTTTGCCATGAAATGGTAATCTGAAGGACCACTTTGAGACTTTAGAGATGGGGGGATCACTGTGTCAAATGGGTAAACTTGAAGGAGCCTTGGTGTATTTATCCCTATTATTTATTACTCGCTATAAATTATCAAAAAATACTTTTTATTATATTACAATAAAACTAGGGAAAGACTATGAGGAAACACTAAGAAATGGTTCAACAAAAAATTGACAGTTTAGATAATTGAATAATCTTTGGATCTTAGACCTAACTGAAAGCCGTGCATTAAGCACCCCATGTGAATAGCAGTCCTGTGGTCGTCATTGGCTTGTAAAGAAACTGTAGTCAAAGGAGGAATAATTGTGCAAATCAAACAATAAATAAAGCCCATTTGCTTTACAGAAGGCCCTGCTGGATACTATCTTAATTTTAACTGTATGACAGAGTTTGCTTGCTCCACTTATAAATGCATGTGCTGGACACAATGTTGAGATTAGATTTAGAATTTAGTATCCACAGAAGTCCTCCAGTTTCATTGCAATCTTGCCACCCTTTGTTTTCATGTTTTTTATGATATTGGCCCTCATGCAGCAGGCTTTAACAGTGATAAGTGAGTTCTGCTGTATTAGCTTACAAATTGAAGGGGAAAATTAAATGAAAACATTTATTCATGTGCAATAAGTGTGAAAGCCTACGTAGGGTTGGGCCGGCCTTTGAGAAAGGACGGCCCAACACATGAAAAGAGGGAGGGAGTTTCTCCCTCCCCTGTTCCGGAAAATCCTCCCTCTCCTCCCGAATCCACCGGAGAGGAGGATCCTAGGGTGATAAAAACCCTAGCAATCTCGGGCCGAGACCTCCTCCTCTTTCTAGGGCTTCCGTCGAGAGCCGTCCACCCACACACACACAAAAAAAAAAAAAAAAGGGATTGGGTTTTACCTTGCCGCGGGAGGAACTGGAGCGGTCGCCGTCGATCCGGCCGGGAGGAGCTCGCCGGAGGCAAGGTGAGCACCTTCTCCTTCTTCTCCTTCGTCTTTGGCTATTATTTCCTTGGGGATGTAGTCGGGAAGCCGCCGGGCTGATGGGGAAGCCGAGCCTCTGTTCGGCCTTCTCCCCTTCCGTTCCGGCCGGCCGTCGCCGGGCGTGGCACCATCATGGGGCGTCGCCGGCCATGGGCCGCCGGCTACCAAGCACTCTCCTCCTTTCCATCGGGAAGGAGGAAGGAAGAGGAAGAGAGAGAGAGAGAGAGACAACCCTTTGGCTCTCTCTCTTCTTTGTTGTTTTATTTACGGGAAGAAGAAGGAAGAGAGGGAGAGAGAGAGAGAGAGAGAGAGCCGACTCTCTCTCTTCTCTGTTATTTTATCTTCTCCCTCTAGATGCTGTCTCTTATTAGTCTGTTTTCTCTCTAGTTTAATTTAGGAAGATCATGGATTGTTGGATAGTCTTGGAATACTAGATTTTAGAGGACCCTTTAGAGGATTAAACAGGGGTCCTGGATTATCATATATCTTGAGTAAATTTTAATGATGATTTGGTTCTGTAGGGGAACAATCTGTTGGACGAGAAGACATTGAGCAGGATTCTGTGCATTCCGGTTCTTTATCGCCGTGAGGGCAGGTGATTGGCTGTCTAAATTTTCAACAAAGGTAAGAATCCTTGTACGCCAATCCTACATGATATAAATATTTTGCACTATATATATATATATGTTTGATATGCTATGATCCAGGCAAAACAAAATGGTTTTTATATTTAAATTGTATTTTGATCGTCTTTGCTTGTGATTGGTATAATGATAGATGCATGCATGCGCATAACTTACACCTACATAATTGGACTGATGGATGTGGTGCTCTAAACTAACTATGTGATATTGGTTGCCCCGTCACGGGCTGGAAACGTGACCGTGGTTAGTTTAAAGCCGGAAATAAATATAAAGAAAATGGATGTGTAGATGTAAACTGGATTATATGAAAAGGAACTTTGGGTTTATCTTGTTATTATGGCAGGCCCCGTCACAGGCTGAAAATGTGGTATTTTGGTAGGCCCCCTCACAGGCTAGAAATGTGGAACTATAATGTGCAGGCCCCGCCACAGGCTAAAAATGTGATATTTTGGTAGGCCCCCTCACAGGCTAGAAATGTGGAACTATAATGTGCAGGCCCCGCCACAGGCTGAAAATGTGATATTTTGGTAGGCCCCCTCACAGGCTAGAAATGTGGAACTATAATGTGCAGGCCCCGCCACAGGCTGAAAATGTGATACTTTGGCAGGCCCCCTCACAGGCTAGAAATGTGGAACTATAATGTGCAGGCCCCGCCACAGGCTGAAAATGTGATAATTTGGTTGCCCCACCACAGGCTGAGAAATGTGACCGAGATTTGACCCAAAGTCGGAAAGATAATTAAACCGGATCAAGTTGAAGAAAAGACATTGAAACTATAATACATGTTTATGAGCTATCATATGCTATATATTTCTTGTGTGGCTGGACTTTTATTGATGATTGATGTACATACTGGTATCGATTATTTGAGCTTTGATAGCCGGTTTATGACTTCATGATATGTGCTTTGACTTGTCGTGGTTTTCAGATTTTTATTATTATTGTGTTGGTGTGGATGTGTAGGGATTCTTACTGGGCTGTAAAGCTCACCCCCTTTTCTTCTTTCTTTTTATCAGAGTTGCAGGATGCTTAGATTTGGATGGGATGGGCGCAGAGTGCAAGTATCAGAGTCATTAGCTAGTTAGTTTGTTTGTCCTTCTTTGATGTCGATGAATATTTGAAGATCTTGTAATTGAACTAATTTGTTTATTTGGATATGTCGGACTTGTCTATTTGAATTATTAAATTAATCGTGGATTTATTGGAATTTTGTTAAACATAGGCCTTGCATGATCTTTAGGGCACTGCTCTAGGGCTCATGCGGCCGGTCGCGTACCGGACCCGGGTGTTGGGTTCGGGGCGTGACAGAGTGGTATCAGAGCTTAAGGTTAAGGTATCCTAGGGTTTAGGTTCAGGTGAGAGTGAGTGGGGGAAGAATATCTAATGACTTATTAAAGTACCCTCTAGATACATTTTTCTTTGTAATCTTAAATGTTAAAGGTAACTTGTGTAGGTTGATATGGCACGAGGGAGTGGACGTGGGCGTAATAGGAGGCCGACTCGTTTTGCCGATGGCTCCGCTGCTTGGACGCCCTCCGAACAACAAGAAGATGTTCCACCCTCACCGGCCAGGAGTGTGCACCCGCAGGAACACCCCGTCAACCCTGTTGGTAGTGCTCTGGAAACGGGAAACCCGGAAACTCCAAGGACAGGAACCTCGGGTGAGCCTAGGATTCAGCCGAACGAACCACTAAGTGCTTCTCAGATGATGGAAGCAATGATGCAACAACAAGCTACTTCCCGTTCAGATATGATGAGAATGATGGAGATGCAACAACGCTTCATGGAACAACAGCAACAATTTATGCAGCAACAGTTGCAACATCAGCGGCAGCAGATGACTCCTCAGTATTTACAGGGGGCTACAAGTCGGCAAGAGTATCATGTTAGTTTGGCAGAATTCAAAAAGTTTGCACCTTCAGCTTTTAAAGGCACTTCTGACCCTTTAGAGGCTGAGACTTGGCTGAATGAAATGGAAAAGGTTTTCAATGCTCTGAGATGCCCTGATGAGGATAAGGTTACTTTTGCTACATTTATGCTGCTGGGAGAAGCGGATATTTGGTGGAATGTGGAAAGAGGAAAGATGGGACAGAACGCTACATCTTTGACTTGGGAAGGATTTAAGGAGCTTTTCCGTGACAAGTATATTCCCCAAAGCGTGAGACGGCAGAAATTTCGAGAGTTTACCCGGTTAGAACAAGGGAATATGACGGTCGCAGAGTATGCTGCAAAGTTTGAGGAACTGGCCAGGTATGCCCCAGGACAGGTGGAGAATGAAAGAGAACGAGCTGAGAAGTTTGAAAGTGGACTCAGAGCCCGAATCAGACAACAGGTGTCTACCTTCGAGCTTTCTTCCTACAAGGATGTGGTTAACAAGGCTTTGGTAGTTGAAAGGGGTTTGAATGACACTCAAGAAGAGAGGGAAAGAATTTTGAAAAAGAGAAACAGACAAGCTGAGTTACAAAATAAGCATGGCAAAAATACTGAATTCAGGCCCAAGAAACAAACTACTGGGAATGATAAGACTCAGCGCAAGGATACTGTGAAATGCTATAGATGTGGCGGACCCCACTATCAGAGCGAGTGCAACTGGTTTAATGGGAATTGTTTTTCATGTGGCCAACAGGGCCATAGGGCAGACATTTGTCCTAATCGCAGAGAGCAACAAACTCGACAGGCATCTCAGCCTATTCAGGGAGCTCCAACCAACCAAGCAACTCAGAATGAACAACAACGAGGAGGACAGCAGAGGCCTAGAACTCAGGGGCGAGTCTATGCTCTTACACAACACGATGCTGACGCCTCTAACACCGTGGTGACAGGTACAATTAAAATCTCATCCACGAATGCCTATATTTTGATTGATCCTGGAGCTACTCATTCTTTTGTATCTGCTGATTTTGTTGGAAGAAATAGTACATTGATTTCTTTGCCACTAGAGACTGAACTGTGTGTCTCCATCCCTAATGGAGATGTAATCTTAGTTAACTCTGTCTGCAAAGATTGTATCTTGAATATTGAAGGCAGGAAAATGAAAGTAGATTTACTAGTCCTAGTGATGAAGGATTTCGACATGATCCTTGGGATGGACTGGTTGGCAGCATATCATGCCACTGTTGACTGCTTCGAGAAAACAGTAAAATTTCAAATTTCTGGTCAGCCAGAGTTTACTTTTAGTGGCAACAGAGTGTTACCTCCGCCAAAAGTAATCTCAGCCATACAGGCCAAGCGACTCCTTCAGAAAGGTGATGAAGGATTCTTAGCCATGGTAGTGGGCACCCAGCTGGAAGAACTCAAACTAGAAGACATTCCTATTGTGAGGGAATTTCCAGATGTCTTTCCAGAGGATTTGCCAGGATTACCTCCTGATAGAGAGGTTGAATTCTCCATTGATTTGATTCCTGGCACTGGACCAATTTCTAAGGCCCCATACCGAATGGCTCCAGCTGAATTAAAAGTGCTAAAGGAACAACTACAGGAGCTGTTGGACAAAGGTTTCGTTAGGCCTAGTGTTTCTCCTTGGGGTGCTCCTGTACTATTTGTGAAAAAGAAAGATGGCAGTTTTCGGCTTTGCATAGATTATCGAGAAATAAATGGAGTAACAGTGCGGAACAAATACCCTTTACCGAGAATTGATGATTTGTTCGATCAGCTGCAAGGGGCACAAATCTTCTCAAAACTTGATCTACGCTCCGGATATCACCAGTTGAGAATAAAGGCTGAAGACATACCAAAGACAGCATTCCGAACTAGATATGGACACTATGAGTTTTTGGTTATGCCCTTCGGGTTAACAAATGCACCAGCAGCCTTTATGGATCTTATGAATCGGGTGTTCAAACCCTACCTGGATCAATTTGTGGTAGTATTTATTGATGACATTCTAGTCTATTCAAAAAGTCCACAAGAGCATGAGGAGCATTTGAGGATAGTGTTACAAACTCTTAGAGAAAACAAGCTTTATGGCAAGTTGCAGAAATGTGAGTTCTGGTTAAACAGTATCACCTTTCTCGGGCACGTGATCTCTAAGGATGGCATCTCTGTCGACCCAAAGAAAGTAGAGGCAGTAGTTGATTGGAGTAGACCTACTAATGTGTCCGAGGTGCGCAGCTTTTTGGGAATGGCGGGATACTATCGGAGATTCGTTGAGGGATTTTCTCGTATTGCCACGCCTCTATCTCGCCTAACCCAAAAGCAAGTAAAATTTGAATGGAAGGAGGATTGTGAGCAGAGTTTTCAGGAGTTGAAAAGACGATTGGTGACAGCTCCGATATTGGCCCTTCCATTTGGATCAGGAGGCTTCAGCATCTATAGTGATGCATCACGCAAGGGCCTCGGCTGTGTTCTTATGCAGAATGAGAAGGTGATAGCCTATGCTTCTAGACAGTTGAAACCATATGAGCTGAATTATCCTACACATGATTTGGAGTTAGCAGCTGTGATCTTTGCTTTAAAAATATGGAGGCACTATTTATATGGTGAACATTGCGAAATTTTTACGGACCACAAGAGCCTGAAGTATATTTATACACAAAAGGAGCTGAATTTGAGGCAAAGGAGATGGCTAGAGCTATTAAAGGATTATGACTTAACTATTAATTACCATCCGGGAAAAGCAAATGTTGTGGCCGATGCTCTAAGCAGGAAATCTTCAAGTAAATTAGCGGCTTTGATCACTACACAAAGAAACATTTTGTTGGACCTAGAGAGATATGAGATTGAAGTACGGCTGCATGATCCTCAGGTACGACTTGCTAATCTTATGGTACAACCTACCTTGATTGAGAGAATTAAGTCATCTCAAAAAGAGGATTCAGAATTACAGAGGGTAAGGGGAACAGTAGAATCTGGTGTCCAAAGCGAATTTCATGTGCATGAGGATGGTTCCTTAAGATTTGGTAGCAGATTGTGTGTCCCAAAAATTCCAGAACTAAGAAATGAAATTTTAGAGGAGGCTCATAGCTCGGCTTATACAATGCATCCAGGAGGCACAAAGATGTATCAGAATTTAAAGAGACATTTTTGGTGGAGTGGTATGAAAAAGGATATTGCTCAATTTGTGGCTCAGTGTCTAGTATGTCAGCAGGTAAAAGCAGAACATCAGAGACCTGCGGGACCATTACAGTCTCTACTTATTCCTCAATGGAAGTGGGAGCATATCACCATGGACTTCGTGACTAGCTTGCCTAAAACCCTACGAGGTAATGATGCCGTGTGGGTAATTGTTGACCGGCTAACCAAATCAGCACACTTTTTACCTTTCAGAGTTGGTTTCTCCTTAGAGAGATTGGCAGGCTTATATATAGAGCATATTGTGAAGTTGCATGGGGTCCCAGTTACCATTGTGTCAGACAGAGACAGTAGATTTGTATCACAGTTTTGGAAGAGTCTTCATAAGGCTCTTGGAACCAAATTGAGCTTTAGCACAGCTTTCCACCCCCAAACTGATGGACAGTCAGAAAGAACCATCCAGATCTTGGAAGACATGTTGAGAGCCTGTGTCATGGATCTAGGAGGAGCGTGGGATGGCCACTTATCACTAGTAGAGTTTGCTTACAATAATAGCTTTCAAGCAAGTATTCAAATGGCCCCTTTTGAGGCGTTGTATGGCCGGAAATGTCGATCTCCTATTTGTTGGGATGACGTGGGCGAGAGAAAATTGTTGGGCCCAGAAATAGTACAACAGACTGTTGATAAGGTGCAAGTGATCAGAGAACGACTCCGTACAGCTCAGAGTCGCCAAAAGAGTTATGCTGATAATAGAAGGAGGGAACTGGAATTTCAAATTGGAGATCATATTTTCTTGAGAGTGTCACCTACAAAAGGTGTGATGAGATTTGGGGTTCGTGGCAAATTGAGCCCTAGGTATGTTGGTCCGTTTGAGATTTTGGACAAGGTTGGGGAGGTGGCGTATCGACTGGCTTTACCACCGACTTTATCCAGTGTGCACAATGTTTTTCATGTGTCAATGTTGAAGAAATATGTCCCAGATCCGAGTCATGTGGTAGCATATGAGCCATTACATCTTCAGGAGGATTTGACCTATGAGGAGTTTCCGGTACGAATTGTGGACAGAAAAGATCAGGTACTACGACATCGAACCATTCCTTTTGTGAAGGTACAATGGAATAATCATACAGAAAGAGAGGCTACTTGGGAGCTCGAAGAAGAGATGAAAGTCAAGTATCCACAGTTTTTTCAAACCTCAGGTATGTCAATTTCGAGGACGAAATTTTTCTTTTAGGGGGGGGGAATGTGAAAGCCTACGTAGGGTTGGGCCGGCCTTTGAGAAAGGACGGCCCAACACATGAAAAGAGGGAGGGAGTTTCTCCCTCCCCTGTTCCGGAAAATCCTCCCTTTCCTCCCGAATCCACCGGAGAGGAGGATCCTAGGGTGATAAAAACCCTAGCAATCTCGGGCCGAGACCTCCTCCTCTTTCTAGGGCTTCCGTCGAGAGCCGTCCACCCACACACACACAAAAAAAAAAAAAAAGGGATTGGGTTTTACCTTGCCGCGGGAGGAACCGGAGCGGTCGCCGTCGATCCGGCCGGGAGGAGCTCGCCGGAGGCAAGGTGAGCACCTTCTCCTTCTTCTCCTTCGTCTTTGGCTATTATTTCCTTGGGGATGTGGTCGGGAAGCCGCCGGGCTGATGGGGAAGCCGAGCCTCTGTTCGGCCTTCTCCCCTTCCGTTCCGGCCGGCCGTCGCCGGGCGTGGCACCACCATGGGGCGTCGCCGGCCATGGGCCGCCGGCTACCAAGCACTCTCCTCCTTTCCATCGGGAAGGAGGAAGGAAGAGGAAGAGAGAGAGAGAGAGAGAGAGAGACAACCCTTTGGCTCTCTCTCTTCTTTGTTGTTTTATTTACGGGAAGAAGAAGGAAGAGAGGGAGAGAGAGAGAGAGAGAGAGAGCCGACTCTCTCTCTTCTCTGTTATTTTATCTTCTCCCTCTAGATGCTGTCTCTTATTAGTCTGTTTTCTCTCTAGTTTAATTTAGGAAGATCATGGATTGTTGGATAGTCTTGGAATACTAGATTTTAGAGGACCCTTTAGAGGATTAAACAGGGGTCCTGGATTATCATATATCTTGAGTAAATTTTAATGATGATTTGGTTCTGTAGGGGAACAATCTGTTGGACGAGAAGACATTGAGCAGGATTCTGTGCATTCCGGTTCTTTATCGCCGTGAGGGCAGGTGATTGGCTGTCTAAATTTTCAACAAAGGTAAGAATCCTTGTACGCCAATCCTACATGATATAAATATTTTGCACTATATATATATATGTTTGATATGCTATGATCCAGGCAAAACAAAATGGTTTTTATATTTAAATTGTATTTTGATCGTCTTTGCTTGTGATTGGTATAATGATAGATGCATGCATGCGCATAACTTACACCTACATAATTGGACTGATGGATGTGGTGCTCTAAACTAACTATGTGATATTGGTTGCCCCGTCACGGGCTGGAAACGTGACCGTGGTTAGTTTAAAGCCGGAAATAAATATAAAGAAAATGGATGTGTAGATGTAAACTGGATTATATGAAAAGGAACTTTGGGTTTATCTTGTTATTATGGCAGGCCCCGTCACAGGCTGAAAATGTGGTATTTTGGTAGGCCCCCTCACAGGCTAGAAATGTGGAACTATAATGTGCAGGCCCCGCCACAGGCTGAAAATGTGATATTTTGGTAGGCCCCCTCACAGGCTAGAAATGTGGAACTATAATGTGCAGGCCCCGCCACAGGCTGAAAATGTGATACTTTGGCAGGCCCCATCACAGGCTAGAAATGTGGAACTATAATGTGCAGGCCCCGCCACAGGCTGAAAATGTGATAATTTGGTTGCCCCACCACAGGCTGAGAAATGTGACCGAGATTTGACCCAAAGTCGGAAAGATAATTAAACCGGATCAAGTTGAAGAAAAGACATTGAAACTATAATACATGTTTATGAGCTATCATATGCTATATATTTCTTGTGTGGCTGGACTTTTATTGATGATTGATGTACATACTGGTATCGATTATTTGAGCTTTGATAGCCGGTTTATGACTTCATGATATGTGCTTTGACTTGTCGTGGTTTTCAGATTTTTATTATTATTGTGTTGGTGTGGATGTGTAGGGATTCTTACTGGGCTGTAAAGCTCACCCCCTTTTCTTCTTTCTTTTTATCAGAGTTGCAGGATGCTTAGATTTGGATGGGATGGGCGCAGAGTGCAAGTATCAGAGTCATTAGCTAGTTAGTTTGTTTGTCCTTCTTTGATGTCGATGAATATTTGAAGATCTTGTAATTGAACTAATTTGTTTATTTGGATATGTCGGACTTGTCTATTTGAATTATTAAATTAATCGTGGATTTATTGGAATTTTGTTAAACATAGGCCTTGCATGATCTTTAGGGCACTGCTCTAGGGCTCATGCGGCCGGTCGCGTACCGGACCCGGGTGTTGGGTTCGGGGCGTGACAATAAGAAGCAGAACTTTTTCTTTTTTCTGAGCCAAATCCATGGTGTGATATTTTGCCTTTTCCATCTCTTTTATACTATGCTTGAAAATCTAGATATTCTTCAATGTACAGCCATCAGCATAGATAGCACATGCTTTCAAGGTGCCACTAATTTGATTCAGATTTTAATGATGTCCTGTGCATTGAATTCTTAAAGTGCAACAGCATCTGAGTAGTTCAACACCGGCAAACTTCTTGTGTTGCAAGTAGTCATTCGGCTGCTACTTTGTGTTTTCAAACTACTTTCAAACTGACAGTACTATGGATTCAAAAATTCAAAGTCTTGTCATGCAATTCCTTGACTTTCTATCATTTAGGTCTCATGTGGAATGGATGCATTGTGTCTGATGGGATCAAGAAAAGCTGAACCGAGCCGATCCAGTCTCTGACCAGATTGGTTCAGAAGTAGAAAACGGTTCCGGCCCTTAGAGGGCTAGAACCTGATTGGCTCTGGCCCCTAGGGGGTCCGGTTCTGTCCAGTTCAGCTCAGTTCGAACTAATACCGATCCATACCGGACGCCGACCGGAACAGATCTCGATACTGATGCGGCCAACCTTGGATGAGATTTACCAAATATATCTGACTGGTACTCGTGGCCTCCCTATGATTTATCCTTAATTGGATATCTCAAATATTTTGTTAGCATCATCGCGAAAGAATTTTTCAATGTGCGCTAGATACTTATTATGTTATTAAACTACCTTCTGCTATCACATGCGTATCCTCGTTACAGCTTATTTAACTGTCATGCAAAATTTTAAACAAGTATAAATTTATTGCAATATACATCGGACAAACCAAGTTTCTTCATGCTAGTTGTATGGTCCAGGTCCCTCCTGCAGAACTAGAGCACTTGCTTCAAACACATCCAAATATCATCGAAGCTGCTGTGGTTCCGTGAGTAATCTATCATCTCCATAGCAAAAATGTAGAAGAAAAATGATAAATTAGACAGGCTACATTCACAGCCATGATAAAGGGGTCCATATTATTTTAGCAGTTGCTTTACATACCAACATGCAAGGTATATTTGTTGCTGTGGCAGATACCCTAATGAAGAAGCAGGTCAGGTGCCCGTGGCTTTTGTTGTCAGACTGCTCGATAGCACTGTCAGTGAGTCCCAACTCATGGAATTTGTGGCTCAACAGGTATTTCTTTCTCGATCATCTTCATAATTTTAAGTATATTCGAGGGAGAAAAATCCAGCTTGTCGTCTGGTTCTCTCTTTAATGGCTTGAGGTTTCACAATAACTTGCTTCTTTTTTCTTGATGGTGCAGGTTGCACCATACAAAAGGATCCATCATGTTTTGTTTGTGAATTCAATAGGAAAGAATGCTGCAGGTAAGATCTTGAGGAAGGATTTAGTGAGGCTTGCAACCTTAAAAATAAACTCGAAGTTGTAATTGTATGTCTCGTGACATTTTTTCTGTGTGTTTCTTGCTTCCATTTAATTACGATAATATTAGTACTGTATCCAAAAAAAAGGGAAGAAGCGGGGGCAGTTGTCACATCTGTGGCAGTGATAAATGACTTCTGTTGTATGCCCCCCCGTCAAATAACACCTGGATCCCATATGTATTGCATATTAGTTTTTTAAAGGGATACAGATGTTTAAACTAAAATCTTTTACATGAAGACACTAGGTACAAACAGCGCACTCTGCGGCTTGTGGTCAAACTTTAGTGATATATTGTATTTAAATTGTTGCCTCTATGTGTCTTGATTTATTAGTCAAACTTTAATGATGATTGATATCAACAGGCCTTGGCAATAAGGCAACTTAAAATGTATCGGTAGGTATATTATAAAAGGATTGCTTTTAGCTGAAAAGGGGAATCTTCACTAAGTTTTTATCTGGGTCTGTCAAAATCTACCAATCATCCAAATTTTAGCAATCTTGTACAGATCAGATTTTGGAGGATTTGTTTTCGCTTGGCGGTCCATAAAAAGCATTAAGTTGAACTTGAGCATAACATTTCAATGTGATTACAAAACATCTAGGTTCAGATTTTTTTTTTTTTGGGTTGATCAACCGACTGAGCCATCAACACAACATGTTGAGCCTTGACGTTATAATGAATTGACATAATCAGTTTCCAGCCATTATTTTACAATGATTTCTATCTCAAGTGCCATCACTTTAGCCTCGCATCGTAACATAATTTGATACAGAAGTCATGCAGCACATTTTTGCTTGCTTAAACTTGGCTGTCTCTAAAATCTTATCTTGCATAGCTCAAGGCTCATGGACATCTTTGCCAATAATGTATGTTAATCGTTGTAATTTTGGACCAAGTCTAGCAGCATACATTGATGTCCTTAAATGGTTAATAAAAAAAAAAACTCTCTCTATATGGACCATTCTTGGTGGATTTCTTTTGTTTACATGCTACTTATGCAATCAGAGTTTTATATGTCGAGGAATTCGTAAAAAATAGCAAACAATTGCAGATAATCTACCATCAAGGGAGTAGTATGCATTGCATAAAAGTGACGAACAAATCTCATAAACGTTTAAACGCTACTCTTTTATTTCAGCACACCACTACTACGGGAAGTTAATCTTCACTAAAACATGAACCAATTGTAGAAAGAAACCCAACTAGAGGCAGCCCATAGAAGCTGGACGGTTTTAATGAGACGCAGTTTAGGAAGTAAGGAACCTAGTGAACCATTCGGCCGACTTTTTTGGATAGCGCTTGAGGTCATCATCATAATCGATATATGTTAGCCCAAATCGTTGGGTGTAGCCTTTGTCCCATTCAAAATTGTCCGTAAGAGACCAAGCAAAGTATCCTTTCACAAGGACTCCCTCTCTACAATTAATAAAGAGATAATGGTTAGAGAATCAAATAAAGTGAAATTCTACAGCAAAATGATTATTAACTTAAATGAATTTATTTTATGTATGATTTTCTTATTTTAAAAAAATCTCAAAATCTGAACAATGAGCACTAGTCATAATCTAGAACCTCATTCTGTTTGTAGGAAAAAAAGTATGTATGCTAGTCTTCATGGACCAAAGTTCACAGGCGATAACTTATGCTGGTAATCACATCATATTGTGCAGTATACTCTACACTTCTTTTGCAATATAGGATTAAGATTCAAGCAGTAGAAGATACTATTGAATTACTTATATGATTAAATTCTAATAGTCTGATGTAAAACAACTATAGGCAGCGGCCATTGGGTTACCTATTTTGAGCTATGGGCACACAAGCAAGACCAAAGCATGTCAGCAAAACACAGCCGCCTGTTTCAAAAGTAAAACCCTTTAGTGCCCTGGTACGGGAGTGGGGGATGGCCCTACGCAGAGACAACAACACCAGCTCTACGAAGTCCTAATCGAAACATTTTGTTGGTGTTTCTGTAAATAAGAAATGTTGGGCATGGCGAAATGCGCGTTTCTAACTGTTTTGCTTGTTTCTTTCTTATTGTGGCGGCGATTATGGTATGGTGGAAATGAACGAAAAGTGAGATGAATGTTATTTTCAAATCGATTAATAGATGGGCCGATCTGTTCAGAAAGATCGATAGAGTAGGAATGGATAGAGAAGAGGAAATCTTTCAAAAATAGGATAAATCTCCCATTTCTTTCTATTGATGAGACAAGATATCTATCTATTCTAGATCCATTGAAAAGAAATTGATATGTATCTGATGGAATCAACAAGGAATCACTTGAAAAAGATATGGAAAACCCTCCCCTATATGATCACCTTTTTTCCATTTTCCAGTCTCCATCGTGGCTACATATGAATGGACTGAAAATCCTATGGAATTTGTAGGCTGGGCCAGTACAACCAGCAAAATCATAAAATTGCAGGCTGGGCTAGACCTATATTTATAAATATCCAAGAGTAACTTTGGATATAAATGAACTCGATATCAATTACTTGTAGTTTTTCTATTGGCTTATGATATAAATTACTTGTATAATAGGCTGGGCTCAACACATGTCTACACAAGTCTAATTACCTTAATATCTATTGTACAAGTAATTTGTATCACAAGGATGTATGCAATAGCTTCTCTTATACTAATCAGGAATACCAATTGCATAGTAGCCCTTGGCATTATTTTATGGTGGTTTAGCTAAACTTTGTAAATCCTTTTGGTCCTACATATCAAGAAAAAAAGATAGTATTGTTATTCTATATATGTTGAAGGCTTATTAATAAGTATAATTATATTATTCTTGGATGTACATACTATATATATTAACCATCTTTTGTTTGTTAAAGTTTGTATATTTATGAAAACAATAGTTCATAGAAATATCATGCATGAGATCACTACAATTTCACCAAGCTTATAGTGAAGTCACATCTAAGATATGTTGACTTACTGTATGGCTTCACGAATTTGAGCAAGATGGATGGAGAGGTAATTGATTCTATGTGGATCATCACGTGCTTGTTTCAATGTTAGAATTGAATTGTCTAGTTCACAAGTACCTGTAAAAAGAGAGTTTTATTTATAACAATAAGAAAAATAGTAGAGATAAGAGGCTTATGCTCCATCGAGGAGTCAAGGAAGAATATCATTTCATATTCCAAATCTATCTAAAGTTTTCGTAACTTTGATCTGATGATTCTATTTATTTATAAGTATTTCAAAAATATGCAATGAAAGACAATGTTTTGTAGTTCTACATAAAATGTACTCTACAGCAACTTAAAAATTCGCAATAGGTTAATCATAGATTTACCTATAATTTTTATTTTAGTTTCTTTTGACAAAAGATTTTGTTTTGCAAACTAAAAAGTATAACACATGCAACAAAAACAACTTTAATTATTTTTTTCCCAATCATATGCCCTTATATTTAACCATATTTGCATTGTAAAATTACCAACCATTTTCAGTGATGTATATTTTTGGGTCTTTATATCTCCTTTTTGTATATAATAAAAGATTTTTTATTCCATGAGGGTAGACATATATCCATGTACCATCCTGCAAGAAGGAAAGTGCATTAGATGAAATCTTGGTCATACAAATAATATTAAATGATTATATCCTTAATAATGAGAAATAAATATAATGTTACATGCAAGTAAAATATTTAAGGATTTAAAAGATGAATTTTTATAAGAGCAAAGGGAGTATGCAGTTTTCCTAAGTTATGGCTACCTTCAATTTACAATATATGGAGTATATATAAATCAAATGACAAACTATCAACATTCGTGTATATATTGATTCAAAACGTATCCACTTTCTATTATTTCAAAATGATCATCAAAGATTCGAGACATTATACCTTTTATTTTTATGAATATTGGTTTGATAAGAAACTATCATTACTTTAGCATTAGTAAATAAATTGTACTTTATAAGTTAAAAAGTAAGTTAGTTCCTTTTTGGATCCCTTTATTTAATTTAATTACATAAATTGACATTACCATATATATATATATATATATACAATTTACTCTACAACTAGCAATAGAAAAATTACAAAATGTTGATCTATGGAGTCATTTTCTCCATATCAACTATCATTTCGAGTACTAAATTGAATATGTACCTTGGCCCCTAATACTTTCATGTTATTGTTTTATCCTTTATATGAATTGTGTTTCTATTCCATTCAACTAAACTTAACTAAACCTTTATCCTAAATTAGTTGAGGTTGCTACATGAATTCTATTTCTCCATTCTGCTCAGTTTAAGACTATATTTTTGTAATGATGTTGAGAAGTCAAATTCTTTCTTACTACTTCATCCTATGTAATTTTTGATCTACCTTTCTCCCTCTTTCCTTATATATATATATATATATATATATATATATATATATATATATATATATATATATATATAATCACTCTGTTATACTGGTTCATCCCTTGGCTTATATTATTATATGTGTCCAAACTATCTAAATTATCCTGCTCTCAATTTGTCCTTAATTGATGGTACCTTTATCTTTTTATGAATAACTTTATTTCTTATTCTTTTTATTTTTTTTGTATGACTAGATGTCTCTCTCAATATTTTTGTTTCAACGACATTCATCTTGTTCACATATTAGTTTTAATTGCCCAATATTCTATTCCATAAAGCATAGCTAGTCATACAGTTATTCTATAATTTTTTTCCAACTTGGCAGATATCCTATGACAATATAATTTTCCAAATAACTTTTCCATTTTATCCAAACTTGCTTTAGTTCTATGGATGTCATTCTCTTCAATCTCCCCTTTCTAGAGAACAATCGATCTTAGCTACCAAAAAAATAATGATCATTCGTGGAAACTTCATGATCCTCAATTTTTACTTTCATCTTTATTTGAATTTTACTAATTTAATTGTAGTCAGTGTATTCCATATTGCTTCTACTTAATCTAAAATTATTGGATTCTAATTACACTTCTCCATCATTCCAACTTATGATTCATCATGACCTTAGCTTCACTCACCAAGGTCATATCATCTACAAATAGCATGCACCAAAGAATATTACCCTAAATATACTTAGTAAACTTATTTATAACTTGCGCAAAAGGGTAAGACCTTAAAGTAGATTTTTGGTGTAAACCTAGAAGCTTGTTAGTATTACCATCAATAGCTCTCACACTAGTAACCACTCTATCATGCATACCCTTGATCACATTAAAATATATAACATTTTTTTTTATTCTCTAACACTCATCATAAGACTTCTCTAGGAACTCTATTATATGCTTTCTTTAAATCAATAAAAACTATATAGATATCTTGGTCTTTTATCTATATTTCTCCATTAGCCTTTGAAGGAGAAAAATAAATTTCTTCACTTTAGAAAAAAAATTATGTAGCGACATTATATGAGTTAAATATAAGATTTAGACTTGAAAGTTTATAGTTCCATAGTTTAGCGATATTTTTTTTTCTCGATAGATAGCTTAGTGATGTGTCATCAATGATTAGATCTCCACTCTTTTGTACAATTGTCAAAAATTAAAATATAATAGTATTGTCGAAGACATACGAAGTCTAAGTTGCCATTTGTAAAATCTGAGTTATCATTTTCTATTTACTAGTTTAACTAATTATATCATCCAAATACAGGCTATGCCAAGTAAGAGAAACCTTTAATAGAAAATAGCATGTTAGCAATGCATATTCTAAGTGAATTAGAAGATAGAATTTCTTCATTTATTAAAGAAATTGGGATTGAATGTATAACTATTTCAAGTGCAACTCATTTGCAGGGCAAAATAATAAGTAAAAAAAGAAGATGACATTTTACCAATTGTCCAATAGGAACACCATCATCTTTTGTTTCTGCAATAAAAAAAAGTATAATTATTGGACAAGTGGCTAAAAAATGGCTTTCAAATTACTTCAAATGATTATTCTTTTCATAGAAGAAGCATTGTATCAACTATTTTTTAGCTTTAGGTTCTAAATATTATCATGAATAAGTAGCATCCTATCTTATATATATAAAATATCTCAAAAAATAGAACAAGTAATAATATATGTTAGTGGTGACAAATTTTAACAAGATAAGCTTCATATAATCATTGAGATATCAGTTTTAACTCAATGGCTGTATTTTCTAAACATAACTATGTCCATTTCCGAAAGTTCCTATAACCATAATACTAAATTTAATATGCTAAAAAAGTAACGTAATTCCTTATAAACTATAAGAATACCTAACTTAGAACTTGTTTTCTGTCCAAAAAAGAGGCACTTAATTCTTAAATGAACATATACTCATCCATTTTATCATAATTTAGTATATACATATTGAAAATAAATATGAAACTATTGATAATATGTTATATCCCAATTTTATTATTATTCAATCAACATAATAATCTAAATATTTGATAGTTTCCTATTTCTATATTTTTTAATAAAAATATATTTCTATATTTTATTTTCTTTAATAAAAATCATAGAGCAAGGAGGGGTTGGGGCTTTTCTTACTTTTTGAGAAAAAAGACAAGCAAAAACCTAACATATGTAGCAATGAGGGTTTGATATACTATTCATAGAAAATCAAAATAGGTACAAAGTATATGTATTTAAACCCTAAGAAGTGAAATAAATGATTAACAACTTTAAGAAAACCAAAAAAGATCAGAATTTTTCGTTTTTTTTTGTCTTTACATTCAAACTTCAGAGTTGAAAGGAAAGCCATATTGGATGATGAAAGAATATATACCTTCTAAAAGTAATAAAAAAATTAAATATAGAAGAAACTTGCAAACATAAAATATTTTCATTAAATTAGTCAATCAATTGACATACCAAATTGCTCGGCATATGAGTCATTAATGCTAATAGTAGGTGAATAGTTCTGTGAGATTGAAACACTTTTTGCATATCTAGAAGTATAATAGTTAATTCCAATAAAATCATAGGATTCTTTAATCATCTCTGACTGCTCGCTTGTAAAGAAAGGAAGCCTCTCCCCAACCAATGCTCTCATGTTGAATGGATAATCTCCATAGACTAATGGATCCATGTACCTGTGTAAATTTGATTAATTAAGATGAAAGTTAGAAAAAATAGTATACCATGTACATGTTAATATATTTTTATAGAAATTATAATGATGATAATTTATATTTTTACTAACCATCCAAGCATGAACTCAATGGCTCTATTTGCAGCCTCTTTGTCTTGATACAATTTTGAATATGGCTCAAACCACATACTTACAAGGGTAATTCCTACTTCACCTTGTTGTTCAGCCTAACATAAAATTCGTAGTTGGTATTAATAAGGTTCGAAATTGCATGTAGACAATAAAAATGAATTGAAAATTAAATAAATATGATGGATTCCAATCAATTTAAAAGTAATGTATAATTGTTTATATATTTTATGTAAGAAAGTAATAGAGTTCATTCTCAATAGGTAGAATCACCCATGCAATAGCTGATTGGAAATGCTAGTAAATATGACAAGTTAAATAATTTATAATTTTGAAATAGTTTATATCATTTTATAGAACTTATTTGATGGATACAATTTATTTCAAATTTTTTGTATATTCAAAAACAACACTATCGATTAAAAAGCAAGTACATATGTAATATGCAATAATTAATCATCACAAAATTTAATTTCATCTTACTTGAAATTGGTTTTTGTAGAGCCTAGCAGCTGTTGCATGAGAAAGAATAAGGTGGTGAGCAACAATATATGGTTCCTTCATGGAGTCACCCTCTGAAGATCCTAAAGAGCTTCTCCCAGGTGCTTGCTCTCCAAGCGAATATCCCAAACTACTAAAACTCCATGGCTCATTTAAAGTGATCCAGTATTTAACTCGGTCTCCAAATTTTTCAAAGCATATGTTTGCAAAATCCTTGAAGTCGTTCCTAAGACAAAAATGAGAGAAAAAAAATGAAGTGTTCAAAAAATGTACCATAAGAGAACTACAAAATAATTATAACTTCTATATAACCTTTTATCCAAAAAATAACTTGGGTGATATTAATTAGAACTACATAAAGTCAGCACAATAATTTTATAAAATAATATATACTATATACATATTAGGTTCCTTTACATATTAAAGACAAGTTCATATATAGTTGGAAATCAAAATACAAAAACGGATCATAAATCTGTAGCCTATAACATGATACATGATATCACTTATAGATATATCCAGATGCAATAATTGCATTATCAATTCTCTTGTACTATACATTATCACAATGAGTTAAGAAATATTTGCTTTTTTAAAATTTAAAGCTAGAAATTGTGTTATATAGAATAACTTATTTGTAATTATTACCATTACCAACATATCTTACCCCATTTATTTCGATTTTATCTTCACCCTTTGAGTATATAAGTTATAGCCTTATTGAACTTTAGATTTAAGATTAGTTCTGTCCACATTTCCACCAAAAATACTAGTTCTGATCATAATCTTTGGGTGATGACATGATGAAAATAGAAAAATCCTTGTCAGTGAACTTAGACACTTACACAATCTCAATACTCAAGAAGCCTTGATATGCATCCTCTAATGCTTGTGGTACATCCCAATGAAATAGGGTGACAAAGGGCTTTATTCCTGCACGATAATCATGGAAGTATTACATAATTGCTGAGACTTGCAAAAGGATGAAAAACATCTAAGATTATCCTTACTTGTTATTACCATTTTTTATTAACTCGTTGATGAGATCATTGTAGTATTTGATTCCTTCTGGGTTTACTCCATCTTTTAATTTGCCCTCTGCAAGGTTAAGATGCTTATAATTATGGATAAAATTGATGCAAGCTATACTGCCTCGGTGTTCAAGTAAGTTTCATCATAAAGAAGTTTTATGGAATTTTGGAGGCAAGTATGACATCTGCTCCAAAATCTATATTGATAATTGGCAACTTAGATGGTTAGATTACACTTTAGTTCAACAAACTCCATAGCTATGCATAAAATTTAACAACTAGAAGAAGCACACATATCTATAGACATGAAACATAGAATTAGAGCTTTACTTGGCAATATCCTTGACCAAGAAATGGAGAATCGGTATGAATCCATGCCTATATCCTTCATTATTTTAACATCTTCCTGTGACCATAATAAGTAAAAGGATTCGAGTTAAGAGGTGCTATAAGTACAGGGAAGGAAAAAGCTATCAAGTCGACCTTCGCAATACCTACTTTGAATCTGTGGTATGAGTCAGTAGCAATGTCTCCGGTGCTTTTGTTTTGAATTTTATCTATAAAATATCATGAAAGCATTTACATGAGACCAGAATTCTGCCCCAATATGCAAAGACAAACCTTTAGTTTAAGAAAAGGAAAAAGCAACCCTTCCATGTAGCATCAACAAAGATTTGAACAAGGATTCTACTCATGCAGAAGAGCATAACCAGGAAATTAAAGTTTCTTAGTTCCCTTATTGCCGTATGTCTTTGCATAAGGGAATAGGTGCTAAAATTAAAATAATTTTAAATGTACAAATACATGTTTATGTGTGTAATTATAGTCAATTGTATGTATGTATATGTATGTATGTATGTTCATATATTATATGCATGCATGCATGTATGTTCATGCTCTAGGTTGAGATGCAAAGCGAACTTTTTTTTTTGTTGGTCATTTGTAGCAGTTTTAGGTTTGAATACTTAGCTTATGCATCTCCTTTTGATTATTTGAATACATGTTTATGTGTGTACTATATGTATATGTATATACGTATGTACATATATTATATGCATGCATGCACGTATGTTCATGCTCTAGGTTGAGATGCTGAGCGAACTTTTTTTTGTTGGTCATTTCTAGCAGTTTTAGATTTGAATACTTAGCTTATACATCTCCTTTTGATTATTTGACTTTTAGTTGAAGTTATGGACTATAGATGAGTAGGGAAGCAAATTAAGTATCCAACTTTGTGCAACAAATGTCTGTAAAGACCATATTCTAGTTATGTGAATTTGAAGAGGAGATGTAACTAATCAGGAGGTGTTGATCCTCATGCATACCGACTATAGGGCAAGAGCTAATCTAAGCACAACTCCGATCTCTGGTGCATGAAAAGTGCGAAAAAAAGACCATTTTTTTGAGCGTAAAATAATAGATATACTTTGAATAATAAATAATTAGTTTAGTACCAATTCTCATGTGCTAGATACTTTGACCGAAACTATTCTTCAACCTTCAATTAAAGAATCATGGAGTAATTGAGGCATGATCCTTGATTGGCTGCCCCTTTATGTTCAATCCTTCAACATGGTTGCTAACAAGTATAGAGTAAATACGACTATGTGCATAAATAAAACTAATGAGTTGCACCACACAAACCTAACTGTGAAGAGAAATTAAATTAAAATGCTCACCATAAATGTGTTAGCTAGACATAAATTGATACCAAATCTTTTTCAATAAAAAAGAATATAAAATTTAGAAAACTTCTTTTTGGTTATTATAGATATGGATGGTAATATATGAAAACTTGTAGCTAACCCGACTTGATGTCATGTCAAGAAGCTTTGATTTATAACAATTAATATGTCGACACTCATAACCCACTTGACCCATAAAGAAATCTAATATGCAAAGGTTGTTCTTCTATCAACCCAACTTACTATATCTAAATCTTTATATTTCATGACTTGTAATATTTAAAAAATTAATCACGCACAATATCTTTACTTAAAGACATGGATGATTTAACTTGACTTATATCGCCTAATCGAAATAGAACTCTATCATCATGATCTGAGTCATGTCAAAGTTCTAACCCATATCGACCTGTTTAGGCTTCGAGTCAAGATTTTGAACCATACCCAACCTGAACTGAAGAACTTCTTGACCTATGCCCACCCAAATTGCTTGGTTGAGTCAGGTTAATATATTTTGCCATCCTTAATTGTAGAAACCAACTTATTAGTTGCAATAATCTTAGCAACTATTTAGGACATCTATCATCTTAATATATCTTAGTATATTTTTGCCAAAAACTTCCTTGTTCTTGTTGTGCTCATGGATGAAAGAACAATATCAATCATCCCCATACAAAACCATTGAAGGACTTCAAAATCCTTCAGACTCATAAGCAGGAGCAAGAAAGCTTGATCATTATAATTTATCATATGCCTTTAAGAGATTATGATCCCTTTCTATATTCTGATCATGCCCTCATATGCATCTATAACAATAAATATTATACGCTAGTTTTTGATGAAATAAGATATAACGGTTGTTAAAAATGAAGAAGAATAAAGTAGAATAATCTCATGATTAGTGAAGAACTTTCATAACTCTCTTTGTTATCTAATCATTTAATCTATCTTTTTTCTGAGCAATATTTTCACAAAAAATATTAAGGAGCAAGCACTAGACAAAACTGAGTGTTAAAATAAGTTGAAATAGATAAAAATAAAATTAGAATTTTTAATGTTTAAACCCTCATGAATTAGTGAAATTACATGAATACCCTCATAGAGTTGCTATTTGTATGTATAATATTATAAATGTTTCTTTTTGCATGGTTACCTATTAAGGGTATTTTAGTAATTTTAATTTTAAACTGCTAATTTTTTTAACGACGTTAGATGGTGTAGGTATATATGCAAGAAAAAAAGAAAAAAATATTTACAACACGAGTGTTTTATAAGAGTATACATGCAAATATCAATTTTGAGAGGTATTCACGTAAATTCTAATATTGAGGAGGGTATATTTGCAAAAAATCTATTGTTATATTAGCTGGCCGTATTTCAATGCATGAATGGATTATACGTGAATAACCTATCCAACGGCGAGTTATGGAAGGAAAGAGGAATTTTGAGCAGCGGTAGAAGCATGTTTGCGGAACTTATTATCCATAAACTTTAGAAATAAACTAATAGATAACTTTTAATTTCAATTTATTATCCTAGTCTTTGGGGTAGCAAGCGTCCACCTGCAGGGCAATCATTTTCTTTTCCTAGATCTTCCAATGCCTTCATATGATTTTTACTTTTAAGTACAAAGAAAAAGAAAAAAATGATAGTGGAGGTTTCAAAGCGACAACCTTTGTTGTTATGGGTGAAGGTGTCCCATATACTTGGCCCTTTCCCTCCTTCATTCCACGCTCCTTCCACCTTCACCATGTCCCATCAGCAAACAGCCCATATTAGTGCATGGATGGATGTGTGCGTGTGTGTGTGTGTGTGAGAGAGAGAGAGAAAGAGAGAGAGAGACCTGGTAAGCAGAAGACGCAGCACCGAAGGCAAAACCAGGAGGGAAGCTACTCCTTCCTAAAGTCACCTTAGCCGGAACCCCCGTTAGAGGTTCCGATCTTTTCCTCTTGCTCTGAGGAGACTCTACTGGAGGCGCCATGACAGCAGTACGCACACCAGCAGAGCTCAATGCATTACGAGAAGGCCTCTGCAAGCAAGGAGCCTATCTATATATATTGCCAGCCATTGCGTGTTTAGCTCGAGGAATTGGTCCAAGTCTTGGGAGTTGGAATATAGAGCTGGATTTGTTGATGCATTCTCACATAGCTTTCGCGACCACTTCATTGGTGAAACATCTGGACTGAGCCAATGCAAATCTTGAGTGGCTGTTTAATCTGATTCATTCAAAAATGTAGAATATTCTAAATTGTAATATGACCAACTACAACATCGCCTGATTGAAAGCTTAGAGAACGCCAACTTGGTTCAGTGAAAAATCCACATTGCATTAATTTGGACGTCTCGCCAGTGTTCATATAAATTAAGAAGAGAATTAAACATTTGTCCAGGTCAACGTGATGCTTCGCACATGCGATTCTTCCTTTAAAAGAGACAATTCTTCCACACGGCATGTCCCAATCTTGGGAACTCGAATTAGGTATATATAGTCTTGGGTGATGGAATTGGTCCAAGTCTTGGGGTTAAGACTTGGGAGTAGGAATTGGTCCAAGTCTTCGGAGTTGGAAACACAACGCAAAGCACATGTTTAGAGAAGCCAATGGGGCGGCGGATTGAGTAGCATCTTTTGTTGCCAACCATTCGGAGGACCACTTATGGGAGAAAGAGGTGGAATTGCCTACTGCTCTCCGTAATGTTCTGCTTTTTGATTTTCTTAGTGTATTCGTACACGTTATCCGTTTTAGCAAGAAAAAGAAAAAAGAAGAGAGAGAAAGAAAGAGACAATTTTTCCACACGGCATGCCGCACCAAGCTCAACGCCTCTTCATGGGCCTCCCATTGTTATGGTGCCCACGTTTAAAAGAAAAGAAAAGGGTGGGCTCCATTGGAAGGCTTGGAACATAGTGGTCGGTGCTCCTTGAAACTTAATCTTGCTCTATCTGTTTCAGAATCTGATAAAACATGGGAAACACAATGCATTAAACGGTCGGTATAGACTTTCGATTCAGCGTATTGTCCACTTGATTTTAAAATCATATAATCATTAGGTATATTGAAAGAAGTCAATTAACATCAACCTTCCAACTGGCCAAGATATGCCCTTAAAACCTATGTAGGCCACATTAACATCAACCTTTCAACTAGCCAACAAATGCCCTTAAACCTAAATAGGCCACCATTAGTTTTCCTTCTAATCAATAAGTAGCACAACAGAAAAACAAGAGAGGGAATTTTGAGCAGCGGTAGAAGCATGTTTGAGGAACTTATTATCCATAAACTTTAGAAATAAACTAATATATAGATGAGTTATTATCCTTAAACTTTAGAAATAAACTAATAGTTGACTTATAATTTCAATTTATTATCCTAGTCTTTGGGGTAGCAAGCGTCCACCTGCAGGGCAATCATTTTCTTTTCCTAGATCTTCCAATGGTTTCATATGATTTTTACTTTTAAGTACAAAAAAAAGAAAAAAATGATAGTGGAGGTTTCAAAGCGACAACCTTTGTTGTTATGGGTGAAGGTGTCCCATATACTTGGCCCTTTCCCTCCTTCATTCCACGCTCCTTCCACCTTCACCATGTCCCATCAGCAAACAGCCCATATTAGTGGCATGGATGGATGTGTGTGTGTGTGTGTGTGAGAGAGAGAGAGAGAGAGAGAACTGGCCAGGAGGGAAGCTACTCCTTCCTAAAGTCACCTTAGCTGGAACCCCCGTTGGAGGTTCCGATCTTTTCCTCTTTGTGAGATACGGGCTGAAGTCGGCAGCCCCAGCCGACTTCAGCCCCGTCTTCCTTCTTTGGAAGGGCTAGAACAGAGGATCGCGAATGCGATCCTCTCCGGCTCCTTCGGGAGTGATCGGGGCGAGGGCACTGCAGGATGTTCGCAGCGCCTCCCCTCCAGCCCATCCGCGGCCAATCCGGCCGCGGACTATGCTCGACCGCCGCGATTCACGCGGCGGAGAGCCGTTACCAAAGGGCTATAAAGCCCTTTCTTTTCCTCCTCCTCCCAGATCACCCGAGCCCTCCCTCTCCTCCGTCTCCTCCTCCTCCTCTTCCCTCCTTCCCTCCTCCTCCTCTCCTTGGTGACCGGCGTCCTCTTCCTGACTGAGCACCGTCCGGGTTCCCCTCGCAGCCATCCCCTGTTCCGAGATTCATCCTTTCAGTTTCGAGCGCCGCCGTCGCCGCTTGACCGTCGGATCGAACAGCCATGGCCGAGATCTTCCTTCCGCCGCCTCCGTCGACCGCCGGTAAGCCTTCTCTTGCCCTTGATTCCATGCCAAATAGCTTGAAATTCTTCTTTTGTTTGGGCCACAAACCGAGATCATCTCGGTTGCTTCTCCTCCCCGTTAGCCGCCGCAGCGGCCGCCGGCCGCCCCCGCGGCCGGCTGGCCGTCGACCGAGGGGTGGCCTCCGGCCACCCAGCCAGCCCTCTCCCCTCTCCCCTCTTCCTTCTCTTGGTATCCATCTCCCCTGTCCATGGGGAGTTTGGGGAAGATGAAGGCCCATCGTGGGCCGAACTGGGCCATAATCTTTTGTGGGCCCAGTTCAGCCTAGTTCGGGCCCTATTTGGGTCGTACCCTTTTGTGGGCCTAGCCCAAATCTAAAACTCAGTCCAAACCCGAAATCCGTTCCGAACCCGAACCTGAACTCGAAACCCGAACCCGAACCCGAACCCAAAAACCCGAAACCCAAAACTCGAAACCTGAAACCCACAATCCGAAATCCGAAACCCAGTTCAGACCCGAAATTCGAAATCCGAAACTTGAAACCCAGAACCCGAAATCCGAACCCATTTGGCCAATAAATGAAATTTTGCAGATAAGCCATTGACAGTATATTATTTCACAAAAGGGTATTTTGTAATTTATGTTTGGTCCCTATAAGAAAGATTATTACATAAGGCTCCCCAAATATATTTGATTGGTCCGTCCACTAAAGTTTTATTATAGAACAGCACCATGTAATTAAGTATTAGTCCCTTCAATGAATTGTGTTGCATAAATAATCCATTAGAGACCAAGTTTGGGGGCCCTACTGGGCCAGGTCTATGCGGGCCCATTGGGTCGTGTCCGATATGGGCCTTTTCGGGCCGTGCCATTATGGGCCAACTATGGGCCCTGTTGGGCCATGTACAATAGTATTATTTTTTTTAGTTCTGCTTAGCTCTGAAATTAACAAAAAATTAATTAAGTTTAAACAGGTGAACCTGATCTGCCTATCTGAGTAAGGGCTAAGCGAGAAGAGGTAAGTAACTTAATACTTCAAAGTGCATTTTTTCTAAATTATTTGGTAAAATAATTATTACTGGATTAAATTTTGAAATATGTTTTGTATTTAGTAAAATGGGTCTGACATGTTAAATTTTGAAAATCATGTTATATGCTCTAAAATCCATGAAATATGACTGTACAATTTATGAAATCTGTTTTTATATATATGCATTCTCAGCATGGCTATGATCTGATCTGTTCTGTTCTGGCCCCGCCAATGGGGATTATACGTTGGACCTGTCGACTTGTAATCTGTGAGGAACCGGTTTCGACACCGGCTGCCATCGGTGGGTAAATATAGTGGATTTGGTACTTTTGTGCAACACCGGCTGCCATCGGTGGATAAAAATAGTGGATTTGGCACTTTTGTGCAACACCAGCTGCCATCGGTGGATAAAATAGTGGATTTGGCACCTTGTGCAATCCATGCCACTGGGTTACGTGGCCATAGCCTATTATGTTGAGATTTTGATATCAGAGTTTTTGGAAAAAAAATGATAATAAGTTTTGAAAATAGTAAAACGATGTTATTTATGATTTATTCCAGTCATTATCCTGTATTTTGACCTGATATGTTCCGATCCCACTTTGGGGTATTTTGTTGCTTACTGGGCTAGTGTAGCTCATTATTTTACTTTATCTGTTTATCAGATCCAGAGGCTTGATCGCACGGGATTGGGGAGTGCGTTAGATGTTCCAATGATTCCATCAGTTATTGCCATTTCAGTTAGATTAGTTTGGACATTTGAATTATGTTAGCAAATGTTATTTTGAAATTTTTTAAGACTGCTTTTGAATAAATTTAAATAATTATGTCAGTTTTGAACATCTGTATTTGCTTTGATATGATCCGATGCCTTGCACGCTTGTGCGGCCCGCCGTGCGGGCGTGCGGCGTCTGCCGCGCCTCGGGCTCGGGGCGTGACAGATTTGGTGGTATCAGAGCTTAGGTTTAAGATCACTAGGGATTGTAACTGAAACAATTATATTGAGCCTAAGTTTTAGGATTCCTAAGATCCATCAGAAAGGTTGAGAGATGGGTAGGAACCAGATAAGGGGATAATGTTCATTTGTTTTATTAACTATTTCGTATTATTCTGTTTGGATGATTTTATAACATTTATATTTTTACTGAATTAAAATGCCGCCTCGTCGTGTTCGTAGCCTGAATCGGATAGTTAGGGGCTCTCGGGGAAGGGTCCCTGCAAACCAAGCGGACGAGGCTTCACAAAGCTCAGGGCCCCAGGGTCAATCAACAATGACCCCGGAAGCTGTCGCCGGAAATCAAACCCGGGTGCTTGAACTGATTGAGGAGGTCGTTGGGTTAGTACGCCAACAGAGGCAACAACGTCAGCAACCAATCTAGCAAGTCGTTGATCCTCCGAAACAAAGAAGGAGTATAGCTGAATTCAAGAGAATGGCTCCTTCGGCTTTTAAGGGAACCACTAGTCCTCAAGAAGCCGAAGCCTGGATAGATGAAATGGAGAAAGCCTTCAGAGCAATGGAGTGCACCGATGAAGGGAAGGTCAGATTTGCCACCTATATGCTTCAGGACCGAGCTCATAATTGGTGGATGTCTGTGGAGCGCACATTGGCACCCGAGCAGGAGGCACTTACCTGGCAGAGGTTTCGCACATCCTTCTACTCCAAGTATTTCCCTTCAAGTCGCCTTAGGGAGCTAGAGAGAGAATTTCTAAATCTGTCTCAAGGAACTATAACCGTGGATGAGTATGAGGCAGAGTTTGACAGGTTAGCTAGGTTTGCTCCCACCCTCGTCATAGATGTAGAGTCCTGGATGAGGAGATTTGAAGAAGGATTGAAGCCTCAATTACGTCGGGGTTTGGCCGTAGTGCACTCAACCAACTATGATGACCTGGTAGACAGGGCCAAGAATATGAAAATTGTCTGGAAGGAAACACAAGATTCAAAAGATAGAATACAAAAGAAGAGGAGTAGAGATGATGATACTCGTAGTGGACAGAATTTTAGTAGGACAGCAAAATCTCATAATAGGACTGGGCAATCAGAAAAGCAGGGATCTTATGGAGAGACTATTCAACAAGACCAATCTAAATGTGAAGCATGTGGTGGTGCCCATAAGACAGAACTCTGTAGACGATTATCTGGCGCATGTTTCAGATGTGGCCAACAGGGTCATAAGATAGCAGAGTGCCCTCGCAATCGGCAAGTATCACAATCAGATCAGAGGCCTCAAGCTACAAGGACCCAGCAAGTGCAAGGTTCTCCTGCTCCGGTTCAGTTTGCTCAGCCTTATTCTCTTAAGCAGCAGATAGGAGGGAGACCGCACACACAGGGTCGTATTTATGCACTGACTCAGCAGGATGCTCAGGCATCCAATACTGTGGTGTCAGGTACACTACTGGTTGCTTCTGTTTATGCTTATATACAGTTTGATTCTAGTGCTGCACATTCATGGTGTCATGGATATTTGTGCGAAAACATGACCTACCTTGCATGCCGTTAGAGTATGATTTACATGTTAACACCCCTGCCGGAAGTGGGATGATTGGTAATCAGGTCTGCAAGACTTGTCCGGTTCAGATAGTAGGTAGAGACTTGCCTGCTGATTTGATAGTTATAAATATGTATGACTTTGACATAATTCTTGGTATGGACTAGTTAGCGTCACACTTTGCTACCATTAACTACCATGAAAAGCGGATAAAATTTCAGATCCCTAGATACACTAAATTTAGCTTCGTAGGTAGTAGTGCTTATACTTTCCCTCGAGTTCTTTGCTAATCAAATTAAGTAGCCTGTACCTGTGGGTGATAGAAAGGAACAACTATTGAGGAGGCGCGTAATTCCTTATGTTATGATCCAGTGGAGCAATCATTCAGAACGTGAGGCTACAAGGGAACTGGAGGATAAGATGAAGGAAAAAAAAATATACATATATATATATATAATATCCGGATCTTTTTGCAAGCTAAGGTATGTTAAATTTCGAGGACGAAATTTTCTAAGGGGAAGAGAATGTGAGATACGGGCTAAAGTCGGCAGCCCCAGCCGACTTCAGCCCCGTCTTCTTTGGAAGGGCTAGAACAGAGGATCGCGAACGCGATCCTCTCCGGCTCCTTCGGGAGCGATCGAGGCGAGGGCACTGCGGGATGTCCGCAGCGCCTCCCCTCCAGCCCATCCGCGGCCAATCCGGCCGCGGACTATGCTCGACCGCCGCGATTCATGCGGCGGAGAGCCATTACCAAAGGGCTATAAAGCCCTTTCTTTTCCTCCTCCTCCCAGATCACCCGAGCCCTCTCTCTCCTCCGTCTCCTCCTCCTCCTCTTCCCTCCTTCCCTCCTCCTCCTCTCCTTGGTGACCGGCGTCCTCTTCCTGACTGAGCGCCGTCCGGGTTCCCCTCGCAGCCATCCCCTGTTCCGAGATTCATCCTTTCGGTTTCGAGCGCCGCCGCCGCCGCTTGACCGCCGGATCGAACAGCCACGGCCGAGATCTTCCTTCCGCCGCCTCCGTCGACCGCCGGTAAGCCTTCTCCTGCCCTTTATTCCATGCTAAATAGCTTGAAATTCTTCTTTTGTTTGGGCCACAAACCGAGATCATCTCGGTTGCTTCTCCTCCCCGTTAGCCACCGCAGCGGCCGCCGGCCGCCCCCGCGGCCGGCTGGCTGTCGACCGAGGGGTGGCCTCCGGCCACCCAGCCAGCCCTCTCCCCTCTCCCCTCTTCCTTCTCTTGGTATCCATCTCCCCTGTCCATGGGGAGTTTGGGGAAGATGAAGGCCCATCGTGGGCCGAACTGGGCCAACTTGGGCCTGGTTCACTGTGGGCCCAACTTGGGCCCAGTTCAATAGTGTTGGGCCCAGATGGGCCATAATCTTTTGTGGGCCCAGTTCAGCCTAGTTCGGGCCCTGTTCAGCCTAGTTCGGGCCCTATTTGGGTTGTACCCTTTTGTGGGCTCAGCCCAAATCTGAAACTCAGTCCAAACCCGAAATCCGTCCCGAACCCGAACCTAAACTCGAAACCCGAACCCGAACCCGAACCCGGAACCCGAACCCAAAAACCCGAAACCCAAAACTCGAAACCTGAAACCCAGAATCCGAAATCCGAAACCCAGTTCAGACCCGAAATCCGAAACTCGAAACTTGAAACCCAGAACCCTAAATCCGAACCCATTTGGCCAATAAATGGAATTTTGCAGATAAGCCCTTGACAGTATATTATTTCACAAAAGGGTATTCTGTAATTTATGTTTGGTCCCTATAAGAAAGATTATTACATAAGGCTCCCCAAATATATTTGATTGGTCCCTCCACTAAAGTTTTATTATAGAACAGTACCCTGTAATTAAGTATTAGTCCCTTCAATGAATTGTGTTGCATAAATAATCCATTAGAGACCAACTTTGGGGGCCCTACTGGGCCAGGTCTATGCGGGCCCATTGGGCCGTGTCCGATATGGGCCTTTTCGGGCCGTGCCCATTATAGGCCAACTCTGAGCCCTGTTGGGCCATGTACAATAGTATTATTTTTTTTAGTTCTGCTTAGCTCTGAAATTAACAAAAAATTAATTAAATTTAAACAGGTGAACCTGATCTGCCTATCTGAGTAAGGGCTAAGCGCGAAGAGGTAAGTAACTTAATGCTTCAAAGTGTATTTTTTCTAAATTATTTGGTAAAATAATTATTACTGGATTAAATTTTGAAATATGTTTTGTATTTAGTAAAATGGGTCTGACATGTTAAATTTTGAAAATCATGTTATATGCTCTAAAATCCGTGAAATATGACTGTACAATTTATGAAATCTGTTTTTATATATATGCATTCTCAGCATGGCTATGATCTGATCTGTTCTGGCCCCGCCAATGGGGATTATACGTTGGACCTGTCGACTTGTAATCTGATCTATATATATTGCCAGCCATTGCGTGTTTAGCTCGAGGAATTGGTCCAAGTCTTGGGAGTTGGAATATAGAGCTGGATTTGTTGATGCATTCTCACATAGCTTGCGCGACCACTTCATTGGTGAAACATCTGGACTGAGCCAATGCAAATCTTGCGTGGCTGTTTAATCTGATTCATTCAAAAATGTAGAATATTCTAAATTCTAATATGACCAACTACAACATCGCCTGATTAAAAGCTTAGAGAACACCAACGTGGTCCAGTGAAAAATCCACAATGCCTTAACTTGGACATCTCGCCAGTGTTCATATAAATTAGGAAGAGAACATTTGTCCAGGTCAACGCGATAATTCGCACACGCGATTCTTCCTTTAAAAGAGACAATTCTTCCACACGGCATGTCCCAATCTTGGGAACTCGAATTAGGTATATATAGTCTTGGGTGATGGAATTGGTCCAAGTCTTGGGGTTAAGACTTGGGAGTTGGAATTGGTCCAAGTCTTCGGAGTTGGAAACACAACGCAAAGCACGTGTTTAGAGAAGCCAACGGGGCGGCGGATTGAGTAGCATCTCCTGTTGCCAACCATTCGGAGGACCACTTATGGGAGAAAGAGGTGGAATTGCCTACTGCTCTTCGTAATGTTCTGCTTTTTGATTTTCTTAGTGTATTCGTACACGTTATCCGTTTTAGCAAAAAAAAAAGAAAAAAAGAGAGAGAGAAAGAGAGAAACAATTCTTCCATACGGCATGCCGCACCAAGCTCAACGGCTCTCCATGGGCCTCCCATTGTTATGGTGCCCACGTTTAAAAGAAAAGAAAAGGGTGGGCTCCATTGGAAGGCTTGGAACATAGTGGTCGGTGCTCCTTGAAACTTAATCTTGCTCTATCTGTTTCAGAATCTGATAAAACATGGGAAACACAATGCATTAAACGGTCAGTATAGACTTTCGATTCAGCGTATTGTCCACTTGATTTTAAAATCATATAATCATTAGGTATATTGAAAGAAGTCAATTAACATCAACCTTCCAACTGGCCAAGATATGCCCTTAAAACCTATGTGGGCCACATTAACATCAACCTTTCAACTAGCCAACAAATGCCCTTAAACCTAAATAGGCCACCATTAGTTTTCCTTCTAATCAATAAGTAGCACAACGGAAAAATAAGAGAGGGAAGAAAACTATTAAAAACTATTTTCTACAGTTCTTTGCACCTTATCAACAGTATATCAAGATGGCATGTAAAAGTAAAACATTTCTATGTTGCTGATGGTAGTCTAAATCAACTACGAGTGTCATGTTAGCATGTAGCAGGAAAGATATGATCGACCCACATCTCTACTATGAAATCAAGAAACAACATTTTCTAAGTAAATGTGATATGGCAGGATTTTAAAAAAATCTGTTGAAGAACACAAAAACTTGATATTAAGTACCTAGGACATATTAAGTTTAAAATTTCCTAGTTTATTCAACATCGAGAGCTTGATGAGGGCTTTGGCGGCTCTTCATATGCTAGGCAATAGTAATAGAACTTTTGTTTAGCAAAGAAAAGAAAAGATGGACTATTCATACGTACTCGCATGCATGGTAGTTCTCTTGAGTCAGTAACGAATAAATGTGGTAGATGGCTTCATAAAATTGATCGGTTTTTAGTCAAAATGGACCGATTTTAGCATTTAAGGACTAAATACATGTGAACATGTAAGTGATCAGCAATTTATGAGGGGTGGTATGGACTCTTAGCCCTGCTTAATTAAGAGCCATCCTAGCCCGTCAGGTTAGGATGGCTCTTAAGCAGTTCTTGCCTAGATATTTAAGCCATGCAGTTCTTGCTTGTTTGTTTGGCTTTCTTCCTCTCACCCCATTTCTCTAGTTTCCATAGATCTTCCTTTGTTTTGCATTTATTGTTTTTTTTATTGTTTCATTTGATCCTGTCCCTCCATTCTTTGTAACTGCGAATCTTGATGGCTTAACTAATCAAGAGTTCTAGAGATCAAGGCTGCAAATGGCTGCCTTTTGTACAAGCCTTGGGACTTGATCAAGTGTAATATGTGCAACATGTCAAATTCTCCCTGTCCAAACTAAAAGAACCCAGTATCAATAATGAAAACCATCAATCCTAAAGACTTAGAGTGGTAGCATCATGGTCGGCAAAACCGTCCAGAACCGCCTAATTCTAGGTGTACCGAGCCGTACCGGCAGCGGATCAGGATAATTCCGGCAACCAAAACGAGAAACTGACGACGGAGGGAGAAAAGAAGAAAGAAAGAGAGAAAAAAAGAGAGCCTTGGTGTATTTATCTCTATTATTTATTACTCGCTATAAATTATCAAAAAATACTTTTTATTGGATTATGATAAAACTAGGGAAAGACTATGAGGAAACACTAAGAAATGGTTCAACAAAAAACTGACAATTTAGATAATTGAATAATCTTTGGATCTTAGACCTAACTGAAAGCCGTGCATTAAACACCCCATGCGAATAGCAGTCTTGTGGTCGACATTGGCTTGTAAAGAAACTGTAGTCAAAGGAGGTATAACTGTGCAAATTAAACAATAAATGAAGCCCATTTGCTTTACAGAAGGCCCTGCTCGATACTATCTTAATATTAACTGTCTTACGAGTTTGCTTGTTCCACTTATAAATGCATGTGCTGGACACAATGCTAAGATTAGATTTCGAATTTAGTATCCACAGAAGTCCTCCAGTTTCATTGCAATCTTGCCACCCTTTGTTTTCATGTTTTTTATGATATTGGCCCTCATGCAGCAGGCTTTAACAGTAATAAGTGAGTTCTGCTGTATTAGTCTACAAATTGAAGGGGAAAATTAAATGAAAACACCTATTCATGTGCAATAAGAAGCAGAACTTTTTCTTTCTGAGCCAAATCCATGGTGAGAATGATATGTTGCCTTTTCCATCTCTTTTATACTATGTTTGAAAATCTAGATATTCTTCAATGTACAGCCATCTGCATAGATAGCACATGCTTTCAAGGTGCCACTAATATGATTCAGATTTTAATGGTGTCCTGTGCATTGCATTCTTAAAGTGCAACAGCATCTGAGTAGCTCAACACCGGCAAACTTCTTGTGTTGCACGTAGTCATGCGGCTGCTACTGTGTTTTCAAACTACTTTCAAACTGACAGTACTATGGATTCAAAAATTCAAAGTCTTGTCATGCAATTCTTTGATTTTCTGTCATTTAGGTCTCATGTGGAATGGATGCATTGTGTCTGATGGGATCAAGAAAAGTTGAACCGAGCCGACCCGGTCTCCGACTGGATTGGTTCGGTAGTAGAAAACGGTTCTGGCCCCTAGGGGGCGAGAACCTAATTGGCTCTGGCCCCTAGGAGGTCCGGTTTCGTCCAGTTCAATTCAGTTTGAACTGATACCGATCCGTACCGGACGCCGACCGGAACAGATCTCGATACCAATTCGGCGAACCTTGGATGAGATTTATCAAATATATCTGACCGGTACTCGTGGCCTCCCTATGATTTATCCTTAATTGGATATCTCAAATATTTTGTTAGCATCATCGCGAAAGAATTTTTCAATGTGCACTAGATACTTATTATGTTATCAAACTACCTTCTGCGTTCATAAGTGTATCCTCGTTGCAGCTCATTTAACTGTCATGCAAAATTTTAAACAAGTATAAATGTATTGCAATATACATGGGACAAACCAAGTTTCTTCATGCTAGTTGTATGGTCCAGGTCCCTCCTGCAGAACTAGAGCACTTGCTTCAAACACATCCAAATATCATCGAAGCTGCGGTGGTTCCGTGAGTAATCTAGCATCTCCGTAGCAAAAATGTAGACGAAAAATGATAAATTAGACAAGCTACATTCACAGCCATGATAAAGGGGTCCATATTATTTTAGCAGTTGCTTTACATACCAACATGCAAGGTATATTTGTTGCTGTGGCAGATACCCTAATGAAGAAGCAGGTCAGGTGCCCGTGGCTTTTGTTGTCAGACTGCTCGATAGCACTGTCAGTGAGTCCCAACTCATGGAATTTGTGGCTCAACAGGTATTTCTTTCTCGATCATCTTCATAATTTTAAGTATATTCAAGGGAGAAAAATCCAGCTTGTCGTCTGGTTCTCTCTTTAATGGCTTGAGGTTTCACAATAACTTGCTTCTTTTTTCTTGATGGTGCAGGTTGCACCATACAAAAGGATCCATCATGTTTTGTTTGTGAATTCAATACAAAAGAATGCTGCAGGTAAGATCTTGAGGAAAGATTTAGTGAGGCTTGCAACCTTAAAAATAAACTCGAAGTTGTAATTGTATGTCTCGTGATATTTTTTCTGTGTGTTTCTTGCTTCCTTTTAATTACGGTAATATTATTATTGTATCCAAAAAAAAAAAAGGGAAGAAGCGGGGGCAGTTGTCACATCTGTGGCAGTGATAAATGACTTCTGTTGTATGCCCCCCGTCAAATAACACCTGGATCCCATATGTATTGCATATTAGTTTTTTAAAGGGATACAAATGTTTAAACTAAAATCTTTTACATGAAGACGCTAGGTACAAACAGCGCACTCTGCGGCTTGTGGTCAAAACTTTAGTGATATATTGTATTTAAATTGTTGCCTCTATGTATATTGATTTATTAGTCAAACTTTAATGATGATTGATATCAACAGGTCTTGGCTGTGGGATCCCGCCACCCAGATTCAGGTGTCTGATGTTTTCCATTCAGGGTGATTTGTCTGTTGTAAAACCTTTAAATGCTTGGCCTCGTAGAGTGGTCTGGTTATGTCTAGCGAATGCTTAGCAATAAGGCAACTTAAAATGTATCGTTAGGTATATTATAAAAGGATTGCTTTTAGCTGAAAAGGGGAATCTTCACTAAGTTTTTATCTGGGTTTGTCAAAATCTACCAATCATCCAAATTTTAGCAATCTTGTACAGATCAGATTTTGGAGGATTTGTTTTCGCTTGGCGGTCCATAAAAAGCATTGAGTTGAACTTGAGCATAACATTTCAATGTGATTACAAAACATCTAGGTTCAGATTTTTTTTTTTTTTTGGGTTGATCAACCTATGTACCCGGCTGAGCCATCAACACAACATGTGGAGCCTCGATGTTATAATGAATTGACATAATCAGTTTCCAGCCATTATTTTACAATGATTTCTATCTCAAGTGCCATCACTTTAGCCTCACATCGTAACATAATTTGATACTGAAGTCATGCAGCAGATTTTTGCTTGCTTGAGCTTGGCTGTCTCTAAAATCCTATCTTGCATGGCTCAAGGCTCATGGACATCTTTGCCAATAACGTATGTTAATCGTTGTAATTTTGGACCAAGTCTAGCAGCATACATTGACGTCCTTAAATGGTTAATAAAAAAAAAAACTCTCTATATATGGACCATTCTTGGTGGATTTCTTTTGTTTATATGCTACTTATGCAATCAGAGTTTTATATGTCGAGGAATTCCTAAAAAATAGGAAACAATTGCAGATAATCTACCATCAAGGTAGTAGTATGCATTGCATAAAAGTGACGAACAAATCTCATAAACGTTTAAACGCTACTCTTTTATTTCAGCACACCACTACTACGGGAAGTTAATCTTCACTGAAACATGAACCAATTGTAGAAAGAAACCCAACTAGAGCCAGCCCATAGAAGCTGGACGGTTTTAATGAGACGCAGTTTAGGAATAAAGAAACCTAGTGAACCATTCGGCAGACTTTTTTGGATAGCGCTGGAGGTCATCATCATAATCGATATATGTTAGCCCAAATCGTTGGGTGTAGCCTTTGTCCCATTCAAAATTGTCCGTAAGAGACCAAGCAAAGTATCCTTTCACAAGGACTCCCTCTCTACAATTAATAAAGAGATAATGGTTAGAGAATCAAATAAAGTGATATTCTACAGCAAAATGATTATTAACTTAAATGAATTTATTTTATGTATGATTTTCTTATTTTAAAAAAATCTCAAAATCTGAACAATGAGCACTAGTCATAATCTAGAACCTCATTCTGTTTGTAGGAAAAAAAGTATGTATGCTAGTCTTAATGGACCAAAGTTCACAGGCGATAACTTATGCTGGTAATCACATCATATTGTGCAGTATACTCTACACTTCTTTTGCAATATAGGATTAAGATTCAAGCAGTAGAAGATACTATTGAATTACTTATATGATTAAATTCTAATAGTCTGATGTAAAACAACTATAGGCAGCGGCCATTGGGTTACCTATTTTGAGCTATGGGCGCACAAGCAAGACCAAAGCATGTCAGCAAAATACAGCCGCCTGTTTCAAAAGTAAAACCCTTTAGTGCCCTGGTATGGGAGTGGGGGATGGCCCTACGTAGAGACAACAACACCAGCTCTACGACGTCCGAATCGAAACATTTTGTTGGCGTTTCTGTGAATAAGAAATGTTGGGCATGGCGAAACGAGCGTTTCTAACTGTTTTGCTTATTTCTTTCTTATTGTGGCGGCGATTATGGTATGGTGGAAATGAACGAAAAGTGAGATGAATGTTATTTTCAAATCGATTAATAGATGGGCCGATCTGTTCAGAAAGATCGATAGAGTAGGAATGGATAGAGAAGAGGAAATCTTTCAAAAATAGGATAAACCTCCCATTTCTTTCTATTGATGAGACAAGATATCTATTTATTCTAGATCCATTGAAAAGAAATCGATATGTATCTGATGGAATCAACAAGGAATCACTTGAAAAAGATATGGAAAACCCTCCCCTATATGATCACCTTTTTTCCATTTTCCAGTCTCCAACGTGGCTACATATGAATGGACTGAAAATCCTATGGAATTTGTAGGCTGGGCCAGTACAACCAGCAAAATCATAAAATTGCAAGCTGGGCTAGACCTATATTTATAAATATCCAAGAGTAGCTTTGGATATAAATGAACTCAATATCAATTACTTGTAGTTTTTCTATTGGCTTATGATATAAATTACTTGTATAATAGGCTGGGCTCAACACATGTCTACACAAGTCTAATTACCTTAATATCTATTGTACAAGTAATTTGTATCACAAGGATGTATGCAATAGCTTCTCTTATACTAATCATGAATACCAATTACATAGTAGCCCTTGGCATTATTTTATGGTGGTTTAGCTAAACTTTGTTTGGTCCTACATATCAAGAAAAAAAGATAGTATTGTTATTCTATATATGTTGAAGGCTTATTAATAAGTATAATTATATTATTCTTGGATGTACATACTATATATATTAACCATCTTTTGTTTGTTAAAGTTTGCATATTTATGAAAGCAATAGTTCATAGAAATATCATGTATGAGATCATTACAATTTCACCAAGCTTATGGTGAAGTCACATCTAAGATATGTTGACTTACTGTATGGCTTCACGAATTTGAGCAAGATGGACGGAGAGGTAATTGATTCTATGTGGATCATCACGTGCCTGTTTCAATGTTAGATTTGAATAGTCTATTTCACAAGTACCTGTAAAAAGAGAGTTTCATTTATAACAATAAGAAAAATAGTAGAGATAAGAGGCTTATGCTCCATCGAGGAGTAAAGGAAGAATATCATTTCGTATTCCAAATCTATCTAAAGTTTTCATAAATTTGATCTGATGATTCTATTTATTTATAAGTATTTAAAAAATATGCAATGAAAGACAGTGTTTTGTAGTTCTACATGAAATGTGCTCTAAGGCAACTTGAAAATTAGCAATAGGTTAATCATAGATTTACCTATAATTTTTATTTTAGTTTCTATTGACAGAAGATTTTGTTTTGCAAACCAAAAAGCATAACACATGCAACAAAAACAACTTTAATTAATTTTTGCCCAATCATATGCCCTTATATCTAACCATATTTGCATTGTAAAATTACTCACCATTTTCAGTGATGTATATTTTTGGGTCATTATATCTCCTCTTTGTATATAATAAAAGATTTTTTATTCCACGAGGGTAGACATATATCCATGTATACCATCCTGCAAGAAGGAAAGTGCATTAGATGAAATCTTGGTCATACAAATAATATTAAATGAATATATCCTTAATAATGAGAAATAAATATAATGTTACATGCAAATAAAATATTTAAAGATTTAAAATATGAATTTTTATAAGAGCAAAGGGAGTATGTTATATTTCCTAAGTTATGACTACCTTCAATTTACAATATATGGAGTATACATAAATCAAATGACAAACTATCAACATTCGTGTATATATTGATTCAAAACTTATCCACTTTTTGTTATTTCCAAATGATCATCAAAGATTGGAGACATTATGCCTTTTAATTTTATGAATATTGGTTTGATAAGAAACTATCATCTACTTTAGCATTAGTAAATAAATTATAGTTTATAAGTTAAAAAGTAAGTTAGTTCCTTTTTTGGACCCCCCTATTTAATTTAATTACATAAATTGACATTACCAAAAAATTAAAAAAATTATACAAGAGAGATATCAATTTACTCTACAACTAGTAATAGAAAAATTACAAAATGTTGATCCATGGAGTCATTTTCTCCCTATCAACTATCATTTCAAGTATTAAATTGGATATGTACCTTGGCCTCTAACACTTTCATGTCATTGCTTTATCCTTTATATGAATTGTGTTTCTATTCCATTCAACTAAACTCAACTAAACCTTTATCCCAAACTAGTCGGGGTCGCTACATGAATTCTATTTCTCCATTCTGCTCAGTTTAAGGCTATTTTTTTAAAATGACATTGAGATGTCAAGTTCTTCCTTACTACTTTATACTATGTGATTTTTGATCTACCTTTCTTCCTCTTATCTTTTATATATATATATATATATAATCACTCTTTTATACCAGTTCATCCCTTGTCTTATATTATTATACATATCCAAACTATCTAAATTATCTTGCTCTCAATTTGTCATTAATTGATGGTACCTTCATCTTTTTATGAATAACTTCATTTTTTATTCTTTTATTTTTTGTATTACTAGATATCTATCTCAATATTTTTGTTTTGATGACATTCATCTTGTTCGCATATTATTTTTAATTACTCAATATTCTATTCCATAAAGCATAGCTAGTCATCTAGTTATTCTATAATTTTTTCCCAGCTTGGCAAATATCCTATGACAATATTATATTCTAGATAACTTTTCCATTTTATCCAAACTTGCTTTAATTCTATGAATATCATTCTCTTCAATCTCTCCTTTCTGAAGAATAGTCGATCTTTAACTACCAAAAAAATGATCATTCGTGGAAACTTCATGATTCTCAATTTTTACTTTCATCTTTATTTTGAATTTTACTAATTTAATTGTATTCAGTGCATTCCATATTGGTTCTACTTAATCTAAAATTATTAGATTCTAATTACACTTCTCCATCATTCCAACTTATGATTCATCATGACCTTAGCTTCACTCACCAAGGCCATATCATCTACAAATAGCATGCACTAAGGAATATTACCCTGAATATACTTAGTAAGCTTATTTATAACTTGCGCAAAAGGGTAAGAACTTAAAGTAGATTTTTGGTGTAAACCTAGTAACCACTCTATCATGCATGCCCTTGATCACATTAAAATATATAACATTTTTTTTTATTCACTAACACTCATTGTAAGACTTCTCTAGGATATCATATGCTTTCTTTAAATCAATAAAAACTATATAGAGATCTTGGTCTTTTATTTATATTTCTCCATTAGCCTTTGAAGGAGAAAAATAACTTTCATCACTCTATTTTAGAAAAAAAATTATGTAGTGACATTATATGAGTTAAATATAAGATTTAGACTTGAAAGTTTATAGTTCCATAGTTTAGCGATATTTTTTTTTTTGCTATAGATAGCTTAGTGATGTACCATCAATGTTAGATCTCCGGTCTTTAGCCCAAGTCAAAAATTAAAATATAATAGTATTCTGGAAGACATACGGAAGTCTAAGTTGCCATTTGTAAAATCTGAGTTATCATTTTCTATTTACTAGTTTAACTAATTATATCATCCAAATACGGGCTATGCCAAGTATGAGAAACCTTTAATAGAAAATAGCATATTGGCCATGCATATTCTAAGTGAATTAGAAGATGGAATTTCTTCACTTACTAAAAGAAATTGGGATTGAATGTATAACTATTTCAAGTTTAACTCATTTGCAGGGCAAAATAACAATTAAAAAAGAAAGATGTTGTTTTACCAATTGTCCAATAGGAACACCATCTTTTAGAGCTGCAATAAAAAAAAATTGTATAATTATTAGAAAAGTGACTAAGAATATGGCTTTCAAATTACTTCAAATGATTATTCTTTTCATAAAAGAAGCATTGCATCGACTATTTTTAAACTTTAAGTTCTAAATACTATCATGAATAAGTAACATCCTATCTTATATATAGATAATATCACAAAAAATAGAACAAGTAATAATATATGTTAGTGTTTTAGATGACAAGTTTTAACAAGATAAGCTTCGTATAATTATTGAGATATTAGTTTTAACTCCATGGTTGTATTTTCTAAACATAACCATGTCTATTTCTGAAAGTTCCCATAACCATAATACAAAATTTAATATGCTAACAAAGTACCGTAATTCCTTATAAACTATAAGAATACCTAACTTAGAACTTATTTTCTATCTAAAAAAGGGGCACTTAATTCTTAAATGAACATATACTCATCCATTATAGATTGTGATTGTAGGCTAGACAATCTTATTTTTATTAGCAACAGTCTCACATAATAATAACATATTAAATTTTATTGAATGCCTTAATATATATATATATATATATAATATTTGAAAGTCAAGTGAAAACTAAATAATTCAAAAATAAATTTTGATAAGAAAAGTTCACATAACAATGCAAAAATAGAAGATAGATTACAGATCTAATACTTAGATACTTGAGCATATAATATCCATAACTTTGAATATTTAATTAATAATAGTAAAGAATAATTATCATAATATTATGTTGATGATTCATGTCACTCAATGAAGTTAGAACATAAGCAATCCACAGTCATGAAGGCTCACTTTCTTTGGTAGCAAACCCTATTTATAGATATTTTTTTTTTTAATAGTAGCATGATCATAAGCAATTAAGATTTTTTTGAAGTTATATTTAATACATTGTGGCATGAATATTAATGACTAAAAGTTATAATTGGAAAATTTATACTATCTTCTCATCTCTTCAAGTACCTTGCTATAGTGTTAGACAAGCAGATATATTGATATTATAAATATTACCTTTTTAGCTTCCAAAATATGAGCATGCAATACTCTTATATAAAATCAGTATATATATATATATATATATATATATATATATATATATATATATAATGAATATGATGTATAATTTGAGAATATTTAAACCATAAAATAGTAGATAGGCCATCTAAATATATAATCCATCCTTGTTGTTTGGGACACATTCCATTTTCAAATATCTACCATTCTTCAACTTATGCCACTTAAAAAATTTAATTATTCGATACTTGATATCCTTTTCTATTTGTTAATTTATCATTTAAAAATATTTTATTTAATAGCTGAAATTAAATGGAAACTAAAATTCTTATATATGATTAATCTATTCAGCCATTTAGGCATTTAGTATTACAATTTATTATATACATATTGAAAATAAATATGAAACTATTGATAATATGTTATATCACAATTTTACTAATTTGGAGACATCACCGTAATTAAAAAAGATAGAAGTAAGAAACTATCAAATATTTAGATTATTATGTTGATTGAAGTATCCTTCTCTCTTTCCTTTTCTGCAATTTATATTATCTTCTAATAAAAATCATAGAGTAAGGAGAGGGGGGGGGGGGGGGTGTGGGAAGGACGGGCAGGGGCTTTTCTTACTTTTTGAGAAAAGGACAAGCAAAAACCTAACATATGTAGGGATGAGGGTTTGATGGACTTTTCATAGGAAATCAAATAGGCACAAAATATATGTATTTAAACCCCAAGAAGTAAAATAAATGATTAACAACTTTGAGAAAACCAAAAAAGATCAAAATTTTTCACTTTTTTTTACTGTTTACATTCAAACTTCGGAGTAGAAAGGAAAGCCATTTTGGATGATGAAACCTTCTAAAAGTAATAAAAAAATAAATATAGAAGAAACTTGCGAACAAAAAATATTTTTATTAAATTAGTCAATCAATTGACATACCATATTGGTTGGCATATGAGTCACTAAGGATACCAAGTTGCTTGGCATATGAGTCACTATTAGGCGAATAGTTCTGTGAGATTGGAACACTTTGTGCATATGTAGAAGTATAATAGTTAATTCCAATAAAATCATAGGACTCTTTAATCATCTCTGACTGCTCACTTGAAAAGAAAGGAAGCCTCTCCCTAACCAATGCTCTCATGTTGAATGGATAATCTCCATAGACTAATGGATCCATGAACCTGTGTAAATTTGATAAATTAAGATGAAAGTTAGAAAAATAGTATACCATGTACATGTTAATATATTTTTATAGAAATTATAATGATGATAATTTATATTTTCACTAACCATCCAAGCATGAACTCAATGGCTCTATTTGCAGCCTCTTTGTCTTGATACGATTTTGAATATGGCTCAAACCACATACTTAAAAGGGTAATTCCGACTTCACCTTGTTGTTTAGCCTAACATACAATTCATAGCTGGTATTAATAAGGTTCGAAATTGCATGTAGACAATAAAAATGAATTAAAAATTAAATAAATATTATGGATTCCAATCAATTTAAAAGTAATGTATAATTGTTTATATATTTTATGTAAGAAAGTAATAGAGTTCATTCTCAATAGGTAGAATCACCCATGCAATAGCTGATTGGAATGTTAGTAAATATGACAAGTTAAATAATTTATATTTTTGAAATGGTTCATATCATTTTATAGAACTTATTTGATGGATACAATTTATTTCAAAATTTTTGTATATTCAAAAACAACATTATCAATTAAAAAGCAAGTACATATGTAATATGCAATAATTAATCATCACAAAATTTAATTTCATCTTACTTGAAATTGGTTTTTGTAGAGCCTAGCAGCTGCTGCATGAGAAAGAATAAGGTTATGAGCAACAATATATGGTTCCTTCATTGAGTCACCCTCCGGAGATCCGAATAATTTAGAGCTCCTCCCAGGTGCATGCTTTCCAAAAGAATATCCCATAGTACTAAAACTCCATGGCTCATTTAAAGTGATCCAGTATTTAACTCGGTCTCCAAATTCTTCAAAGCATATGTTTGAAAAATCCTTGAAGTCGTTCCTAAGACAAAAATGAGAAAAAAAAAATGAAGAGTTCAAAAAATGTACCATAAGAGAACTACAAAATAATTATAACATCTATATAACCTTATACAAAAAAATAACTTGGGTGATATTAATTAGAACTACATAAAGTCAGCATAATAATTTTATAAAATAATATATACTATATACATATTAGGTTCCTTTACATAATAAAGATGAGTTCATAGTTGGAGATCAAAATACAAAAACCGATCGTAAATCTACAACCTATAACATGATACGTGAGAACACTTATCTAGATATATCCAGATGCAATAATTGCATTATCAATTCTCCTGTATTATATAATATCACAATGAGTTAAGAAATATTTGCTCTTTTTTAAATTTAAAGCTAAAAATTGTGTTAAATAGAATAACTTATTTGTAACTATTACCATTATTGACATATCGTACCCCATTTATTTTAATTTTATCTTCACCATTTGAGTATATAAGTTTTAGCCTTATTGAACGTTAGATTTAAGATTAATTATGTCCACATTTCCACCAAAAATACTAGTTCTGTTCGTAATCTTTGGGTGATGACATGATGAAAATAGAAAAATCATTGTCAATAAACTTAGACACTTACACAATCTGACTGCTCAAGAAGCCTCCATATGCATCCTCTAATGCTTGTGGTACATCCCAATGAAATAGGGTGACAAAGGGCTTTATTCCTGCACAATAATCACGAAAGTATTATATAATTGTCGAGACTTGCAAAAGGATGAAAAACATTTAAGATTATCTTTACTTGTTATTACCATATTTTATTAACTCGTTGATGAGATCATTGTAGTATTTGATTCCTTCTGGGTTTACTCCATCTTTTAATGTGCCCTCTGCAAGGTTAAGATGCTCATGATTATGGATAAAATTGATGCAAGCTATACTGCCTCCGCGTTCAAGTAAGTTTCATCATAAAGAATTCTTATGGAATTTTGGAGGCAAGTACGACACCTAAGCTGGTTGTGCTCCAAAATCTATATTCATAATTGACAACTTAGATGGTTAGCTTACACTTCAGTTCAACAAACTCCATAGCTATGCATAGAATTTAACAACTAGAAGAAGCATTGATATCTATAGACATGAAACACAGAATAAGAACTTTACTTGGCAATATCCTTGACCAAGAAATGGAGAATCGGTATGAATCCATACCTATATCCTTCATTATTTTAACATCTTCCTGTGACCATAATAAGTAAAAGGATTTGAGTTAAGAGGTGCTATAAGTACTGGGAAGGAAAAAGCTATCAAGTCGACCTTCGCAATACCTACTTTGAATCTGTGGTATGAGTCAGTAGCAATGTCTCCGGTGCTTTTGTCTTGAATTTTATCTATAAAATATCATGAAAGCATTGACATGAGACCAGGATTCTGCCCCAATATGCAAAGACAAACCTTTAATTTAAGAAAAGGAAAAAGCAACCCTTCCATGTAGCATCAACAAAGATTTGAACAAGGATTCTACTCATGCAGAAGAGAATAACCAGGAAATTAAAGTTTCTTAGTTCCCTTATTGCTGTATGTCTTTGCATAGGGGAATAGGTGCTAAAATTAAAATAATTTTAAATGTATAAAAACATGTTTATGTGTGTAATTATAGTCAATTGTGTGTATGTATATGTATGTATGTATGTACATATATTATATGCATGCATGCATGTATGTTCATGCTCTAGGTTAAGATGCAAAGCGAACTTTTTTTTGTTGGTCATTTCTAGCAGTTTTAGGTTTGAATACTTAGCTTATCCATCTCCTTTTGATTATTTGAATACATGTTTATGTGTGTACTGTATGTATATGTATATACGTATGTACATATATTATATGCATGCATGCACGTATGTTCATGCTCTAGGTTGAGATGCTGAGCGAACTTTTTTTTTGTTGGTCATTTCTAGCAGTTTTAGGTTTGAATACTTAGCTTATACATCTCTTTTGATTATTTGACTTTTAGTTGAAGTTATGGACTATAGATGAGTAGGGAAGCAAATTAAGTATCCAACTTTGTGCAACAAATGTCTGTAAAGACCATATTCTAGTTATGTGAATTTGAAGAGGAGATGGAACTAATCAGGAGGTGTTGATCCTCATGGATACCGACTATAAGGCAAGAGCTAATCTAAGCACAACTCCAATCTCTGGTGCATGAAAAGTGCGAAAAAAAGACCACTTTTTTGAGCGTAAAATGATAGATATACTTTAAATAATAAATAATTAGTTTAGTACTAATTCTCATGTACTAGATACTTTGACCGAAACTATTCTTCAACCTTCAATTAAAGAATCATGGAGTAATTGAGGCATGATCCTTGATTGGCTGCCCCTTTATGTTCAATCCTTCAACATGGTTGCCAACAAGTATAGAGTAAATACGACTATGTGCATAAATAAAACTAACGAGTTGCACCACACAAACCTAACTGTGAAGAGAAATTAAATTGAAATGCTCACCATAAATGTGTTAGCTAGACATAAATTGATACAAATCTTTTTCCATAAAAAAGAATATAAAATTTAGAAAACTTCTTTTTGGTTATTATAGATATGGATGGTAATATATGAAAACTTGTAGCTAACCCGACTTGATGTCATGTCAAGAAGCTTTGATTTATAACCATTAATATGTTGACACTCATAACCCATTTGACCCATAAAGTAATCTAATATGCAAAGGTTGTTCTTCTATCAACCCAACTTACTATATCTAAATCTTTATATTTCATGACTTGTAATATTTAAAAAATTAATCACTCACAGTATCTTTACTTAAAGACATGGATGATTTAACTTGACTTATATCGCCTAATCCAAATAGAACTCTATCATCATGATCTGAGTCATGTCAAAGTTCTAACCCATATCGACCTGTTTAGGTTTCGGTCAAGAGTTTGAACCATACCCAACCAGAACTGAAGAACTTCTTGACCTATGCCCCACCCAAATTGCTTGGTTGAGTCAGGTTAATATATTTTGCCATCCCTAATTGTAGAAACCAACTTATTAGTTGCAATAATCTTAGCAACTATTTAGGACATCTATCATCTTAATATATCTTAGTATATTTTTGCCAAAAACTTCCTTGTTCTTGTTGTGCTCATGGACGAAAGATCAATATCAATCATCCCCAAACAAAACCATTGAAGGACTTCAAAATCCTTCAGACTCATAAGCAGGAGCAAGAAAGCTTGATCATTGTAATTTATCATATGCCTTTATGAGATTATGATCCCTTTCTATATTCTGATCATGCCCTCATACGCATCTATAACAATAAATATTATACGCTAGTTTTTGATGAAATAAGATATAACAGTTGTTATAAATAAAGAAGAATAAAGTAGAATAATCTCATGATTAGTGAAAGAACTTTCATAACTCTCTTTGTTATCTAATCATTTAATCTATCTTTTTTATGAGCAATTTTTTCACAAAAAATATTGAGGAGCAAGCCCTAGACTAAACTGAGTGTTAAAATAAGTTGAAATAGACAAAAATAAAATTAGAATTTTTTATGTATAAATCCTCATGAATATGTGAAATTACATGAATACCCTCATAGAGTTGCTATTTGTATGTATAATATTATAAATGTTTCTTTTTGCATGTCTACCTATTAAGGGTATTTTAGTAATTTTAATTTTAAATTGCTAATTTTTTAACGATGTTAGATGGTGTAGGTATATATGCAAGAAAAAAAGAAAAAAAATATTTACATGCAACACGAGTGTTTTATAAGAGTATACATGCAAATATCAATTTTGAGAGGTATTCACGTAAATTCTAATATTTAGGAGGGTATATTTGCAAAAAATCTATTGTTATATTAGCTGGCCGTATTTCAATGCATGAATGGATTATACGTGAATAACCTATCCAACGGCGAGTTATGGAAGGAAAGAGGAATTTTGAGCAGCGGTAGAAGCATGTTTGCGGAACTTATTATCCATAAACTTTAGAAATAAACTAATATATAGATGACTTATTATCCTTAAACTTTAGAAATAAACTAATGGTTGACTTATAATTTCAATTTATTATCCTAGTCTTTGGGGTAGCAAGCGTCCACCTGCAGGGCAATCATTTTCTTTTCCTAGATCTTCCAATGGTTTCATATGATTTTTACTTTTAAGTACAAAAAAAAGAAAAAAATGATAGTGGAGGTTTCAAAGCGACAACCTTTGTTGTTATGGGTGAAGGTGTCCCATATACTTGGCCCTTTCCCTCCTTCATTCCACGCTCCTTCCACCTTCACCATGTCCCATCAGCAAACAGCCCATATTAGTGGCATGGATGGATGTGTGTGTGTGTGTGTGTGTGTGTGAGAGAGAGAGAGAGAGAGAGAGAGAGAGAGAGAGAGAGAGAGACCTGGTAAGCAGAAGACGCAGCACCGAAGGCAAAACCAGGAGGGAAGCTACTCCTTCCTAAAGTCACCTTAGCTGGAACCCCCGTTGGAGGTTCCGATCTTTTCCTCTTCTTCTGAGGAAACTCTACTGGAGGCGCCATGACAGCAGTATGCACACCAGCAGAGCTCAATGCATTACGAGGAGGCCTCTGCAAGCAGGAGCCTATCTATATATATTGCCAGCCATTGCGTGTTTAGCTCGAGGAATTGGTCCAAGTCTTGGGAGTTGGAATATAGAGCTGGATTTGTTGATGCATTCTCACATAGCTTTCGCGACCACTTCATTGGTGAAACATCTGGACTGAGCCAATGCAAATCTTGCGTGGCTGTTTAATCTCATTCATTCAAAAATGTGGAATATTCTAAATTGTAATATGACCAACTACAACATCGCCTGATTAAAAGCTTAGAGAACGCCAACTTGGTTCAGTGAAAAATCCACAATGCATTGATTTGGACATCTCGCCAGTGTTCATATAAATTAAGAAGAGAATTAAACATTTGTCCAGGTCAACGCGATGCTTCGCACATGCGATTCTTCCTTTAAAAGAGACAATTCTTCCACACGGCATGTCCCAATCTTGGGAACTCGAATTATGTATATATAGTCTTGGGTGATGGAATTGGTCCAAGTCTTGGGGTTAAGACTTGGGAGTAGGAATTGGTCCAAGTCTTCGGAGTTGGAAACACAACGCAAAGCACATGTTTAGAGAAGCCAATGGGGCGGCGGATTGAGTAGCATCTTTTGTTGCCAACCATTCGGAGGACCACTTATGGGAGAAAGAGGTGGAATTGCCTACTGCTCTCCGTAATGTTCTGCTTTTTGATTTTCTTAGTGTATTCGTACACGTTATCCGTTTTAGCAAGAAAAAGAAAAAAGAAGAGAGAGAAAGAAAGAGACAATTTTTCCACACGGCATGCCGCACCAAGCTCAACGCCTCTTCATGGGCCTCCCATTGTTATGGTGCCCACGTTTAAAAGAAAAGAAAAGGGTGGGCTCCATAGGAAGGCTTGGAACATAGTGGTCGGTGCTCCTTGAAACTTAATCTTGCTCTATCTGTTTCAGAATCTGATAAAACATGGGAAACACAATGCATTAAACGGTCGGTATAGACTTTCGATTCAGCGTATTGTCCACTTGATTTTAAAATCATATAATCATTAGGTATATTGAAAGAAGTCAATTAACATCAACCTTCCAACTGGCCAAGATATGCCCTTAAAACCTATGTAGGCCACATTAACATCAACCTTTCAACTAGCCAACAAATGCCCTTAAACCTAAATAGGCCACCATTAGTTTTCCTTCTAATCAATAAGTAGCACAACGGAAAAATAAGAGAGGGAAGAAAACTATTAAAAACTATTTTCTACAGTTCTTTGCACCTTATCAACAGTATATCAAGATGGCATGTAAAAGTAAAACATTTCTATGATGCTGATGGTAGTCTAAATCAACTACGAGTGTCATGTTAGCATGTAGCAGGAAAGATATGATCGACGCACATCTCTACTATGAAATCAAGAAACAACATTTTCTAAGTAAATGTGATATGGCAGGATTTTAAAAAAATCTGTTGAAGAACACAAAAACTTGATATTAAGTACCTAGGACATATTAAGTTTAAAATTTCCTAGTTTATTCAACATCGAGAGCTTGATGAGGGCTTTGCCGGCTCTTCATATGCTAGGCAATAGTAATAGAACTTTTGTTTAGCAAAGAAAAGAAAAGATGGACTATTCATATGTACTCGCATGCATGGTAGTTCTCTTGAGTTAGTAACGAATAAATGTGGTAGATGGCTTCATAAAATTGATCGGTTTTTAGTCAAAATGGACCGATTTTAGCATTTAAGGACTAAATACATGTGAACATGTAAGTGATCAGCAATTTATGAGGGGTGGTCTGGACTCTTAGCCCTGCTTAATTAAGAGCCATCCTAGCCCGTCAGGTTAGGATGGCTCTTAAGCAGTTCTTGCCTAGATATTTAAGCCATGCAGTTCTTGCTTGTTTGTTTGGCTTTCTTCCTCTCACCCCATTTCTCTAGTTTCCATAGATCTTCCTTTGTTTTGCATTTATTGTTTTTTTTATTGTTTCATTTGATCCTGTCCCTCCATTCTTTGTAACTGCAAATCTTGATGGCTTAACTAATCAAGAGTTCTAGAGATCAAGGCTGCAAATGGCTGCCTTTTGTACAAGCCTTGGGACTTGATCAAGTGTAATATGTGCAACATGTCAAATTCTCCCTGTCCAAACTAAAAGAACCCAGTATCAATAATGAAAACCATCAATCCTAAAGACTTAGAGTGGTAGCATCATGGTCGGCAAAACCGTCCAGAACCGCCTAATTCTAGGTGTATCGAGCCGTACCGGCAGCGGACCAGGATAGTTCCGGCAACCAAAACGAGAAACTGACGACGGAGGGAGAAAAGAAGAAAGAAAGAGAGAAAAAAAGAGAGCCTTGGTGTATTTATCTCTATTATTTATTACTCGCTATAAATTATCAAAAAATACTTTTTATTAGATATGATAAAACTAGGGAAAGACTATGAGGAAACACTAAGAAATGGTTCAACAAAAAACTGACAATTTAGATAATTGAATAATCTTTGGATCTTAGACCTAACTGAAAGCCGTGCATTAAACACCCCATGCGAATAGCAGTCTTGTGGTCGACATTGGCTTGTAAAGAAACTGTAGTCAAAGGAGGTATAACTGTGCAAATTAAACAATAAATGAAGCCCATTTGCTTTACAGAAGGCCCTGCTCGATACTATCTTAATATTAACTGTATTACGAGTTTGCTTGTTCCACTTATAAATGCATGTGCTGGACACAATGCTAAGATTAGATTTCGAATTTAGTATCCACAGAAGTCCTCCAGTTTCATTGCAATCTTGCCACCCTTTGTTTTCATGTTTTTTATGATATTGGCCCTCATGCAGCAGGCTTTAACAGTAATAAGTGAGTTCTGCTGTATTAGTTTACAAATTGAAGGGGAAAATTAAATGAAAACACCTATTCATGTGCAATAAGAAGCAGAACTTTTTCTTTCTGAGCCAAATCCATGGTGAGAATGATATGTTGCCTTTTCCATCTCTTTTATATATACTATGTTTGAAAATCTAGATATTCTTCAATGTACAGCCATCTGCATAGATAGCACATGCTTTCAAGGTGCCACTAATTTGATTCAGATTTTAATGGTGTCCTGTGCATTGCATTCTTAAAGTGCAACAGCATCTGAGTAGCTCAACACCGGCAAACTTCTTGTGTTGCACGTAGTCATGCGGCTGCTACTGTGTTTTCAAACTACTTTCAAACTGACAGTACTATGGATTCAAAAATTCAAAGTCTTGTCATGCAATTCTTTGATTTTCTGTCATTTAGGTCTCATGTGGAATGGATGCATTGTGTCTGATGGGATCAAGAAAAGTTGAACCGAGCCGACCCGGTCTCCGACTGGATTGGTTCGGTAGTAGAAAACGGTTCTGGCCCCTAGGGGGCGAGAACTTAATTGGCTCTGGCCCCTAGGAGGTCCGGTTTCGTCCAGTTCAATTCAGTTTGAACTGATACCGATCCGTACCGGACGCCGACCGGAACAGATCTCGATACCAATTCGGCCAACCTTGGATGAGATTTACCAAATATATCTGACCGGTACTCGTGGCCTCCCTATGATTTATCCTTAATTGGATATCTCAAATATTTTGTTAGCATCATCGCGAAAGAATTTTTCAATGTGCACTAGATACTTATTATGTTATCAAACTACCTTCTGCGTTCATAAGTGTATCCTCGTTACAACTCATTTAACTGTCATGCAAAATTTTAAACAAGTATAAATGTATTGCAATATACATGGGACAAACCAAGTTTCTTCATGCTAGTTGTATGGTCCAGGTCCCTCCTGCAGAACTAGAGCACTTGCTTCAAACACATCCAAATATCATCGAAGCTGCGGTGGTTCCGTGAGTAATCTAGCATCTCCGTAGCAAAAATGTAGACGAAAAATGATAAATTAGACAAGCTACATTCACAGCCATGATAAAGGGGTCCATATTATTTTAGCAGTTGCTTTACATACCAACATGCAAGGTATATTTGTTGCTGTGGCAGATACCCTAATGAAGAAGCAGGTCAGGTGCCCGTGGCTTTTGTTGTCAGACTGCTCGATAGCACTGTCAGTGAGTCCCAACTCATGGAATTTGTGGCTCAACAGGTATTTCTTTCTCGATCATCTTCATAATTTTAAGTATATTCAAGGGAGAAAAATCCAGCTTGTCGTCTGGTTCTCTCTTTAATGGCTTGAGGTTTCACAATAACTTGCTTCTTTTTTCTTGATGGTGCAGGTTGCACCATACAAAAGGATCCATCATGTTTTGTTTGTGAATTCAATACAAAAGAATGCTGCAGGTAAGATCTTGAGGAAAGATTTAGTGAGGCTTGCAACCTTAAAAATAAACTCGAAGTTGTAATTGTATGTCTCGTGATATTTTTTCTGTGTGTTTCTTGCTTCCTTTTAATTACGGTAATATTATTATTGTATCCAAAAAAAAAAGGGAAGAAGCGGGGGCAGTTGTCACATCTGTGGCAGTGATAAATGACTTCTGTTGTATGCCCCCCGTCAAATAACACCTGGATCCCATATGTATTGCATATTAGTTTTTTAAAGGGATACAAATGTTTAAACTAAAATCTTTTACATGAAGACGCTAGGTACAAACAGCGCACTCTGCGGCTTGTGGTCAAACTTTAGTGATATATTGTATTTAAATTGTTGCCTCTATGTGTATTGATTTATTAGTCAAACTTTAATGATGATTGATATCAACAGGCCTTGGCAATAAGGCAACTTAAAATGTATCGGTAGGTATATTATAAAAGGATTGCTTTTAGCTGAAAAGGGGAATCTTCACTAAGTTTTTATCTGGGCCTGTCAAAATCTACCAATCATCCAAATTTTAGCAATCTTGCACAGATCAGATTTTGGAGGATTTGTTTTCGCCTGGCGGTCCATAAAAAGCATTAAGTTGAACTTGAGCATAACAATTCAATGCGATTACAAAACATCTAGGTTCAGATTTTTTTTTTTTTGTTGTTGTTCAACCTATGAACCCGACTGAGCCGTCAACACAACATGTGGAGCCTTAACGTTATAATGAATTGACAAAATCAGTTTCCAGCCATTATTTTACGATGATTTCTATCTCAAGTGCCATCACTTTAGCCTCACATCGTAACATAATTTGATACTGAAAGTCATGCAGCACATTTTTGCTTGCTTGAGCTTGGCTGTCTCTAAAATCCTATCTTGCATAGCTCAAGGCTCATGGACATCTTTGCCAATAATGTGTGTTAATCGTTGTAATTTGGGACCAAGTCTAGCAGCATACATTGACATCCTTAAATGGTTAATAAAAAAAAACTCTATATATATGGACCATTCTTGGTGGATTTCTTTTGTTTAATATGCTACTTATGCGATCAGAGATTTATATGTCGAGGAATTCGTAAAAAATAGCAAACAATTGCAGATAATCTACCATCAAGGGAGTAGTATGCATCGCATAAAAGTGACGAACAAATCTCATAAAAGTTTAAACGCTACTTTTATTTCAGCACACCACTAATACGGGAAGTTAATCTTCACTGAAACATGAACCAATTGTAGAAAGAAACCCAACTAGAGCCAGCCCATAGAAGCTGGACGGTTTTAATGAGACGCAGTTTAGGAATAAAGAAACCTAGTGAACCATTCGGCAGACTTTTTTGGATAGCGCTGGAGGTCATCATCATAATCGATATATGTTAGCCCAAATCGTTGGGTGTAGCCTTTGTCCCATTCAAAATTGTCCGTAAGAGACCAAGCAAAGTATCCTTTCACAAGGACTCCCTCTCTACAATTAATAAAGAGATAATGGTTAGAGAATCAAATAAAGTGATATTCTACAGAAAAATGATTATTAATTTAAATGAATTTATATGTATGATTTTCTTATTATAAAAAAATCTCAAAATCTGAACAATGAGCACAAGTCATAATCTAGAACCTCATTCTGTTTGTAGGAAAAAAAGTATGTATGCTAGTCTTCATGGACCAAAGTTCACAGGCGATAACTTATGCTGGTAATCACATCATATTGTGCAGTATACTCTACACTTCTTTTGCAATATAGGATTAAGATTCAAGCAGTAGAAGATACTATTGAATTACTTATATGATTAAATTCTAATAGTCTGATGTAAAACAACTATAGGCAGCAGCCATTGGGTTACCTATTTTGAGCTATGGGCACACAAGCAAGACCAAAGCATGTCAGCAAAATACAGCCGCCTGTTTCAAAAGTAAAACCCTTTAGTGCCCTGGTACGGGAGTGGGGGATGGCCCTACGCAGAGACAACAACACCAGCTCTACGAAGTCCGAATCGAAACATTTTGTTGGCGTTGCTGTGAATAAGAAATGTTGGGCATGGCGAAATGAGCGTTTCTAACTGTTTTGCTTGTTTCTTTCTTATTGTGGCGGTGATTATGGTATGGTGGAAATGAACGAAAAGTGAGATGAATGTTATTTTCAAATCGATTAATAGATGGGCCGATCTGTTCTGAAAGATCGATAGAGTAGGAATGGATAGAGAAGAGGAAATTTTTCAAAAATAGGATAAATCTCCCATTTCTATCTATTGATGAGACAAGATATCTATCTATTCTAGATCCATTGAAAAGAAATCGATACGTATATGATGGAATCAACAAGGAATCACTTGAACATATGAATGGACTGAAAATCCTATAGAATTTGTAGGCTGGGCCAGTACAACCAGCAAAATCATAAAATTGCAGGCTGGGCTAGACCTATATTTATAAATATCCAAGAGTAGCTTTGGATATAAATGAACTCAATATCAATTACTTGTAGTTTTTCTATTGGCTTATGATATAAATTACTTGTATAATAGGTTGGGCTCAACACATGTCCACACAAGTCTAATTACCTTAATATCTATTGTACAAGTAATTTGTATCACAAGGATGTATGCAATAGCTTCTCTTATACTAATCATGAATACCAATTACATAGTAGCCCTTGGCATTATTTTATGGTGGTTTAGCTAAACTTTGTAAATCCTTTTGGTCCTACATATCAAGAAAAAAAGATAGTATTGTTATTCTATATATGTTGAAGGCTTATTAATAAGTATAATTATATTATTCTTGGATGTACATACTATATATATTAACCATCTTTTGTTTGTTAAAGTTTGTATATTTATGAAAACAATAGTTCATAGAAATATCATGCATGAGATCACTACAATTTCACCAAGCTTATAGTGAAGTCACATCTAAGATATGTTGACTTACTGTATGGCTTCACGAATTTGAGCAAGATGGACGGAGAGGTAATTGATTCTATGTGGATCATCACGTGCTTGTTTCAATGTTAGAATTGAATTGTCTGGTTCACAAGTACCTGTAAAAAGAGAGTTTTATTTATAACAATAAGAAAAATAGTAGAGATAAGAGGCTTATGCTCCATCGAGGAGTAAAGGAAGAATATCATTTCATATTCCAAATCTATCTAAAGTTTTCGTAACTTTGATCTGATGATTCTATTTATTTATAAGTATTTGAAAAATATGCAATGAAAGACAATGTTTTGTAGTTCTACATAAAATGTACTCTACAGCAACTTAAAAATTCGCAATAGGTAATCATAGATTTACCTATAATTTTTATTTTAGTTTCTTTTGACAAAAGATTTTGTTTTGCAAACCAAAAAGTATAACACATGCAACAAAAACAACTTTAATTAATTTTTTCCCAATCATATGCCCTTATATTTAACCATATTTGCATTGTAAAATTACTAACCATTTTCAGTGATGTATATTTTTGGGTCTTTATATCTCCTCTTTGTATATAATAAAAGATTTTTTATTCCATGAGGGTAGACATATATCCATGTACCATCCTGCAAGAAGGAAAGTGCATTAGATGAAATCTTGGTCATACAAATAATATTAAATGATTATATCCTTAATAATGAGAAATAAATATAATGTTACATGCAAGTAAAATATTTAAGGATTTAAAAGATGAATTTTTATAAGAGCAAAGGGAGTATGCAGTTTTCCTAAGTTATGGCTACCTTCAATTTACAATATATGGAGTATATATAAATCAAATGACAAACTATCAACATTCGTGTATATATTGATTCAAAACTTATCCACTTTCTATTATTTCAAAATGATCATCAAAGATTCGAGACATTATACCTTTTATTTTTATGAATATTGGTTTGATAAGAAACTATCATTACTTTAGCATTAGTAAATAAATTGTACTTTATAAGTTAAAAAGTAAGTTAGTTCCTTTTTGGATCCCCTTATTTAATTTAATTACATAAATTGACATTACTAAATATATATATATATATAATATATATATATATATATATATATATATATATATATATATATATATATATATATATATATATATATATATATATATGAGGGGGATATCAATTTACTCTACAACTAGCAATAGAAAAATTACAAAATGTTGATCTATAGAGTCATTTTCTCCATATCAACTATCATTTCGAGTACTAAATTGAATATGTACCTTGGCCCCTAATACTTTCATGTTATTGTTTTATCCTTTATATGAATTGTGTTTCTATTCCATTCAACTAAACTTAACTAAACCTTTATCCTAAATTAGTCGAGGTTGCTACATGAATTCTATTTCTCCATTCTGCTCAGTTTAAGACTATATTTTTGTAATGATGTTGAGAAGTCAAATTCTTTCTTACTACTTCATCCTATGTAATTTTTGATCTACCTTTCTCCCTCTTTCCTTATATATATATAATCACTCTGTTATACTGGTTCATCCCTTGGCTTATATTATTATATGTGTCCAAACTATCTAAATTATCCTGCTCTCAATTTGTCCTTAATTGATGGTACCTTTATCTTTTTATGAATAACTTTATTTCTTATTCTTTTTATTTTTTTTGTATGACCAGATGTCTCTCTCAATATTTTTGTTTCAACGACATTCATCTTGTTCACATATTAGTTTTAATTGCCCAATATTCTATTCCATAAAGCATAGCTAGTCATACAGTTATTCTATAATTTTTTTCCAACTTGGCAGATATCCTATGACAATATAATTTTCCAAATAACTTTTCCATTTTATCCAAACTTGCTTTAGTTCTATGGATATCATTCTCTTCAATCTCCCCTTTCTAGAGAACAATCGATCTTAGCTACCAAAAAAATAATGATCATTCGTGGAAACTTCATGATCCTCAATTTTTTACTTTCATCTTTATTTTGAATTTTACTAATTTAATTGTAGTCAGTGCATTCCATATTGCTTCTACTTAATCTAAAATTATTGGATTCTAATTACACTTCTCCATCATTCCAACTTATGATTCATCATGACCTTAGCTTCACTCACCAAGGTCATATCATCTACAAATAGCATGCACCAAGGAATATTACCCTAAATATACTTAGTAAACTTATTTATAACTTGCGCAAAAGGGTAAGACCTTAAAGTAGATTTTTGGTGTAAACCTAGAAGCTTATTAGTATTACCATCAATAGCTCTCACACTAGTAACCACTCTATCATGCATACCCTTGATCACATTAAAATATATAACATTTTTTTTTATTCTCTAACACTCATCATAAGACTTCTCTAGGAACTCTATTATATGCTTTCTTTAAATCAATAAAAACTATATAGATATCTTGGTCTTTTATCTATATTTCTCCATTAGCCTTTGAAGGAGAAAAATAAATTTCTTCACTTTAGAAAAAAAATTATGTAGCGACATTATATGAGTTAAATATAAGATTTAGACTTGAAAGTTTATAGTTCCATAGTTTAGCGATATTTTTTTTTCTCGATAGATAGCTTAGTGATGTATCATCAATGATTAGATCTCCACTCTTTTGTACAATTGTCAAAAATTAAAATATAATAGTATTGTCGAAGACATACGAAGTCTAAGTTGCCATTTGTAAAATCTGAGTTATCATTTTCTATTTACTAGTTTAACTAATTATATCATCCAAATACAGGCTATGCCAAGTAAGAGAAACCTTTAATAGAAAATAGCATGTTAGCAATGCATATTCTAAGTGAATTAGAAGATAGAATTTCTTCATTTATTAAAGAAATTGGGATTGAATGTATAACTATTTCAAGTGCAACTCATTTGCAGGGCAAAATAATAAGTAAAAAAAGAAGATGACATTTTACCAATTGTCCAATAGGAACACCATCATCTTTTGTTTCTGCAATAAAAAAAAGTATAATTATTGGACAAGTGGCTAAAAAATGGCTTTCAAATTACTTCAAATGATTATTCTTTTCATAGAAGAAGCATTGTATCAACTATTTTTTAGCTTTAGGTTCTAAATATTATCATGAATAAGTAGCATCCTATCTTATATATATAAAATATCTCAAAAAATAGAACAAGTAATAATATATGTTAGTATTTTAGGTGACAAATTTTAACAAGATAAGCTTCGTATAATTATTGAGATATCAGTTTTAACTCAATGGCTATATTTTCTAAACATAACTATGTCCATTTCCGAAAGTTCCCATAACCATAATACTAAATTTAATATGCTAACAAAGTAACGTAATTCCTTTTAAACTATAAGAATACCTAACTTAGAACTTGTTTTCTATCCAAAAAAGAGGCACTTAATTCTTAAATGAACATATACTCATCCATTTTATCATAATTTAGTATATACATATTGAAAATAAATATGAAACTATTGATAATATGTTATATCCCAATTTTATTATTATTCAATCAACATAATAATCTAAATATTTGATAGTTTCCTATTTCTATATTTTTTAATAAAAATATATTTCTATATTTTATTTTCTTTAATAAGAATCATAGAGCAAGGAGGGGGTGGGGCTTTTCTTACTTTTTGAGAAAAAAGACAAGCAAAAACCTAACATATGTAGCAATGAGGGTTTGATAGACTATTCATAGAAAATCAAAATAGGTACAAAGTATATGTATTTAAACCCTAAGAAGTGAAATAAATGATTAACAACTTTAAGAAAACCAAAAAAGATCAGAATTTTTCGTTTATTTTTTGTCTTTACATTCAAACTTCAGAGTTGAAAGGAAAGCCATTTTGGATGATGAAAGAATATATACCTTCTAAAAGTAATAAAAAAAATTAAATATAGAAGAAACTTGCAAACATAAAATATTTTCATTAAATTAGTCAATCAATTGACATAACAAATTGCTCGGCATATGAGTCATTAATGCTAATAGTAGGTGAATAGTTCTGTGAGATTGAAACACTTTTTGCATATCTAGAAGTATAATAGTTAATTCCAATAAAATCATAGGATTCTTTAATCATCTCTGACTGCTCGCTTGTAAAGAAAGGAAGCCTCTCCCCGACCAATGCTCTCATGTTGAATGGATAATCTCCATAGACTAATGGATCCATGTACCTGTGTAAATTTGATTAATTAAGATGAAAGTTAGAAAAAATAGTATACCATGTACATGTTAATATATTTTTATAGAAATTATAATGATGATAATTTATATTTTTACTAACCATCCAAGCATGAACTCAATGGCTCTATTTGCAGCCTCTTTGTCTTGATACAATTTTGAATATGGCTCAAACCACATACTTACAAGGGTAATTCCTACTTCACCTTGTTGTTCAGCCTAACATAAAATTCGTAGTTGGTATTAATAAGGTTCGAAATTGCATGTAGACAATAAAAATGAATTGAAAATTAAATAAATATTATGGATTTCAATCAATTTAAAAGTAATGTATAATTGTTTATATATTTTATGTAAGAAAGTAATAGAGTTCATTCTCAATATGTAGAATCACCCATGCAATAGCTGATTGGAAATGCTAGTAAATATGGCAAGTTAAATAATTTATAATTTTGAAATAGTTTATATCATTTTATAGAACTTATTTGATGGATACAATTTATTTCAAATTTTTTGTATATTCAAAAACAACACTATCGATTAAAAAGCAAGTACATATGTAATATGCAATAATTAATCATCACAAAATTTAATTTCATCTTACTTGAAATTGGTTTTTGTAGAGCCTAGCAGCTGTTGCATGAGAAAGAATAAGGTGGTGAGCAACAATATATGGTTCCTTCATGGAGTCACCCTCTGAAGATCCTAAAGAGCTTCTCCCAGGTGCTTGCTCTCCAAGAGAATATCCCAAACTACTAAAACTCCATGGCTCATTTAAAGTGATCCAGTATTTAACTCGGTCTCCAAATTTTTCAAAGCATATGTTTGCAAAATCCTTGAAGTCGTTCCTAAGACAAAAATGAGAGAAAAAAAATGAAGTGTTCAAAAAATGTACCATAAGAGAACTACAAAATAATTATAACTTCTATATAACCTTTTATCCAAAAAATAACTTGGGTGATATTAATTAGAACTACATAAAGTCAGCACAATAATTTTATAAAATAATATATACTATATACATATTAGGTTCCTTTACATATTAAAGACAAGTTCATATATAGTTGGAAATCAAAATACAAAAACGGATCATAAGTCTGTAGCCTATAACATGATACACACTTATAGATATATCCAGATGCATTAATTGCATTATCAATTCTCTTGTACTATACATTATCACAATGAGTTAAGAAATATTTGCTTTTTTAAAATTTAAAGCTAGAAATTGTGTTATATAGAATAACTTATTTGTAATTATTACCATTACCAACATATCTTACCCCATTTATTTCAATTTTATCTTCACCCTTTGAGTATATAAGTTATAGCCTTATTGAACTTTAGATTTAAGATTAGTTCTGTCCACATTTCCACCAAAAATACTAGTTCTGATCATAATCTTTGGGTGATGACATGATGAAAATAGAAAAATCCTTGTCAGTGAACTTAGACACTTACACAATCTCAATACTCAAGAAGCCTTGATATGCATCCTCTAATGCTTGTGGTACATCCCAATGAAATAGGGTGACAAAGGGCTTTATTCCTGCACGATAATCATGGAAGTATTACATAATTGCTGAGACTTGCAAAAGGATGAAAAACATCTAAGATTATCCTTACTTGTTATTACCATTTTTTATTAACTCGTTGATGAGATCATTGTAGTATTTGATTCCTTCTGGGTTTACTCCATCTTTTAATTTGCCCTCTGCAAGGTTAAGATGCTTATAATTATGGATAAAATTGATGCAAGCTATACTGCCTCGGTGTTCAAGTAAGTTTCATCATAAAGAAGTTTTATGGAATTTTGGAGGCAAGTATGACATCTGCTCCAAAATCTATATTGATAATTGGCAACTTAGATGGTTAGCTTACACTTTAGTTCAACAAACTCCATAGCTATGCATAAAATTTAACAACTAGAAGAAGCACACATATCTATAGACATGAAACATAGAATTAGAACTTTACTTGGCAATATCCTTGACCAAGAAATGGAGAATCGGTATGAATCCATGCCTATATCCTTCATTATTTTAACATCTTCCTGTGACCATTATAAATAAAAGGAATCGAGTTAAGAGGTGCGATAAGTACAGGGACATCGAGTCGACCTTCACTATACCTACTTTGAATCTGTGGTATGAGTCAGTTGCAATGTCTCCGGTGCTTTTGTCTCGAATTTTATCTACAAAATAGCATGAAAGCATTTACATAAGACCTGGATTCTGCCCCAATATGCAGACAAACCTTTAGTTTAAGAAAAGGAAAAAACAACCGTTCCATGTAGCATCAACAAAGATTTGAACAAGGATTCAACTTATGCAGAAGAGCATAACCAGGAAATTAAAGTTTCTTAGTTCCCTTAGTATGTCTTTGGATATGGGAATAGGTGCTAAAATTAAAATAATTTTATATATACAAATACATGTTTATGTGTGTAATTATAGTCAAGTGTGTGTATGTATATGTATGTATGTATGTACATATATTATATGCATGCATGCATGTATGTGCATGCTCTAGGTTGAGATGCAAAGCGAACTTTTTTTTGTTGATCATTTCTAGCAGTTTTAGGTTTGAATACTTAGCTTATACATCTCTTTTTGATTATTTGAATACATGTTTATGTGTGTACTGTATGTATATGTATATACGTATGTACATATATTATATGCATGCATGCACGTATGTTCATGCTCTAGGTTGAGATGCTGAGCGAATTTTTTTTTGTTGGTCATTTCTAGCAGTTTTAGGTTTGAATACTTAGCTTATACATCTCCTTTTGATTATTTGACTTTTAGTTGAAGTTATAAACTATAGATGAGTAGGGAAGCAAATTAAGTATCCAACTTTGTGCATCAAATGTCTATACAGATGATGTTCTAGTTATGTGAATTTGAAGAAGAGATGGAACTAATCAGGAGGTGTTGATCCTCATGCATACTGACTATAGGGCAAGAGCTAATCTAAGCACAACTCCAATCTCTAGTGCATGAAAAGTGTGAAAAAAGAGAGATCAGTATTTCTTTTTTGAGCGTAAAAAAATAAATATACTTTGAATAATATATAGTTAGTTTAGTACTAATTCTCATGTCCTAGATACTTTGACCAAAACTGTTCTTCAACCTTCAATTAAAGAATAATGGGGTAATTGAGGCATGATCCTCGATTTTCTGACATTTTATGTTCAATCCTTCAACATGGTTGCAAATAAGTATAGAGTAAATACGACTATGTGCATAAATAAAACTAACGAGTTGCACCACACAAACCTAATTGTGAAGAGAAATTAAATTAAAATGCTCACCGTAAATGTGCTAGCTAGACATAAATTGATACCAAATCTTTTTCCTTAAAAAAGAATATAAAATTTAGAAAACTTCTTTTTGGTTATTATAGATATGGATGGTAATATATAAAAACTTAATCTGTAGCTAACCCGACTTGATGTCATGTCAAGAACCTCTGATTTATAACCATTAATATGTCAACCCTCATAACCCATTTGACCCATAAAGTAATATAATATGCAAAGGTTGTTCTTCCATCAACCCAACATACTATATCTAAATCTTTATATTTCATGACTTGTAATATTTAAAAAATTAATCACTTGCTGTATCTTTACTTAAAGACATTGATGATTTAACTTGACTTATATCGCCTGATCCAAATAGAACTCTACCATCATGATTCGAGTCATGTCAAAGTTCTAACCCATATCGACATGTTTCGGGTTCAGGTCAAGAGTTTGAACCATACCCAACTTGAATTGAAGAACTTATCGACCTATGCCCCACCCAAATTGCTTGGTCGAGTTAGGTTAATGTACTTTTGCCATCCCTAATTGTAGAAACCAACTTATTAGTTGCAATAATCTTAGCTACTATTTAGGACATCTATCATCTTAATATATCTTAGTATATTTTTGCCAAAAGCTTCTTTGTTCCTGTTGTGCTCATGGATGGAAGAACAATATCAATCATCCCCAAACAAGACCATTGAAGGACTTCAAAATCCTTCAAATTCATAAGCAAGAGCAAGAAAGCTTGATAATTGCAATCTATCATGTGCCTTTAAGAGATTATGATCCATTTCTATATTCTGATCATGTCCTCATATGCATCTATAACAATAAATATTATACGCTAGTTTTTGATGAAATAAGATATAACGGTTGTTATAAATAAAGAAGAATAAAGTAGAATAATCTCATGATTAGTGAAAGAACTTTCATAACTCTCTTTGTTATCTAATCATTTAATCTATCTTTTTTCTGAGCAATATTTTTATAAAAAATATTGAGGAGCAAGCACTAGACTAAACTAAGTGTTAAAACAAGTTGAAATAGACAAAAATAAAGTTAGAATTTTTTATGTATAAATTCTCGTGAATATGTGAAATTACATGAATACCCTCATAGAGTTGCTATTTGTATGTATAATAATATAAATGTTTCTTTTTGCATGTTAAGGATATTTTAGTAAGTAAAATTTTAAAGTGCTAATTTTTTAACGACATTAGATGGTGTAAGTATATATGCAAGAAAAAAGAAAAAAATATATATACATGCAACACGAGTGTTTTATAAGAGTATACATGAAATATCAATTTTGAGAGGTATTCTCGTAAATTCTAATATTTAGAAGGGTATATTTGCACAAAATCTATTGTTATATTAGCTGGCCGATTTCAATGCATGAATGGGTTATACGTGAGTAACCTATCCAACGGCAAGTTATGGAAGGAAAGAGGAATTTTTAGCAGCGGTAGAAGCATGTTTGCGGAACTCATTATCCTTAAACTTTAGAAATAAACTAATAGATGACTTTTGATTTCAATTTATTATCCTAGTTTTTGGGGTAGCAAGCGTCCACCTGCAGGGCAATCATTTTCTTTTCCTAGATCTTCCAATGCCTTCATACGATTTTTACTTCTAAGTGCAAAAAAAAGTTAAAAATGATAGTGGAGGTTTCCAAGCGACAACCTTTGTTGTTATGGGTGAAGGTGTCCCATATACTTGGCCCCTTCCCTCCTTCATTCCACGCTCCTTCCACCTTCACCATGTCCCATCAGCAAACAGCCCATATTAGTGTCATGGATGTATGTGTGTGTGTGTGTGTGTGTGTGAGAGAGAGAGAGAGAGAGAGAGAGAGAGAGAGAGAGAGAGACCTGGTAAGCAGAAGAGGCAGCACCGAAGACAAAACCAGGAGGGAAGCTACTCCTTCCTAAAGTCACCTTAGCCGGAACCCCCGTTAGAGGTTCCGATCTTTTCCTCTTGTTCTGAGGAGACTCTACTGGAGGCGCCATGACAGCAGTATGCACACCAGCAGAGCTCAATGCATTACGAGAAGGCCTCTGCAAGCAGGAGCCTATCTATATATATTGCCAGCCATTGCGTGTTTAGCTCGAGGAATTGGTCCAAGTCTTGGGAGTTGGAATATAGAGCTGGATTTGTTGATGCATTCTCACATAGCTTTCGCGACCACTTCATTGGTGAAACATCTGGACTGAGCCAATGCAAATCTTTAGTGGCTGTTTAATCTGATTCATTCAAAAATGTAGAATATTCTAAATTGTAATATGACCAACTACAACATCGCCTGATTGAAAGCTTAGAGAACGCCAACTTGGTTCAGTGAAAAATCCACAATGCATTAATTTGGACGTCTCGCCAGTGTTCATATAAATTAAGAAGAGAATTAAACATTTGTCCAGGTCAACGCAATAATTCGCACACGCGATTCTTCCTTTAAGAGAGACAATTCTTCCACACGGCATGTCCAATCTTGGGAACTCGAATTAGGTATATATAGTCTTGGGTGATGGAATTGGTCCAAGTCTTGGGGTTAAGACTTGGGAGTTGGAATTGGTCCAAGTCTTCGGAGTTGGAAACACAACGCAAAGCACGTGTTTAGAGAAGCCAATGGGGCGGCGGATTGAGCAGCATCTTTTGTTGCCAACCATTCGGAGGACCACTTATAGGAGAAAGAGGTGGAATTGCCTACTGCTCTTCGTAATGTTCTGCTTTTTGATTTTCTTAGTGTATTCGTACACGTTATCCGTTTTAGCAAAAAAAAAAAAGAAAAAAAAAAGAGAGAGAAAGAGAGAGACAATTCTTCCACATGGCATGCCGCACCAAGCTCAACGGCTCTCCATGGGCCTCCCATCGTTATGGTGCCCACGTTTGAAAGAAAAGAAAAGGGTGGGCTCCATTGGAAGGCTTGGAACAGAGTCGTCGAAGGGAGTGGTAAACCGTCAATGGGCATCCGAGCTTGCTTGCAGATTTTCTTATTTGCTTTGCGTCAGGGAGCAGTCAAACAAGACTGAGGTAAATTTCTCAGTGATGAGCATCAAATCTTCCAATCAAAGCAGAAGGTTATTTCTCGAGTTAATGAACATCAAATCTTCCAACTCTCTTCTATTGTGTTTTGAGCGTGTGCATGCGTTTGCGTGCGCTGGGATTCTTCTGCCAGAAGACAGTGACTTAAGCAACATGACAAGCAGAGACTTGCAGGCATGTCCGTCGTGAAGCTAATCAAGTGGCTGACCATCCGGCGAACCCGGTGAGCTCGACTCGAAGAGAGTTCTGTTGGATGTCTACTTTTCCTCCTTTCCTAGCTCATCGGTTTCAAGCTGATGCTGGTCTGGAGTGTCTGTAGCTGCTGTCTTGGAGATCTCTTGAAAAGCTCGTAGTTTCCGGGGCTCAGGATCTTCAATGGAGACCTCTAACTCTGCTCAAATCGATGGCCGATGCCGAAAGGAAGAGAGAGCATCTCTGATTCGGGCGACGCATGAATTGCTGGCAAAACCTTGAGGGCAGTCTTCTGTATTTTCCCCATGACTAGCTGCAGAATACTTTGCATCATATCTCTCGCATGCCAAAGTACAAAGAAAGGTGAAAAGAACATCCAGAGAGACCAATGAACAGGTAATGGTTATCATTTGGGTTGGCCGTGACAGGGGCTCAACTCTGAAGAAACAAGAGACAGTTACACTTGATATTTTGTGCTTTGGAGCAGGTAATGGTTATCATTTGGGTTGGCCGTGACAGGGGCTCAACTCTGAAGAAACAAGAGACAGTTACACTTAATATTTTGTGCTTTGGCATCAGAGCGCTATGGCTCGATGACATCGTTAAGTGGTGGAAGGTGTTGGGAAGAAGAAGTGATAGATAGATAACAAATATGAACGGAAGACTTAGTTTTATTTTTTGGAAACAGAGGAAAACAGAGGATGGTTTTCAGCACACAAACTTCATAACAGATAATGCCTCTTTATGAGCTTACAACCAACGGAAATACTAAATAATCAGATAAAAACCATAAACTAGAAAACTAAGGGATAAGTCCTATCTAGATACAGACTAGCAAAGAGATAAGTTTTGCCTAGAAATCAACTAACAAAGAGATAAATCTTCTGAAAACATGCTGCCAAAGTTTGAATCAGTCTTCAACACTCTCCCTTGATTCAAAATTGCACACGCCAAGTTGTGATCTGAAGTACACATGCTTCTCACAAAAGAGTGACTTTGTGAATATATCTGCCACTTGCTCATTTGTGCTACATAACTTTAAGGTTATCAATCCATTTGCAACTAGGTCCCGAATGAAATGGAACCAAATGTCAATATGCTTTGTTCTTCCATGGAATGCAGGATTTTTAGTCATTGAAATTGTTGATTTGTTGTCACAAAAGATTTCAATTGCTTCTCTTGATTTTTGATGAAGATCTACAAGAAGTCTCCTTAGCCATATGGCTTGACATGCTGAAGAAGTTGCTGCCACATATTCTACCTTTGAAGAAGATAATGCAGTTTCCCATCTCAAGATTGTGCAATGTTGCAATGGCAATTAACATACGTATGGATGTTATCCTAGTTGCTAGTGAATACGTATCAAAATAGTCTAATCCTTCCTTTTGCTTAAAGCCCTTAGCTACAAGCCTGGCTTTATATTTATCAATGGATCCATAAATAGTCTAATCCTTCCTTTTGCTTAAAGCCCTTAGCTACAAGCCTGACTTTATATTTATTAATGGATCCATCTGTTTTTAACTTTTTCTTGAATATCCATTTACAACCAAGTGGTTTACTTTCAGGTACAAGGTCCACTAGTTCTCATGTATGATTTTGCAGTATGGATTCAATTTCACTGTTCACAGCTTCTTTCCAAAATGGAGCTTTAGGAGTAGACATAGCTTCATTGAACATTCGAGGATCATTTTCTAACATATACGTTAGAAAATCAGGACCAAGAGACTTAGCTATTCTTGCCCGCTTGCTACACCTAGGTTCATCTTCATTGTTTATAGGACCTTGACCTATATTCTCTTGATGATTACTAGTAGTAGCATTATGAGTTATTTTTGATGAACTCGAAGCTTCTGTGTCATATTTATAAGAAAAAATATCCTCAAAAAATGATACATTTCTAGATTCTATAATCGTATTCACATGTATATCAGAAATATCTAATTTATAGACTAGAAATCTATATACACTACTGTTATGTGCATATCCGATGAAAATGCAATCAACAGATTTTGGTCCTATCTTAATCCTTTTGGGTTTAGGGACCACAACTTTAGCTAAGCACCCCCACACTCTTAAGAATTTATTAGGAGGAGCTCTTCCTTTCCATAATTCATAAGGTGTCTTTTCAATTTTCTTATGGGGTAACTTGTTAAGAATGTAGTTTGAGGAAAGTCATGCTTCCCCCCATAAGTTCTAGGATAATCCAGAGCTTATCAACAAAGCATTCATCATTTCATTTATGGTTCAATTTTTACGTTCAGCAACACCGTTTGATTGAGGTGAATATGGAGCTATAGTTTGATGAATAATGCCATGTTCTGAACAAAGCTCATCAAAAGGTATATCATATTCTCCACCTCTATCACTACGTACAACCTTTATCTTTTTGCTAAGTTGATTTTTAATTCATTCTTATAATGTTTAAACATATCGATTGCTTCATCTTTACTTCTAAATAAATACACATAACAAAACCGTGTACAATCATCTATAAAAGTAACAAAATACTTTTTTCCACCTCTTATTTGAACAAATTTTAAATCATAAATATCAGTGTGAATTAAAATCAAGAGGTTCATAACTTCTTTCAACAGATTGGAAAGAAGATCTAGTTAACTTTAATTCTACACATATTTGACATTTATTATTAAAGTCAATGTTAAACTTAGGCAATAGGTCCATATTAATTAATCTACAAATAGAATTAAAATTAACATGCCCTAGCCTACCATGCCATATGTTTGGAGAGTCAACCATATAAATAGAAGATGAAGCTTTATTATCATTAACAATCTCCTTTCGGAGTACAATCATTACATTTATCTTAAAGAGCTCATCGCTCATATAACTCTTCCCTATATACACATCATCCTTAGTTAGTACAAACTTGTCAGACACAAACACCAATTTAAAACCATTCCTACTCAGCAAAGAACCAGAAACCAAATTCTTCCTAATGTTTGGCACATGCAGCACATTATTCAAAGTCAGTTCCTTGCCAGAAGTCATCTTCAGAATCACCTTTCCTTCTCCTTCGATCTTGGAAGTTAAGGAGTTTCCTATGTACAGTTTTTCTCTATGCTCCAGTGGTTTGTATGTTGAGAACATAGACCTATTTGAGCACACATGACGGGTAGCTCTAGTGTCCACCCACCATTTCTTAGGATTCCCTCCTACTAGGTTCACCTCAGAGACAACTGTAGATAAATTGATATATGAAAACTCATCTGTGGTTTTGTTCATCAAATTGGCTTGAGCGGATTCTTTCTTGAGTTTTCGGAAGTTAATAAAATGCCTTGAACAGACACAACTGTTGACAAATGACAGTTTTAAAAACTGTTCTGTCACACCCTTTAGACCAACTTTGTAGTATGTAAACCATTCATTAAAATATGTTCTCCCAATGTGGGATTCATATTTTTCCATCAATAATCCATTACCAATTTGATATTTTGAAGCCAATTATCTAATTCACTACTTAACGAATTTGAGCATGTAAATATATCACGTTATTCTACTCAAAAAGTAGAATACGTTTCCACTTAGATCCGTTCAATTGAACAAGTGGGTCTCACATTTAATTTGGCTTAAACCCTTAACTCCCATAATGCTCAATATTCTAACAGAGTTCTCACCCTTTTTCTGGCCATTGCTGCTTCCGTCTGCCTCAGAATCTATAAGGGAACTCGTCCATAGTAATTCCTTCACCTTACGGAATTCATCATAGTGAGCCCGTCGGTGCTCCTTGAAACTTAATCTTGCTCCATCTGTTTCAGAATCTAATAAAACATGGGAAACACAATGCATTTCATGGTCGGTTTAGACTTTCAATTCAGCGTATTGTCCACTTGATTTTAAAATCATATAATCATTAGGTATATTGAAAGAAGTCAATTAACATCAACCTTCCAACTGGCCAAGATATGCCCTTAAAACCTATGTAGGCCACATTAACATCAACCTTTCAACTAGCCAACAAATGCCCTTAAACCTAAATAGGCCACCATTAGTTTTCCTTCTAATCAATAAGTAGCACAACGGAAAAACAAGAGAGGGAAAAAAACTATTAAAAACTATTTTCTACCGTTCTTTGCACCTTATCAATAGGATATCAAGATGGCATGTAAAAGTAAAACATTTCTATGTTGCTGATGGTAGTCTAAATCAACTACGGGTGTCATGTTAGCATGTAGCAGGAAAGATATGATCGACGCACATCTCTACTATGAAATCAAGAAACAACATTTTCTAAGTAAATGTGATATGGCAGGATTTTAAAAAAATCTGTTGAAGAACACAAAAACTTGATATTAAGTACCTAGGACATATTAAGTCTAAAATTTCCTAGTTTATTCAACATCGAGAGCTTGATGAGGGCTTTGCCGGCTCTTCATATGCTAGGCAATAGTAATAGAACTTTTGTTTAGCAAAGAAAAGAAAAGATGGACTATTCATACGTTCTCGCATGCACGGTAGTTCTCTTGAGTCAGTAACGAATAAATGTGGTAGATGGTTTCATAAAATTGATCGGTTTTCAGTCAAAATGGACCGATTTTAGCATTTAAGGACTAAATACATGTGAACATGTAAGTGATCAGCAATTTATGAGGGGTGGTATGGACTCTTAGCCCTGCTTAATTAAGAGCCATCCTAGCCCGTCAGGTTAGGATGGCTCTTAAGCAGTTCTTGCCTAGATATTTAAGCCATGCAGTTCTTGCCTAGATATTTAAGCCATGTAGTTCTTGCCTGTTTGTTTGGCTTTCTCCCTCTCACCCCATTTCTCTAGTTTCCATAGATCTTCCTTTGTTTTGCATTTATTGTTTTTTTTTATTGTTTCATTTGATCCTGTCCCTAGCTCCATTCTTTGTAACTGCGAATCTTGATAACTTAACTAATCAAGAGTTCTAGAGATCAAAGCTGCAAATGGCTACCTTTTGTACGAGCCTTGGGACTTGATCAAGTGTAACATATGCAACATGTCAAATTCTCCCAGTCCAAACTAAAAGAACCCAGTATCAATAATGAAAACCATCAATCCTAAAGACTTAAGAGTGGTAGCTGTGAACAAACACCAATAGCCCAAGAACGCCAACCAGTAGAAGAACAACCAAGGTGTATAGTGGAGATAAGATAACTAAACTTGTGTTTTTCTGGTTATCTTTAAAGGATTACATGACAACTATAGATATATAGCCATGGATGGAACATAATCCAACCCATGCATTAATTACAACATAGAAAACTAAGAGACATATTAAATGCAACATAGAAAACTAAGAGACATAAACTGTTGGCCTTCCCCATGAATGCATGGAACGCGAAGAGATAGCTATTAAGAGATGCTTTCATAAATACACTTTACACAAATTCCAACAGTAGAATCATGGTCGGCAGAATTGTGCCTAATTCGAGGTGTACCGAACCGTACCGGCGGCGGACCGGGACAGTTCCAGCAACCAAAACGAGAAACTGACGTCGGAGGGAGAGAAGAAGAAAGAAAGAGAGAAAAAGAGAGAGCCTTGGTGTATTTATCTCTATTATTTATTACTCGCTATAAATTATCAAAAAATACTTTTTATTAGATTATGATAAAACTAGGGAAAGACTATGAGGAAACACTAAGAAATGGTTCAACAAAAAACTGACAATTTAGATAATTGAATAATCTTTGGACCTTAGACCTAATTGAAAGTCATGCATTAAACACCCCATGTGAATAGCAGTCCTGTGGTCGACATTGGCTTGTAAAGAAACTGTAGTCAAAGGAGGTATAACTGTGCAAATTAAACAATAAATGAAGCCCATTTGCTTTACAGAGTTTGCTTGCTCCACTTATAAATGCATGTGCTGGACACAATGTTGAGATTAGATTTAGAATTTAGTATCCACAGAAGTCCTCCAGTTTCATTGCAATCTTGCCACCCTTTGTTTTCATGTTTTTTATGATATTGGCCCTCATGCAGCAGGCTTTAACAGTGATAAGTGAGTTCTGCTGTATTAGCTTACAAATTGAAGGGGAAAATTAAATGAAGACATTTATTCATGTGCAATAAGAAGCAGAACTTTTTCTTTTTTCTGAGCCAAATCCATGGTGAGAATGATATGTTGACTTTTCCATCTCTTGTATACTATGTTTGAAAATCTAGATATTCTTCAATGTACAGCCATCAGCATAGATAGCACATGCTTTCAAGGTGCCACTAATTTGATTCAGATTTTAATGATGTCCTGTGCATTGCATTCTTAAAGTGCAACAGCATCTGAGTAGTTCAACACCGGCAAACTTCTTGTGTTGCAAGTAGTCATTCGGCTGCTACTTTGTGTTTTCAAACTACTTTCAAACTGACAGTACTATGGATTCAAAAATTCAAAGTCTTGTCATGCAATTCCTTGACTTTCTATCATTTAGGTCTCATGTGGAATGGATGCATTGTGTCTGATGGGATCAAGGAAAGCTGAACCGAGCCGATCCAGTCTCCGACCGGATTGGTTCGGAAGTAGAAAATGGTTTCGGCCCCTAGGGGGCTAGAACCTGATTGGCTCTGGCTAGGGGGTCCGGTTCCGTCCAGTTCAACTCAGTTCGAACCAATACCGATCCGTACCGGATGCCGACCAGAACAGATCTCGATACCGATGCGGCCAACCTTGGATGAGATTTACCAAATATATCTGACTGGTACTCGTGGCCTCCCTATGATTTATCCTTAATTGGATATCTCAAATATTTTGTTAGCATCATCGCGAAAGAATTTTTCAATGTGCGCTAGATACTTATTATGTTATTAAACTACCTTCTGCTATCACATGCGTATCCTCGTTACAGCTTATTTAACTGTCATGCAAAATTTTAAACAAGTATAAATTTATTGCAATATACATCGGACAAACCAAGTTTCTTCATGCTAGTTGTATGGTCCAGGTCCCTCCTGCAGAACTAGAGCACTTGCTTCAAACACATCCAAATATCATCGAAGCTGCTGTGGTTCCGTGAGTAATCTATCATCTCCATAGCAAAAATGTAGAAGAAAAATGATAAATTAGACAGGCTACATTCACAGCCATGATAAAGGGGTCCATATTATTTTAGCAGTTGCTTTACATACCAACATGCAAGGTATATTTGTTGCTGTGGCAGATACCCTAATGAAGAAGCAGGTCAGGTGCCCGTGGCTTTTGTTGTCAGACTGCTCGATAGCACTGTCAGTGAGTCCCAACTCATGGAATTTGTGGCTCAACAGGTATTTCTTTCTCGATCATCTTCATAATTTTAAGTATATTCGAGGGAGAAAAATCCAGCTTGTCGTCTGGTTCTCTCTTTAATGGCTTGAGGTTTCACAATAACTTGCTTCTTTTTTCTTGATGGTGCAGGTTGCACCATACAAAAGGATCCATCATGTTTTGTTTGTGAATTCAATAGGAAAGAATGCTGCAGGTAAGATCTTGAGGAAGGATTTAGTGAGGCTTGCAACCTTAAAAATAAACTCGAAGTTGTAATTGTATGTCTCGTGACATTTTTTCTGTGTGTTTCTTGCTTCCATTTAATTACGATAATATTATTGTAAGTATTGGGCCCAGATGGGTCAACCTAGACCATAGTCGGCCCATCTTGGGATTTAAACTAAGGTAGCTTCGGGGAGTAGGGCTGGAAGTGGGCTCGGGCCGGCCCGAAGCCCATCGGGCCGGGCCGCCCGCGGGCCGGGCTATGGGCTAGGCTCAATACAGTTCGGGCCGGGCTCGGGCTGAATGATTTAGCCCATATGTATTTCGGGCCGGGCTCGGGTATACCATGGGCCCGGCCCGGGCCCGTCCAAGTCAGAGCCCACCTCCAGCCCGAATCGCGGGCCCGTCTGCCGCCCGGCCCAAACCCGAATCCCCTAAATCCTGAATCGACATCGCGGGCAGCACTGAAGCTAGGGTTTCTACTTTCTTCGGTCTGAGCGAACGAGCAGTGGCCGGTGGAGGCGACGAGGCGACTGAAGGCGACGAGGCGACGAGGGTTTCTACTTTCTTCGGTCTGAGCGAACGAGCAGTGGCCGGTGGAGGCGACGAGGCGACGAGCACCCTATCATCGGCGTCATCGGTCGTCGACCGTCCAAGATCTTCATCTCTTCGACGGTCCGTCGTGGTGAAGAGGAGTCCCGACCACCCTATCATCGGCGAATCTAGGTTTTGAGGTACGATTACCTTCGTTTTGGTTAGGATTTGCAGAAGCGCAGAGTGGACGAGCGGCGAAGGCGTGGAGCTAGGGTTTCTTCGCTTTTTCTTGTCAGCTCGTCGCCGGTCGCCAGCCATCGTCGTCGACCGTCCAAGCTCGGCGAAGCGGGGAAACCCTAGATCTGAGGGCTCTTCGACCGTCCATCACAATCTTCCGTTATTTTTATTTGTTTTGGGATTTGGCATTTAGTCCGCTCATGCAAGCTTCACTTGAATTTCTATCAATTTTGATTCTTTGAATGTCAGTTTTTGCCTTTTGGTTTTGGTAGTTTGGACCTTCGGTACTTCCAAGCTAGCATCACCGAGAAACTTCACTGAAAATTGTTTACTCTGGATATTATACATTGTTAGTGGCTATTGCTGACATGAAAACAATGGGAAAGATTCTCAAATTAGCCTATAAACAAATGGCAAGCCCATGGATGTATGCCTATGTTAAATTTTTGGTTCTTTTCCTTGCAATATTTTCTGGATATGGTGCAAATTGTTTTGTATTTCTGTTGCATTTTAACGGTTACTGTATACGGTATAACATTCTACATCTTCAGGCTACATAGTGCACTTGTCATTGAGGTTGACATGTAAGTATGTAACTCTTATTAGAATATTTTTAATCTTTGAGTTAACTGCAATGTTGTGCACCTGTAAATTTTAGTATCTGACAGAGTGACAGGTCATATTGTATCTACTTATAAATGTCTGTAAGACTGTAACTTCTTGTTTGAGGCATGATGAAGCTACATTGTGATAAATAAATTGTCAATGGTTAGTAATTAATCTTGCTTTACATGAATCATTTCTATTGGTTTTGGTATTTCTATTGCTATAGTTTTGGTATTCCATTATCTTTATTAGTTTTGGTATTCCTATTGCTATAGATTAAATGATATTTTTTTTGTTATAGGTTAAATTTGTGATGTTTATTTTTTTATTTGGGCAGATTATTTTTACTAATGTCTCATTCTAAAGTGGGTGAAAATGAGACTGTTGAAGATTTAAGGAATGAGGATGATATAAATGAAGATACTTCTGAAAATGTTTGTGACAATTCTTCTAGAAAAAGATCTTGGGTATGGAATCACTTTATCGAGGAAAAAAATTCTGAAGGGTCAATAGCTAAGTGCAAATATTGTAAAAAAGTTTTAAGTGGGAGCACTAAAGGAGGAACGAGTCATCTAAAACGCCATCTTGAAAATGTTTGCAAGAAGTATCAAAAGAATCCGACTAATCAGTTGCTCTTACTACCAAGTTCAAAAGATCCGATAAAGTGTTTCAAATTCAATCAAGAAGAGAATAGAAAAATTCTTGCAAAATTTATCATATGTGCTGAGCTTCCATTTCGTATTGTTGAGCACACTGTTTTTCTGGATTTTATGAGATCTCTTCAGCCATTATTCAAAATTATGGGACGTAAGACTGTAAAACATGATTGTATGGCTTTGTATCAAGAAGAGAGGAAAAAATTGCATGATGTATTCAAGAACCTAAGTTCTCGAGTTAGTTTCACTACTGATATTTGGACATCAAATCAGAAAATCGGTTACATTTCTTTCACAGCACATTATATTGATTCTGACTTTACTCTGCATAAGAAGATTATTAGTTTCAAGAAACTTCCATACCCTCACACCAGCTTTGCAATTGAAGATGCTGTAAAAAAATGTCTTGTTGAATGGGAATTGGATTATAAAATATGTGCTATTACTTTGGATAATTGCAGCACAAATGATGCTGTAATGAGAAGGCTCCGAGATCACTTTTGTGCTTCAATGTTGTTTAGTGGGGAGTACAGTCATATTAGATGTTGTGCACATATATTAAATATTATGGTTCAGGATGGAATGAAAATCATTCATGAAGCTATTGAATGTATAAGAGAAATTGTTAGATATGTCTCTGCATCCCCATCTCGAATGCAAGCATTTAATGAAATTCTACAGCATATGAGACTTCCTGCTAGAAAAGGACTCACTTTGGATGTTCCTACAAGATGGAATTCTACTTATGAAATGTTGCATGATGCACTTGGTTATAAAGATGCTCTTATTAGATATGCAACTGAGCATTCATGTGTATGCCCCACCAATGATGAATGGAAAAAGGCTTCTATAATTCTTAAATTTTTAGAAGCCTTTCTTGATGCCACTAAAGTATTTTCTGGTTGTAAGTATCCCACATCCAATTTATACCTAAAAGAAGTTTGGGGAATTAGGGCTTTGTTGATGGATGAAAGTATCGATACTGATGAAACAGTAAAGCAATTAACAAATGAGATGCTAAAGAAGTTTAACAAATATTGGTCTCAGTGCAATAATTTGTTGGTAATTGCTTCTATTTTGGATCCCAGATCAAAGTTGATATTTGTAGAATTTTGTTATCAAAAGGCATTTGAGTTGGAGGAGTGCAAGAAAAAGATTGATGATATTCGTGCTTGTCTTTTTCAATTGTATAATGAGTATGTAGATGCAACAAGAATGCATCCCTCTATGAGTTCAAGTGAGCGAACATCTAATTTTGGTGGACAAGGTGATATAAGTTCAGTTTCTTCCAAAAAAAAATTTGGTATGGACTTTGCTCAATTTAGAAATCAGAGTTCTTCAAAACGCTCTAAGAGATCCGAGTTGGATAGTTATTTGGATGATGATGTACTTCCTGATTTGGAGAATAAAGAGTTTGACATCTTGGCTTGGTGGAAGAGCAATGCAGCAGTCTATCCTATACTATCAAGAATGGCTCGAGATGTTCTAGCTATTCCAGTCTCCACTGTTTCATCTGAGTCGGCATTCAGCACTGGTGGTAGAGTTGTGGATCAGTATCGAAGCTCTTTGAGCCCTTCTACCGTAGAAGCCTTAGTGTGTACCCAAGATTGGCTTCGTGAACAATATGATGAAGGTATATAAATCTTTTAAATTTATCTAATATTTTTTATTTGCTTATTGTACTTATAATTTAAACATTTATGATTGATTTGTGTTAACAGTTGCAAATTGCTCGAGTTCTGTAACGTTGAATGTAGATGACGACACCCTGGACTCCTGGAGTGGGCAATTTCGGAGAACTGAATGACGATACCCTCATCAGATCTAGTTATTAACTTATTGTGCAGGGAACAACGACTTCAGGCCGATGATTTTTTTTATCTTCCTGTTTTTGATGGAATCCTTTTGTTTGGTTTCAGTTGTATCGTTGCAGTTGGTTGCATGGAATGAATTTTTTTGCAAGTTATCTTCAAACCATCAGATGCTATTTTGTTAATGATCTGTCTGATTGCCTACTTGTTCCATCTTATATTTGATTTAAGTTGAATAGGTTGTTTGCTTGTCGACATTTTTGCTTGTATGTTTACAAGAGCAGCATATGGAACCACTCAGGGGAATGACATTATAAAGCTGAATTTTGATCCGTATATCTACTGTTTCTTTGTGGTTCTTTAAAGGTAAGTGCACTATTATCCATTGCTGGGTTGCTTCAGTGACTTTATGATGAACCATGGAACCAGCTGTAGTTCCAGAAGAGCAGAAAATTGGGTGGCAGGTTTGGTCTTCAAGTGATTTTAGAATGTCCCAATAATTGTTATTGATCAATGTTTCATTTTTAATATCTTTCATATTATTGCTGTTTCTTGGTTTCTGGAGTGTATACTGAGATGAAACAAATATTTCTCAGGAGATTCTATTTCATCGATTATCAGGGTCGGCTTGTTATTTATTTTCTTCCTTGCTTTGCAGGCTGTATTGCTTATTGCATCATACCTTGATGTTCCTCTACGAAGCCCGGTAGGTTGATCAAGATGCTTTGTGTTAAGCTTAAAATTATAACTTGAGAAGATGTTATTTATGTTGTTATTAATCCATTTTTACATTGATGGATGTTCCGCTTTTGTTGCTGCAAAAAAAGAAAAAAAGCATCCAGTTTTCCATAGCATTCTGTTTAAATATTCAACATATTCTATCATAATGCCTCTCAGCCTTTTTATGGCAACAGGATCAGGGGCTATCAATTACATAATAGAGCATGCTGAAGTTGATGTTGTTTTTGTCCAAGATAAGAACATGAAAGAAGTAAGCATCTAGTACTTTCTTTCCAATATTCTGGTTCCTTTGGCATTGAGCATTATTTTTCGACCATATGGCATGTTCTGTTCTTGAACTCTAAACCAACTCTCGTTTTGCAGATTCTATCTGCCGATTGCAAATCTGCTCAGCGACTGAAATGTGTGAATTAAAAGTTCTGAATAGTGATATTGTGTACTCCAGTAACCCAGTTGTTTAAACGTCTTTGGCTGACATCTTGCTGACTTCTATCTGATCACAGCGATTGTTACATTTGCTTCAACAACAAGGGAACAGATTGATGCTGCCACTAACTCTGGAGTGAAAGTGCATTCCTGGAATGAATTCCTCCAGATGGTTAGTCTCTTGAGATTTTGTCTACACATATTAACTATATCTAGCAATCAAGAAATCATCTTGGTGGCCCTTCTTACTACCAAAACTGAGAGAAAGTTACTGTAAAGCTTCCTAACATCTTGGTTAGTCTCTTTATCCTTTTTGATGCAGCATTGTAGGCATGCCTTCTTTTTCTTATATTATAGGTTGTTTGGCTTGTTCAAAGACTTGTTTTCCTTTTTGGGCCGGGCTAGGGATCGGGCTGGCCCAAACGAGCTGGCCCAAACGGGCCGGCCCAGGTTAGGGCCCAACTGGGCCGGCCCAAATGGGCTCGGGCCGGGCTCGGGCCGGGCTCGGGCCTTGTTTCTTAAAAATTTTTCGGGCCCCGGCCCGGCCCGAAGCCCGGAAAAAAAATTCGGGCCGGGCTTGGGTAGGGGTTTGGCCCGACCCGGCCCGGCCCACTTCCAGCCCTATCGGGGAGAAAGAGAAGCCAGGTGGTTATAACCACCCAACAGTCACTGATACTGCGGATCTCCCTTCTCTCTCTTCCTGAAGAAGGCTATAAAACCCACAGACTCCTGTTCACTGAGGGACTCCATCGCTTACCTTTCCTCCACCTTTCACTCCCATCTCTGTTACAAAGGAAGCGGATCGGGAGTGATGCCGTCGGAGTAGGAGGCTGAGGCGCCAGGGGAAGTGATCAAGCTACCGGAAGAGCTGCTTTGCTCCTCCTCGGAGCAAGGTAAAACCTTAAACCCTTCTCCCCCTCATGATTTGTATCCTGTTTAGCTTAGATCTAATCTAGCCACGAGATAAAAATAGAGGTAGAAAGAAATAAAACAAAAGAGAAATGGAAGAAGAGAAGGGAGGGGGAAGACTCAACCTATGGTGTTCGGCCGCTGAGTCGGCGTTGGCATGATCGGCCACAGTTGTGACCTCAAGCTCCATTTCTCCCACCGAGGAAGGAGGAGAAGAGGAGAGGTCAAGGATGAAGAAAAGAAAAAGTCCGGTGAAGGTGGTCCTAGATCCGGTAGTCGAGAACTTTGGAGAGGGAGGATCGGGGCGACTGAGGCCTTCCTTGAATAATGATGAGTACGGATTTCAAAGCATGGGATAATGACAAAAGTTTATGATGCATAGCCATGTTTATGAAGTTGTATAAATGGATATGAATAGTTTTTATGACTGGTTTGTTATATGAAATGCTTACTTTGTTACAACTGTTAGTTTCTTAAATTAATGCACTAGTATGAAAAATATTATGCTTGATCAGATAAGATTATGCAAGGTTACTTACTGAGCTTTATAGCTCATACCCATTTATTTATGTTCTCACAGATGAATAGGAGATGCTAGGAACAAGGAGCGTAACATGCTTCAGGGTTATGGGAAAGACGAATGTTAAATGTTGATATTATTTTTAGAAGCTTTGTATGGATTTTAATACATGAACATTTAATGACTTTCATGAATATAGTTGTTTACAATTTGAAGTTTTAAAGTGGCTGCGTGTTATTGTATGCTTAACTTGGCAATAACACGGCCGTGTCATGAACCGAATTCGGGGCGTGACATTTGTGGTATCAGAGTCGAGGACGGCTCTTGTCCGATGGTGGGAAGGGTGTGAGGCCCAATAGTCCCACATCGGAAAGACTCGTTCCAGAGCCTGGGCATATGAGGCGAGTGTCTCCAAATCCTGCAGACGCGTTTTGGGTGGAAAACAAAACCGGGGAGGGGTGAAGGACGCTTGCGTGAAGCCCCAGAACCGGACAATATCTGGCAGGGGAGCCCCGTGTTCCTCCCTCATGTGGCCCCCACGTGGGCACTAGGTGCCTCACGTGCCTCTCAGAGGCGGGGGCGTGACATTTGGTATCAGAGCATAAATTTAACCATAATTTAAAAATTTTTAAAATTAATCATGGGAATGGGCAGCTAAATTAGCTTACACATAATTGGAGTCACAGTAAGAACAATAATTATATTTTGTATAATAAATAAATAATAATAATAATGATAAAAGAAAATTTGTATATATATATATACATTTAATTACATATATATATATAATGTGATGAAATGAATAATGATTAATACTATATTTTGATAGGTGACGATGAGTGATAGCGAGAACGAAGTTCTGGCTAACTATAAAAGAAAAGGAGTAAAAGCATCATCTCAAGAAGCTACCAACATGCCAGCTAGGCCAGCTGCAAATGCTGTAGCCACTCAGGCAGATCTTGCTGGGGTATGTCAGGTAGTGGCACAGCTTCTTCAGCAGCAGCAGCAGACGCAGCTCTCCTGCTGACCTGTATCGTCCACCGATACCTATTATGAGAAATTTCGGAGGCTGCATCCTCCAATGTTTGAGGGAGGTGCTGATTACTTGGCTGCGGAGCCTTGGATTCGGGAGATAGAGGAAATGTATGATGCCCTACAATTTCCCGAGGAGGTCAAGGTCAAATTGGCGGTTCCTATGCTCAGAGGAAACGCCAAGTTCTGGTGGATAGCTATGAAGGCTGCTGTTCAAGGAAATGGTGAACAACTGACATGGGAGGAATTCAAAGATAAATTTTACAATCAGTACTTCCCTCAGTCAATGAGATTGGTGAAGCAAAATGAATTTTTGGCCCTGAAACAGACCGAGAATATGACAGTATTGGAATATGCCAGCAAGTTCAATGAATTGGGCAGGTTTTGTCCTCAGTTTATGGAGGAAGAGATAAGTAAAGCTAATAGGTTTGAACAGGGTCTGAGATATGGGATCAGGTCTAGATTGGCCGTTCTGATTTTCACAAGTTACCAGGATGTATTGGAAAGGGCTCTAAAATTGGAAGCCGAATTGAAGAGATCAGAAAAAGAAAGGGATGACCAGAAGAGACCCAAGATGATAGAAAGTCTAAGTGACAGGCCACGGAACCCTGAAAGTAATACAAATAAGAAGAAGAGGTTTGAGGCCTGTACCTACTGTGGCAAGACTCATGGGGGGCCTTGTTTTAAGAAGATGGGAGTCTGCTTCATTTGTGGTCAACATGGACATTTCGCACGGGACTGTCCAAATAAAAAGAAGAATGATTCGGAATCTACTAAATCGGAAGCTCAGTTTTTGCATTGATTCAGTAGAATGCTGGTACAAATGACCAAATAGTGACAAATATCATCCTAGATAATGCCATGAAGGCCAGGTGTCAATTAATTGTAAATCTTCCGACACCTTTTGTATCTTTTAGGTTTCTAACTCTCTATAATGCACATTATAAGAATTGAACCAGTCTTTATGTGATGTCGTCTCCCCTAAGAAAGCTATTCTTATAGATGTTATGTTTAAGAATTTTATCACTTCAACGAGAAAGTTGGAGTTAATTGTTAAGCCTTAGAAATGTCGGGCTCGATTAAATTTGCGCAGCGGAAGCTTGGTGGAATGTTAGATAAAAGATTAAATACCTTCATTTGTTTAGAAATTAAGATATGTAAAATTTCGAGGACGAAATTTCTTTTAAGGAGGAAAGAATGTAAGTATTGGGCCCAGATGGGTCAACCTAGGCCATAGTCGGCCCATCTTGGGATTTAAACTAAGGTAGCTTCGGGAAGAAAGAGAAGCCAGGTGGTTATAACCACCCAACAGTCACTGATACTGCGGATCTCCCTTCTCTCTCTTCCTGAAGAAGGCTATAAAACCCACAGACACTACAAAAGAAAGGATATCTCCCGACGCTTTTTTTGGTCTCTCCCGACGCTTATAAGCGTCGGCGAATTCCCAGCCCACGCTTCACAAAGCGTGGGTCACACGTCGGGCAGGTGGGCGTGGGTCGGATTTAACCCGACGCGTCAAAAAAGCGTCGTCGGTCTATCCCGACGCTTTTAAGCGTCGTTTTTTTTACAAGACTCCGACGCTTATAAGCGTCGGCGAGAACGTTGGTCTATCCCGACGCTTTTAAGCGTCGTTGTTTTTTAATAATCCGATGCTTATAAACGGCGAGAACGTTGGTCTATCCCGACGCTTTTAAGCGTCGTGTTTTTTTAATATTCCGACGCTTAAAAGCGTCGGGATAGACCCATGTTCCCAATATCACGAGCGTGTTGCTTAGGCCTCCACACTGTTTGACTCCTCATAATCTCAGACCCATCCTCGAGCCACAGAAGATGCCGGCACACAATGGGGGAGCCATCAACGTGGTCGGAAGAGGCGGCGGTGAGAGACTCATAATCCCTCCCACACTCCCTCGTAGCTCTCCAACATCCATACAGGAACACTCTACCAGAAACATAGATTCAGGGAACTTCAGATTGTACCAGCAATACAACTAGAGAAGCAGAGGGAAGATCCAAAGGAGCAAATGGAAGGTCCAAAATAAGAAATCTTATGAAAATGCAGTACGTATACGATTATAATACAGAATTGTCTTAACCATCCAAACGCCATCAAACTGATGAATCACCAGAAACAATTTTATACAAGATAGCAGCATCAGATATAACAGCCATCTACCACCAGCTTTGGTGCCTTTCTTTCCAAGTGAGAGATGTCGGGTTCAAACCTGAGTGATGGTGAATAACCGCTATATTCTCAAAAGGAATAAAAAAAAAATACAAGCCATCTATCTGAGAAAAGTTAGAAACAAGTTATATATACACACTTCCCCCGCAAGATTAGCTAAATTTCTATTAAAGCTCATGGAACATCCTGCACAAATGCAAGCCATGATAGCTAATGTTACATTGGTGGATGTCCAAACGCATAAAGAATTATCCATGCATAAGATGCTGATGCTGAAGTAAACACTGTAAGTATGAAAACTAAGAAAATCAACAGACGAGCATTTCAATACTCACACTATACAAAAGTCACATTTGGCAAAGCTGTTCAATGTGTAAAGAAATTAGATAAACACATAAAAACCGAAAATATGTAATAAGAAATCAGTCTATGAGCTATGGCATCTGAAGTACCTCAAGAATCCAGCCAACGTATTTGACATTGTTCACATGCTGATTTACATCCAAATCATTCCAATGAGGCTGTAATATTTTAAAAACCAAGGAAATTATATATCATTGCTGAAGAGATACAGCAGATAACATGACAAAGCTGGTGAAACAGTTGTGAAACGCGTCATGCAAATTCCTTAGTTAATATCTAACAAAGTAATTTTTAAATACCTTGTGTACATTAAATTCTAACAAAACAATAGAAACAAATACACTGAATCACATATATAACAAAATACGAGTCACAAACAAGAACTTTGATTACATTCATATTATCATATTTGATTACATTGTACTTCAAAAACATTCTAAAAACATACAAGTCAAATTCCTACGTACACAATCTATAATATATATCAAGGGTCGGCATCATCATCTCTACGAGTAGATGAAGTATCATCAACCTACAAGAAAAAAATATTTTAGAAACTAAAAATACGAAAGTCATCACGCTCATACAAGAATACATTATAATTACATAAAATATTCTAATGGATGGCTATCATCAATCAATAAATTTTTCATAAATTTAGTAAATATATTCTCTGTTGTATTATACATGCTCTGTTCTAATCATCTACTTCTGTTATATAATATTTTCATTTTCAAGGAGTATTAGGCTTAGACCTTTTTCATGTATATTTTTTTATGAAAGCCTAACTCTTAGAAAAACTAAGAATTCTTCAATGTCCTTTCTTTAGGAAAATTCTTCCATGCCCTTGAATGAGAAGCTGCTTTGGGCTTCATTCCCTGCTGGTCCTAGATTTAGAAGAAGCACTGAGACAGCTAAAATCTTTCCAGCCGTACAAAGGTTTCCAAATACTTCTGCAGAAGAGCATCGTTGGCTCGGTTGATTAGCTGGAACTTTGATGCCAGACCCTTAACACCATTCTTAAACTTATTACCATACAGAAATTAATGCATAGGGTCTTTAAAGGATCAAGTTATTGGCAAATAACATTGAAAAGTAGCCAAACTCAGGGATCCGAAGAGCCCTTCTAATGTGATGATCACAAGCCAACAGCCCTTCATGCTGTCATTTGATGGTAATTCTTAAAATTAACAGTCATATGGAATGAAGACTGAATGCAAGTATTTCAACTAAACTAACCCATCCATCTGATTTCAGCTGTCTGATATACAGCATAAGAATGTGAAAAGACAATGGTGAGGTTGGAGTGTAAAAATGTTCCCATCATGAACAAAAATGATTCAGTAGTTGAGCCAACTGATTGCCAAAGCTTCAGCTGAGCAAAATATACTATAGACATGACCTAATCTTAAGATCTAGACAAATTCTTTAAAACCAAAAATTAGACAGAGTCTGCCATCAGATTTGTGGCATGTCAAATGGACTCATGAACAAGAAGAAGAATCATCTTGCACATGACATAAAAAAGCAACCCTTAAAAGGAAAAGGAAAAGAAGAAACAACCCTGGAAAAGGATCACTTACCTCAGACGACGGCGAGAAGGAGAATCTTAATCCTATAAGAAATTCCAATTCCGCTGGAGCTCAGGTAGCCTATCCTCTCTCTCTGGAAGGAATTCGTGAATTTCTCTATTACTGTTGCATTGAATGATCACGTTTTAAAGGCTTATTGGGCTTTTACTATGGTCTCGCCAACCAACAACCCTTCGTCTCTCCTCAGTCCCCCCTCTCCTTCGCCCCACTCCAAAGCAAAAGCAAAACTCCCAAGGCAAAGATAGAGAAAGAAACTTGAAAAAGAGAGCAAAAAGATAAAAAAAGCCGCCTCCTTCGCTCCTGAGCTCATCCTTCCATCCCAATGCCCTTTTTCTGACCCTTTGGTGGGACTCGGACCGCTCCTCTCTCCCAAAATGCTTCAGAAATTCGCACTAGCCTTCAAAACCAAAACCATCGAGTTTTTTGCTGAGGACGAGGAGGAGGAGGAGGAGAGGGAGAGCATCTCCGCCGCCGTCGATCTCGACCCCGCCCCCGAAGAGATCATCACCGGCCAGCGCGTCGTCGTCCTCAAGCCCGATTCTCTCCCCCAAACCCCGAAGCCTGACCCCGAAACCCTAATCCCCGCCCTCTTCGCCACCCTCTCCTCCTTCCAGGCCGCCTACCTCCACCTCCAAACCGCCCACTCCCCCCTCCTGCCTGACGTTGTCCACTCTGCCGACCGCGCCGCGGTCTCCCACCTCCGCCGCCTATCCGACTTGAAGCACTGCTACTTCCAGAACCCTGGCCCTAGCCCTAGGCCGGTTCTTCCCCTCAAATGTCCCATTTGCAGGCTCAGGTGCAGGAGAACCAGAACCTCCTCCGCACCTTCGACGCCGTCGTCAACGAGCTCCAATACGACATCGACAGGAAGGACGCTGAGGCGGAGGAGAATCTTAATCCTATAGGATTTGGTTGACAAGAAGAAAACAAAGAGGAGGAGGAGGAGGAGGAGGAGGAAGAGAAGGAGAATGGGAGGCTTACCTCAGACGGCGGCGAGGTCGACGGCGGCGGAGAAGCGGAATCGTCGATCGCCGATCGGGGCTAGGGATGGGGCTCAACCGAGAGAGGATGACGAGAGGGGGCCGGGCGAGCGTTAAAAACAAGAAGAAAACAAAGAGGAGGAGGAGGAGGAGGAGGAGGAGGAGGAGGAGGAGGAGGAGAAGGAGAATGGGAGGCTTACCTCAGACGGCGGCGAGGTCGACGGCGGCGGAGAAGCGGAATCGTCGATCGCCGATCGGGGCTAGGGATGGGGCTCAACCGAGAGAGTATGAGGAGAGGGGGCCGAGCGAGCGTTAAAAACAAAGAGGAGGAGGAGGAGGAGGTCGACGGCGCGTAGCTAGGGATGTTTTATAACGACGCTTAAAAGCGTCGTTGTTTCTCAATGTTGTAACGACGCTCTAAAGCGTCGTTATTGTTCCAGATTTACCGACGCTAGATCAAAGCGTCGGCAAAGGTTGGCGCTGAGCCAACCTTTCCCGACGCTTTCCCCTAGCGTCGGGAAAATATGGTCGGCAAAACCCACATTTTCTGTAGTGAGACTCTTGCTCACTGAGGGACTCTATCGCTTACCTTTCCTCCACTTTTCACTCCCATCTCTGTTACAAAGGAAGCAGATCGGGAGTGATGCCGTCGGAGTAGGAGGCTGAGGCGCCAGGGGAAGTGATCAAGCTACCGAAAGAGCTGCTTTGCTCCTCCTCGGAGCAAGGTAAAACCTTAAACCCTTCTCCCCCTCATGATTTGTATCCTGTTTAGCTTAGATCTAATCTAGCCACGAGATAAAAACAGAGGTAGAAAGAAATAAAACAAAAAAGAAATGGAAGAAGAGAAGGGAGGGGGAAGACTCAACCTATGGTGTTCGGCCGCTGAGTCGGCGTTGGCATGATCGGCCACAGTTGTGACCTCAAGCTCCATTTCTCCCACCGAGGAAGGAGGAGAAGAGGAGAGGTCAAGGATGAAGAAAAGAAAAAGTCCGGTGAAGGTGGTCCTAGATCCGGTAGTCGAGAACTTTGGAGAGGGAGGATCGGGGCGACTGAGGCCTTCCTTCCTCTCGACGGTGCCCGAGCTTCCATCTTCCCCACCAGAGATGGAGGAAAGGAGCGGCCAGCCGGGCCGCGGCTGCTGCCGGTCGGACCACGGCCGCCGCAGGCGCCGCTGGTTGCCCGCAGCACCGCCGGCTTCAGGTTGACCTTCTCCCGAGCTCAACCCCCTTGCCTCATGGGAGGAGAGGAGAAGAGGAGGAGGAGGGGATCGGGAAGGGAAGAAGAAAGGAGAAGAAGGTTCGAGAAGGGAGGAGAAGAAAGAAAAGAAAACGAAGAAAAGAAAAGAAAAAAAAAAAAAGAAAAAAAAAGGGAAAAGAAAAGAAGAAAGGAAAATAAAATAAAAATTGATGTGGGTCGAATTGGGCCTGACTCCGGCGGTGGGCTTCAAATGAACCGAGCTTTAAAGGCCCGAGGCTGGACTGGGCCTTGTCTGAGCCCAATATTCTTAAACCCAGAATTAATTGAGTCAGATCTGAACCAATATGTAATTGACCCAGACCTGAACCAAACTTGGGTCTGACCTGAACCAGAAAAATTGTTAGACCAAAATCAGAAATTGGGTCAAACCCAAATGGAGAAAATTGAACAGACCTAAATTGGAAATTGAACCAGGATAGAGACCTAAGAATGAAATTGAGTCCTATGGATGGATTGTAAGCTGGGTAATTAAGAAAGATAGTGATTAAATGAAGTCGAATGCGTAATTAACAAGTAATTTAATGGTGTTGCTAGGTAATTGAAGAATTGGCACTCAAACCCAAGGTTGGTGGGTGAATTAGGTAAGTAACATGTCTTAATCTTATTGTGGATCATGTATCATGTTTTATAAGATGAACACGTCTTATTTATGCAATTTGAATTGTGTATATGAATTGGGGGAAAAGTAAGTAACCCTGATATAACCTTATGTATTATCAAATACTTGCGACTATTTGATTATGAAATTGTATATGAATATTTATGTTTCACAAAATTAGGATCAAGCATATGTTAGCAAATGATTATATGATTTTGGATCATGATTATTATTATAGTATATACACATGATTATGATGTTGTAGAAAGATGCATAGAAAAATGAAGTTTTCAGCATGATCATGAGTTTTATTTAGCATGATGCCATTATTCACTCTCCAATGTACCTACGAGAAAAGATTTATGAAAAGCATGATATGTTTTAAAGAACTCTCAGATTGCTATGTACGACCCCCGCCAGTGGGTAACAGTAACTAGGCATATGACCCCAGCCAGTGGGTAAAAGTAACTTGGCTTTACGACCCCCGCCAGTGGGTAATAGTAACTGGAAGAAGACCCTGCCAACGGGGAACAATAGTTGGCAAAGATTATGGCCCTCGCCAGCGGGTTACAGTAGCTCGGCATACGGCCCTCGCCAGCGAGTTATAGTAGCTTGGTTTAGACTCTGCCAACGGGGAACAATAGTTGGCAAAGATTATGGCCCTCGCCAGCGGGTTACAGTAGCTCGGCATACGGCCCTCGCCAGTGGGTTATAATAGCTTGGCTTAGACCCTGCCAACGGGAAATAATAGTTGGTAAAGATTATGGCCCTGTCACGGGTAATAATAGTGACCATAGCTGCACTATCATCTGAGAGTACGGATTTCAAAGCATGAATAATGATGAGTACGGATTTTAAAGCATGAATAATGATGAATACGGATTTCAAAGCATGAATAATGATGAGTACGGATTTTAAAGCATGAATAATGATGAGTACGGATTTCAAAGCATGGGATAATGACAAAAGTTTCATGATGCATAGCCATGTTTATGAAGTTGCATAAATGGACATGAATAGTTTTTATGACTGGTTTGTTATATGAAATGCTTACTTTGTTACAACTGTTAGTTTCTTAAATTAATGCACTAGTATGAAAAATATTATGCTTGATCAGATAAGATTATGCAAGGTTACTTACTGAGCTTTATAGCTCATACCCATTTATTTATGTTCTCACAGATGAATAGGAGATGCTAGGAACAAGGAGCGTAACATGCTTCAGGGTTATGGAAAAGACGAATGTTAAATGCTGATATTATTTTTAGAAGCTTTGTATGGATTTTAATACATGAACATTTAATGACTTTCATGAATATAGTTGTTTACAATTTGAAGTTTTAAAGTGGCTGCGTGTTATTGTATGCTTAACTTGGCAATAATACGGCCGTGTCATGAACCGAATTTGGGGCGTGACAATTATTACTGTATCAACAACAACAACAACACACAAAAAAAAAAAAAAAAAAAAAAAAAAAAAAAAAAAAAGGGAAGAAGCGGGGGCAGTTGTCACATCTGTGGCAGTGATAAATGACTTCTGTTGTATGCCCCCCGTCAAATAACACCTGGATCCCGTATGTATTGCATATTAGTTTTTTAAAGGGATACAGATGTTTAAACTAAAATCTTTTACATGAAGACACTAGGTACAAACAGCGCACTCTGCGGCTTGTGGTCAAACTTTAGTGATATATTGTATTTAAATTGTTGCCTCTATGTGTATTGATTTATTAGTCAAACTTTAATGATGATTGATATCAACAGGTCTTGGCTGTGGGATCCTGCCACCCAGATTCAGGTGTCTGATGTTTTCCATTCAGGGTGATTTGTCTGTTGTAAAACCTTTAAATGCTTGGCCTCGTAGAGTGGTCTGGTTATGTCTAGCGAATGCTTAGCAATAAGGCAACTTAAAATGTATCGTTAGGTATATATATTATAAAAGGATTGCTTTTAGCTGAAAAGGGGAATCTTCACTAAGTTTTTATCTGGGTTTGTCAAAATCTACCAATCATCCAAATTTTAGCAATCTTGTACAGATCAGACTTTGGAGGATTTGTTTTCGCTTGGCGGTCCATAAAAAGCATTGAGTTGAACTTGAGCATAACATTTCAATGTGATTACAAAACATCTAGGTTCAGATTTTTTTTTTTTTTTGGGTTGATCAACCTATGTACCCGGCTGAGCCATCAACACAACATGTTGAGCCTTGACGTTATAATGAATTGACATAATCAGTTTCCAGCCATTATTTTACAGTGATTTCTATCTCAAGTTCCATCACTTTAGCCTCACATCGTAACATAATTTGATACTGAAGTCATGCAGCTAGCACAATTTTGCTTGCTTGAGCTTGGCTGTCTCTAAAATCCTATCTTGCATGGCCCAAGGCTCATGGACATCTTTGCCAATAATGTATGTTAATCGTTGTAATTTTGGACCAAGTCTAGCAGCATACATTGATGTCCTTAAATGGTTAATAAAAAAAAAAACTCTCTATATATGGACCATTCTTGGTGGATTTCTTTTGTTTACATGCTACTTATGCAATCAGAGTTTTATATGTCGAGGAATTCGTAAAAAATAGCAAACAATTGCAGATAATCTACCATCAAGGGAGTAGTATGCATTGCATAAAAGTGACGAACAAATCTCATAAACGTTTAAACGCTACTCTTTTATTTCAGCACACCACTACTACGGGAAGTTAATCTTCACTGAAACATGAACCAATTGTAGAAACAAACCCAACTAGAGCCAGCCCATAGAAGTTGGACGCTTTTCATGAGACGCAGTTTAGGAATAAAGGAACCTAGTGAACCATTCGGCAGACTTTTTTGGATAGCGCTTGAGGTCATCATCATAATCGATATATGTTAGCCCAAATCGTTGGGTGTAGCCTTTGTCCCATTCAAAATTGTCTGTAAGAGACCAAGCAAAGTATCCTTTCACAAGGACTCCCTCTCTACAATTAATAAAGAGATAATGGTTAGAGAATCAAATAAAGTGAAATTCTACAGCAAAATGATTATTAATTTAAATGAATTTATTTTATGTATGATTTTCTTATTTTAAAAAAATATCAAAATCTGAACAATGAGCACTAGTCATAATCTAGAACCTCATTCTGTTTGTAGGAAAAAAAGTATGTATGCTAGTCTTCATGGACCAAAGTTCACAGGCGATAACTTATGCTGGTAATCACATCATATTGTGCAGTATACTCTACACTTCTTTTGCAATATAGGATTAAGATTCAAGCAGTAGAAGATACTACTGAATTACTTATATGATTAAATTCTAATAGTCTGATGTAAAACAACTATAGGCAGCGGCCATTGGGTTACCTATTTTGAGCTATGGGCGCACAAGCAAGACCAAAGCATGTCAGCAAAATACAGCCGCCTGTTTCAAAAGTAAAACCCTTTAGTGCCCTGGTACGGGAGTGGGGGATGGCCCTACGCAGAGACAACAACACCAGCTCTACGAAGTCCGAATCGAAACATTTTGTTGGCGTTTCTGTGAATAAGAAATGTTGGGCATGGCGAAACGAGCGTTTCTAACTGTTTTGCTTGTTTCTTTCTTATTGTGGCGGTGATTATGGTATGGTGGAATGAACGAAAAGTGAGATGAATGTTATTTTCAAATCGATTAATAGATGGGCCGATCTGTTCAGAAAGATCGATAGAGTAGGAATGGATAGAGAAGAGGAAATCTTTCAAAAATAGGATAAATCTCCCATTTCTTTCTATTGATGAGACAAGATATCTATCTATTCTAGATCCATTGAAAAGAAATCGATATGTATCTGATGGAATCAACAAGGAATCACTTGAAAAAGATATGGAAAACCCTCCCCTATATGATCACCTTTTTTTCATTTTCCAGTCTCCATCGTGGCTACATATGAATGGACTGAAAATCCTATGGAATTTGTAGGCTGGGCCAGTACAACCAGCAAATCATAAAATTGCAGGCTAGGCTAAACCTATATTTATAAATATCCAAGAGTAGCTTTGGATATAAATGAACTCAATATCAATTACTTGTAGTTTTTCTATTGGCTTATGATATAAATTACTTGTATAATAGGCTGGGCTCAACACATGTCTACACAAGTCTAATTACCTTAATATCTATTGTACAAGTAATTTGTATCACAAGGATGTATGCAATAGCTTCTCTTATACTAATCACGAATACCAATTACATAGTAGCCCTTGGCATTATTTTATGGTGGTTTAGCTAAACTTTGTAAATCCTTTTGGTCCTACATATCAAGAAAAAAAGATAGTATTGTTATTCTATATATGTTGAAGGCTTATTAATAAGTATAATTATATTATTCTTGGATGTACATACTATATATATATTAACCATCTTTTGTTTGTTAAAGTTTGTATATTTATGAAAGCAATAGTTCATAGAAATATCATGTATGAGATCACTACAATTTCACCAAGCTTATAGTGAAGTCACATCTAAGATATGTTGACTTACTGTATGGCTTCACGAATTTGAGCAAGATGGACGGAGAGGTAATTGATTCTATGTGGATCATCACGTGCCTGTTTCAATGTTAGATTTGAATAGTCTATTTCACAAGTACCTGTAAAAAGAGAGTTTCATTTATAACAATAAGAAAAATAGTAGAGATAAGAGGCTTATGCTCCATCGAGGAGGAGTAAAGGAAGAATATCATTTCGTATTCCAAATCTATCTAAAGTTTTCATAAATTTGATCTGATGATTCTATTTATTTATAAGTATTTAAAAAATATGCAATGAAAGACAGTGTTTTGTAGTTCTACATAAAATGTGCTATAAGGCAACTTGAAAATTAGCAATAGGTTAATCATAGATTTACCTATAATTTTTATTTTAGTTTCTATTGACAAAAGATTTTGTTTTGCAAACCAAAAAGCTAACACATGCAACAAAAACAACTTTAATTAATTTTTGCCCAATCATATGCCCTTATATCTAACCATATTTGTATTGTAAAATTACTCACCATTTTCAGTGATGTATATTTTTGGGTCTTTATATCTCCTCTTTGTATATAATAAAAGATTTTTTATTCCACGAGGGTAGACATATATCCAAGTACCATCCTGCAAGAAGGAAAGTGCATTAGATGAAATCTTGGTCATACAAATAATATTAAAAGAATATATCCTTAATAATGAGAAATAAATATAATGTTACATGAAAGTAAAATATTTAAGGATTTAAAAGATGAATTTTTATAAGAGCAAAGGGAGTATGTAGTTTTCCTAAGTTATGACTACCTTCAATTTACAATATATGGAGTATACATAAATCAAATGACAAACTATCAACATTCGTGTATATATTGATTCAAAACTTATCCACTTTTTGTTATTTCTAAATGATCATCGAAGATTCGGGACATTATGCCTTTTATTTTTTTGAATATTGGTTTGATAAGAATCTATCATTACTTTAGCATTAGTAAATAAATTGTACTTTATAAGTTAAAAAATAAGTTAGTTCCTTTTTGGATCCCCTTATTTAATTTAATTACATAATTGACATTACCAAAAAAAAAATATACGAGAAGGATATCAATTTACTCTACAACTAGCAATAGAAAAATTACAAAATGTTGATCTATGGAGTCATTTTCTCCATATCAACTATCATTTCAAGTACTAAATTGAATATGTACCTTAGCCTCTACACTTTCATATCATTGTTTTATCCTTTATATGAATTTTGTTTCTATTCCATTCAACTAAACTCAACTAAACCTTTATCCTAAATTAGTCAAGGTCGCTACATGAATTCTATTTCTCCATTCTGCTCAGTTTAAGGCTATATCTTTGTAATGATGTTGAGAAGTCAAATTCTTTCTTACTACTTCATCCTATGTAATTTTTGATCTACCTTTCTCCCTCTTTCCTTATATATATATATAATCACTCTTTTATACCAGTTCATCCCTTGGCTTATATTATTATATATGTCCAAACTATCTAAATTATCCTGCTCTCAATTTGTCTTTAATTGATCGTACCTTCATCTTTTTATGAATAACTTTATTTCTTATTCTTTTTATTTTTTTTGTATGACTAGATATCTCTTGCAGTATTTTTGTTTCGACGACATTCATCTTGTTCACATATTAGTTTTAATTGCCCAATATTCTATTCCATAAAGCAAAGCTAGTCATATAGTTATTCTATAATTTTTTTCCAACTTGGTAGATATCCTATGATAATATAATATTCCAAATAACTTTTCCATTTTATCCAAACTTGTTTTAATTCTATGGATATTATTCTCTTCAATCTCCCCTTTCTAGAGAACAATCGATCTTAGCTACTAAAAAAAAAATGACATTCGTGGAAACTTCATGATCCTCAATTTTTACTTTCATCTTTATTTTGAATTTTACTAATTTAATTGTATTCAATGTATTCCATATTGGTTCTACTTAATCTAAAATTATTGGATTCTAATTACACTTCTCCATCATTCCAACTTATGATTCATCATGACCTTAGCTTCACTCACCAAGGCCATATCATCTATAAAAAGCATGCACCAAGGAATATTACCCTGAATATACTTAGTAAGCTTATTTATAACTTGCGCAAAAGGGTAAGACCTTAAAGTAGATTTTTGGTGTAAACCTATTATAATTAGAAGCTTATTAGTATTACCATCAATAGCTCTCACACTAGTAACCACTCTATCATGCATGCCCTTGATCACATTAAAATATATAACATTTTTTTTATTCTCTGACACTCATCGTATGACTTCTCTAGGGACTCTATTGTATGTTTTCTTTAAATCAATAAAAACTATATAGATATCTTGGTCTTTTATCTATATTTCTCCATTAGCCTTTGAAGGAGAAAAATAAATTTCTTCACTCTATTTTAGAAAAAAAATTATGTAGCGACATTATATGAGTTAAATATAAGATTTAGACTTGAAAGTTTATAGTTCCATAGTTTAGCAATTTTTTTTATCTATAGATAGCTTAGTGATGTATCATCAATGATTAGATCTCCACTCTTTAGTACAGTTGTCAAAAATTAAAATATAATAGTATTCTCGAAGACATACGAAGTCTAAGTTGCCATTTGTAAAATCTGAGTTATCATTTTCAATTTACTAGTTTAACTAATTATATCATCCAAATACAGGCTATGCCAAGTATGAGAAACCTTTAATAGAAAATAGCATGTTAGCAATGCATATTCTAAGTGAATTAGAAGATAGAATTTCTTCATTTATTAAAAGAAATTGGGATTGAATATATAACTATTTCAAGTGCAACTCATTTGCAGGGCAAAATAATAACTAAAAAAAGAAGATGACATTTTACCAATTGTCCAATAGGAACACCATCATCTTTTGTTTCTGCAATAAAAAAAAAGAGTATAATTATTGGACAAGTGACTAAAAATATGGCTTTCAAATTGCTTCAAATGATTATTCTTTTCATAAAAGAAGCATTGTATCAACTATATTTTAGCTTTAGGTTCTAAATACTATCATGAATAAGTAGCATCCTATCTTATATATATATAATATCTCAAAAAATAGAACAAGTAATAATATATGTTAGTATTTTAGATGATAAATTTTAACAAGATAAGCTTCGTATAATTATTGAGATATCAGTTTTAACTCAATGACTGTATTTTCTAAACATAACCATATCCATTTCCGAAAGTTTCCATAACCATAATACTAAATTTAATATGCTAGCAAAGTACCGTAATTCCTTATAAACTATAAGAATACCTAACTTAGAACTTAATTTCTATCTAAAAAAGAGGCACTTAATTCTTAAATGAACATATACTCATCCATTTTATCACAATTTAGTATATACATATTAAAAATAAATATGAAACTATTGATAATATGTTATATCCTAATTTTATTAATTTAGAAACATCACTGTAATTAAAAAATATAGAAATAGGAAACTATCAAATATTTAGATTATTATGTTGATTGAAGTATCCTTCTCTCTTTCTTTTATGCAATTCATATTTTATTTTCTTTAATAAAAATCATAGAGCAAGGAGGGGGTGGGGCTTTCTTTACTTTTTGAGAAAAAAAACAGGCAAAAACCTAGCATATGTAGCGATGAGGGTTTGATAGACTATTCATAGAAAATCAAAATAGGTACAAAGTATATGTATTTAAACCCTAAGAAGTGAAATAAATGATTAACAAATTTGAGAAAACCAAAAAAGATCAGAATTTTTCCTTTTTTTTTGTCTTTACATTCAAACTTTAGAGTAGAAAGAAAAGCCATTTTGGATGATGAAAGAATATGTACCTCCTAAAAGTAATTAAAAAAATTAAATATAGAAGAAACTTGCAAACATAAAATATTTTCATTAAATTAGTCAATCAATTGACATACCAAATTGCTCGGCATATGAGTCATTAATGCTAATAATAGGTGAATAGTCCTGTGAGATTGAAACATTTTTTGCATATCTAGAAGTATAATAGTTAATTCCAATAAAATCATAGGATTCTTTAATCATCTCTGACTGCTCGCTTGTAAAGAAAGGAAGCCTCTCCCCAACCAATGCTCTCATGTTGAATGGGTAATCTCCGTAGACTAATGGATCCATGTACCTATGTAAATTTGATAAATTAAGATGAAAGTTAGAAAAATCATATACCATGTACATGTTAATATATTTTTATAGAAATTATAATGATGATAATTTATATTTTTACTAACCATCCAAGCATGAACTCAATGGCTCTATTTGCAGCCTCTTCGTCTTGATACAATTTTGAATATGGCTCAAACCACATACTTACAAGGGTAATTCCTACTTCACCCTGTTGTTCATCCTAACATACAATTCGTAGTTGGTATTAATAAGGTTCAAAATTGCACGTAGACAATAAAAATGAATTGAAAATTAAATAAATATTATGGATTCCAATCAATTAAAAAGTAATGTATAATTATTTATATATTTTATGTAAGAAAGTAATAGAGTTCATTCTCAATAGGTAGAATCACCCATGCAATAGCTGATTGGAAATGCTAGTAAATATGACAAGCTAAATAATTTATATTTTTGAAATAGTTTATATCATTTTATAGAACTTATTTGATGGATACAATTTATTTCAAAATTTTTGTAACACTATCAATTAAAAAGCAAGTACATATGTAATATGCAATAATTAATCATCACAAAATTTAATTTCATCTTACTTGAAATTGGTTTTTGTAGAGCCTAGCAGCTGTTGCATGAGAAAGAATAAGGTGATGAGCAACAATATATGGTTCCTTCATGGAGTCACCCTCCGAAGATCCTAAAGAGCTTCTCCCAGGTGCATGATCTCCAAGAGAATATCCCAAACTACTAAAACTCCATGGCTCATTTAAAGTGATCCAGTATTTAACTCGGTCTCCAAACTTTTCAAAGCATATGTTTGCAAAATCCTTGAAGTCGTTCCTAAGACAAAAATGAGAGAAAAAAAATGAAGTGTTCAAAAAATGTACCATAAGAGAACTACAAATTAATTATAACTTCTATATAAGCTTTTATCCAAACTTGGGTGATATTAATTAGAACTACATAAAGTCAGCACAATAATTTTATAAAATAATATATACTATATACATATTAGGTTCCCTCACATATTAAAGACAAGTTTATAGTTGGAAATCAAAATACAAAAATGGATCATAAATCTGTAGCCTATAACTTGATACATGATATCACTTATAGATATATCCAGATGGAATAATTGCATTATCAATTCTCCTATACAATACAATATCACAATGAGTTAAGAAATATTTGCTTTTTTTAAATTTAAAGCTAGAAATTGTGTTAAAGAGAATGACTTATTTGTAATTATTACCATTACCAACATATCTTACCCCATTTATTTCGATTTTATCTTCACCCTTTGAGTATATAAGTTATAGCCTTATGGAACTTTAGATTTAAGATTAGTTCTGTCCACATTTCCACCAAAAATACTAGTGCTGATCATAATCTTTGGGCGATGACATGATGAAAATAGAAAAATCATTGTCAGTGAACTTAGACACTTACACAATCTCAATACTCAAGAAGCCTTGATATGCATCCTCTAATGCTTATGGTACATCCCAATGAAATAGGGTGACAAAGGGCTTTATTCCTGCAAAATAATTTTGGAAGTATTACATAATTGCTGAGACTTGCAAAAGGATGAAAAACATCTAAGATTATCCTTACTTGTTATTACCATTTTTTATTAACTCGTTGATGAGATCATTGTAGTATTTGATTCCTTCTGAGTTTACTCCATCTTTTAATTTGCCCTCTGCAAGGTTAAGATGCTTATGATTATGGATAAAATTGATGCAAGCTATCTGCCTCGGTGTTCAAGTAAGTTTCAGCTTAAAGAATTTTTATGAAATTTTGGAGGCAAGTATGACATCTACTCCAAAATCTATATTGATAATTGGCAACTTAGATGGTTAGCTTATACTTCAGTTCAACAAATTCCATAGCTATGCATAGAATTTAACAACTAGAAGAAGCACACATATCTATAGACATGAAACATAGAATTAGAACTTTACTTGGCAATATCCTTGACCAAGAAATGGATAATCGGTATGAATCCATGCCTATATCCTTCATTATTTTAACATCTTCCTGTGACCATTATAAGTAAAAGGATTCGAGTTAAGAGGTAAGATAAGTAGAGGGAAGAAAAGAGCCATCGAGTCGACCTTCACTATACCTACTTTGAATCTATGGTATGAGTCAGTTGCAATGTCTCCGGTGCTTTTGTCTCGAATTTTATCTACAAAATATCGTGAAAACATTTACATGAGACCTGGATTCTGCCCCAATATGCAAAGACAAACCTTTAGTTTAAGAAAATAAAAAAGCAACCCTTCCATGTAGCATCAACAAAGATTTGAACAAGGATTCTACTCATGCAGAAGAGCATAACCAGGAAATTAAAGTTTCTTAGTTCCCTTAATGCTGTATGTCTTTGCTTATGGGAATAGGTGCTAAAATTAAAATAATTATATATATATAAATACATGTTTATGTGTGTAATTATAGTCAAGTGTGTGTATGTATATGTATGTATGTACATATATTTTATGCATGCATGCATGTATGTTCATGCTCTAGGTTGAGATGCAAAGCGAACTTTTTTTGTTGATCATTTCTAGCAGTTTTAGGTTTGAATACTTAGCTTATACATCTCTTTTTGATTATTTGAATACATGTTTATGTGCGTCGTGTATGTATATGTATGTACGTATGTACATATATTATATGCATGCATGCACGTATGTTCTTGCTCTAGGTTGAGATTCTGAGCGAACTTTTTTTTGTTGGTCATTTCTAGCAGTTTTAGGTTTGAATACTTAGCTTATACATCTCCTTTTGATTATTTTGATTTTCAATTGAAGTTATGGACAATAGATGAGTAGGGAACCAAATTAAGTATCCAACTTTGTGCAGCAATGTCTGTACAGACCATGTTCTAGTTATGTGAATTTGAAGAAGAGATGGAACTAATCAGGAGGTGTTGATCCTCATGCATACTGACTATAGGGCAAGAGCTAATCTAAGCACAACTCCAATCTCTGGTGCATGAAAAGTGTGAAAAAAGAGAGACCAATATTTCTTTTTTGAGCGTAAAACAATAAATATACTTTGAATAATATATAATTAGTTTAGTACTAATTCTCATGTGTTAGATACTTTGACCAAAACTGTTCTTCAACCTTCAATTAAAGAATCATGGGGTAATTGAGGCATGATCCTTGATTGGCTCACACTTTATGTTGAATCCTTCAACATGGTTGCAAACAAGTATAGAGTAAATACGTCTATGTGCATAAATAAAATTAACAAGTTGCACCACACAAACCTAACTATGAAGAGAAATTAAGTTAAAATGCTCACCGTAAATGTGCTAGCTAGACATAAATTGATACCAAATCTTTTTCCTTAAAAAAGAATATAAAATTTAGAAAACTTCTTTTTGGTTATTATAGATATGGATGGTAATATATGAAAACTTAACCTGTAGCTAACCTGACTTGATGTCATGTCAAGAACCTTTGATTTATAACCATTAATATGTCGACCCTCATAACCCATTTGACCCATAAAGTAATCTAATATGCAAAGGTTGTTCTTCCATCAACCCAGCATACTATATCTAAATCTTTATATTTCATGACTTGTAATATTTAAAAAATTAATCACTCGCAGTATCTTTACTTAAAGACATGGATGATTTTACTTGACTTATATCGCGTGGTCCAAATAGAACTCTATCATCATGATCCGAGTCATGTCAAAGTTCTAACCCATATCGATCTGTTTCGGGTTCGGGTCAAGAGTTTGAACCATACCAAACCTGAATTGAAGAACTTCTTGACCTATGCCCCACCCAAATTGCTTGGTTGAGTTAGGTTAATATATCTTTGCCATCCCTAATTGTAGAAACCATCTTAATTATTAGTTGCAATCACCTTGGCGACTATTTGGGATATCTATCATCTTAATATATCATAGTATATTTTTGCCAAAAGCTTCCTTGTTCTTGTTGTTCTCATGGATGGAAGAACAATATCAATCATTCCCAAACAAAATTATTGAAGGATTTCAAAACTCTTCGGACTCACAAGCAGGAGCAAGAAATCTTGATCATTACAATCTATTATGTGCCTTTAAAAGATTTTAATCCCTTTCTATATTCCGATACATGCCCTCATATGCATCTATAGCAATAAATATTATACGCTAGTTTTTGATAAAATAAGATATAATGGTTGTTATAAATGAAAAAGAATAAAGTAGAATAATCTTATGATTAGTGAAAAAAATTTCATAACTCTCTTTGTTATCTAATCATTTAATCTATCTTTTTCTCTGAGCAGTATTTTCACAAAAAATATTGAGGAGCAAGCACCGGACTAAACCGAGTGTTAAAACAAGTTGAAATAGACAAAAATAAAATTAAATTTTTTTTTGTATAAACCCTCATGAATATGTGAAATTACATGAATACCCTCATAAAGTTTCTATTTGTATGTATACTATTATAAATGTTTATTTTTGCATGTCTACGTATTAAGGGTATTTTAGTAATTTTAATTTTAAACTGCTAATTTCTTAACGACGTTAGATGGTGTAGGTATATATGCAAGAAAAAAAGAAAAAAAAATATACACACAACACGAGTATTTTATAAGAGTATACATGCAAATATCAATTTTGAGAGGTACTCACGTAAATTCTAATATTTAGGAGGGTATATTTGCAAAAAATCTATTGTTATGTTAGCTGGCCGTATTTCAATGCATGAACGGATTATACGTGAATAACCTATCCAACGGCGAGTTATGGAAGGAAAGAGGAATTTTGAGCAGCGGTAGAAGCATGTTTGAGGAACTTATTATCCATAAACTTTAGAAATAAACTAATATAAAGATGACTTATTATCCTTAAACTTTAGAAATAAACTAATAGTTGGCTTATAATTTCAATTTATTATCCTAGTCTTTGGGGTAGCAAGCGTCCACCTGCAGGGCAATCATTTTCTTTTCCTAGATCTTCCAATGCTTTCATATGATTTTTACTTTTAAGTACAAAAAAAAGAAAAAAATGATAGTGGAGGTTTCAAAGCGACAACCTTTGTTGTTATGGGTGAAGGTGTCCCATATACTTGGCCCTTTACCTCCTTCATTCCACGCTCCTTCCACCTTCACCATGTCCCATCAGCAAACAGCCCATATTAGTGGCATGGATGTGTGTGTGTGTGTGGGTGAGAGAGAGAGAGAGACCTGGTAAGCAGAAGAGGCAGCACCGAAGGCAAAACCACGAGGGAAGCTACTCCTTCCTAAAGTCACCATAGCTGAAACCCCCGTTGGAGGTTCCGATCTTTTCCTCTTCTTCTGAGGAAACTCTACTGGAGGCTCCATGACAGCAGTATGCACACCAGCAGAGCTCAATGCATTACGAGAAGGCCTCTGCAAGCAAGGCTTATATCTATAGGCCAATCATCGAGATAAGTGCATGTAGTGTACCATTAATGGCCAACAATTTTGATAGGGATGGATATGGTGGGTTGTGAAGAAATTATTATCTACACTGCATTCATTAGAATGGTTGTGCATGCGACCAATCAAAGCCTCCGATGTTTGTGGTGGTGCACGAAGGTACATGCTTGATGGATGAGGCCCGCAAAAATCTGTTATCAGCTCTGCGCATCACATGGTGCATGCAGTGTAGACAATAATTTCTCGTGGGTTCGGCTATGTACTTGTTGCCCAAGTGGGGTTTAAAAGGAGAAAAGCGATGTGCGACTGAACAAAGGGACCTTAGATGGAGATAGGGGGTGGGGTTCGCGTGTCCCGTCTCTTTCCCCTAGCTATATTTACCATTTCGTCAATCACTACAAGAAAATACACTTTTAGTGACTACTTTCGGCAACTAAATGAATAGTGGTCGCTGCAAATAAGGCTATTGGCGACCAACATCCTTGTTAGTTACTGAATGATTGTCCTACACCAACTAAATGCATATTTGGTCGCGGAAAATCAAAACCAAGTTGGCAGGGTGGAGGTAAAACGTTTGGTGACTAAAATTTGGTCGCTGAAAATAAGGCTATCTGCGACCAACATTCTTGTTAGTTACTGAATAATTGTCCTACACCGACTAAATACATATTTGGTCACGGAAACAATACCAAGTTGGCACGAGTCCAATATTTCGTGCGGGCTGGAGGTAAAACTTTTGGCAACTAAATTTTGGCCCTTAAAGGACTAAAAAAAAAATTAGTCCAGGAAAACTTTTACGAATGTCGCCTTTTTTCGATGAAAAAATTGGGCAGAAAGTTTGAGTTTTTTAGTGACCAAACTTTTGGTAGTTGAAGGTTCCCGTAAAACCGAACGATGTTGTACTAGCCCCTGTAAGATGCTAATTTCTAAGTTCAAAAAAAAAAAAAACTGCTTATTTTCAAATGGTGCCGTTTAACACCTTAATTCACTTAGGCATATCCTCGTCTCTTCGGCTGAATCTCAATCCCATAACTTTTCTTCATACTTAAATTCTTTTTTTATTTTTATTATTATAATATAATTTTAAAAGCTCGAGCTCGGTGCTTGACTCCTTGTCAAATAAATATACGGATCGACAGGATACGCGGCATGCAGACGTGGGAACGGAAATCCGCTTAGAAATATATAGAATTCTTGGACATCCTACGGGCAGGATCGAAAATCCGCTTAGAAATAAATTTGCACGCATCCTTGTTAGTTACTGAATGATTGTCCTACACTAAATGCATATTTGATCGCGGAAAATCAAAACCAAGTTGGCGCGAGTCCAGTATTTCGCTCGGGCTGGAGGTAAAATTTTTGGCGACTAAATTTTGGTCCCTAAAGGTTCACCTCCAGCGACTAAAAAAAATTTAGTCAAGAAAAGTCACTACCAGAAAACAAGCGTATAGTAACAGAAAATTAGTGAAAGGTTCACCTCCAGTGACTAAAAAAAATTTAGTCAAGAAAAGTCACTACCAGAAAACAAGCGTATAGTGACGGAAAATTAGTGACGGCCCGATATCAGTCACTATTTGTGACGGATTAGTGACAGACAAAAATTTGGTCACCATGGTATGAACTTAGTGACAGATTAGTGACAAAATACGCGGGTAGGGTAGGCACCAAAACTTAGTAACCACCGTAGTGACGGGATACCTGTCATAAAACTGGTAACCGAAATTGCAACTAGACAGTGACAAATTCAGCCGTCACAAAAATTGTAACCCAAGTGTTTATAAATTTTTAAAAGATTATTTTTGGCGGTGACAGATTATTGGCATAAATTCCGGTCACCAAATTTAATTTTTAATTCCAAAAATATTAAAAATATTATTTTTGAGTAATTATAAATTTTTTAAAAAAAAAGATAAAAAGAAGAAGATTCAAAACCCAACCTGGATACAGAATATCAAAGCCAAAGGTTTTGGTCCCAAATCCAATGAGTCGCTAGCAGGAGTTATTAGTTTTGAATTGGTACTCTCAGCTATTTTTTTACCAACATAAATTGAACTTGCCATATTTTTTTCGGTTTGAACAAGATACAAGCTAGATACAAGCTAAGTAGCATGATTTAAATACTTTGATCTCCTTTTAAACATTTCAATAAGATATATATTGATCATGTTAGTTAAAATTTAAAATTTATTAATTATCAATAATTTATAATTTAGGCGATACATCTAATCAAAGTTTTAATATCGACACTGGGCTTCGTACCGACATAATTTTATTATAGTGTTGACATACAACTGATGTGGCAAATTTTGTATATGATTATTAGGGATGTTTCAATTCATAACTAGTGTAAAATATAAAGGTAGTATGATGACTACGACGATTTTTTGCATCAACTTTATGGTATGGTCGTTATTCCATAAACATCATCGCACCCGAACTCGTGGCCATTTGATCAAGCTCCCCAAACCTAACAATCCAAGCCGTCCATCCATATCTCTTTTTACACAGTTTTAACGAAACCCCGCTTACTCCTACTAAAACCCCAAACCAAGAAGGCGGACATCGCCGCCGCTTCTCCTCCTCCTCCTCCCAAATTATCTCTCTCGGTAGGAATTCAATCTCCATTTCACCGCAAACCCTCGACTTCTTGGTTTGCATCTTCTCTTTTTCTCTGGATTGGGGGTTTGAGGTGGAGCGGAGGACAAGTGATGAATTTTAAGAATGCCAAGGTTCTGAATATCCCCGGCGCCGGCTCGGCGGCGACGCTCATCAGGGTGGCGCTCGTCGGGGGCGCCGGCGTCATCCTTAGTTCTTCACTTTTTCCGTCCTCCTTAGTTCTTCACTTCTTCCATCCTTCGCCCGTTCGCCGTCAGCCCGTCCTCGGGTCTCACAATCTCACTTCGCCCGTTTGCCAGTTGCCACTCGCCGTCCTCTCCATCGGCACTCGGCCGAAGAGAGAGACGAGGGATCAGGGAGGCGGCGTCGCCGGCGTCATGGCGTGACGGCGTCTCTTCTCCTTCTCGGCCCTCCGCCCTTTCCAGCCTCCAGGTGGCAGGTGCTCTTCAGATATTTCCCTGTAAAGACTTCGGTACATGCTTTCCTCATTGTGCTACAGTAACTCAAGTTCCTTGATTAACTTGTTTCGTGTTTATGAAGTTCAAGGTTTTTTATTTTTTATTTTTTTGAATTTCATATTCATGTACTGGTGGTATCAGAATTTCATATTCATAATTTTCCTCCAATCCGCTGTACCTTCTGTTGCAACTTGATGGTTTCCTGGATTTCATAACAATGTGCATTGATGATTTATATGCTTCAGATTTGCAACGCTTACTGAATTATTATTTGGGTGTCAGATGTGCAGGGAAGACTTCTTTCTGAAACAGCCAAATAACTAAATGATCACCTTGAATCATAATGCTTCACCTAACACTCTATAAATGTCAAGGGATCTTGATTTCGAGCTTGTTATCTGTTAAGTTGTTATCCCCGTTTAGTAGTTTTGATGGCACGCCATCTGTTTGATAGTTTGACTGGGAGGACTTGAAGCTTGTTATCTGTTAAGCTGTTATCCCCGTTTAGTAGTTTTGATGGCACGCCATCTGTTTGACAGTTTGACTGTGAGAATTTGGAGCTTGTTATCTGTTAAGCTGTTATCCCCGTTTAGTAGTTTTGATGGCACGCCATCGGTTTGACTGTTTGACTGTGAGGATTTGGAGCTTGTATGAACATGTGAATGTGATGTTGTCCTTGCTGTTCTATATGAACCAAAAAATAGAATTCTAGCTTTGGAGAAAGTAAAGAGCTTCATAGGTTCTGATGTTGGTTTTTCGTCATAATATAAATTGCTACTGCCACTCAGGCAATACTAATACATATCCAACAAGAAGGTCCATGCTGATTGAGAAGCTAGCTAAAGCTCCCAAAGTTCCTAATTACTCTAGATTTCACTTAGAAAGTAGGATTCTAATCTTCATCCACACATAAATAGCTTCAGCCATTAATTGATACTATGATTATTGTCATATATTCAATAGGTTCTGCAATTGCAGTTGAAACAATTCTTCTAGGTTATATATTCAATAGGTTGCAGCCATTTTTTGGGATTAGGCATTTACATTCTGGTTTGTTATCTGAATCAGGATTGTATTGATGAGAATTTATAAAGTTGACACTGAATGGTTGTAGTGGACTTTGTGTTTATAATTTTGGATACAGTATCTAAACAGAGATTATATGCAGTTTTACCTTGAAGGGACTCATTTAATTATCCCCTGGTTTGAGAGACCTATCATATATGATGTTCGTGCCCGTCCGCATCTTGTGGAAAGCACTTCTGGTGGTCGCGATCTGCAAATGGTATAATTCTTTTACACCCACACAATTGACTTTTGAATCACAACTTGGTGTAATCTACATTTTATTGGTATGTGGCTGCTGCTAATCTTTAACTACTGAATTTGGACTGTTTTTTGGAATAGGTATCTAAAATCTCATTAATCATTTAAATCAGTTTCTGCTTTTGTAAGGTTATATACATTTAATTCTGTTGTTACCTTTGCATTGACAGTCAAAGATATTGAGCTTGCGAGAAGAATCTTCCCAATCTGGTATGCAATTAACATCAGAGGAGATGTCTAGGCAGGCATTTGAAAAAAGGAAGAGATACATTCTTGGATTTGGGGTTGGGCCGAAGCCCTCTTCATCTTCTTCCACACCTAGTCGTGTGTCACAAGGCCATGTTGGGGAGTTGCAGAAACTTAAAGCTGAGATGGAGGAGATGAAGATGGAGCGTGAGGAGCTACGGAGGCAATTGGAGCAGGAGAGGAGAGAGCGTGAGGAGGAAAGGAAAGAGCGAGAGGAAGAACAGAAGCAAATTGCACAGATATTTTGAGATTTTTAATTTACATTTTGATGTGTTTGGTGATGATTATCACCTTAACATATGGTATGGATGAAACATTGTGATGTATGGTTAATAGGTATGCTTGACTTTAGACTTATAGATGATGATATTTATAATGAATGATTATAGATTCTCCAACATTGTGTATACTTCTATTTGGATGAGCAAATGTATTGTGCAATATGGATATTGGATAGGCTGTGTTGGTTGTACTGGATTTGGAACGAGCCCAAAAATAAATATTAAGCTTATAATTTGAATTATTAATTAAATACAGGTTAATACTTTCTGTCACCAAAAAATGTTTGTTGCCAATGCATTCCAATACATTCTGCGACCAAACTATTGGTGGGGGAAGATAGACATTCAGTGACCATTTTTTTAGTAGCCGAAGATAAACCTTCCACGACCAACTATTTGGTCGGCGTTGAAATTAGCGACAACAGATTTCGTCGCTGAAAATTTTCTTCGGCAACCATGCTAGTCGCGAAAAGGTTTTGGCGATCAAATATGGTTATTCGGCGGCTAGAATCTTAGTCGCTAAATATGTATTTTCTTGTAGTGAATGTTCGTTGTTATTTCTCATTACTATTTGGCCAAGTGGGAACTGAATCTATTCATTTGGAATATATATATTTTTTGTTCTCCATCTTAAGTAGGGAAAAATTAATAATAGAAATCAGGTGGATTAAGGAAAAAAGTAACAATGGGGCAGACTCACAACTATTTTGGAATTCAAGCTAGGCTTGTTGAAAAGTTGATTTGCCCCGTCCAGCTTTTGCCAACTGGTGCAGTTCTTAAAGTTTTTGAGGATTGCTATTAAGCACTTGGGCTTGCTATTGCCAGCCATTGCGTGTTTAGCTCGAGGAATTGATCCAAGTCTTGGGAGTTGAAATATAGAGCTGGATTGGTGGGGACACCAGCCTATCTGCCATTTATTTTTGGTTTATCTGTTATGCCATTTTTTTTATTTGCATCCAGAAATTTTAATTTTTGAGTCCAGTTAATTTCTGTGTTAAGTCAAGTTCGTATCAGGTCCAATCCAATTCAAGTCCAGTTCAAGTAATGTTGAGTCAAGTCAATGTCGGTCCAGTCTAAGTAGTATTGAGTCCTTGTCATAATAAAGTCCACATTCAAAATAAACCAGCCAAAGAACTACCACCCGGTTCACCTCATCCAATGAGATCCCATGGTAGCAAAGACTCCATCATGTGACACCAAGCCTGCCGATGGGAAGACCCACATCTCAGCCCGGGTTCCACCTTTTCCAAAGGCGTTTCCTGAACTCCCAGCCGGCCACGCCTTCGCCATCCCAACGAAGCAAGGCAGCCAACCCCATCGCACATCCAGCCGAAGAGTCATCTTCTTCCCAAGGTATTCTTCCCACAGGTGGTTCTTCCCAAAGATTTCCAAGGTTCCAACGCCTCCCCAGGTGGCTCTTCCCAACATTCCAAAGTCAGCCACGTCTTCATCCCATCACAAGATGTGCAACCGGCTTCTTCACAAGTAAACCCACCCGGTTCCAAGCCCTCTAGCCGTTCCTTGAAGAATCCCAAGGGGCATCCCGTTCTTCATCCCAAAGCACCAGCCGGGTTCATCCATCAAGACCGGTTCCTACCGTTGCAAATGAAAAAGTCCAACAGATCCAACGCTGGAGTCTTCCATCGCCTTGTTTCAAGGAGATCTCAGCCGGTTCTCCACTTGCCATGGGATCTTAAATGCTGCCGTTTCCCAACCGAGAAGAAGCCATCCCGGTTCTCCATCACGAATCTTCCCAGCTTCTGCGATTCCTTGGAAGTGTTTATTGCCCATCAATGCCATCAATGCCTCAACCAGTTTATGGGTCCATGGGTTTTTATTTATTTTTTATCATGTAATTGGTTGCCCTGCCTATAAAGAAGGGTTTATCTTGTTATGTAAAGGGAGATGAATGAATTAAGCAAATGAATATGAAAGTGTTTTGAGTATTTTGAAAAGAAAGAGGTGAGGCTCTCTCTCTTGCTTCCCTCCCCTTGAGTTCTCCCTTCCTCTTGAGTGAAAGCGGCCTCTCCCTGTCTTCCGCAAGTTCTTCTAGCGCAAGCAGCGCATCGACTGGCCTCTCCCCTTCTTCCGGTTTCCTCTTTCTAGCGCAGGCGGCGCACATACTCCGGCTTCTGTTCTCCCTTCCGGATTCCTTCCCCGATCCGACGATCCGTCGTCTGGGTTATTTATCTTAGTTAGAGTTTATCCGTATCCATATTTAGTCCACAGAAATTAATCCCCCATAGTTTTGTTTCAGGTCTACTCGGAGTTCGTCGTGTGCCAAGACGAAGGGCGACCCGACAACAGCCAGGACCCGTGGATCCGTCCTCCCTCTTCCAGGAATCCAATCTTCGTATCGGTGAGACCTTTCCACAATTATATTCATGAGTAGATCGTTATTGGAAATTAGATGAGAAAACCCAAGTTTATGCTTAACCCGGTTCATATTAAAAATAGATCGAGGTGCCTTAATTTAGTGAGGATTTCTTAATCGTCACCGATCCACATTTTCTCGAATTTAAAAAGGAATAGAATTTTCTGAATAGCATTTCAGCATTTTGTCCCGCATCAGATTTGTTGATGGATTCTCACATAGCTTGCATCTGTTTAGCTCGAGGAATTGGTCCAAGTCTTGGGAGCTGGAATATAGAGCTGGATTTGTTGATGGATTCTCACATAGCTTGCTTAAGTGAAGCCCAGTCGCGCGACCACTTCATTGGTGAAACATCTGGACTGAGCCAATGCAAATCTTGCGTGGCTGTTTAATTTGATTCATTCAAACATGTAGAATATTCTAAATTGTAATATGACCAACTACAACATCTTCTGATTAAAAGTTTAGAGAACGCCAATTTGGACATCTCGCCAGTGTTCATATAAATTAAGAAGAGAATTAAGCATTTGTCCAGGTCAACGCTATAATTCGCACACGTGATTCTTTCTTTAAAAAGAGACAATTCTTCCACACGGCATGCCGCACGAAGCTCAACGGCTCTCCATGGGCCTCCCATCGTTATGGTGGTACCTGAGCCAAGCCATGCCCACGTGTAAAAGAAAAGAAAAGGGTGGGCTCCATTGGAAAGCTTGCAACAGAGTGGTCGAAGGGAGTAGTAAACTGCCAATGGGCATCTGAGCCTGCTTGCAGATTTTCTTATTTGCTTTGCATCAGAGAGCAGTCAAACAAGACTGAGGTAAATTTCTCAGTTGATGAGCATCAAATCTTCCAATCAAAGCTGAAGGTAATTTCTCGAGTTAATGAACATCAAATCTTCCAACTCTCTTCTATTGTGTTTTGAGCGTGTGCATGCGCGTGTATGCGCTAAGATTCTTCTGCCAGAAGACAGTGGCTTAAGCAACATGACAGGCAGGCATATCCATCGCGAAGCTAATCAAGTGGCTGACCATCCGGCAAACTCGGTGAGCTCAGACTCGAAGAGAGTTTTGTTCGATGTCTACTTCTCCTCCTTTCCTAGCTCATCGGTTTCAAGCTGATGCTGGTCTGGACGGTCTGTAGCTGCTGTCTTGGAGATCTCTTGAAAAGCTTGTAGTTTCCAGAGCTCAGGATCTTCAATGGAAACCTCTAACTCTGCTCAAATCGATGCCGATACTGAAAGGAAGAGAGAGCATATCTGATTCGGGCGACGCATGAATCGCTGGCAAAACCCTGAGGGCAGTCTTCTGTATTTTTCCCATGAATAGCTGCAGAATACTTTGCATTATATCTCTCCCATGTCAAAAGTACAAAGAAAGGTGAAAAGAACATCCAGAGAGACCCATGAACAGGGGCTCAACTCTGAAGAAACAAGAGACAGTTACACTTAATATTTTGTGCCTTGGCCTCAGAGCGCTATGGCTCGATGACATCGTTAAGTGGTGGAAGGTGTTGGGAAGAAAGGAGTGATAGATAACAAATATGAATGGAAGGCTTGTTTTATTTTTTGGAAACAGAGAAAAACAGAGGATGGTTTTCAGCACACAAACTTCATAACAGACAATGCCTCTTTATAGGCTTACAACCAACGGAAACACTAAATAATCAGATAGACAATGCCTGGCTTTATATTTATCAATGGATACATCTGCTTTCAACTTTTTCTTGAATATCCATTTACAACCAAGTGGTTTACTTCCAGGTGCAAGGTCCATTAATTCTCATGTATGATATTGCAGTATGGATTCAATTTTACTGTTCACGGCTTCTTTTTCAAAAAGGTGCTTTAGGAGTAGACATAGCTTCATTGAACGTTCAAGGATCATTTTCTAACATATACGTTAGAAAATCAGGACCAAGAGACTTAGCTATTCTTGCCCGCTTGCTACACCTAGGTTCATCTTCATTGTTTATAGGACCTTGACCTATATTCTCTTGATGATTACTAGTAGTAGCATTATGAGTTATTTTTGATGAACTCGAAGCTTCTGTGTCATTTTTATAAGAAAAAATATCCTCAAAAAATGATGCATTTCTAGATTCTATAATCGTATTCACATGTATATCAAAAATATCTGATTTATAGACTAGAAATCTATATGCACTACTATTATGTGCATATCCGATGAAAATGCAATCAACAGATTTTGGTCCTATCTTAATCCTTTTGGGTTTAGGGACCACAACTTTAGCTAAGCACCCCCACACTCTTAAGAATTTATAAGAAGGAGTTCTTCCTTTCCATAATTCATAAGGTGTCTTTTCAATTTTCTTATGGGGTAACTTGTTAAGAATGTAGTTTGGGGAAAGTAATGCTTCCCCCCCACAAGTTCTAGGGTAATCCAGAGCTTATCAACAAAGCATTCATCATTTCTTTTATGGTTCGATTTTTACGTTCAGCAACACCGTTTGATTGAGGTAAATATGGAGCTGTAGTTTGATGAATAATGCCATGTTCTGAACAAAGCTCATCAAAAGGTATATCATATTCTCCACCTCTATCACTACGTACAACCTTTATCTTTTTGCTAAGTTGATTTTTAAATTCATTCTTATAATGTTTAAACATGTCGATTGCTTCATCTTTACTTCTTAATAAATACACATAACAAAACCGTGTACAATCATCTATAAAAGTAACAAAGTACTTTTTCCACCTCTTGTTTGAACAAATTTTAAATCACAAATATCAGTGTGAATTAAATCAAGAGGTTCAAAACTTCTTTCAACAGATTGGAAAGAAGATCTAGTTAACTTTGATTCTACACATATTTGACATTTATGATTAGAATCAATGTTAAACTTAGGCAATAGGTCCATATTAATTAATCTACGAATAGAATTAAAATTAACATGCCCTAGCCTACCATGCCATATGTTTGGAGAGTCAACTATATAAATAGAAGATGATGCTTTATTGTCATTAACAATCTCTTTTCGGAGTACAGTCATTACATTTATCTTAAAGAGCCCATCGCTCATATAACTCTTCCCCACATACACATCATCCTTAGTTAGTACAAACTTATCAGGCACAAACACCAATTTAAAACCATTCCTACTCAGTAAAAAATCAGAACCAAATTCTTCCTAATGTCTGGCACATGCAGCACATTATTCAAAGTCAGTTCCTTGCCAGAAGTCATCTTCAGAATCACCTTTCCTTCTCCTTCGATCTTGGAAGTTGAGGAGTTTTCTATGTACAGTTTTTCTCTATGCTCCAGTGGTTTATATGTTGAGAACATAGACCTATTTGAGCATACCTGATGGGTAGTTCCAGTGTCCACCCACCATTCCTTAGGATTCCCTCCTACTAGGTTCACCTCAGAGACAACTGTAGATAAATTGATATATGAAAACTCATCTGTAGTTTTGTTCATCATATTGGCTTTCTCCCAATGTGGAATTCATATTTTTTCATCAATAATCCATTACCAATTTGATACTTTGAAGCCAATTATCTAATTCACTACTTAACGAATTTGAGCATATAAATATATCATGTTATTCTACTCAAATAGTAGAATATGTTTCCACTTAGACCTGTTCAATTGAACAAGTGGGTCTCACATTTAATTTAGCTTAAACATTTAACTCCCATAATGCTCAATATTCTAACGGAGTTCTCACCCTTTTTCTGGCCATTGCTGCTTCCGTCTGCCTCAGAATCTATAAGAATCTATAAGGGAACCCGTCTATAGTAATTCCTTCACCTTACGGAATTCATCATAGTGAGCCAGTCGGTGCTCCTTGAAACTTAATCTTGCTCTATCTGTTTCAGAATCTGATAAAACATAGGAAACACAACGCATTACATGGTCGGTATAGACTTTCGATTTAGTGTATTGTCCACTTGATTTTAAAATCATATAATCATTAGGTATATTGAAAGAAGTCAATTAACATCAACCTTCCAACTGGCCAATATATGCCCTTAAAACCTATGTAGGCCACATTAACATCAACCTTTCAACTAGCCAACAAATTAATGCCCTTAAACCTAAATAGGCCACCATTAGTTTCCTTCTAATCAATAAGTATCACAACGGAAAAACAAGAGAGGGAAGAAAACTATTAAAAACTATTTTCTACAGTTCTCTGCACCTTATCAACAGGATATCAAGATGGCATGTAAAAGTAAAACATTTCTATGATGCTGATGGTAGTCTAAATCAACTACGAGTGTCACGTTAGCATGTAGCAGGAAAGATATGATCGACGCGCATCTCTACTATGAAATCAAGAAATTAACAACATTTTCTAAGTAAATGTGATATGGCAGGATTTAAAAAAAATCTGTTGAAGAACACAAAAACTTGATATTAAGTACCTAGGACATATTAAGTTTAAATTTTTAGTTTATTCAACATCGAGAGCTTGATGAGGGCTTTGCCGGCTCTTCATATGCTAGGCTATGGTAATAGAACTTTTGTTTAGCAAAGAAAAGAAAAGATGGACTATTCATACGTACTCGCATGCATGGTAGTTCTCTTGAGTCAGTAACGAATAAATGTGGTAGATGGCTTCATAAAATTGATCGGTTTTCAGTCAAAATGGAACGATTTTAGCATTTAAGGACTAAATACATGTGAACATGTAAGTGATCAGCAATTTATGAGGGGTGGTCTGGACTCTTAGCCCTGCTTAATTAAGAGCCGTCCTAGCCCATCAGGTTAGGATGGCTCTTAAGCAGTTCTTGCCTAGATGTTTAAGCCATGCAGTTCTTGCCTGTTTGTTTGGCTTTCTCCCTCTCACCCCAAATCTCTAGTTTCCATATATCTTCCTTTGTTTTGCATTTATTCTTTTTTTTATTGTTTCATTTGATCCTGTCCCTCCATTCTTTGTAACTGCGAAACTTGATGGCTTAACTAATCAAGAGTTTTAGAGATCAAGGCTGCAAATGGCTACCTTTTGTACGAGCCTTGGGACTTGATCAAGTGTAATATGTGCAACATGTCAAATTCTCCCAGTCCAAACTAAAAGAACCCAGTATCAATAATGAAAACCATCAATCCTAAAGACTTAGAGTGGTAGCATCATGGTCGGCAGAACAGTCCAGAACTGCCTAGTTCGAGGCGTACCGGCGGCGGACCGAGACCGTTTTGGCAACCAAAACGAGAAATTGATGACGGATCTAGGAACTCTAAAATTCTTCCTCGGTCTTGAGATAGCCAGAAGCTCCAAAGAGATCTCTATATATCAACGAAAGTATGCCTTAAAGATTTTAGAAGATGCTGGTTACCTCGGCTCAAAACCAGTGAGATGTCCCATGATACAAAATTTAAAATTGAGCAGATTTGAAGGGCAACTGATTGAGGATCCTACAATTTATAGAAGATTGATAGGTAGGCTACTGTATCTTACTATAACAAGGCCCGATTTAAGTTACTCTTTGCAAGTTCTAAGTCAATAAATTATGGATTCACTAAGACAACCACACTTGGAAGCTGCATATAGAGTATTAAGATACTTGAAAGCCACACCAGGGCAAGGTTTGTTTCTTCCATCAAATTCCGAGCTTCATTTGAAAGCATTTTGTGATGCAGATTGGGCAGCCTGCTTAGATATGCATCGATCAGTCACCAGATTTTGCATCTTTCTTGGAGAATCCCTTATTTCATAGAAGTTGAAAAAATAACATACTATTTCTCGATCTTCTGCTAAGGCGGAATACCGATCCATGGCTTTTACATGCTGTGAGATTCAATGGTTGTTAAATCTTCTCAAAGATTTGGATGTTCAACACACAAAGCCAGTGTTATTATTTTGTGACAACCAAGCAGCGTTACATATTGTTGCCAATCCAGTATTTCATAAGAGAACGAAACACATTGAAATTGATTGTCATATTGTAAGAGATAAGCTTCAACTGGAGATCATCCGAACTCTTCATGTATCAGACGTTATACAGCTTGCTGATTTGGTGACAAAGGCACTCGGAATAAATAGATTCCACACTCTGATGCATACGATGGGTGTACATGATTTGTACTCTCCATCTTGAGGGGGAGTATTGAAACATAAACAAATCCAGCTCTCCTCTCCCAACTATGCTCTATTCTACTTTGACCTTCATCAGTCTTCCAGCTGCTTTGACCGTTCCGGCATTGACTCAGAAGAACTTTACTTCAAGAACAGAGCAACCGAATCTAACAACCAAATAACTATTTTAACCATTTTTAGTTAATTCAGTTGGACAGTTAACCTTTCTATTAATCAGTTATTCAGTTGATATATCATTATAAATAGATCATATCATATAAGGAGAAGTATTCAATTTTTCAGAAATAAAGCTGTATTCCTTCCTTCTCATCTCCCCTGTTTTCAAACAGATTTTTTGGTTTTTGTTTCTTTTAACTTTTGAAGGGAGAAAGTGAGGGAACACTGAACCAAATATGGGTCGTGCCAGTTTTCTGCAATGGAATTGGATTTTGGAAGAAGGTCTGGGATTTTTTTTTGTCCTCCAGAGAGGGTCCAATCAGTCATATAGATAAAAAATAGTGTGATATGAAATTTGGCTTGTAGACCGACTTAGTAAGCCATGGGCCGTCTGTTCTGACTGGAGGTCAATTGCAAGTCTCCCAAGTCATGGGTCGCCCAACACCTCATAATTATGATATGACCAAATTAGATTTGTCTAAATTCTTTTCCAAAATCACAAAAAAAATAGTACCATCTGGTTCATCCGGATCCAATCTGATCTGATTTTTAACCGGATTGAAACTGGATCAAAATTAGAATCTCAACAAAAGATATTAAATCGGATCGGAGTCACTCGGAATGCGACCCGACCTATTAAATAGAAAGGTTTTTATATAATTTTTTTTTGAATCTATGATGGTTTTTGGAAAGAAAATGGGCTTGCCAAAGCCCGAAAACAGGCCTATCTCTCCACTTTCTCCTCTCCCGATCTCTCACCCTCTTCCAACCAATCTCTCTCCCCTCTCTCCTCTTTCTCCCTCCCGGTCTCTCTCTCCTTTCTCCTCTCTCTCCCTCATGATCTCTCTCCCCTCTCTCCTCTCTTTCCCACCCGATCTTCCCCTTCTGTCCTTTCTCGTCCTAGACTTTCTGATCTCTCTTCACCCTCTCACCATCCCAGTCTCTCTCTCTCCCTATCTCCTCTCTCTCCCTCCCAATATCTCTTCCCCCCTCTCCCTCCTAATCTAACTCTCCTCTCTCTCTCCCCCCCCCCCTCCCTTTCCCACGCTCTCTTCCCTCCTATCATTTTGCTGCGCAATTCAGCAAAGTTTACTGTGCAATTCAGGCATGCGTCCGGTATCATGGTGATTGCTTTTAGCTGAAAAGGGGAATCTTCACTAAGTTTTTATCTGGGCTTGTCAAAATCTACCAATCATCCAAATTTTAGCAATCTTGTACAGGTCAGATTTTGGAGGATTTGTTTTCGCTTAGCGGTCCATAAAAAGCATTAAGTTGAACATGAGCAAATCATTTCAATGTGATTACAAAACATCTAGGTTCAGATTTTTTTTTTTTTTTTTTGGGTTGATCAACCTATGTACCCGACTGAGCCATCAACACAACATGTTGAGCCTTGACGTTATAATGAATTGACAATTTGACATAATCAGTTTCCAGCCATTATTTTACAATGATTTCTATGCATCGCATAGATGTAACGAACAAATCTCCTAAACGTTTAAACGCTACTCTTTTATTTCAGCACACCACTACCACGGGAAGTTAATCTTCACTGAAACATGAACCATTTGTACAAAGAAACCCAACTAGAGCCAGCCCATAGAAGTTGGACGGTTTTAATGAGACAGTTTAGGAATTAAGGAACCTAGTGTACCATTCGGCAGACTTTTTTGGATAGCGCTTGAGGTCATCATCATAATCGATATATGTTAGCCCAAATCGTTGAACGTAGCCTTGCTCCCATTCAAAGTTGTCTGTAAGAGACCAAGCAAAGTATCCTTTCACACGGACTCCCTCTCTACAATTAATAAAGAGATAATGGTTAGAGAATCAAATAAAGTAAAATTCTACAGCAAAATGATTATTAATTTAAATGAATTTATTTTATGTATGATTTTCTTATTTTAAAAAAATCTCAAAATCTGAAAAATGAGCACTAGTCATAATCTAGAACCTCATTATGTTTGTACGAAAAAAGGTATGTATACTAGTCTTCATGGACCAAAGTTCACAAGAGATAACTTATGCTGGTAATCACATCATATTGTGCAGTATACTCTACACTTCTTTTGCCATATAGGAGTAAGATTCAAGCAGTAGAAGATACTATTGAATTACTTAAATGATTAAATTCTAATAGTTTGATGTAAAACAACTATAGGCGGTGGCCGTTGGGTTACCTATTTTGAGTTATGGACACACAAGCAAGGCCAAAGCATGTGTGCCGGACGTGCGACCCATCAACCTACTAACAATGGGGGAGAAAATATAGCATGTTGGAACGAAAGCATCAATTTGAGGCGTCAGCAAAATACGATCGTCTATTTCAAAAATAAAACCCTTTAGCACCCCGAGATGGGAGTGGGGGACGACCCTATGCAGAGACAGCAACACCAGCTCTACGAAGTCTGAATCGAATCATTTTGTTGGCTTTCCTGTGAATAAGAAATGTCGGGCGTGACGAAGCAAGCACTTCTAACTGTTTCGCCTGCTTCTTTCTTATTGTGGTGGCGATTATGGCATGGTGGAAATAAATGAAAAGTCAGATGAATGTTATTTTCAAATCGATTAATAGATAGTCTGATATGTTCTGAAAGATCGATAGAGTAGGAATGGATAGAGAAGAGGAAATCTTTCAAAAATAGGGAAAAACTTCTATTTTAATTGGTGATAAGACAAGATATCTATCCATTCTAGATCTATCAGAAAGAAATCGATATATATCTGATGGAATCTACATTGTATGTAAAGTGCCCAAGTGCTTTGTTGGCCCAACGCAAGGACAATAGCAACACCGGCTCTACGAAGTCCAAATCAAATCCTTCTATTGGCTTTTCTGTGAATAAGAAATGTTGGGTGCAGCGAAGCAAGCGCTTTTAACTATTTTGCTTGCTTTTTTCTTATTGTGGCAGCTATTATGGCATGGCAGAAATAAACGAAAAGCGAGATAAATGTTTTTTTCAAATCGATTGATAGATGGCTTGATTTGTTCAGACAGATCGAAAGAGTAGGAATGTATAGAGAAGAGTGAATCTTTGAAAAATAGGAGAAATCCCCCATTTTTATCGATTAATGAGACAAGATATCTATCTATTCTGGATCTATCAAAAAGAAATCAATACATATCTGATAGAGTCTACATCATATGTAGAGCACCCAAGCATTTTTTTGGCCAAACCGGTTCTCTTATCCATTGGCCCAATGCACTAGGCTCATCTCATGGAGGCAAAAGAAAAATGTAGTTGTGTTGTTATTGTTCGTTGTCTTGATGCATTCTCTGGCATCATCCCATATTGACAGAAAGAGCGCGGGCGCCGACCTGACCTGTAGGTCTACTAAAGTAAAGCGAGAAGTTGAGCTCGAACAAACCGAAGTCACTTTCGTAACTATACTTCCTATAGCTAACATGTGTCCAGTCCAGCACAAACGAGCGTAAGCTGCTATACCAAATCCTCAGCTGGCCATCGGGGACCAAATGGTAGCTCAAAACTTAATGGCTAATGGCCCTAAAGTCTCATGTGCTATTTCCTTCATAGACAATTAATTGATAATTTGATAGAGACGCCCATTTTAGGGTCTTTTCATGCTTGTCTAGAAGTACAATATCATAATCTGGAGGTGCAAGAATATGCATGCTATATGTCCACTTGCTTTTCTACCAGTAATTGTAGTCCACTCCCTTATGCCCAAATTGACCATAAGACAGAAAAAGCAAATGAGCATATTATGTTTTCTCGCCTGCATGTATATGAAAATTAAAATTTTTCACCAAAAGCACTATTCCAATAACATTTTTCATCCATAAAGCATGTGGAATTTTGAGATTTTTTGGGATTAAAATAGAAGGTTAATCATATTCCTAACACAAAATAGATGATTAGCCTTCCATTTCTTAACATAGAAGAACATTTATGAGATGCTTAGTCTGGCCCGGTCCACTTGATCAGCTATATCTAGCCTAGCTCAATTGGACCACATGTGCTGCACACGTAAGGGTAGCGGGAGTCTTCTTTCTCTTCGACAACTCCGAAAAGAAGCCAAAGTCCTAGGGCCACCGAAATCCTAGGGCTCCTTTATAAGAACACCTCCCCTCCCCTTCGAGACCCTCCACCACTGAACCATCACCAAAATCTATTCATTTTTCCTCTTCTTCTTTTGGAAGACTGTCATTTTGCCAACCTCAAAAGCATCTCAAACCCATCAATTTTCTTTCTTGGTTTTTCCCCTTTTCTACTGAACCACCTTCACCAGATTCCAGCAAGGAATTGCTTGAAAAAGATATGGAAAACCCTTCCCTATTTTTCTGATCATCTTTTTTTTCCATTTTCCAATCTCCATCGTGGCTATTCCTTGTTATTGAACCCTCGATCGAGTCTCCATGGGTCTCCTAGTGACCAACCAGTGAAGCTATGGCTGCCGGTGAACAACTAAGGCCCAAAACAAAATGAAACCCTTATTTTTTCTATTTTTCGACCATGTCTCCTTGTTTTTCTTGTTAGTTGAACGCCTATTGTCACTGGCTATGCCTCGCCACCTACTACTGGACCTCCGGCTATGTTGTCGCACCTTGCCGAACCACTACCATGCCTTTCCTTTTCCTCTTCTTCTTCCTCAGGAACAGCAAGAGGAGGCTTCCTCGTCCCCTATGATTGCTCGAAAAATAGAAATCCCATCCCATGGAACCAATAAAGGGTCCTGTCTTCCTTTCCAATGGACCTTAGTTGAGATTAGTAAAGAGGCCTAAACCACTTTGGTACCTAGGCAGCATATTGAATCCATCACCCTGACCTTTGTTGAGTACCCTTAAAATTCACTATTGATGATCCTTGTTGAACAATCTTTACTTTAATCAAGGCCCTGCTTCATCCACCAATTGAGTTGTTTAGATCTAACCTACCAAGAGCCATCTCAACTTGGCCAACCATTCCCTTTTTCTCTCTCTTAAAATTTTAATACTATTAAAGCTATTGAATAGGAAGTTACTTGCGCATTGAATGTCTTTGAATAGGTTTAGCTAATTCATATAATTGAACTTTGAAGGTTCAAAAGAAAAGAGGTAATTAGTCCTTACACTCCTTATTAATTTTCAAACTATCGCATATTTTCCATGCATATGATTTGTGTAAAATATAAAAATAATATTCAATGTTGATGATATCATATTTTTCTTAAAATAAAGGATCTGTCATATGTATCACAAAAATTATACTTTATTGTGAAAGAATGGTTCCATGAATATTTTAATAAAAATAACTTGTTTATGAAATATGAACCTTATCATGTCATTTAGTATTTTTTCTATCTACTCTATGTGTATACTTTAAGATAAAAATATGAATATATCAAGGGCTCTCAGATAGCTATAATAACTCTTAGAACTAGTGGTCAATCGACCACCTGGAGCTAGCATCCAATGAAAATGACCCTATGCCAACGGGCATAAAATAGTAATAAATACAAATTATGATACTTTGTTGATTATGATGAGGGCCCTATCACATGTACAAAATGGCCATAGCACTGAACGTTTGTAAGCAATGTTTTGCATTATAAACTGGCTAAATGATATATGTTTAAGAATTTGTTTATGTTATATACTTAGAACCATGTTTATGAAATCTTCATGATTTATGCATACATTATGGATTATGAATTATTTTATCAGAATATACTATGAAATATTCTATTTTGCAACAAAAGTTATTTTCTCTAATAATGTATTAATTCATATAAAAACTTATGCTTGATCCAGTAAGGTATTTAAAGGTTTATTTACTGAGCATTGTAGCTTATATCTCTTCTTTTCTAACTTTTTCAGACAAATAAGGTCGCTAAGAGAGGGAATGGATCTAGGCTTAGAGTTCGTACTAAAAAGCTTTTGTAATAGAATTTTAGTTTATTAGTTTATTATAAATTTATAGTTGGGTGTCTTCATGAATCTTGAAGTTATGGGTTTTGACATTTAAATTCTGGATTTAGAAGCCTTGTACTGACAACTTATTATTTAATCGATAGGAGATTTAGATTTTTTATATTTTATATGAGATATATTTTTATATAGGTTACTGTGGTTCGCTTCATGTTATCATGGGTAGTACCTTAAGGTAATATAGCCATATTATGTTCTAAATTTGGGGCATGACAATTTCAATACTCTATATGCTTTAAAGGTGCTAAAATTGTCTAAATATGTAGATCGGTGGAATCTCACTATGCGACATGTTTCCTCATCTACACAATTTAGCTAGTGATCAATATGCAACTATAGCATCTTATTAATTTTTTTAAAATTGCCGACTATTTTGGATAATTTCATTTAGGACATGTTTGGATGATTGGAGTAAAATTCCTATGGGATTCGTAGGTTGGGCTAGTACAACCAACAAAATAATAGGATTACGGGTTGGGCTAGGCCTATATTGATAAATATTCGGGAGATCCTTGGATATAAATTACCTCAATATTAATTTCTTGTCGTTTTTCTATTGGCTTATGATATAAATTACTTTACAATAGGCTGGGCTCAACATGTGTCTACACAAGTCTAATTACCTCAATATCTATTGTACAAGTAAATTATATCACAAGAAAGCCTGCAATAAATTCTCTATATACTAATCATGAATCCCAATTACATAGTAGCCCTTGGCATTATTTTATAGTGGTTTAGCTAAACTGTGTAAATCCTTTTGGCCCTACATATCAAGAAAAAAGATAGTATTGTTATTCTATACATGTTGAAGGCTTATTAATAAGTATAACTATATTATTCTTGGATATACATATCTTAGGTATGTTAAAGTTTGTATATTTATGAAAATAATAGTTTCTAGAAATATCATGTATGAGATCTATACAATTTCACCAAGCTTATAGTGAAGTCACATCTAATATATGTTGACTTACCGTATGGCTTCACAAATTTCAGCAAGGTGGATGGAGAGGTAATTGATTCTATGTGGATCATTGCGTGCTTGTTTCAATGTTAGATTTGAATTGTCTAGTTCACAAGTTCCTGTAAAAAGAGAGTTTCATTTATAATGATAAGAAAAATAGTAGAGATAAGAGGCTTATGCTCCATCTAGGAGTAAAGAAAGAATATCATTTTGTATCCCAAATCTATATAAAGTTTTTGTAAATTTGATCTGATGATTCTATTTATTTATAAGTATTTGAAAAATATGTAATGAAAGACAATGTTTTGTAGTTCTACATAAAATGTACGCTAAAGCAACTTGAAAATTAGCAATAGGTTAATCATAGACTTACTTAGAATTTTTATTTTAGTTTCTTTTAACAAAAGATATTGTTTTGCAAACCAAAAAGCATAACACATGCAACAAAAACAACTTTTTGTAATTTTTGCCCAATCATATGCCCTTATATCTAACCATATTTGCATTGTAAAATTACTAACCATTTTCAGTGATGTATATTTTTGGGTCTTTATACCTCCTCTTTGTATATAATAAGAGGTTTTTCATTCCACGAGGGTAGACATATATCCATGTACCATTCTGCAAGCAGGAAAGTGCATTAGATGAACTCTTGGTTATACAAATAATATTAAATAAATATATCCTTAATAATGAGAAATAAAAATAATGTTACATGCAAATAAAATATTTAAGGATTAAAAGATGAATTTTTATAAGAGCAAAGGGAGTATGTAGTTTTCCTAAGTTATGACTAGCTTCAATTTACAATATATGGAGTATATATAAGTCAAATGACAAACTATCAACATTCATGTATATATTGATTCAAAACTTATCCACTTTTTGTTATTTCTAAATGATCATCGAAGATTGGAGACATTATGCCTTTTATTTTTTAAAATATTAGTTTGATAAGAAACTATCATCTACTTTAGCATTAGTACATAAATTGCACTTTATAAGTTAAAAAGTAAGCTAATTCCTTTTTTGGAGTCCCTTATTTAATTTAATTACATAAATTGACATTACCAAAAAAATTTAAAAAATTATACAAGAGAGATATCAATTTACTCTACAACTAGCAATAGAAAAATTAGAAAATGTTGATCTATGGAGTCATTTTCTCCTTATCAACTAGCATTTCAAGTATTAAATTGGATATGTTCCTTAGCCCCTAACACTTTCATGTCATTGCTTTATCCTTTATATGAATTGTGTATCTATTCCATTCAACTAAACTCAACTAAACCTTAATCAACTAAACTCAACTAAACCTTAATCCCATACTAGTCGGGGTCACTACATGAATTCTATTTCTCCATTATGCTCAGATTAAGGCTATATTTTTTAAATGATGTTAAGATGTCGAGTTCTTCTTTACTACTTAATCCTATGTGATTTTTTATCTATCGTTATCCCTCTTTCCTTATATATATATAATCACTCTTTTATACCAATTCATCCCTTGGCTTATATTATTATACATGTCTGAACTATCTAAATCATCCTGCTCTTAATTTATCCTTAATTGATGGCACCTTTATCTTCTTATGAATAACTTCATTTCTTATTTTTTTTAATTTTTTGTATTACCACATATCTATCTCAATATTTTTGTTTTGAGGACATTTATCTTGTTCACATATTATTTTTAATTGCCCAATATTCTATTTCATAAAGCATAGCTAGTCATCTAGTTATTCTATAATTTTTTTCTAACTTGGTAGATATCCTATGACAATATAATATTCCAGATAACTTTTTCATTTTATCCAAAATTGCTTCAATTCTATGGATATCATTCTCTTCAATCTCTCCTTTCTGAAGAACAATTGATCTTAACTACCAAAAAAATGATCATTCGTGGAAACTTCATGATTCTCAATTTTTACTTTCATCTTTATTTTGAATTTTATTAATTTAATCGTATTCAGTGTATTCCATCTTGGTTCTACTTAATCAAAAATTATTGGATTCTAATTACACTTCGTCATCATTCCAACTTATGATTAATCATGACCTTAGTTTCAGCCATATCATCTACAAATAGCATGCACCATGAAATATTACCCTGAATATAATTAGTAAGCAAATTTATAATTTGCGCAAAAGGGTAAGAAGCTTATTAGTATTACCATCAATAGCTCTCACACTAGTAACCACACTATCATGTATGCCCTTGATCACATTAAAATATCTAACATTTTCTTTATTCTCTAACAGTCATCGTAAGATTTCTCTAGGAACTCTATCATATGCTTTCTTTAAATCAATAAAAACGATATAGAGATCTTGGTATTTTATCTACATTTCTCCATTAGCCTCTGAAGGAGAAAAATAACTTTCATCTCTATTTTAGAAAAAATATTATGTAGCTATATTATAAGAGTTAAATATAAGATTTAGACTTGAAAGTTTATAGTTCCATAGTTTAGCGATATTTTTTTTTTTTGTTATAGATAGCTTAGTGATGTATCATCAATGATTAGATCTCCACTCTTCAGTACAATTGTCAAAAATTAAAATATAATAGTATTCTCAAAGGCATACAGAAGTCTGAGTTGCCATTTATAAAATTCGAGTTATTATTTTCTATTTACTACTTTAACTAATTATATCATCCAAATACAGGCTATGCCAAGTATGAGAAACCTTTAATAGAAAATAGCATGTTAGCAATGCATATTCTAAGTGAATTAGAAGATAGAATTTCTTCATTTACTAAAAGAAATTGTGATTGAATGTATAACTATTTCAAGTGCAACTCATTTGCAGGGCAAAATAATAACTAAAAAAAGAAGATGTCGTTTTACCAATTGTCCAATAGGAACACCATCTTTTGCTTCTGCAATAAAAAAATTGTATAATTATTGGACGAGTGACTAATAATATGGCTTTCAAATTACTTCAAATGATTATTCTTTTCATAAAAGAAGCATTGTATCGACTATTTTTTAACTTTAAGTTCTAAATATTGTCATGAATAAGTAACATCCTATCTTATATATAGAAAATATCACAAAAAATAGAACAAGTAATAATATATGTTAGTGTTTTAGATGACCAATTTTAACAAGATAAGCTTCATATAATTATTGAGATATTAGTTTTAACACAATGGTTGTATTTTCTAAACATAACTATGTTCATTTCCGAAAGTTCCCATAACGATAATACAAAATTTAATATGCTAACAAAGTACTGTAATTCCTTGTAAACTATAATAATACATAACTTATAACTTATTTTATATCTAAAAAAGAGGCACGTAATTCTTAAATGAACATATACTCATCCATTATAGATTATGATTTTAGGCTAAACAATCCTATTTTTCATAGTGGCAGTCTCACATAATATTAAAATATTAAGCTTTATTGAATCCTTTAAAATATATATAATATTTGAAAGTCAAGTGAAAACTAAATAATTCAAAAATAAATTTTGATAACGAAAGTTCACATAACAATAAAGAAATAGAAGATAGATTACAAATCTAATACTAGATACTTGAGCATATAATATCAATAACTTTGAAGATTTAATTAATAATAGTAAAGAATAATTATCATAATATTATATTGATGATTCATGTCATTCAATAAAGTTAGAACTTAAGCAATCCACAGTCATGAAGGCTCACTTTCTTTGGTATTAAACCCTATTTATAGATAATTTTTTTTAATAGTAGCATGATCATAAGCGGTTAAATTTTTTTTAAAATTATTTTTAATACATTGTGGCATGAATATTAATGACTAAAAGTTATAATTTGAAAATTTATATTATCTTCTCATCTCTACAAGAAAATTGTTATAGTGTTAGACAAGCATATATATTAATATTATAAATATTACCTTTTAGCTTCCAAAATATGAGCATGCAATACTCTTATATAAAATTAGTATATATATATATATATATATATATATAATGAATATGATGTATAATTTGAGAATATTTAAACCATAAAATAGCATATAGGCCATCTAAATGTATAATCAATCCTTGTTGTTTGGGCCACATTCCATTTTTAAATACCTACCATTCTTTGACTTATGCCACTTAAAAAATTAATTATTCGATACTTGATATCCTTTTCTATTTGTTAATTCATCATTTGAAAATATTTTATTTCTGCAGTTAAACTGAAACTAAAATTTTTAGATATGGTTAATCTATTCAGCCATTAGGCACAATTTATTATATACATATTGAAAATAAATATGAAACTATTGATAATATGTTATATCACAATTTTACTAATTTAGAAACATCATTGTAATTAAAAAAGATAGAAATAGGAAACTATCAAATTTTAGATTATTATGTTGATTGAAGTATCCTTCTCTCTTTCTTTTTTGCAATTTATATTTTATCTTCTAATAAAAATCATAGAGTAAGGAAAGGGGGGGGGATCTTTTCTTACGTTACGTTTTTAGAAAAAGACGGGCAAAAATCTAACATATGTTGGAATGTGGGTTTGATAGATTATTTATATCAAAATAGGTATAGAGTATATATATTTAAACACTAAGAAATAAAATAAATGATTAACAACTTTGAGAAAACCAAAAAAGATTGAAATTTTTCACTTTTTTTATTTTTACATTCAAACTTTGGAGTAGAAAGGAAAGCCATTTTGGATGATGAAAGAATATATACCTTCTAAAAGTAATAAAAAAATTAAATATAGAAGAAATTTGCAAATAAAAAATATTTTCATTAAATTAGTCAATCAATTGACATACCAAATTGCTCGGCATATGAGTCATTAATGCTAATAATAGGTGAATAGTTCTGTGAGATTGAAACACTTTTTGCATATCTAGAAGTATAATAGTTAATTCCAATAAAATCATAGGATTCTTTAATCATCTCTGACTGCTCGCTTGTAAAGAAAGGAAGCCTCTCCCCAACCAATGCTCTCATGTTAAATGGATAATCTCCGTAGACTAATGGATCCATGTACCTGTGTAAATTTGATAAATTAAGATGAAAGTTAGAAAAAATAGTATACCATGTACATGTTAATATATTTTTATAGAAATTATTATGATGATAATTTATATTTTCACTAACCATCCAAGCATGAACTCAATGGCTCTATTTGCAGCCTCTTTGTCTTGATACAATTTTGAATATGGCTCAAACCACATACTTACAAGGGTAATTCCTACTTCACCTTGTTGTTCAGCCTAAGATACAATTTGTAGCTGCTTTAATAAGTTTCAAAATTGCATGTAGACAATAAACATGAATTGAAAATTAAATAATATTATGGATTCCAATCAATTTAAAAGTAATGTATAATTGTTTATATATTTTATGTAAGAAAGTAATAGAGTTCATTTTCAATAGGTAGAATCACCCATGCAATAGCTGATTGGAAATGCTAGTAAACGTGACAAGTTAAATAATTTATATTTTTGAAATAGTTTATATTATTTCAAAGTAACTTATTTGATGGATAAAATTTATTTCAAAATCTGTTATATTCAAAAACAACATTATCAATTAAAATGCAAGTACATATATAATATGCAATAATTAATCATCACAAAATTTAATTTCATCTTACTTGAAATTGGTTTTTGTAGAGCCTAGCAACTGCTGCATGAGAAAGAATAAGGTTATGAGTAACAATATATGGTTCCTTCATGGAGTCACCCTCCGGAGATCCTAATAATTCAGAGCTTCTCCCAGGTGCATGCTTTCCAAGAGAATATCCCATACTACTAAAACTCCATGGCTCATTTAAAGTGATCCAGTATTTAACTCGGTCTCCAAATTCTTCAAAGCATATGTTCGCAAAATCTTTGAAGTCATTCCTAAGACAAAAATGAGAGAAAAAAATGAAGAGTTCAAAAAATGTACCAAGAGAGAACTACAAAATAATTATAACTTCTATATAACCTTTTATCCGACAAATAACTTAGGTAATATTAATTAGAACTACATAAAGTCAGCATAATAATTTTATAAAATATACATATTAGGTTCCTTTACATAATAAAGATGAGTTCAAAGTTGGAGATCAAAATACAAAAATCGGTCGTAAATCTATAGCCTATAACATGATACATGATATCACTTATCTAGATATATCAAGATGCAATAATTGCATTATAAATTCTCCTATAACATATAATATCATAATGAGTTAAAGAAATATTTTCTTTTTTTTAAAGCTATGTATTGTGTTAAATAGAATAACTTATTTGTAACTATTACCATTACTAACATATCTTACCCCGTTTATTTCGATTTTATCTTCATCCTTTGAGTATATAAGTTATAGCCTTATTGAAATTTAGATTTAAGATTAGTTCTGTCCACATTTCCACCAAAAAGACTAGTTAATTTTGTTCATAATCTTTGGGTGATGATATGATGAAAATAGAAAAATCATTATTAGTAAACTTACACACTTACACAATCTTACTACTCAAGAAGCCTCCATATGCATCCTCTAATGCTTGTGGTACATCCCAATGAAATAGGGTGACAAAGGGCTTTATTTCTGCACAAGAATCATGGAAGTATTATATAATTGCCGAGACTTGCAAAAAGATAAAAAACATCTAAGATTATCCTTACTTGTTATTACCATTTTTTATTAACTCGTTGATGAGATCATTGTAGTATTTGATTCCTTCTGGATTTACTCCATCTTTTAGTGTGCCCTCTGCAAGGTTAAGATGCTTATGATTATGGATAAAATTGATGCAAGCTATACTGCCTCCGCATTCAAGTAAGTTTCATCATAAAGATTTTATATGAAATTTTGGAGGCAAGTATGACATCTAATCTAGTTATGCTCCAAAATCTATATTGATAATGACGACTTGGATGGTTAGCTTACACTTCAGTTCAACAAACTTCATATCTATGCATAGAATTTAACAACTAGAAGAAGCACAGATATCTAGAACATGAAACATAGAATTAGAACTTTACTTGGCAATATCCTTGACCAAGAAATGGAGAATCGGTATGAATCCATGCCTATATCCTTCATTATTTTAACATCTTCCTGTGACCATTATAAGTAAAAGGAATTGAGTTAAGAGGTGCTATAAGTACATGAAAGGAAAGAGCCATCAAGTTGACCTTCTCTATACCTACTTTGAATCTGTGGTACGAGTCGGTCGCAATGTCTCCAGTGCTTTTGTCTTGAATTTTATCTACAAAATATCATGAAAGCATTTACATGAGACTTAGATTCTGCCCCAATATGCAAAGACAAATCTTTAGTTTAAGAAAAGGAAAAGACAAACCTTCTATGTAGCATCAACAAAGATTTGAACAAGGATTCTACTCATGCAAAAGTGCATATCCTTAATGCTATATGTCTTTGCATATGGGAACACGTAGTAAAATTAAAATAATTTTATATGTACAAATACATTTTTGTGTGCGTAATTATAGTCAAGTGTGTATATGTATGTATGTACGTACATATCGTACATATATTATATGCTTGCATGCATGTATGTTCATGCTCTAGGTTGAGATGCAAAGCGAACTTTTTTTGTTGGTCATTTCTAGCAGTTTTTGGTTTGAATACTTAGCTTTTTCCTTTTGATTATTTGAATACATGTTTATGTGTGTAATTATAGTCAAGTGTGTGTATGTATATGTATGTACGTATGTCCATATATTATATGCATGCATGCATGTATGTTCATTCTCTAGGTTGAGATGCAGAGAGAACTTTTTTTTTGTTGGTCATTTCTAGCAGTTTTAAGTTTGAATACTTAGCTTATACATCTCCTTTTGATTATCTGACTTTCAGTTGAAGTTATGGACTATAGATGAGTAGGGAAGCAAATTAAGTATCCAACTTTGTGCAGCAAACCGTACAGACCATGTTCTAGTTATGCGAATTTGAAGAAGAGATGGAACTAATTAGGAGGTGTTGATCCAATCTCTGGTGCATGAAAAGTATGAAAAAAAAAGACCACTTTTTTTAGCATAAAATGATAGATATACTTTGAATAATAAATTATTAGTTTAGTACTAATTCTCATGTGCTAGATACTTTGACCAAAACTGTTCTTCAACCTTCAATTAAAGAATCATGGAGTAATTAAGGCATGATCCTTGATTGGCTGCCCCTTTATGTTCAATCCTTTAACATGGTTGCAAACATGTATAGAGTAAATACGACTACATGCATAAATAAAACTAATAAGTTGCACCACATGAACCTAACCGTAAAGAGAAATTAAAATTAAAATGCTCACCCTAAATGTGCTAGCTAGACATAAATTGATACCAAATCTTTTTTCTTAAAAAAGAATATAAAATTTAGAAAACTTATTTTTGGTTATTATAGATATGGATGGTAATATAGGAAAACTTAACCTATAGCTAACCTGACTTGATGTCATGTCAAGAACCTTTGATTTATAACCAAACCCTCATAGCCCATTTGACCCATAAAGTAATCTAATATGCAAAGGTTGTTCTTCTATCAACCGAACTTACTATATCTAAATCTTTATATTTCATGACTTGTAATATTAAAAATATTAATCACTCATAGTATCTTTACTCAAACACATGGATGATTTAACTTGACTTATATCATCTGATCTAAATAGAACTCTATCATCATGATCTGAGTCATATCAAAGTTCTAACCCATATCAACTTGTTTAGGGTTCAGGTCGGGAGTTTGAACCATACCCAACCTGAATTGAAGAACTTCTTGACCTATGCCCCACCCAAATTTCTTGGTTGAGTCAGGTTAATATATTTTTGTCATCCCTAATGGTAGAAACCATCTTATTAGTTGCAATCATCTTAGTGACTATTTAGGGCATCTATCATCTTAATATATCTTAGTATATTTTTGCCAAAAGCTTCTTAATTTGCTCTTGTTATGCTCATAGATGGAAGAACAACATCAACCATCCCCAAGCAAAACCATTGAAGGACTTCAAAATCCTTCGAACTCACAAGTAGGAGCAAGAAAGCTTGATCATTGCAATCTATCATGTGCTTTTAAGAGATTTTGATCCTTTTCAATATTCTGATACATGCCCTCATATATGCATCTATAATAATAAATATTATAAGCTAGTTTTTGGTGAAATAAGATATAATAATTGTTACAAATGAAGAAGAATAAAGTAAAATAATCTCATGATTAGTGAAAGAACTTTCATAACTCTCTTTGTTATTTAATCATTGAATATTCTATCTTTTTTCTAAACAATATTTTCATAAAAAATATTAAGAAGCAAGCACTAGACTAAATTGAGTGTTAAAACAAGTTGAAATAGAAAAAAATAAAATTAAAATTTTTTGCATATAAATCCTCATTAATATGCAAAATTACATAAATACCCTCATAGAGTTGCTATTTGTATGTATACAATTATAAATATTTCTTTAATTTTGAATATCTACTTATTAAGGATATTTTTTAGTAATTTCAATTTTAAACTAGTAATTTTTTAATGACGTTAGATGTTGTGGGTACATATACAAGAAAAAAAGAAAAAATATATATATACGCAATACAAGTGTTTTATAAAGGTATACATGCAAATATCAATTTTGGGAGGTATATACTCACGTAAATTATAATATTTAGGAGGGTATATCCGCAAAAAATCCATTGTTATATTAGCTGGCTGTGTTTCAATGCATGAATGGGTTATACGTGAATAACCTATCCAACGGGCGAGTTATGGAAGGAAGAGGAGTTTGAGCAGCAGTGGAAGCAGGTTTGCGGAACTCATTATCCTCAAACTTTGGAAATAAACTAATAGATGACTTTTAATTTCAATTTATTATCCTAGTCTTTGGGATAGCAAGCGTCCACCTACAGGGAAATCATTTTCTTTTCCTAGATCTTCCGATGCCTTCATAAGATTTTTACCTTTAAGTACAAAAAAAAAAAATGATTGTGGAAGTTTCAAAGCGACAACCTTTGTTGTTATGGGTGAAGGTGTCCCATATACTTGGCCCTTTCCCTCCTTCATTCCACGCTCCTTCCACCTTCACCATGTCTCATCAGCAAACAGCCCATGTTAGTGTCATGGATGTATGTGTGTGTGTGTGTGTGTGTGTGTGTGTGTGTGTGTATGAGAGAGAGAGAGAGAGAGAGAGAGACCTGGTATGCAGAAGTGGCAGCACCGAAGACAAAACCAGGAGGGAAGCTACTCCTTCCTAAAGTCACCTTAGCTGGAACCCCCGTTGGAGGTTCCGACCTTTTCCTCTTCTTCTGAGGAAGCTCTACAGGAGGCTCCATGACAGCAGTATGCACACCGGCAGAGCTCAATGCATTACGAGAAGGCCTCTGCAAGCAGGAGCCTATCTATATATATTGCCAGCCATTGCGTGTCTAGTTGTATTATAAGGGTTTTATTTGCTTATTCGTATTGGTAATCTGTTTAGCTCGAGGAATTGGTCCAAAGTCTTGGGAGTTGGAATATAGAGCTGGATTCTCACATGGCTTGCTTAAGTGCATGCGCTTTTATAACTGGTGTACGTAGCACTTACTTCTCATACGCAAGCCTTGGAATACGTTTCTCATTTAATAAAAAAAAATCATATTGTCTTTTCTACCTTTCTTTTTTTTCTAACAAATTGGTGCATGCTTTATTGATACCATTCGATAGCCTACTTGTCCTCTCCAGACTAACCCATCGATCCCTTGCATGCTTATCTTAGAAATCTGAGGAGAAGCGTGGGTGCAATTATATTGCTCCTGGGGGGAACGTCAAGTCGAGTCATTGCTACTTTAGATACGTTTCTTGCTCGTTTATTTATTTTTTTTTGGGTGAAAACGGCATATTATATAGCCCTTACGTGAGATTTCGATCCTGCTCGTTTTAGAATCAAGTTCAATCAATCATTGGGTTTATAATATTATACGGCAAAGTCAATGAAGCCCAGTCGCGTGACCACTTCATTGGTGAAACATGGAGTGAGCCAATGCAAATCTTGCGTGGCTGTTTAATTTGATTCATTCAAACATGTAGAATATTCTAAATCGCAATATGATATTGGAAGAAGGTTCCCAAGGAAAGCTCCAGACCAACTACTACATCGCCTGATTAAAAGCTTAGAGAACGCCAACTTGGTTGAGTGAAAAATCCACAATGTATTAATTTGGACATCTCACCAATCACCATATAAATTAAGAAGAGAATTACAGTTGGTCAACTTTTGTCCAGGTCAACGCTATAATTCGCACTCGTGATTCTTTCTTTAAAAGAGACAATTCTTCCACATGGCATGCCGCACGGAGCTCAACAACTCTCCATGGATCTCCAATTGTTATGGTGGGAACCTGAGCCAAGTCATGCCCATGTGTAAAAGAAAAGAAAAGGGTGGGCTCCATTGGAAGGCTTGGAACAGAGTGGTCGAAGGGAGTAGTAACATAGAAGATAGGCAGGCAATGGGCATCTGAGCCCTGCTTGCAGATTTTCTTATTTGCTTTGCATCAGAGAGAAGTCAAACAAGACTCGGGTAAATTTCTCAGTTGATGAGCATCAAATCTTCCAATCAAAGCTGAAGGTAATTTCTCAAGTTAATGAACATCGAATCTTCCAACTCTCTTCTATTGTGTTTGAGCGTGTGCATGCGCGTGTATGCGCTAAGATTCTTCTGCCAGAAGACAGTGGCTTAAGCAACATGACAGGTAGGCATGTCTATCGCGAAGCTAATCAAGTGGCTGACCATCCGGCGAACTCGGTGAGCTCGACTCGAAGAGAGTCCTGTTCAATATCTACTGCTCCTCCTTTCCTAGCTCATCGGTTTCAAGCTGATGCTGGTCTGGACTGTAGCTGCTGTCATGGAGATCTCTTGAAAAGCTTGTAGTTTCCAGGGCTCAGGATCTTCAATGGAGACCTCTAACTCTGCTCAAATCGATAGCCGATATTGAAAGGAAGAGAGAGCATATCTGATTCGGGCGACGCATGAATCGCTGGCAAAACCTTGAGGGCAGTCTTCTGTATTTTCCCCCTGAATAGCTGCAGAATACTTTGCATTATATCTCTCCCATACCAAAAGTACAAAGAAAGGTGAAAAGAACATCCTGAGAGACCAATGAACAGGTAATTGTTATCATTTGGGTTGGCCGTGCCAGGGGCTCAACTCTGAAGAAACAGTTACACTTAACATTTTGTGCTTTGGCATCAGAGCGTTATGGATCGATGACATCGTTAACTGGTGGAAGGCATGGTAATTCACACATTTGTTTACCATTTCCAGAGAAAAATATTAATAGCCTTCCTGTTCCTCGCATTTTTCCTGAACTCTTTTTCCCTTTCTCAGTTTTCTGTAACCAGAAGTATTGAACCATGAGAGGTCAATAGCTCGCAACACACTTTATACGTGGTTTCCATGAGAGAGTCCAGTCCTACAACATGTTACTTTAAAACTATAGAAACATTTGCTGTCACAAAAGAAAGGAAAAGAGAACATGTCTAGATGGATTAGAGAAGTGGAGATTTCACATCGGAAAGTTTTCGAGTATTGTGAAAAATAACTGCTAGCACAGATTTTTCACGGTCAGGAACTAGTATTTTCTTCAATAAAAGAGATGGTAAGTCATGCATCTCCATACTAAATTCCATGCTACCTTAAATAACAATGAATATCATTTACAGGCTCCGTCACATGGAGGATGCATCTCTTGATTTTGATTCAGCTCAGTATTTTGAGCTTCACCAGTGTCAGCTTCCTTCACACCATCCATCAAAGAAGTCGAGTTCTCACCCTTTTCCTGGCCATTGCTGCTTCTGTCCGCCTCAGAATCTCCAAGGGAACCCGTCCGTAGTAATTCCTTCACCTTATGGAATTCATCATAGTGAGCCCGTCGGTGCTCCTTGAAACTTAATCTTGCTCTATCTGTTTCGGAATCTGAGAAAAAAAAATGGGAAACACAACTCATTACATGGTCGGTATAGACTTTCGATTCAGCATATTGTCCACTTGATTTTAAAATCATATAATCATTAGGCATATTGAAAGAAGTCAATTAACATCAACCTTCCAACTGGCCAAGTAATGCCCTTAAAACCTATATAGGCCATATTAACATCAACCTTTGAACTGGCCAAGAAATGCCCTTAAAACCTATATAGGCCATATTAACATCAACCTTTCAACTGGCCAACAAATGCCCTTAAGCTAAATAGGCCACCATTAGTTTTCCTTCTAATCAGTAAGTGGCACAATGGAAAAGTAAGAGAGGGAAGAAAATCTCAAACTAAAGGAAACACGAGAGACTTGCAGGACTCATCCCTCATTATTAAAAACTATTTTCTACAGTCCTCTACATCTCATCAACAGGATATAAAGATGGCATGTAAAAGTAAAACATTACTATGATGCCGATGGTAGTCTAAATCAACTACGAGTGTCATGTTAGCATGTAGCAGGAAAGATATGATCGACGCACATCTCTACTATGAACTCAAGAAACAACATTTTCTAAGTAAATGCGATATGGCAGAATTTTTAAAAAGTCTGTTGTAGAACACAAAAACTCGATATTAAGTACCTAGTACATATTAAGTTTAAAATTTCTTAGTTTATTCAACATCGAGAGCTTGATGAGGGCTTTGCAGGCTCTTCATATGCTAGGCAATAGTAATAGAACTTTTGCTTTAGCAAAGAAAAGAAAAGATGGATTATTCATACTCACATGCACAGTAGTTGTCTTGAGTCAGTAACGAATAAATGTGGTAGATGGCTTCATAAAATTGATCGGTTTTCAGTCAAAATGGACCGATTTCAGCACTTAAGGACTAAACATATGTGAACATGTAAGTGATCAGCAATTTATGATGGGTGGTCTGGACTGTTAGCCCTGCTTAAGAGCCATCCTAGCCAGTTCTTGCCCAGATATTTAAGCCATGACACGTGGCCTAGATAATAAGCCATGCAGTTCTTGCCTATTTGTTTGGCTTTCTCCCTCTCACCCCATTTCTCTAGTTCCCATACACGTGGCCTAGATATTTAAGCCATGCAGTTCTTGCCTGTTTGTTTGGCTTCTCCCTCTCACCCCATTTCTCTAGTTTCCATAGATCTTCCTTTGTTTTGCATTTATTCTTTTTTTTTATTGTTTCATTTGATCCTTTCCCTCCATTCTTTGTAACTGCAAATCTTGATGGCTTAACCGATCAAGAGTTCTAGAGATCAAGGCTGCAAATGGCTACCTTTTGTACGAGCCTTGGGACTTGATCAAGTGTCATATGTGCAACATGTCAAATTCTCCCATTCCAAACTAAAAGAACCTAGTAACAATAATGAAAACCATCAATCTTAAAGACTTAGAGTGGTAGCATCATGGTTGGCAGAACCGTCCAAAATTGTCCGGTTCGGGGCGTACCAAGCTGTACCGGCGGCGAACTGGAACAATTCCGGCAACCAAAACAAGAAGCTGACAATGGAGGGGGAGAAGGAGAAGGAAAGAGAGAAAAAGAGAGCAAGGGAGGAAGGGAGAGGGAGAGGGAGAGGAAGGAAAAGAGAGAGAGGTAGAGGCCGGCTGGCAAAGGGCCGGAGAGCTGTGTGGAGAAGGCGGAGGAACAAGGATCCCGGAGGAGGCCCCTTTTTATTTTTGCGATTTTTAAGTAAAGTCGTCAAACCCTTTGCCGACTTCACTTAATTTTTTTTATTTCGGCAAAGGGTTTGCCGACTTTACTTAAAAACCCCAAAAATAAAAGGGCCCCTCCGGAACTCCTGTTTCGAATGAAACAGAGGAACCAAAGGCAAAGCCCCTCCTCCGCTTCCTTCGCATGACTCGCCAACCCTCCATCGGCCTCTGCCACCCTCCCTCTCTCTCCCTCCCTCTCTCTTTTTCTCTCTCCCATTCTCCTTCTCCTCTGCCCCTTCTATTGTGTCGGTACAGGCCAGACACAGAACGACATGGGGTCGTATTGACCCGTGCCGCCAAGCAACCAGTCCGGACCTTAGTTCCGGCACAGCAGTCCTTGGGTAGCACACTAAAACAAATCAAATTGCCATCAGAAATACAGTGTCAAAAATAAAGAAAACAGTGCCTTCCAACTTAGCTCGTTTCTTTTGTAATGACTGATTCTATAGGCTGCAACTTTATATATGCAGGTTAGGGTGGGTTTCCACTCCTAGATTAACCAATCAAGAAAGAAAGAAAGAAAGAAAATAAAGAAAACACCCAAAACAAAAAGAACCAAACCCGAACAAAAAAAGCCTCAAACCAGCAATAAACAAGCCTAAACTTTAATCTCTGCCACGTCTCTAACCAAATTCTTCATGACCTCCATATTCTGTTAAAAATTCTCTTCACACTTACCATATTAACTTATGCCTTTCAGAATATTAATGACACCCTGCATTTAGAACCTTTTCAATTGTATCCCCTAAATAGATCTACAAGGCATTCAAGACAGTTTCTGCACAAGTTGCCATCTTTGAAAGAATTTCCACCTCTGAGCAAGATACTGTTACCTATGATTGCTTCTTTAAGTAAACATTATAAACATAACTAAATATTCTAAGATCGTTTAATGATCACAATAGACTTTTGAATGTACTAGCCATAGAAAAACTTGGATTGCAAAAGGATTGACTTTGTGTGGGTTTCAGGATCATGCATCAGCAAAAAATCACATAAAGACATCAAGTAATAATTATGGCACTAAATCCTGTCATCCATCAAGATTTCTAGGTCTAAATTCAGCTCCAAAAGCCTAACCAAAACTGCAAAGATCTCTCCCATTACTTTTTTTTCAACAAAAAACTTTTAACTCTAGGTAACCAAGCTAAAGATAAATGTCTGGCTGAAGATCAGGTGAAAAGATCCTTACCTTGCTCCAGCTAACCAAAATGTCGGTCCCAGCTCCAGTTTTTTATCAACCTTTTCAGGACTAACTTCTGCTCCAAAGACTTAACCCAAAAGCACTAATATTCTCCCATTACCTCTTCTTCAGCATGTCTTTTGAACGTAAATAGCCAGGTGAAAATGCCACATCCAAAACAAGGTAATTGCAAATGTTACTCCCTGTCCATAGGTAATGCATTAATGCAAGAAAACAGCTTCTTCAAAGGCAAAGCTCTGCTCTGCAATCATTTTAGAAGCTCATGCTGCTGATCGCTCTATCTTCTTGCACCTAAAGGACACTATTCCTTAACAATTCCACCATACAATGAATTTTCTCTCTTCGGCTAAAGTACTCATTTATAACTTTATTTTCCCAGCATCACCACATTTTCAACCCTATGCTCTTAATTTGTGCCAACACCCTCTTTATTGCTCAACAATCTGTTTGTGATAACATCATAAACCTTGTACGCATAAAGAAAACAAGTAATTTATGTACTAGACCAGGTGAGGACAAATACAACTGCTTATGATGTCATTTTTGCTCCAGACAGAGCATTCACTTGAACAGTGCATGTTTCATGGTGAAAAAACAAAAGCAGCACCTAAACCAAAACCTAGTCATACTGAGTATCCAACATATGAAAAATCCATTCACATATTCAGCAAGACAGAAGTACTAACAGCAAGATAGAAATGGGAAAAGAGAGGCACCAACAGCTAAGTAGAAAGATTAAAAAGCCATAAGAAGCAGCTAACAACCTTCGTCTTGTTCCATGGCATCTGCTTCATCTTCAGAAGATGTCCAACCCCCATGCCGTCTGCTTGAAGAAGCTACATCATTCAAGGCAGTAAGAATTGCTTCTGTGCGAGCAGATTCATCCAAGCATTCATCAAAAGCACGTCTTGGTGACACAGAACCTACAAAATCAAGCATCCGATTGTAGCTGTTAGTTAAAAAGAGTCATGATAATACAGGCTAAAGTAGATAGGACAGATGGAATGAAAGTTGCACAGACAAACCATCCTCATCAACAATCATAGGGTGATATGGTGTCTTAGGCTCAGTGATTTTCTGCCTTACTGGTTTATTTGCTTCAATCTCATTCAAGTTTGCCTCGTTCCATCGCACACGACCCCTAGTTAAGAATAAGCATGAACAGGATTCACTGGCTAGTAACTTCCCAAAATGAGTGTAACATTATAACATAGGGATAAGGTCTGCAATATATCTAAAGATAGATCGCACACGACCCCTAGTTAAGAATAAGCATGAACAGGATTCACTGGTTAGTAACTTGCCAAAATGAGTGCAGCATTAAAAAATAGTGATCAGGTCTGCAATATATCTAAAGATAGCAAACTTGTGCAAATTGCAGATTATGGTTCCAGTCAACTAAACATATTCCAGAATTCTACAATGAAGAAATAGCAAATGTCAATCAAGTATGACTGTAATGGAAAAAGGAAATACTGGCAGTTTAATTACATCGTCCTATAGCTAGGGGTGGAAATTTATGATCCGACCCGTCAAACCAACTTGTAAATGACCTACTTTAAGAATGTTTGGATTTGATATAAATAGGTTTGGGTCATAAATGGGTCAACCCATCTAGACCTGTTTATTAAACAGGGTCAGATTCAGATTTAGAGCTTTGATCTATTTAACATGTTTTGACAAGTTTAATAATTAGGTCGGATCTTGACCTGACCTATTTAACCCGTTTAACCTAACTCAATCTGTTTAGCAAACAGGTTATGCGGATCAGATCGGGTTACCTGTTTAGTAAAAAAAAGTCGGATTTAGATTTGAAGTTTTGACCTGTTTAATGGACAAATCGGATTTGATTGACAGATTTTTGACCCAACCCGCATCCAACCCTATCCATATCTAACCTGACCTGATCCGATTGCCATCCCTACTTGTAGCATATATTTTTTATTTTGCTAGCTTAGAACAAATTAGTACATGTCGTACTATATTAAAAGAAATTAGAGCATACAAACTGAAAAAGGTCAATCAGCATAATAAACATTCTAAAATAGAAACTCATATCCTCAATTATTTCAATGTTTCACCAATATACATTCTTTTTCCTTAAGAGCTACTATATTACGACAAAAATGTAGTTTACGGTCCATTTATTGGTTTGTTGGTATGAGTCCAGTTCTGCTTAGGTATTAGTATCAGATTCAGATACTACAAAGAGGTGTACATGTTTATTCACATTTTTAGGTCAAATTTATTAAAATGCATGCAGCCATATTTCTTGACAATTATCATAGTAGAATTCAAGAGAAGAATGATATAAAACTAGAAAATGTTAACATGGATTAGAGTAAAGCATGACATAGATGACCCGCAGGATAATACAACAGAGCATACTTTTTCTTCTTTCTCCTATGCCGCATTAATATTATAAAATTTCAGTTCTTGAGTTATTCTTTTTCCCTTGCTTTTTCCTCATCTTCCACATTTCCTCCTTAATTTTTCCATTTTCCATAAGTATTCATTATCTTTTTCTCCCCCCTTTCTTTCTTTGTTTCTCCCAATTTAAATAAAGCTGCTCTCTCCCTGCTTCTCTTTCTTATTTCTTTCTTTGATGTCACCTATTCCAATTTTTTTCTGTTTTTTCTTTGAGAGGAAATTTCTTCTGTTTTAACTCCCTTTTTTTTCTCATCTCCTTCTTACTTCTTTTTTTTTTAGTTTCTTTTTCAATTTTCTTTTCTTGTTGCTCAAAACATGATTATGTTTGTTTAGTATAACTATTTAAAGGGTTCAAATGGTTTTAATGACGTCAAATATGATGAGATATTGTGAAGATATATTGTTGTAGATTGCATTGAACTTTAAAGTATGGCAGCAATTTTCATGCTTAGCTGTCTTTCATCTCCAGAGAACTGTCTAGGCCATTTTAAGGATCCATCCCCTAGCTTAGCTATATGATTCCACAACCATGTTTTGAGATATTGTAATAAGAAATTTACAATTCTTTCTTATAAAACCATGAGGCCTGATTAAAAGACTTTAAGTAACACTACAAGCATTATTGCTGATATAGACGTCATAGGTATGCAAGACCAGTAATCAATAAATTTTGATTCAGATAAGGCAGTCAACTTTAGATAGATTGTTTATATAGATTATGCACATTTCATATTCTAGAGCTAACCAGGGGGTAGTAGATAATTCTATACTCCAGGTGATGATCCTTTAATCACTTATCCATGGGTTAGAAAAGTTGGCGTGTAGTTGCTGCTTGCTGAACCTAACGTTATTGTCAGGATGGAAAAAAACGTGTTGTTTTGTTGGATAGATAGGGGTTAAGTGATTAAGGCCCTTTGCCTTGTCTAATGAAAAGGTAAAGTACCTCTCCTCTCATATATAAACAACTCATGGGATCATCCAACCATGCAAGACAACTAATTTTCATTGCAACTATATTGACTGACATAAAAAGAAGCTGGCTCCGACCTCTACACCTGGTTCAAGTGATCATACTCTCCTCATTACTGCCAATCAAGATCCCAGGGATGATCAATCATTCATAGATCCCATATAGAGGGGGAAGATAAGCAAGTGATTTTGACAAAAAAAAAAAAAAAAAAGATTTTGAAAGACCTATCCGTCAGACCTTCGAGATGGGACGACAGTTAGCCTGGATCGAGGGTCCGACAGGTGGCCTGGGTTGCTGCAAGCATTAGGGCTAGAACCAAGGGTGGACAATGTCCATAACGCTGTCATGAGTGTGATTCAAGGTGTTGGAAGTGGCAGAAAAGGAGACCAGATCTGAGGCTCCTCAAGGGTAGATGGTCAATGGCGAGGTAGAGGTCGTCAATCCAGTATGGAGCCATTCAGCTTCATAAGAGAGGAAGAGAGGGCAACTCCAGCTCAAGTGTGGGCCAACAAAAAAGGGGATGCTCAATTGGTGACAAACCCCAGCGAAGATTGCACGAGGGTCAGGATCAACCAGGGAAGGGATATGGAGCAGCCGATGTCAAGCCACAATCCACCACCATAGAGAGGAGCGCACAGTAAACCAGTGGACTGGGAGTATCAAAAGGGTGGGGGAGGAATAGTTTAGGTAGTAAAATGAGGGTGGGGATAATAACGAGGTGGTTAAACAAATTTCATTTGGAGTGATGAAATAAGTTTAACTAGGTTAAGCACCTTTTTGGTGCATTGACAAGCTAGAAATAAGCCCCTATTTTTTGTGAGGGTTTGGCTAGTTAAGTGGTTATCACTTAACAAACAACCAAAGATTTTATTTGGTTTCTAGTTAAGTGGGGGTCAGTGGATGGTTATTCACTTAACCAGCCAAACATCATCCAAATCTGGGGTGCAAGTTTGCCTGGTCAATGCACAAAACTCTCTTCTCTCTCTTATTTTTCTTTACTTTTCCCCATAACCTAACCAACTAACCCTCAAACTTCAAGTAGATAGACAATATTACTAGCTCAAGGATATGTGGTAGAAGGGTTGGTTATGTACAGTTAAAAATATCTATCCTCCAGTTAGTTATCTAGCATCCAAACGTCATCTTAGTGGACAAAATTATGTAATTGTGTTGATTAGTTTCACGACTTGACGAGATTTTGCATTATCATGCTACCAGAGATACTAAATTGCTAGCCCAAGACAACTCCACAGCTTTGGGGAACTACCACAAGAGATTTAGCATTTATTCGGCAAAGTTCTTAAATTCCATGTTTACTCAAGGGTTTAAGGAATGGTTTGATCCAGACTATCCCATCTCAGTGCGGCCCGCCACTTGGGATGGCTTGCTAGCCCACTCATTTACTGCAACAACAATATTTTTAATTATTTTTGTTTTTATTTTTCCCATATTTCCTGTTTCTAATGGTTGTTTACAGGTCTTCTATTGCTTTATTTAAACTCATCACCTTTTTGTTCATGGGACGATTGATAGGTAGTGTTTCATTTAAATTTTTTTATTTTTTTCAATCCCACTAGGGTTGATACTGATACTGCACCACAAACCCAATCATAGGCTCCACACTAAATTTTGACGTACAACTTCTGGAAACTCCTAAACAATAAAACAAACAAAAAAAGGCATACCGGTGAATCACTTGGATGCCAATCGATCCCAAGTGTTGCGACAGGAGCGTTCTCATATCCTCCCAACTTGGCCTTGGATTGAAGGGGTCTTGAGATCGGGATTTATACCCTAGTGTTAAATTTTACAGAGTAAACCCAAATAATTTGTTTCCAAATTCAACCATTGCTAAAAAATAACCAATACATCAAGAACTGGTAATCAATGCCTGCATGAGGATGTTACTTATCAATTTTTGGAAAGCAAAAAAATACATGATTTTTGCACTATCAAGTCTCACTGGATAATCCTAGACAATTTCAAAGTAAATAGTCATTATGAGCATCACATACACTATCTTATGGTTTACATATTAAAATCACTCTTGCATGAACTCAGCTAAGTAATGTCATATGCCACTACACTACAATTTAAGCTGATTAGGTAATATGTGAAGCATAATGGTGAGTAAATATTTCATGGACATAATGCAACACATAATGCAATCTATGCGTAAGTATATAACTATTAGAAAATTTGCTTAAATGACAACCAAGTATCAGCAAAATGTAAGAGAATAGGTACAGATACAGCAACTAAGCCTTCTTAAAAGAAATTATACTAACCCCATTTTTTAGAATTCTGAATCGCCCTAACTGACAAAAACTCCCACAATTAATGTGAAGTCAACCTACATGTACAAAACCTTTTAAAAGTTAGAAATCTTGCCTGCTAGTGACATTATATGTGCAATTACATTTGTCAGTCAAGAATTATATTTGTCTTGAACATAAAATGTCAAATAATTTAACTAGCATAATGAACTTACAAGTGGAGGTGTGCTCACTAATACAAAGCATACACATATTGAATTATGAATTACACAAGGATCGCCGAACCGGTACCGATCGGCGTACCGGTCGGCCACCAGACCGGTTTGGTTTCGAACTAAGGGTGGCAAAATATGACCCGACCCGCCAATCCGACCCGTGTTCGACCTGCCATAAACAGGTTTGGGTTTGGCTTAAACAGGTTCGGGTCGTAAACAAGTTGACCCATTTAACCTATTTATTAATTGGGTCGGATATAGGTTTTCAATATCTGACCCGTTTAACCCGTATAACCTGTTTAATAGATGGGCCTTATTGGGCCTTATTTTATCCCACATAAAATAGATGGAGGTTCCAAGAGGACCAAGATCCAATGGCTGGGAGATCATAGATGAAAACTAACTAAAAGAAATTAAGAAACCCTAGAGCCCTCGGGCTCTTTCCCTTTTTCCCTCCTCCATCTCCCCCTCTCTTCCACCAGCTGCCGAGCCGCCGAAGGTCTCCCTCTGGCTGTCGCCCCTCCGGCCGTCGCCCCTCTGTCGAAGATCGGAGCCGGCCATTGCCTCCCCTTGCCGAGGCCTTCGATAATGCCGAGGAGGTCGGTGAGGAAAGACTCGACAACGACGACAGCGCCACCAGCGTCGAGGTCGGAGGAGGGGGCCAAGGCTCGGAGGGGTCGTCAGAGAAGCGAAGAAGGAAGTGGTGGCCGCGGAGGGAGACGCGGGGGTCGACGGCCTAGGGCTTGCCGCGGTTGGGGTCGTGGGACTTTCCGACTTCCGAGGCAGGGCTTTCGGGAGGTGGGCGGCGGCCGTCGGCGGCAAACGGAGGGGGAGGCGGCGTCTTTGGGGCTGGAAGGGTGAGGAAGAGGAAGGAGGTCTTGCCGTCTTGGAGGAGACGGATGAGGTTTTACCGGGAAAAAAAATGGAGACACGTGAGGCCGTGAGGGGAGAACGGGGAGGGGAGGGGGTTGGGTCTTAAACAGGGCTTCCGGGAGGTGGGCGGCGGCGAACGGAGGGGGAGGCGGCGTCTTTGGGGCTGGAAGGGTGAGGAAGAGGAAGGAGGTCTTGCCGTCTTGGAGGAGACGGGTGAGATTTTACCGGAAAAAAAAATGGAGACGGGTGAGGCTGTGAGGAGAGAACGGGGAGGGAAGGGAGTTGGGTCTTAAACGGGTTTCTTGACCTGTTTACCTGTTTATTAAGCAGGTAACCCGACCCGTTTATTAAACAGGTTAAATGAGTCGGGTTGGGTTACTTGTTTAATAAACAGGTCGGGTTCAGTTTGTAATTTCTGACCTGTTTAATAAACAGGTCAAATTCAAGTTTATGATTTTTTTGACCCGATCTGTATCTGATCCGACCCGTTTATATCCGACCCGACCCGATTGCCACCCCTAGTTCGAACCGCGCGGCGCGAATGCCACAGCCACGCTGTGGCATTAAATGCCACAATGGCTATGGCATTTAATGCCATAGACCCCCGCGCGCTGCACGCGCAGCTCAAACCGGACTTGGTGCCGGTTCGCACCAAGTCTTGACCCAACCGGTCTGGTTCCGTCCGGTATACCTCTAGTACCAGCCGGTTTCGACCGATTTAGGCCGGTTCTGACCCGGTACCACTATAGTTCCGGCCCCATAGGGTCGAAACCGTTTTGTAATGCCAAACCGAAAGGGTCAGCACCGGTACCGGTTCGGTACGAGCTGAACCAGCCGGTACGGGATGGTTCAGCATTCCTTGAAATTACATGTACAACAAAGAAAACTAGCAAATGAGGAAAAGGAATTTATGTGCTTGAGGTACCTCTCAGGATGATTTGGCAAGTTCCACCAAATTGAAGCAGGTAGATGGGTGTTTGTCTTTATTTACACTATCATACTAAATGACATTGTATACAATAAAAGGCTAAAGATGTGATCAAGCCACCATGTTATGATATATAGGAAAGGATTATATATCAAATTGTTAATTTCTATAGGATTCCTCCAAGAATAATTCGAAATTACATGATTTAGTAAATATAAACCTTTTATTCATTCTGTAAACTTGGCAAGAACTTGATATCTATATATAGTAGAATATGCCACATATGAAGCACAAGGTCTGGAGATGGATGACCCATGAGCAGAACCTAACACCCCATTCAGAAATTTGATTTTAATAGTAGAATAGATGTCTCCATCTTTTTTGTATAACCTTTGCCAATATAAGTCTGAACTTCACCCACAAATCACTCAAGAGGATTCCATGCCCAACCTTTAATGTCCACAAAGATATCAATCCTTTTTACATCAGAGAGCTCATCAAACAAAGAATAAATTTTAGAAAAAAAAATACAATGATTTGGTCACTATAAATGGAAAAATATAAAATTTTAGCTTATTGCTTCAAGGTATGCTTAATCATGAAGTTTGGTCATTCAACGTATGTTCTATTCATCTCCTATTCTATACCTGTTCAACCAGCAGATGGTGACAGGTAATAATCATAGTTTCATCTCTACCAAGTAACAACAATCTCATCCAGCAACAACACCCAGAGTTTGCTCTTAATTCATAACCATCCTATATCAATTGTTGGAGCAGTTGCTGGCCAGCCCAGAACTCTTCTTGAATCTTCCATTTTTCACTCCGAATTAACCAGAGCTTAGTTTGGATTTCCAGACCAACCAATTCCAATAGTTTTGGGTCATTCATACCTTAACTCTTCAATAGGGACTTTTTAAATTCCTACAGACCCACTTGCATCTGTTCATTTTTTTGCGGGATTCAAGGGCCTGAATTCCATTTTGTGCAGTCTTTTGCCCATACATGGATTCTGTGCACTTGGAGGGTTGCTTAACTTTTAGGCCCAGAATTGCTGTACAGTCCTCTTCATTTCCTCTAGTTGTGATATTTTATATGTTGGGGGAAAAACCCCAAGTCATACCGCCGCGGAGGCGCTCGGCCAAAGAGCGCCGACCAGAAAGACGTTCGGCCAAAGAGCGCCGACCAGAAAGATGTTCGACTGAAGGGCGCCGACCGAAGAGAGCGCCAAGAAGAGGCGCCCAACCAAAATAACCAAGTAGGGGTGCTCGGCTAGAAAGAGCCAACCGGAGGACGCCGACCAGAGAAGCGCTCGACTAGAAAGCGCTGACCAGAGACAAAAAGCGCCAAATAGAGGCACTCGGCTAGAAGGTGCTCGCCCGAAGGACGCCGACCAGAAGTACTCCATCATGTACTATTTACTTACAACCTAACACAAATTAGGTTCCTAACAGAGCAGGAGTGACCCCGCCACAGGGCGCCCCATTGGGCGACCAGCTCGGCTCGGCACCCCCTGCCGAGCCGATTGCCTTGACCAAATATTCAACTCCCGCCTAACCCTCTAAGGAACCTGGCAACTCCACTACAACCTGCCGCTATCTCCAAGTTATCAAGGCATAAGATCTCCGCAGGTATTCGGCACGACCTGCCATTAATGCACGAGACCCCCTCAAGTCTCCGATGCACTCAGTCATTTAATGAACACGGCTCAAGGCGATCTCCGGATCACTGAACCATCAAAGCGTATGGCTCTCCCTGACCGCCGGTTCACTCGGTAATAAATGCACTTACCATCCACGGACCCCAGGCCCACCACGGCCGACGGTTCAACCACTCCAACAGGTCCGATCGACCGTGACAACTCCCTGGTTCCGGTCTGATTCGGCCTTATTCTCCACTACGCCATTAATAGGCCAAATGGTGCCCAATTATTACAAAAGAGGACAAATTCCCCTGTCACCTCCCAGGTAACACAATATCCCTCTATAAAAGGGAACCTGGGGGAAAGAAAGGGGGAGGACCGGACCCGGACTCGGACCGGGACAAAAAATAAACAGCACAGACACAATTGAGCACAATATTCTCTTTATCTTCTCCACATATCTCTCTTCTTCGCTCTCTTGCTTGCTCTCTCCACATACTCGCCCCCTCTGACTTAAGCATCGGAGGGCCGGCGCCGGAGAGCCCGGCCACCGGCTTTTTTACAGGACAGGACAGGACAGGACGCACTCCCTTCTTCGCTCACTCACTCCACAGAAGGACGCAGCCGGCCGGCGCACCGCCGTCCGCCCTTCCGGCAGCGGAGCTCCTCCTCCCCTGGCTTCGCGGCGGCCCCCGGGTCCAATTTCCAGCAACATTATACTTTGGGAGGATTGTTGTCTATCACTTCCAATTTACCGCATTTTCAATAAAATATTATGCTCTCTTCCAAGCTTTGCTTGCAGTCATCAAGAATTTTATGTTATTTATCATGATATATAGATTTTGGAACTTACTTCTGCATTATCAAATAGTTTTACAAAACATGGTTTTGTTATGTTATTTAAAGGAATATATGGCCCAGCTACCTTACAAGTATGGTAAAATAACCCACTATCATCATGCTCCATACCCTAGCTACAAAGGAAACATAAGGACATATCAGACCCAGGTCAATAATTACTCTATTGATCATGCATTTGGTGATCACAAACTCTTTTGATTATCATAGCTTATGAATCCATTGCATATACTCTGCTAGACCCATGGTCACCAACTCTTCATAAGCACAAAATGGGATAGTCGTCAGTCTAGTTGCACCTTAAGTAAGCGGAAGCTCACCCACTTTTATGGCTTATGCTTAAGTTACTTCAAGTTTAGTTCCTCCAGTTTAGGCACAAATGTGTCACCAAGATACTGTTCCATTTCAATATCTTTTGTTGTCCTTTCCAATTCCATCATCAACTAAATCCACTGCTTATCAATTATCTTTGGTTTATAAAAACTGCTCCCAAAGGTAACTATGATCGAAATTTCATTTCAAAGATTCAATTTAACCTGCGTCAAAGTTGAAGTAGAGAAAGGCAAACACCTTTTGATTCAAAAGAACAATTTCCATCTAAAAATTTTATGCATGACTACAAAGAAAAACTTTGAACCAAATAACCAATCGAACTAGTAGTTAGTAGAAAAGCTTTAGTTAAGTCTAATGGTATAAGTTTTAGGGTTAAAAAACAAGAAGATCAAAGGTTTCGTAAATTTTTCCATCTACTCCGACAAAACAAGAGATTTTATAAGGCCACCTACACCCAAAGATAGAGACTAGAAAGTTGGAGTCATTAATTCAAGAAGTAATTGAAAGCAACCAATAACAACTTTGCAATGGGCCGCCAAATCTTCTAAGAGTCATACTGGACTCCATAAATGGAGATTAAGGATAACATAGTAGAACTGCTGACCTATATGGGATAAAATTTTAATGCAACTAGACTTCTATTGGTAACCCTATCACCTACAACAAATGTTAAAGAAAATGTGCAAGATGGCCCTACTAGCTAGGGACTGGTACATTGGGGCCCGTTGCACCCAATTCTGGCGAACCATGCCGAATTGCCCCATATTGCATCATGCCGAGGCATACAAATCCCATAACTCTTGATATCATCTTTAGTTTTTACCTAGGCATATTGACCCTTAATAAGGTACATGACATATTAGCTAATGACTGGCATGGGTTCGTACCTTGATCTCTAAATTCTAGTTTTCAATCAAAATTGTATTTACTAAAGAAATAAAAATCAAGTGACCAAAAGCCACTACAAATAACAGTTCTAAAATATGCAACTTAAAATTGTATTGGACAGCACTTCCTTCATATTTGAAAATTGTACAGAATTAGCAACAATTTTGAGGAGTGGTTTAGGACTTCATGCCATCTTAGCTCATGGAATCTCCTAGTAAAATGTCACCTAGCATGTACTTCTTGCTTCAGTTCATGGTAGACTATGAGCACAGGCAATGTATCATAAATTCATATAAGCCTGCCTTTCATATGAAAGGAGTAAAGCTTCTCTAATTTCCAGAGCAATCAAAAATAAAAGCTAATCAAATAGTGGAGCAGTAGGTTGTTTGTGAAATAATGAACAATTTAGAGCGTGTTTGGGAACATCCCGCAATCTGGCATGATAGCTGAGGAATGGAGCACGAGGGGCAGGGAGGGAGGGAGCAAGAGAGTAGAAGGGGGAGAGGATGAGGGTCACACAGCTATCTCCTTGCAAGATTAAAAGAAATCAAGGAGGGAGCGAGAGAGCACGGGGTCGCACAGCCCTCTCCCCGCAGGATTAAAAACAAGACCAAAGAATATTAAGTTTTTTTTCTTTCAGAAAAAATGAAGCTCGCATTTGGTGCCTCATGGTGGACGTCAATCCATCGAGGAAATGAAGTATTCTGTAAGATGCCGAAACAATCACAGAAGTATTACCTAAAAAGTGAAGTGAAGAAAAAAATGATATGTCGACCAAGAAGGACAATAAGGAGACATAGTTTAACAAAAGTGAATTATAAATTTGTAGATCCAGAATATTTAATAAAATCAGTGCATCTATTGCAGCAAAAGATAGTATAAACTATATACATGTCTTAAAATTGACATGCACCTCACTACATCCTCTGGAAATGACCCAAAAAAGCTACAATTCTACCAAACTTACCAGAAACTATCCTTTTTAGTTGGTTCTATGATAGAATAAACAATTTGGCAATAATCCATTAAAACCAAGAACTTAACTAAATGAACTTTTGCTTAACTTCGCCTGAGCTACATTATTAGACTTCAAATCCTCTAAGAAAAACCAAAACCCCATGCATGCCATAACTTGGAGTCAAGCCCATGACCTCAAAAAACCAAAAACAAAAATCCAACGAAGTAGCCCCATACCATGCATTAATTTCGTCAAAAGCCACCACAACATAGTGTGGTGGATGTTTTTTTTTATTTGAATTTTCTCAAAAATAAAAAGAAACAAGGTTCAAATTCAAGAACACAGACGGCCAAAAAAGTCAAGAAATTGAGTTAGTACTTTATTTATTCTGAAGACCAACAAGCCCTTATTATTCTCATAATACTATTCCAAAAAATAATATTATCTGTAAAATTTAACCAATATATCGATGCATTCCGCTCCTAAAACCATCTATCATAAAATGGGATCCTAGAATCGATTCTATTGCATAAAAGCCCCACAATATGCAACTAATCACTGTTTTGATCATCAAAATACCAAAAATATGCTATGGACTGCCAAAAAGGTAAAATCTTAGAAACAAGAAATAGGTATGGGAAATAATAGCAATCGAAATCCAGTAATTTGAAATGCATACCTCAAATCAAAGACCCAAATAGAAATCGGCGTGTGTGTGGAGAGAGAGAGAGAGACGAATGTTGGGGTATTTCTTGAAACTTTTGATACCTCAAGAAGGGGCGACAGGGCGAGGCGGGCGATGTCAACGGAGCGGTCGAGCTGAGACGCGTACTAAAACTCCAAGGACCGATCCGGCCCATATATATATCGGACCGACATTTTCTTTTTATTTCCACTCGACCGGGAGCAATCATAACGTCGTCAAGTAGCGGACGTTGGGAGGCCCACCGCAATTTCCGAGTGAGGCTCGTCTCGCCCGCTTCGGATTTTTTTATCTGGGCCATGGCCGGGGCCAGGCCCAGTTTATTTGAACAATGCACGTTGTCAAATAGAGACAGGTCAAGTGGGTCGTCACTTTTTTAAAGGTTTATTTAAAATCAGTGATAAACATCAGACATCTTGAACTAAAAATATATTGTCAATTGCAGCCGAAATTTATGTGTTTTAAATATCTTCAATTTTTTAAAGGTTTATATTGTTTTGATTAGGCTCATGGTTTTGAGGCAGAAGCTCTCTTACCATGATTCTTAATAAAATCTGTATATATATATATATATATATATATATATATATTAATTATATCTAATGAAGAAATGTGATGGGACATCATCCTGAGTGGAATGTAAGGTCTTACCATGGGAAAGAAACCAAGCGAACAATGACATAGCTAATTTTATGGGTTGCAGCAACAAAAGAAAACAAAAATAACTGAAAAAAAAATGAAAGAAAAGGCAAAAATAACGTTTGTCTAGCATCACTTTTATTTCTTATTTTTTATTTGAAAAATACAATTACAAAAATTGAGACAAAAATATATTTGATACTATTTATTTTTATTTTTTATTAAAAAAATATTATCTCTAAATTATTAATGTAACAATATATTTTTCATCGCCACCAGTGCTATCTCCATTATCATTCCTCTTGCTAATCATCTCTACCACCATTATTACCTCCAAATATATTTTATTATTAGCCTTGCCATCAACACCACTGCCATCTTTATTGCCTTGCTGGCATATCTCTATCACATCATGATGGTAACTAATGAATAAGCTGAAATGGATGGAGGAACATGCCAAGCAACTATAAACACTGGATAACGCATGTCAGATCAGAAACATAAACAATACTGATCTTTCTTATCCCTGTCCTTGTCACTAATAGTAAGTACATAAAGTAAGGAAGTAGAACTTTCAAACCATTTGATATCATATCCCTGAAGACTTGGCATGGCAATTCCAAGCCACTTGAATAAGAAGTAAGCCAAAGTTTTAAACTCTAAAGTCGGGCTATAACATCTCAAATGGAGGAAAGAAAATTTTGTTTAGCAGAACGGGATTTTATAACAATCATAGAAAAATTTCCCCTTAAACATGTTCCACAACACAGGCCACTGACACACATTGGAGTGAACATTAACAAAAGTGATGAAACAAAAGCCAACTTTCATTATAATAATAAACCATTATTTTTTGTTCACATGGATGCTTCTCTTACTCATTATATCATTTGAAACTTGTTTGTGATTCATCCTGAATTTAAAACTCGCATCTGTCAGTTCAACACCTTGGATGCTATATTAGCAGATACTGGTTAATGGTTATTGAAATCTTAAATATCTCGCCAGAAAAGCAAAATAGCAATATTGTCTTACCACACTCCTTATCACCACTAAACTGTACATAAAATTCAAAGTAGTCGGGTGCAAAAGTACGTAGTCTGCATTTGAAATATACATGGAATACAGATTCTCTGTATATTGTGTGCATTTGTGTGTTTGTATTTATTTGGAAGCAACGCCGACCACTTTATATTGTTGCTTCTGATCTAGCACCATGAGAACATAGAAATCAAACTTACCCTGCTTACATAGGAAGTCTGACATGAAAAGCTTTTCTAGTTTTCGATGCTGCTGAAATATTGCCTTATCAGTAATATAGTAGCAGTACCAAAGAACAAACCATGGTGGTTCAAGCATAAGAAACAATTGGTTCCTGCAATGTCTCTGCACCTCGAACAAAAGAAAAATTTCTCTCACTCCCGGACAGCTAATCAGGTGATTGATTGCCCTCCCTCTAGAGGAGAATATGTTTCTTAGAAATTCCTTACATAGGAAGTCTAATACACAAAGCTTTTCTTTCTGATGCGCTGAATTCTCGCCTCATCAGTAACATATTAGCAAAATCAAAGAACAAATCCTGGTCGTTGAAACATGAAAAATATTGGTTCCACCAATGCTCGCGTGATGCTAACACTCAAGGAATCATGTAACTGTTGCATGGATTGCCACTAAAACCTAGTGGATAACAATTTGGTCAAAACTAGCATTTTGCAATCAAACGTTGCAGATGCTGTTGTTGATAAATCAAACACTGGTAAACAAAGCATTCAGTATTGTCAGAAAGCAAGCTTACAACATGCAAATAGTGTACAAAAGGCTACAGACACCATACCACGTAATCTCAATTCCAATGCAATTAAAATGTATGACCAGCAGCAATTTAATGCTAAATAGGATTATTGGTTCCATCATTGCTGCAGTCTGGGTTCTTCAATATCTGCCCTTGCTTGCAAATCATCAGTATGTTTTCCTTTTCGAAGGTGAGCAACTCATAGTTTACCCATCTTTTTCTCAAGTATCTTCTCAAACTGACTATTTGAAACAGACAGCACCTGGTTCAGCACAAGCGTCACCCCACATTCTTTCACTCGTTTATATCTAGGTTTTATTCTATCCTCCAAGCTGTAGCCGAAGTAATGAGGAAATTTGACAAGCTCTGATCTTGGGTATTCCATTGTCAAGAAGAAGTTCCATTTTGGCATCACATTGTCACTCAAACTGAAAGTATATAAAGCTCCATATCTATGAACCATGGTACCAACCTCTTCAATGCTGTAACCCCTCTCCAGGAAAAACTCTGTAACTGGCTTGAGATTCGCCTCTATGCTCAAGCCAAAAGTCTGCGGGCATTTGTGAATAAGAGAGGCAACATTAACACCCATTGAACGAAAGTATTCAACTGTGGGTTTAAGATTATCATCCACACTATAGCTTATGATATGAGGGCAGCGTGTCAAAATTTTTCCAATATTCTTTTCCGAAACACCCAGTTCAGAAAGGTAATCCACGGACGCCTTCACCTTCTGTCTGCTGTAAGTGAGCAATGCAGGGAACCGGTATATCACCTTAGACCACTGGCTGTTATCCACACCCAAACTCTCTAAATAAGTCATCATGGGTTTCAGATTCTCTGATAAGCTGATACCACATAGCTGAGGTCTTTTATAAAGAATGGTAGGAATGTCTGACTGGGGCACGCCAAGCTCTAGGAATAGCTCCACCACAGGTTTAATTTTGCGGTCCAAATTGTAGTAAGCAAAGGCTGGGAACCTACGGGCAATGTCCTTAATCCGGTCAAGGTCCATACCGAGGTCCATGAGGTACAGGACATGTTCTGGCAGTAGGCCTTCAGGACTCCGTTGACTCACTCGAGCAATGGCTCTTTCTTTCTTGGAGGAAGGACCGACGACTTTTACAGGAGAAGTCAGAACGGATCTTTTGACACCTGGAGGGTTCGGAAAGCTCTCCACCACATCCACCAAAACATCTCCATGTTCTTCAAGAAGTGAGTCTAGGTATGGAGCAAGTGCATTTCTGATTTCAAGTGTGGTAAGCTCTCTTCCTACAAAAGAAAGCACGACAAGATTAGTTAGGCCAATGGCGGTAGGTGACAATAGGGTGTTTGGTAAGTAAAAGAATGCATTGTTTGGAATTCGAACCGACTAGATATCGAGATTTATGTATTGTATGGAGTTTTGATATGAGGTTGTCAATAAAACAATCTGACTTCTTGATAGTCCTTGCTGCCATTGCATTGCTCAAACCCTGTTTTCTCAAAAACAATGATAATACAGCTTTTGCCTCCTCTCTCTCTGCAGCCAACAAACTCGAAGGAATTGCATTAAAGTTGAAATCGCTAGCTACTCCATATTCATCTGCAATTACATTTAAACATCGCAATAAAGACATAGATTCAAGGAAAAAAAATGTTTCCCCATTAACTAACAGTGTGAAAATTAGATAGCAATGCCAAAGGAAAGCGATGAAAGAGGCAAACTCACATGTTTTTGCTTTGCAGATGAAGAATTGCTGGCAAATTTTAAGTTGAACCCTGTATAGATGAAAGAACATTGCATCTTGTCAAAAGTAATCACATATATGCATGAAGCAGAATTCTTGGATTGAGATGCCGACTATACAGTGAGTTTCCGGACACGAGCTTCATTTTCTGTCTATGATGAGTCAGCAGTGTTGCCATTAGTATTAAACATAAAGGTGGTACTCTTTTTTACTTGGAATGCCCTGTACGAAGTTTTCTAACTAATACTAATATACAAGGAGAAAGTAGGCTATTGATCAGCAAGCTAGAGGTCAGTTTCATGAATAAGATGGCAGTGAAAATGCTTTCAAAGAGAACTATGGCACATAAAATAACCTGACAAACTAAAGGGAGATCAATTAGTTACTGAAAGAAATCTGTCCAACAACACGGCACTCGTACATATCTCAATATATTGCTCCATATATAATCATGAAGCAGTTAATATATACATGTTGTAATGGTCCCTTTACAAGGTTTTCTGCAATCTAACAGTGGTAGTCAGATCTTTGTGTGCAAGAATATTACGAGTGGGTGAATCCAGCTATCAGATTAGAGAAAAGAACTTACATATAGGCAACACAAGCAAGAAATTATATAATTAGTAATCAAAATATGACCAGTAGGCAATGAGAAATATATATGGATAGATCATAATGTCTCCTTATAAAGGATATTGAGTCCCAATTATTTTCTTAATAGACATTGGGAGTATGCAAAAAATGAATGATAAAAATGATTCCAGGCCACTGGAGTAATAGAAGTTAATTTCTCAAAGAATGCTTGACAACTTGAATAATTTTAGACATTTCACAAATTACAGTGCTTGATAGCATAAGAGAGTCTCATAAAGATGCATCTAGTTCTCACAAACGTCTTAACTAAGAGATCTAATCATTTACTAATAAAAATTGTTGTCAAACATTTGTGAGAAAGTATTGTGAAAATTCTGACGAATAGCTAACCTGACTAAGACAATATTGTATTGTGCCGAAATTGGACTTACACACAGACATTTCATCAAAAAGCATAGAGGTGGTGTTTCCAGCCATATCACTACTGCCAAAATCATATCCAGCAAGACATCATCCATGTTTATTACTAAAACTAGCTATACCTTATCATGCTCGGCTGCATACAAATAGCCCCAACATATGTATACAGCAACTATCACTAAATGTCATCTAGAGTTCAAAACAACCATGCTCAGAAAGGGCTCGCTCTGTTTCTACAGTTGCAATTTCATAGAGGATGAGAATGATGACTATACAACTCGAAAAAATAGTCCTTTCATAGTTCTCAAAGCAAAAATAAATTAGAAGTATCCTTTAAAGAATTATTTTTGGAATGATTTTCTAAACTAATCATGGACTGCTCAGAATCTATACATTTTTCCACATATCCCACGGACCATTAGATAATAACTAATATATAGCATGAGATACTCATGGATCACTGCTCGTCAATCTTCATATCGTCGTTATTGTAACTATAGCCACTTGTTGCCTTGCCCTGCCTTGCTGCTCTCTCATATACTACGTTCCTTGAGTTTTTTCTCTCTTCTGCATCTTTCTCTATATAATTATCTCCTAATACCCAACATGCAATCCTAGGATCAGATTTATAGCCAAAGCTAAGTTCTTTACATGACAGAGAATATAATATGAAGGGTGTAGAAATGGTTACTGACCTGAAGGAAGGTGTGATGGGTCTTAAAGAGGGAAGTAGTTGGTTAGGGGGCTCTGCAGGGTTTGGATGACCACCAAAGGGAACGGGTCGAGCGGGCGCCTTCCAAGCCCGCACGGCTGCCATCGGCTACCGAGAATGGCTCCGGGGAGGTTAAGGTCGCCCGATCGACGGGGATTTTGGAAGGGATGAAGGCGATTGTTGAGGTTGCTGCGCCCGGGGGAGAGACGGCGCCGAGCTTTGTGAGAAGCTGATATTGTCTCGTACAACTTCCAATCCTCTCATCTCAGAGCTCGGTGGACCCGTCCAAATCCAGAGGCACGTGTACGGTGGATAACAGGATGGCACAGTGATGTGGCGAGTGACTATTGGACCGGTCCACTGAACCTGTTTCATGTAACAATTACTCCAGTAGGGTCCTCCGGACTCCAAACAATTGGAGCATGAGCCCGGTCCACACTCATGGACTGCTTATGTGGCTGGATGGCATGGATGCCAGGTTGGCATGGATGCCAGGTTGGATTAGTGAAAATAATATTTAAAAAATTGGAAGAGAAGGAGAAGAAAGAAGGTGGGCTGGCTGGAAGGAAGTGCGGCGGCTATCGGCAACGCGACTGGTAACCGGGTGAAAAAAAGGGTGGGACAACAGGGTGAGCGAGGAGGGGGGCGGAGGGGGAGCCGACGGCCAAGTCGTGGCTAGCGGTACCAACAAGCCGGAGGGTGCCAAGTAAGGGAGTGCTGCTAAGGCCAAGAAAAAGGGGGCTCAATATGAAAATTATACTTGTTTCAACATCTCCCTTGCTTCAACTCATAAGAGTCATGTCGAAGTTTATAATGATTATTATTTGCTTAAAGTTGTTAAAATTAAATTATTTTGAAATAAAAATATTACTATAATAATCATGATTTATCATTTTAACAAACTTAATGATCGATAAAAAAAATGGCATTTATCTTTTCAGATGGTGAAAGAGTTACTCTATTTTAAGCGGATAATGTAAATCTTAACTAACAGCCATCATTCTTGATAAATAGTCATTACGTTGGAATGACAGCCTAATGGTTGTTATTTTAAACATTGGCAAAATCTTGGACGCACTCATTGCCTAAGTACATGGACCTTGATCCTTTTTAGAAATTATTAAATAATTAAATAAATGTATAGACTAATGATATTGCTGTGATTTAGACTCATATCCTATGATCAGGTCCTAAAGGATGATCATATCTTTACTTATAACAACCATTTGATATCTCTGATATTATAAGAAGGAGGATTTTTTGCAAGGGCTGTAAGATTTTGCAAAAGCAAACAAAATTCCATCATAAAATATTTGTCAGATATAAAATTATTTGCAATCAAATGTCCTCACAGATGTATAATCATGTCCTCGCTAGAAACATTGACGCAAAGTCTTTTGTGAGGGTTAAACTTTGCCTTTGCACATAATTAATTTCTTTTGTGACAGTTGAAACATAACCCTTGCTAAATGGATTTTTTTGCAAGCGTTGTAGCAAAAAAATTAATGGTTATTCACGAGGGCTAGTATGTGCTCTCTTTAGAGAGAATTTCTATTCTCCTTCACCAAACCCTAGCACTTGCACCTCCAATTGCATGTTGCCACCATTGGTCGATTTGTGCACCAACGAGCTCTCTTCTTTTTCTTCGGTCATCATTGCCTTTCCTCTTAATCTCTTATGTATTCTTTTTCGGACTCCCTCCACAACATACAAAGATAAATGAAGATAAACAACTTGAGATACCATATCATTAGATATCTCCTATATAGGGATAGAATGGGCTCAGGCCAGCATAAAGATATCAGGTTGGGCTGACTTCAGGCCGAGTTATAGACTAGGTCTGAAAGAGTTCGAACTGGGTTTAGGCCTAAATGTAGAGCTCATTTATTTTTTGAGCTGGGCTCGGGCATGCATTGGCCCAGCTCGGGCTCGAGCCCAAACAAAAGCCGAAACTAAGCTCGAATTCGGGTCCGGACCAATTTATTTTTTTATATTGTTATTTAGAGAGAATGATGCGGAAGTAAAGAACAAATTAGAATGGATTTAGCTAAAAATAATGTATCATGTATCATCTACTTGTTTTATGGGAGAGAATGCAATTTCTGGCTAGCTCATTTACTTGTGAAGCAGTAATATAAAATATGAAACTTTAATCAGGTTCAAGCCAGACTTATTTTTGGCCTAATAGGTGATTTAGGCTGGCCTAATTTGGTTCAGGTCCTAAACCTAGGCTCGAGTCAAGTTCGACCTGGATTATGTAAAAATTTTCGAGCCTAAGTCTATTGCGGAGCCCCAAAAAAAAAAAAAATTCAGGCTAGATTTAGGTGGAGACATGGTTTGGTCCTGACCCTACTCCTATACTTCTTTGTTCTCAGCTCAAAGCTCCTTGGCCACTGGGGCACGGAGGCAAGCTGGCAGCAACACCACCCCCTCCCACCCTTTCTCTGCTCTGAGCTCTCAAATCAAGACCCTTTGGGAGGCCACAACACCAATGCCTCCTCTCTCTTTCTTAGCCCATCAAAGGTCGAAGACCGGCGGCAGACTAGCGGCGGCGGACCCCCTTTCTTCTAGTTCTATGTGCATCTCACTCCCCTACCAATTCCTCTCTTCCTCTTTTACCTCTACCTCTGTCTCTCATTGTTTCCCATTGTCATTCCCTTCGGATAAAGTTTTCAAAATTTTCATTATTTTATATTTTCAAGATCAAATTTATATGCTTTTCAGGTTTTATAAACAAATTCTAGTAGTGAGATATATGTTCTTCCCAATCCCTTGCTCTTTGCTTGTTTATATGTCAACAGTCTATGGAAATGACTAGGATTTTTGATATTGTTGTTTAGCTATTGTCTGGGATTTGGGATCTTATTGCTGGAACATTTGTGTAGTTAGTATAAATAATGCTAAATTAAATATTTAAAAGTACAACTTCGTGTTAATTACAAATGTAATTAGTTCAATTCTCTCCATGTGGTTGTTTGGTTGCATGCAATATAATTGCAACTTGCAGTTCAATTATATAAAAAAAGTAAGTTTGCATTTGGTATAGCAATTATAAATGACTACAGTATTAATTGCAACTTAACTTACAAAATCTATCTTGCCCATCTTGTATCCTCTTGCATTCTTGCTGGTTCGACTTAAATTACAATTTAATATTATAAATATTAATATATTAAATATTAACTGATTATTTTGATAATATATTACAAATATCAATTTACTATTATGATATATTTATTAAAATATAGATATTTTCTATAACATATCTAATTATTTTTTAATATATTAGCAATCATTATCATAATATAATAATCATTATTATATACTTATTAAATTATTAATACTATATCATAATGATTCTTATTATAATTTGTAAATAGTATTATGATAAAATCATAGTTATATTATATCTATAGTAATCCTATAAGCATATAGTATAGATTGTGGTCATCCTCATAGAATTGTTGAAATTGTCCCTCTACTCAGTAGCCTATTTTTTTGTATTAGCTAATCTATTAAACTCGCATATGAACAATATAATATTTTAGTAATGAACTGCATTTTATTTTAATTATTTTGAAACTGTCATTATTTCAATTTTAGTTATGAAAGGTGAAATCTCAATCTCTCTCTTAGTACGTCACTTTCAATTTAATAGGTCGTTGGTGTATTCTCTAATTAATGTCCTCAATTTAAAAGAGAATAAAAAAAATAAATACCCCACATCTCCCTCCATACTCTCCTCTCCTTCCCGCTTTTTGTTCTCTAAACCTCTCTTTAATTCTCGCCTCTTATTTATCTTCTTCTATTTATATAAAGATCCTCTCTTGGTTTTCTTGGAACCCCATCAAATTCACTTTACCCAACCCACCTCAATAATTATTTTTTCACAAGGTAGGAATGTAGATTGAAGAATTTTTCACCTACATGGCAAGTACAACATACTAGTATATTATAAAATACGTATTTATTATTATAACAAATTTCTTATTACATTATTTTGAATAATCTTTATAATGTTATAATTACTCTTTAATAATGATGCTACTTTTCTATTAAAAATAATCAAGAAGATTATTATAGTTATAATGATTGTTATAATATAATTATGATCATTAATTATTGTGATAGTGCATATTACACTCATGATATTTCAAATAAATTTTAAAATAATATGTATATCAATTATTATGATAATATTATAATAATCATGTAATGATATTATCAATATTATCATAATAACATTGTTAACTACAAATTTTTATTATATGGTAATCATTCATATTATAATCATTATCGTATTTATATCACTATATGGCTATTATAAATATGAAGTTATTATTATAATAAAATACATCATATTATTTCATTGATGTTTTTGTAAGGTACTTATCACAATTATTATTATTGTTATTATCTATTTTTATATTACATGATACATTTTAAATATAATTATATAGTAGTACTTTAATATTATGTTATATTAAATCTGACACATTATTAGATTTTGATATTATACCATGAAGTATAATATATGAAATATAAAATTATATTTGAGCTATATTAAGTTATATTAAAATATTATGATGATGATATAATTTATGATATTATACAATGACATAATAGATAATGTTATAGAATATTATTATATAGTACATATCATATATAAAAGGTCAATAATTAGCTTTGTAGACTTATATAACTAAACTTGGATATTTTACTACTTTGAAGAGGGTAAAATTTATCTAGCTATTCGCATCATCATGTCTGAAATAGCTGCAAGTCAAACCTGTCGGACCGGACAAATTAGCCCGGCCGATTGGATTGGGCAATTTCGTGATTTAATCAAAATCGAAGGCGTCTTATAACTCATCTCCTCCGGCCTGGTATAAGGGACCAGAGAGTTCCGACCGTCAAGAACCCAAAAACCCTTCGAGCTCCAAAGGCTGCTCTCGTTTCGATCTCCGAGCGCGCGCTCGCTCTCCCTCTCTCTCTCGCCCTCATCGTTTGCGAATCCGAGAGGGAAGAGATATCGAGAAACCCTAACCCTAGCCATGGCGATTTGCATCAGGAGAGCTCTATCCTTGAGGAGCCTCCTCTTCCTTCGGGCTCCTCGCCATTTCAACAACCTCTCGCCTTTCTCCCACCTCGTTTCCAGCCATTCGGCGAGGGCTGCTTCTTCTCTTGGATTCCGTGGTGGTTTCGACCGTTTAGGCTCCGATTTCCTATTCGGAAATCGGAGAGGTTTCGCCAAAGGGAGGAAATCGAGTAAGCCGCTGGATTTCTTCCTTCGTCCTTCTATTTCGTCGTTTTCACGAATGCTGATTCTCATGTTCCGTTCTTATGCTTCTGATATCTGATCTAAAGTTGGTATTTTGCCTCCTTTTATGTGCCTTTTTTTTGGTTTAGTTGATAGTAGTGTAAATGATGGTAGATAGTGTCACTGTGCTGGTGTTTGATGGTACCTGGTAAAGTTTGAACTAGTCTTGCATTATGACCGTGTTAGTTCAAGTATGAGTATTTATTGAACAACAATTTGTTTTATTAAATTCTTCTCAATAACTCTACAGCATTTCGTGCTTTGCTTCTGCAATGTTTAGGTAACTTGTGCATATATGTACGCTAGCATTCCAATAAACTGCGTTTCAGTAGAAGACATTCTGATTTGATCCATAATTAATATCATTTCCATGCTTTTTTATTTTTCATTTCTAAAAGTTGTAGCAGGTGATTGTGAAAATGAATTTTAATCAATATACAGGAAGGAAATGGCGATAATGGATATTTTTTTTGCATTTAAATGGTGACTAAGACACAAGGGAAGAATTTCGTTTTCTTTTAGTTTTGGGTAGAAGTGCATGTGGGCTAGTAGTTTGAAATTCAACCTCAACCTGAACTGATTTGGACCTATTCTAAAACCTGGAGCTCTGAGTCAGTTGAGAATCTAACCCATAATTGAACTTAATCGAGTCAGAATCTGGTCTAGAAAATCCGAATTTATTTCACCTAAATTGGCTAGATCCAGCTTGAAGTTGCTCACAAATCTGGATCAGACCTAAAAATTTATTTGTCTTTACTTTCAAGATTCAAATCAAAGTTAAGGTTAGATACGAAGCTAGATGTCTTACTTTAATTTAGGCCTCAGATTCAACTTCTATAATGGCATAACAAAGATGATGAAAAGGTATATGGTGCACAAAATCAAGACTTTTCAATATTATATCCCAACAAGGGTAATATAGAACGTATTCTTATTTGATTCTCCTTGATACGAAAGTTGAGCTTTCTCGGTTATCAGTTTTAAAGTCTTAATGATCGACTTTCTACTAAAATGGAGCTGTTGATTAGTTGGCATATTTTTGTTGTTTGAAAATGAATGATACTTGGTTATGGTGTCCTTGTTTTCCTTTTCCCCCTCTTTTTCTGTTTTGGGGTTTTTGGTTTTTTTTTTTTTTTTTTTTGGGGGGGGGGGGGGGGGGGGCGGCGGCGGAGGGGGGAAGGTAGGTGTTGTCTAGGAGTATACCAGACTTACCAGTTTTTCAATACTGTGGAATGGAACATATTGCCACTATAACAGTCCCTAACATACTCTTTTGTTCTGAAACTGCACGTGATATGCTTGTGAACAAGATAACATTGCATCGACCTGAAATTGGACTCACAAGGAGCCATCTAACTAAAAGTTTGAAGGTGATGAATGTAGCCATATGATTATTACTGTAATCATAACCAGTAACCGTACATTTGTTATATGGGCTATATGACTGAACATGTAACGCTGGCCACACTTTTAGTGAACTCAGCTGCATCAAACTACTTCCCCTACGATGAACAAGGATTATTTTGTGTTTTACCTCCAATAGTTCACAGAGGGTCCATTTCGTTGCTACCATATCCCCAGTAAAGGTAAAGGAAAAACAAGATTTCTTTTTTCATGGAAAAGAAAAGCTTTCTGTAGGTTGAGAAATAAGTTTTTGAAATATGTCAATTTTTTGTTGAAACAAACAGATGGAAAAATATATTCCAAGGATAATAAGTTTTCCAGGCAGTTTTTCTTGCAAGGAAACAAACTCTTAATTTCAAAGTGCTGAATTTTTAGTGCACCAGCATACTCTTTCTTTTCACCTATGGAGCTGCATTAGTGATTTCTCTTTGTGTGGAACCTTTGCTGTATCAAAAACTGAGCATTAATTTTCTGGACAAAGAAGATCTTACAAGTTATAGTACTTATTTATCTGGCCATGAAGAGAATAGGATATTAGATATATAATGGAGATCTGAGATTTAAGTTTGCCCTGCTACTTTTGACAAACCTGCTCATGAAATCTTTCTATAAGAAACATATTGAAGACTTCATTTGGAAATTGCAGTCATCAGATCTTTTAACTTTGTAAAGGCCATGCTTATTTCATGAAGGGCTTCTTCTGATGTTTCTCTACTTGCTATCTGGTAGAGAATGAGAATGATGGTGATACAGTTCAAGTTGTTCCTGACATAGGACCTACTGTGAAGTCAACTGCTACTTCACAAATGGAGGCAGCAATTGCCGCTTTAGCACGAGAATTAAGTAAACTCCGGACTGGAAGAGCATCCGCAGGTATATTTTCTATGCTTCGTTTCTAGAATGCATTTTTGGCCCTCTGCCCAGATTTTGCAAGATTGCAGGGTTAAATGTCCTTTACAGGGATGCTTGATCATATCGTTGTGGAGACTGGTGGTTCAAAGATACCCTTGAATCATGTTGCTGTTGTTTCTGTCCTAGATGTTCAGACCCTCTCAGTGACACCATATGATCCTAATGTAAGCGAACTCTTAAATCTTAATCCTAATCTTTCTGTGGTTGCATATTCTGGATGTTCATCATTTAGGTATGATCTGGTGCTTGTATATTTCTGCTGTGCTGTATAGACAACCTAACACATAGTTCATTTCCCCAAGAAAGATTATATATATGGAAATAAGGAACAAAGTGATACTAGAAAAATGAAAGTAAAAGAATTGTTATTTCTTTATTTAAGTGATGTAACATAACAGGCCAGTAAGATATCCAAGCAAGAGCAGTTCCATATAGCTGTAACATCATGATTCATATGTCACTTTCTGAACTTGTCAAAGCAACCACACTGTCCACCTAATTTGTTTTTTTTGTCTCATTAATTGTTCGTGAGCCATATATGTTTATTATCAACTTTTGAAATGCCAAGAAATGGTCATATATAACATCATAGGAGTCATACGATACAAAAACAAAAAACTCTTTCCATTGAATATGTAAATGAGACACTATTTGAGGATTAAATTGTAAAATATCAGTTTCATGCTTCTTAGAGCTTGACATTTGAGATGCATTTGCACCAAAATTACATGTACTTGGATTGAAATGGACCAAAAGTTAATATAAGTTTACATACATTATTCTAGTTCAAAATTTGAGGTCAACCAAAGCAATAAAATATATGTTAGTAAAGAAAGCAAAATATAATGTTGCAACTATAGGATGTCAAAGGAAAAAACACCTTCACTTTGTTAGCAAGAAAACCTTGATTGATGGGGATGGGGTAACTGGTTCATTTGTTTATTAGGCATTTAGGTTGGCCAACTCAGAGAATGGTAGACTTTTAAAGAAATATTTATTTTTAATGCAATTGATTGTTGTGTCTACTTCCTGATGGTTCAAGTTATGGGGAGTCACCACCAAGTCTTATTAGGGAAATTAGGAAATTTATGGTTAGGGATATGGTCTTTTTTAGGATAAGGATCTAGGTTATCAATGGGGATGAACCCTTAGATGCACCCCATTACGGCATTACCCCTTCAGTTGGAGGTCCTAAAGGTAAGATGGATAACCCTACTCCTACTTCATCCTAGACTAGGGTTTAAACAAAGAAACTCCAAGAAAAAAAAATAAAAGAGGAGAGGGAGGAGAGTGAATAGAGAAGGTTGAAGATGTAGAGCCTCAATGCTCTTAATGCAACTTCCTCTCCATATCCCCGTGGTATCGGGCCTCTACTTGGAGATTGCCCCAACCAAGGGGAGTAAGGAGGTATTCTTCCTTGCTTAAGTTGCTAAGATTAGGCTAGAATGGTGGAAAAAGGCTAGTGCTAATGGCTTCTTGGAGGTAGTGGCAAAGCATAAAGAAGAGTAGAAGCTAGAGTTAAGGATTTAGTTTGGCATAGTCTTCTCTAAAGCTTGCTAATTTCTCCTCTCTTTTTGGCGGGCCATTTATAGAGGGAGAATGAAGGGATAGATGGCCAGGATTGATTAATCTATGTGGTACCCTTAATCTAATGGTTTAGTACTAAGATCAGTAGGCTAAGGTGATTGTCTAGGGGGCAAATGAGAGGATTGATGAGGTGGTTTATATTGGAGGGTGGAGATTAAGGGGGTTGTATTTGTTGGCTTGTGATAGTTTGGATGACCAAGATTGAAGGAAAAGGTTGGATAGCTAGGATTTAGTCTTATGGATGGTTCTTAGGATCTATGGGCTGTGAGTGAGTATGAGATATCATGATGTGGTGCAACATTTTCTGAAACCACTTGAACTGGATGGGTCGGCCTGTACTGAACCGAGCAATCCGCCCATACTGAACTGAATAGACATGAAATTTGGATGGTTCAACCCATTGGGGTCGGTTCGGCGTATAAAACCCTCCTAATCCTTCATATGGCTGCTTCAACTATTCTCTCTCTTTCGTCTTTTTGATGTCGATCGATGTCTTTGCCCTCGAACGAAACCAAAGATGACCTCATCGTTCTCGATCAATGCCATGGGGGCCCTCGTCGACATCTCCAGCTTTGATTAATGGTTAAGGTTAGGATTTGGAGCTTCCGGTTGCTGTTGCCGACAAGGTAAGCCTCCTTTTCTGTCCCCTTCCTCTCCCTCCCTCCCTCGCTCTCTCTTTCCCCCTTTTCTTCTCTCTCTTGGCCCTCTCCATAAGCCCCCCTCTCTATCTCCCTCCCTCCCTCTCTCTTCCTCTTCTTCTCCATTGCCCTTGAACAACACCGAAGATGAGACCCATCATCCTCGATCGACGCCGACGTCGATGTCTCTCCCTTAGTACGCCTCTCTCTCTCCTCCCTCTTCCCCCTCTCCCTCTTTCGCCCATTCTCCTCTCTCTCTCTTGATTCTTTTCCTTCTAGTGCTAGGGTTAGGGTTTCTCCCTCTCCTCTCTCCTCTTTTCCTGATTTTCCATCTTTGGTATTCCTTGGCTTGGCATGGTACACATTGGTACTGTACCTAACCGGCCGCAGGCTGATACAAGCCTCAGTACTAGTTTAATGAACCTTGATATGGAGGCTAGTTATTGACTAGGAGGAAGGTGGCTTGGATCCATGAAGTGGATGGCAAAATTTGTGGAGGGTGTGCTTCTTCTGAGTGTATTTCTTTCAAAGGCCAGGATGAGAAGAGAGCAAAGGGTAGTTAAGATTTAGGGAGCCTTAGATCTAGGGGCCAATAGAGATGCTAGATGAACAAAGGGGATTGTCTAGAGTAGATGTATTTTGGATTGATGTGTATAAAATATAAAGGACTAGGATTTTTTAGAGAGGTTGAAGGAAATATCTAATGTTAAATAAATAGGTGACTCAGGGATGGTGTGAGGGTCAAACACATAACAGAATGCACATCATCATTTTGGATCTTAGAGTAGGAAGAGGTAGTTGGGGGAAGTCTCTCATCTATCTCGTTAGGGAGTGGAAGTTGGTGCGAGCTTGTGCATATGAGAAGATGGAGTATGGAGGGACAATTGTCACATAGGGAGGGAATGGGTCATAACATTTGTTAAAGAGAATCATGAGTCAATTAAGGTGAAGGATATGATGCAACTTATCAATCATATGGACAAGTTGTCCCAAAAGGGAAGAAAAGAGAAGCTAAAGTGGGGGTGGTTTTATCGATGTGCACACTTAAATATTTAAGAAAATATTCTACATGGTGTAATTTGTTCTAGGAAAATGGAGGTGAGAATATGAAGGAATGAGGGTGTGGCTTGGTGGTTAGGCTAGGATGCAAGCATAAGTTCTTTAGGTCATTTATCCTTGGCATGTTGCATTTGGCCTCAAGTTAGGCTAATTGGATTTGGGTTGAATTGGGGTGGATCAGGTCAGATTGAGACGGATTGGGTCGGATTGAGACTGGATTCGATCAATTTAGGGGTTGGATTGGATCAGATTAGTTTGGATTGGACCAAAGTAGATTGGATTGGGTTAGATTAGGAGAGATTGGACTGGATTGGGATACATCCAAGCAAGGAGAAGTTATTTCATCCTATGACAGTTGAGGGGTATGTATAATTGGTAAATGATTTTGTTCTAGATCTATCATTTAGCCAACCCAACCCTAGGCTGGGATCTCCTTCGGTCGGTGGAAAAGGGAGAATATATTGATGGCGACTCTGCTTTTGGATTGCAAAGCAGGGACAATTATGACATTAACTTGGGATGTAATCTTGTAGACACCCCTAAGCTTTTGCAGGGTGAAAGAAAGATTTTTCCTTATTTGGTTGCACCCAATCTAGCCTAACTTGACCCAATCTAGTCTAATCCAATCCTAATCCAATCATTTCCTATCTAACCGAAACCCAATTAACCTAGCTTGGGGTCAAATAGAAACATTTCCTGGAGATAGCCTAGAAAACCTACACCTGCACCCAATTTAATCCACCTTGCATCCAATGTAGGATCTAGGCTAGTCGAATCACCTACCTACACGCTCATCCATTTGATGCCTTCGAACAAGCGTGCACCATATATGATATTCTCTCATGCATAGGGTGTGCACCGTGCCCTTACTCCACCTCACCTTATTCATGATTTCTTTTTAACAAACTTTGCCCCTTATTTGACAATTGTCCCCTAACATTTCCTTCGCTCACGCACCTAACCTCACAGTAAATCCCACTTCCTTATGAGACAAAAGGGAAAATTTCTCCCTACTTCCCTCTTCCCCTTTTTATATCCAAAACTATGACATGCATTGGCCCTTTTCTCATGTAGGTTTGGCCTGTAGGCTGTTGCTTAGTAACCTATTTAACGTTTCAACATTTCCATAAGTCCCTCATTTATGCCCATTGATCTAGCTATAGAAACAACCTAGCCACTAGCTTCTCATCCCTGGATCCATTTCTTGCTCTTCAAAATTCTAGCCCATATTTCTCACACACATCATTATTCTGAGAAAAGTCTAGTCTAGCCAATTCCCTTTGCCAATCTGACATCTCTATTGGCCCTTAGATTTAAGATTCCCTCTATTTTCCCATCTTAATTTTTTGAAAGACTAAGCATACCTTTCATAAATCGTAGCCATCCACCTCAAGGATCCCTCTTCCCTCCTAGCCAATAACTTGTCTTCACATCATGATAACACACCTCCCTTGTTGCCACCCTTAGAATCCTGTAGAAGACCTAATTCTAGCTTCAAATATTGGCCATCCAAACAAACATAAGCCAAGAAACACAGCCACCCTCAGTCTCCATCATCCAGTCTAAACTACCTTATTAATCCTCTCGTTCACCCCATAACCACTTACATCGAACATTTCATCCTAGCCCTAAGCCATTGGACTTGAATCAATCCTAGCCTTTTATCCCTCTATAAATAGGCCCCCCAGCCCTAGCTAAATATATAGGAAAAATAGGGAAGACCTCCTTAAACTTCTTGTTTGGGGGCCTCTCTATGTAAGTCCCAATAACAAGGGGATAAGGAGAAGAAGTTGTGTCAAGAGCATTGAGACGCCACAGCCCCATCCTCCCTCTTCTCTCTTCATTCTCTCTTTTTATTTTCCTTTTGAGCCTTTTAATGAGCCTTTTAATTTACACTCAACCCTGACCTAAAATAGGAGTACATTGTCCGATTTTACCTTTTGGACCTCCATCTTGGAGGGGCAATGAGGTGCATCTTAGGATCTTTCCGCATTACTAACCTAGATCCTTACCTTAGAAGTCTTATTCCTAACGTGATTTCCTAGTTTCCCTGATAAGACCAGGTGGCGACTTCTAGCAACCCATGACCGTTGAGACGCGGACCATATATCGATAGTATAAATTCAACCAGGATAGTTTTCATCCCACATTAGAAAATGAAGTCATAGGAAGATCTGCATTAAGTCCAAACCTTGTGTATAGTCATCTAAGCACTAGATTAGATTTTTCCACAAATTGACTAACAATGCTTATGATCAAACATTTAATCAATGTTAAAACAGTTTTTAACATACCATGCGTATTCCCTTGTTAAGGACTCATCTACATTGATTACCGTGCAGGCATTTGTTCTATATCTAATAGTATTACCCCAATCTTTCTTATTATCTTAGTCATTTGTGTAGGTTGATGCAAGAGGATGTTTATTTTCTGTTGTGATATTTTAAAAGAATATTTATCTTAGTTTTCTATGACAGCACAATAGCTGTGACTAGCTTATCATCAAATGAGCATCTTGATATCATAGACAGTTTTTAAGTAGCTTGTTTCTTGGAATTTTTTTTTACCAATTGAAGGCTTCTCGATGCTCACAGAGACTTTTCCATTTATTCTTAATGACATTATTCAATACGTATTTATTCTTTACCTCTTTCATGGTTGAAGCTGGAAGTGCTGACGATGCGAAGAGTTGGGCTAACATTTAATTTTAAACCTGTTTAGCAGTGCCACTATTAATATTTTTAAAAGTAGATCATTATTGGAGGGCTTCATGGATAATTTGGATCAAGTATGCTTGTGGATTATTTGTTATTTAAAGGTCTTGTATGCCCTAGTTAAATAGAAATATGAGTATGGATATGGATAGATATTTGTACTCTACCTACTTAAATTCAAGCGATGTTTTAAAAGGTGGCTACTGTAAGCATGGTGAAGGGACAACATAGTGCATATGTGTTATGCAGGCACATATATGGTTGGTGTTTTTAAGTATTGTTAAATTATAATAGTTAAAGTAATATTATTAACAATAACAAATAGCAATTGCCACTTACTACTTAATACCGAATCTTAGCTGCCAGAATTGGGAGCAGATGCAGGAGCAGCTGCAGGTGCGTGTCTGGGGAAGCAGATAATTTATAAACATTTTTAGTAAGGTAGCGCTCGGAAAGCAGGTGTAGGTTCAAGATTTTGGGAAGATTTCAAAATGGATGGATTACCCTAGGCAGAAGACTCTGACCACGAAGTACCTAATATCAATAGTTATAATATTTTTAGCAAATTAACATTATTAACAATATGTAAACATGGCCCGGCCTTAACTCCCATATAGTTAATAATGTGAGTCCTCAACAGTTGCATTGGCTCACATAAGGGTGGGCTGTATATGGGGCAGCATAATGTTAAGTGGCCACCTGCTCAGCCAGCCCATGTGTTAGTAACTGCATAGATGGGATGCAGTGTGGTCTGGGGACTACATCTGCATATGTGGGTGCATATACCACCTTATTAAGACAGTAATTTCATTCAATGTATAATGAGTTTTTGACAGCCACGGGCATCATTTTTGATGGATTAATGTATTCCAGTGGGTAAACTTGTGCCAATGGTTATATATCTGCCACTTTTTGTCATGTGAGATTCATGCGCACAGAGGCATGCACTTCACTGGATAAGAAGCAATAAAACTTTAGAAAAAAAAAACCTGTGCCAAGATTTCATACTCCAACATGTGTGTGCTGTAATACGGGTTTCCCGTATTTATACTGGATGAGGCCTTAAAGGTTGAAAATGCTGGTTGCACAATTCAATGAGCTTAGCCTAATTCTAGTGAATCGGTTTGTCCAAAGTCATTTTATCATGAAAAATAATTTTTAAGACGACAACAGCACTTGCTGTGAGTCTGAATATGAAAAATACTGGTCTTTGTACGTATGTTTTCAGAGTGTACCTACAACATTCTTCTATATCCAGTTAGCAGTCTAATTTTTGTTTTATATATTGGATAAATCTTTCAACTAAGAGGCACTGAATTCATGTCACCTCTTTCTGTTAAAGTTACATGGTGTCAACTCCCTCAAAATGTGTTATGCTTTGATTCAGATCTATACTCAACTGTAGAATGAAGCCACTTGCTAATATTTGCTATAAAAAAATTCTGAGCTTTAGAGGTATTATGGTTTTTATGAACCATAGTATGCCTTCTTATTCTTCTGGACAAAGGGATGTGCCTGAAGTTTAGGAGAGTTTGAATTTGTCTAAGGCGAGTTTATTTGCTTTTGCATCCATTAAATCTTTTAACATGCCCTGTAAGCCATCTTGGCTGCATATATATGATTTGTGCTATGTGGCTCTTATTCTAGCTCGTATTTTAGTTAATAATTGCTGCTCTTCTTTGCTAAGTGCATGTAGGATTTATTATTTTTATGTTCATAGTTGCTTCCTTGTATTTAATGAGCCTTGTTGACGATCTCTCCTGTTACTTGAAAATCACCTCATGTTTCATTACTTGGATGTCGCTTGTATTTACGTAGCCTTTTGAGCTATCTGGCCTGGAAGCATGAAGACACTTTGTTTCGGTGCTTAATATGAATCTGACGTCATCTAATATTTGTGACATTATATTCTTAGAGTGTCCCCCCCCCCCCCCCAAAAAAAAAAAAACCAAAAGCTTAAAAAAAAAAAAAACCAAAAAACATACTTGGATATCTGGTTTTCTTTGACTATATAATGGCAATAAATAGGGGGAGATATCATCAGCTTTATCTTTAGGCAGTGCAATTTCGGGCTGAAGTTGTTCTTTGTTCGTTTCATCTTGTCTATTGCACTCTTTTGTATTTCTGGCTGTCATCGATATAAGCAACTTCTTGCTTCTAAACTAACATTAACATCAACCTATTTGATTCACATGGTTTGACTTCCTCACAGCAGGTGCATTCTTTTTTCTTCCTTCCTTACTGCTTCTTTTTGATTATGTTATAGAGCATCAGGATGTCATGGACCTTTGTAACTTGACTATGAATTTCTTTGTATCTTTGCTCTCTTTATAATGCATTTTATAATTCGTTTGGAGAGGGGTGGTTTGAGAGCTAACTTTATGAGGCACATAGATCATGAAAACTACCATGACGATTGTGTGCGGCAGCTGGAACATGGTTATCAATATGGCCTTCCTAATTCATTTCTGTTAGATCTTTGATCAAGTTCTCTTATTATCAGTTCATCTCCATCCTAAGTCATTTTCCTTCCCCTTGTTGAGACGCTCTTTTAATGCATCGTATTGATTTTTTGTGGCTGATGCCCTCTTTTTTCCCAGTGCCTACCTTATTCATATCCATGCTTGCTATGTCTTCTTCCATAGAGAACCCGTTTAGGCAATTTACCATTCTCTCACATCACTGCCTTGGTCCATCTTGACTGGGGGACATCCTCCCATCACTTCGGTTGATACTGGTTGAGCTTCCCTCTATTTCTAGATCCTGCGTATCACTACATGCAAGGAGGGTATCCTCTTCATAGACTCTCACAAGTGAGTCCTTGTCATCAGCCCCTTCCATGGTTTCTGATGATCTTTTTTTCTGCCTTACCTCTTCCTCCATTCCAATATGCTTGCTCTGAAAATCATTCTCTTGCTTGTTATGGGCGTTAATCAGCCAGAGGCTGTGTGGTGCTGAGGGCAAATTTCAGCCTGTGATTGAAAGACAACCCAAGTCTGGGTACTTTCCCAAGTATGCCGGGCTCAAATCAGCCCCTATTAAATTTTTACCAAAACTTAAGCCTGATCAAAGCTAAAAACATTTAGGCTTCCTAGTTTTCAGGTCAAGTCAGGCTTTATGTCGTGAATCTTAGACCAGGCGAGTCTTTAGCAAGTCGATATTTTGGCCACTCAAAGCTTTGCCGGCCATTGACAGTACTGTGCCATTGACAGTACTGTGTCAAAGCTTTTGGTCTAACATCTTAGGATCTATGATGTCGCATGTGCTTAGTATCTGCACCATCAGGAGGGCATGGCCATGGTGCTCTAATATCTTTAGCATACTATAATTGAGACCTTGCTCTTCTCTAAAAGGGGAAGGCCCGCTATTTACTGTAAATGATATTGCAAGCAAAAATATGTTCAGTGGCTTGATTGGTTTTTAAAGGAGCTTGGTTTGCAAGATTCCCATATAAACATGTGGGAGCAATATTCAATTCTTTTCTAGAAAAGAACAAGTATTGAATGATTTGCTTATGCTGAAGCTATACAACTTTTTTGGCCTCAGTCAAAATTTAAATGTACTGGTTAGCTATGAAAGTAGCTGTTAGTTATTTGAGTATCTAAAAATGTTCCTTTCATCCCAGGCACTAAAGGCAGTAGAGCATGCAATCCTTTCATCTCCATTGGGTTTAAATCCGACTCCTGATGGCCAACGAATAATTGCTGCAATCCCACCGTATGTCTCTAACCTCCAATATTCATAATTTGCTTGGTTACCAAAATTCAACTAAACTTTTAGAACTCTCAGGAATGGTAGTCAGAGTTGTTATAGTTAGCTGGGCTTCCCATTTATCTCCTTTTTATCTTTCATCTAATAAAAATTTCATACAAATTCTATGCCATTTTCATTATTGCATCAGCTGTGCTTGTGACTTACCTTTTGTGTTTTTGACGTTTACTATGGTCTTCCAGATTGACCAAGGAGAACATGCAGGTAAGCTCTTTCAAGAACATATTTCATTCACCTCTTTCCTGCTTCAATCCTATAGTCTCTCACTTTGTTTCTTTTTTCAGGCTTTGTGTAAGGTGGTTGCTAAATCAGCTGAAGTTGTTAAGCAGAGTATCAGAAGAGCGCGACAAAAGGTATAGGAGCAATTTCTTTAAGTTATTTGTTTTTTAATTATTATAATAAAAATGGATGGTTATCTTAATAATGAAACTGGGACAAAATAGATTCACGAGGTCAAATTATGATTAGTATTTGCAGTCACACCCTTCATAAACTAAGCAGAAATAAAATCCCATCCCGGGATACTCGAGCCCTTTGTTTTTCTCATTAAGCATTTGGATGAAATGCTGTCCAAATTCACCTCCTAGTGCAATTTAAATTTCCATGCTAGTTTTCCAACCTGTGCCGTCAATTATGCGTAATCTCATTCTTTTTTCACCGACAAGGGATTGATATGGTCTTTGTAGGCATTCGATTCAATAAAGAAAGCAGCTTCAAATATTCCCAAAGATGATGTAAAGAGACTTGAAAAGGAAGTGGGTAAACGAATCAAAACCCCTTTTTAAAGGTCATACTTGATTTAATATATAACGTGCCACTCATTACTTTGCCCAGGTTGATGATATGACAAAACGGTTTGTCAAGTCAGCAGATGATATGTGCAAGGCAAAGGAGAAAGAGATCACTGGGAACTGAACTGCATTTTAAAGTTTTTCCCATTCACCTGGAAGTATATCTTAGCGACGAGAGTTACCATGCAACATAGCATGCCTTTACAGGAATACTTGCAGAATAGAAGCATTAAAACTAAGAGGGTAAATAGGCCATTCTTAAAATCTGATGTTCATTTGGAAGATAGACGCTGACTAGTTCCCAGCTTTACTGCAGTTTTCAAATTGTAACCGGTAAAAGTTTTTCCATAAAGCAAAACTTATTAACACGCTTGTGTTGAATTTTAGCTTGTGAAGATAACTCTTTGATTTAAACATGTCATTGATCATGTCATTTGGGGCTCGTTTGGTTCGCGTGAGCATTTTTTTCCTCTAGAAAAAAGATTTTTAGGAAGAGATTGCCTGGAAATGTATTTTTGGCATGTTTGGTTTAACATGGGAAGTGACAGATTTTTAGAATGCTTATGTTTGTTTGATCATCTACTTTCCTAAAAAGTTGTATAATTTCTATTATACTCTTAATAAAAATTAGATCTTTAATGCATCTTTAATGCTGAAGGGCTTTTTTGGAAAAAGATAAAAATGGAGTGATTTTTGTCTCATGAGAAAGTAACTTTTCTATGTTTTTCATTAAAATTTTTTTTTCATGAATTGTGGAAATCATATTTTCATGAAAATATAACTTTTTCATCTCTTCTTTAAAAATTCCAACCAAACAAGAGGTATTTTATTATTTTTTTGTTGACCATATTTTTCCCCCTCTTTTTTTCGCGAACCAAACAAGCCTTTGATGGCATGCGGGGTTCTCATGCTGGCACGGCATTAAAAAAACCCTTTCCAACTCGCGAGATTGAGATTGAGATTAGAATTGAATCTCTCTCTCTCTCTCTCTCTCTCTCTCTCTCTCTAAAATGTATACAACTGTTTAGGATGCAGGCCGTTTCTATGTTTTATTATATTTGTACTGGCTTCCTTCTTTCCTTCATCTTTTTGGATGTGGGTAACTAAGCCCTATCAAGCTAGCATGGGATACTTGACCCTGACGCCACCTTTATCTCTATGGCGGAGAAGGTGGTTCAGGCGAAAACTCAGGCTTCTGCTGATCCACAGTTACCATACCCTAGACTGACTGTGCCTGTTCTTGCTATAAGCTATGCCCATTGTGCCACCTGCTACATTAGAGGTGTTCTGACGGAAGTCTTGTCCTCTAGAAAGGTTGGTGACAATTTTACCTCGTCAGATACAACTACAAGAGCACCGAGCCCATGGTGATCTTAGCATCACGCCATGCAGACGCCAGTGCTCCGAGACAGGACAAAAAAAAATCTCTTCGGTAGTCGCATGCATATCTTGCACCTTTAATGCACAAGATATGCTAACATCACTGAAGCCATAGGCTGTGAGTACGTTTCCTAATAGACTGTTCTCATTTTACCGGTCAAGCATCCTACAAGCTCTCACCCATTTCCTAAAGACAGCAAAATATAAATTCCCCCACTCCTGCGTTCACCTGGTATTCTTTTTGTGTATCCTAACCTGAGAACCAATCAAATATTCTTGGATATTCCCACTTCCAAATCTTGTATCTAAATAGTATTTAAGGAATGCACTGAGAGAAATCTACATTTTATCTAAATTCAAACTATGCACCAGTCAAAACCAAGGAACAAAAGAAATAGCTGACTTCGAGCTGAAGTCCAGACTCTCTCTTTTACAGCATATCATCCAAAAGACCGCTTCTAAAAGATATCTCAGGCTTTACTCCCCTACCACTCACTCCTCTCCTCTGCTAAAAGCTGCCTTTTGTCACCAGCCTGATCCCCCTCACCCAGAGCTCTGCCAGCTCCTTCCCACCCTCGCACACAAAGTGCACCTCCTTGCCCTTGGCAGTCACCACTCTGAACAGCCCCGGCTCGTACGCATCCCCCTTTCCTTTCCTCTTCCTTTGAAACGCCGAGCTTCCCCCCACCTCAGCCTCCCTGCACACCACATTCCTGCGACTCGACTTGCCCCACCGCAGCACCCCTGCAGCCCCCACCATCCTTAAAGCCTTCCTATGGGGCGATCCCTTACCACGCTTTGTGTGCTTCATCACACACCTCCCTTCCAAGACCAAGACCCTAGCTAGCTCATCCAATATCACAGTTTCTGCCTCATTGCCGAACTTAGCATTGGTCCTTGCTAGCGAAATGGCGGTCTCGCCTCGATGAGTTTTGATATCGCATCTGGCACCAGAAGCAATCAAGAGCTCGCATAGCGCTCCATGGCCTTCTCTTGCTGCCAACATCAGTGGTGTGTACCCATCTCCATCAGGCATGTTGACATCACAGCCCCTGGTGGTCAAGAGCCGCACTGCAGCCAAGTCTCCACGCCGAGCAGCACAGTGCAGAGCATAGAATCCTCCTGAATTGCCCTTCTCAAGAGCGAACTCGAGCATCACCTGCTCGAAAAGATCCGGATCGCCGTTCGACTGAGAAAGCGTGATTGCTGTCTCCCCTGCTTGATTCCTTAGCTTCACATTGGCACCGGCGAAGACTAGGAAGCGGAAGGCATCAACATGGCCTTCCTTGGCTGCAACCATAACTGGTGAGAACCCATTCTCATCTTGCTCATCGATGTTGACCTCTGGCCGCATCAACAATGTTTCCAAGGCTTCGACATCACCAAGGCGTGAAGCAAACATCATTGGAGAGAAGACAGATGAATCACTAGATCGAGGAAACTTCCCTGACCGAATCGCATCAAGAACAGCACGTTGGAAGCCAATGCTCCATCGGTTTGAAGCAGCAACTAACGCAGCGGATGCACCGGCAGAGCTAACCAGACCAAGATCAGCACCAGCTGATGCAAGAACCTTGAGGCAATCATCGCGCTTATGCCGTGCGCATAGCATCAATGCAGTCTCCCCAGAGTCCGTTCTTGAATTGAGGTCGCACCCTTTATCGATCAAGATCTGCAGGATTGAAGGGTGGCCGAGCCGGGCAGCCATGTGGATCGGTCGGAACTCGTTCTTCCTGCTCGTTTTCACTGGGAACTCGCAGTCAGCTCCAGATGCCAAGAGGGTGTGGACAGCACGGGGATTGGCACAGAGGATCGCATGGTGGAGAAGGGTCCGGCCGAAGTGTAGGGTGTTGGGATTGTAGTGCTGGAGGAGCAGTCGCAGTATGGTTCCAGTAGATTCAAAGTATTCGACAGCACACCAGGCAATGCTGTAGGGCTCAGCAAGCCCAGCTCCCACCCGGATCTCCTCGCCAGTTGCAGTGTCCCATGACCATGCACCCAGCCTCACCTTAGTTTCCTTCCTCACTCCAGCCTGTATCAAACAGTGTTTGAAAGATCTTGTTGAATTGTTGGTTTGGAAATTTTCCGAAAAACTAATTACAGATTCTTCTTTCCATTGGAATAATAGAGCCATTATGTTTATTGCTAAACTTGTTGGAGAGATGAAATAAAAACTAAGGTGATCATTAATGTCAAATGCTTGTGCATGGATTACATCCATCAAACTATTGCTATCTTTTTGCAGCTACTCATGTATTCACAAAATATGATCATACCTGAAGTAATCGCCGAACGACAGCTACCTGCCGGCTGACGATGGCGGCCACAATAGCTGTGCAGTTGACGTTGGTGTGCAGTGATGGCTTCAATGAGCGGAGCAGCATGCGATCGGTTGCATTTGGATCAACTCCACACTGCAGGAGATATTAACAAGTAGAAATTATTCAATAAAACATTAACTAAATAAACGCAATATAAAAAATTTTATTATTTTAGATCTGTGCTGGATAACAGGGAAAAATATAAGCTCAAATCACAAATCATAATAAATACTTTGAATTTTCGTATTTAATATTTTAATTATAATTTTATTCAATATATGAATCAAGCTATAAGTCCACATGTTCACAGGTGATTAAACTAATTAATTGATGATACTAGTAAAAAAATAATCATATTTTGTATTTGAGCAGGGTTTCTTGGAACATCGACCCAGATTTCAGCTCCACAGATCAATAACTCGAATTATTAGCATGCATAAATATTTTGCACTAAATTTGTTTATAGTTTAAAATTATCTTTTCAAAATTTTATTTCAGTAATTGAATGAAAAGAGAATTAGAAAAAAATTGGGTAAGATCCGCCCAAGAGCGGAGAGCCTTAACCGTGCGTGTAACAGGAAAGCCCGTAGGCCGTTCCCGTCCCTGTCAGGGGAGATGCCAACCGTCTCTCCTTTCAACGAACACACCAACAACATCCTTCTCTTTCCTTAAACAATATTTAATATGTTTAAAATAGGCGATGTGGGACTAAAAGCATCTTCGGACGCTACCAAGCAGAATCACTTAACAACGGAAAAGAAAGCAATGGTGCATACCTTGATGAGGGTGTCAACGACGTCGACGAATCCCCGTGCAGCGGCGGAGACGAGCGCGTGAACGGCGACATGCGGGCGGACAAGGTCGGATCCCATGAGGAGCTCCACCAGCCTCGCCCGCCCGTGGCAGCACGCCTCCACCACCGCCTCCTCGCACGCCGGCTGCGATGCCCCCGCCTTCAGCAGCACCTCCACCACCTCCGCCCGCCCCTCCCGCGCCGCCGCCGTCGTCGCATACCCCCTGAACAGCCTCAGGTTCACGTCCGCCCCCGCCTCCTGCTCCCAATCACAACCACAACCCCCAATTAACCCAGTCCAGCAGCCAAATTAATAATAATAATAATTACTTGAACCAAAACCAACCACCAGAAAGAGAGAGGCAATGAGGTACGGCCCAAAGATACGAACCCAGCAAGATCTCTCTGTGGACCAGGGGATGGGATTTGGCTTTGTTCTCGGGTTAGAACTCCGAAGTCCACGCACCTGGGAGGGGTCCCTCGATCATGAACCCAGATACTAACGTGGCATAACATAAAAGGTGTACATACGAAAATTTTGTTCCTGGACTCGATGATTAGCCGTCTGATCATAATGGGGACGACGACACCGACCATGATTGGGTCCCAGTGATCTTGGCGCGGGGGTATGTTCCAAAGGGGACAGCTGGCAATCATAGGAGTAAAGAGGAGGATAAGGCGTACAGGCGAGTCAGGAATCCCTCACTACAGTGGGAATGTGCGGGCACCCACTCGTCCCCTTGCACTCGCTCCACTCACCGGTCGCTCTCAGCGAACACAGAGATGCCTGCCAAGAGCCAAACAAGGCAGGCCAAAACAAAATGGGGGAGCTGAAATGGTTCATTAATTAGTCCCAAAAGTTGGTGGCGAACAAATAGATGAGGCCAACTTTGGTTCAGGATATAGTAATGCGATCGTAGCAATTGCGTGATGGCGAACCGGCACATTAATAGCCGCAGGAGATCACAGGCCGGGTTTGATCATTTTAATGGCCAGTGAAGGCACACCTCGCCCATGCCGTACGCCCAATTCAGAGCCAAATCCACTGGCGAGGGGGCCACAAATCAGTACGGCCAAGATAGGAGGAACAGCAAATGGACGGTGTGGATCTAATGATGCCGGATGATACGGCGCCGTATGAAACGCGGTACTTCCCTAGCGGAACGAATTGCGAAATGTGGTCCGAGGGAAACGAAACGAAGGTCGTGTGCGCGCGTGTCCATGCTCATTACCAGGAAGCAGTAAAGCACAAGTAGTCAAAAGTGTTCGTCTAATACGACCCTTGCCATTATCGCCCATTATTACGAGACGGTGATACTCGAGCTAAACTCCTGTTCAAAGCAAAAAAGATTAAACGGAAACGAACGTTTTTGATGCTGTTGGAGTGGATTTGACGGCTGGGATTGTGCGGCACAGCGAATTCGCTGTTCTTGGGGGAACAGGGAAACGGGATGAGCGGTGAGGAGAGGGGGGGGGGGGGGGGGGGGGGTTCAAGCAACCGCTTGGAATCCTCGGACGGGACGCGACGTCAAATAGTCCACGGAGGTCCACGTGGCAGGATGCGCCGGCGTTGGAGTTTGCAACGGCCTAGCCGTAACTTAACGGGAGATGGAAGCAGTGATGAGACGGACTTAAGACCTTCCGTAATGGAAGCGAGGTCACGCAAAACGTGACGCAAGAAAGATATCATCGGGAGGTTTGATAGATACACTCTCGGGACGGAGAAATCGGCGCTCTGGGATGCAAGAAAACAACAATGAAAAAGGAAAAAAAAAAAGCAAATGATGGTGTCTACTGAGAAAGACGGTAAGAGGCCCAACTGTCGTACCAAAGGAACAAGTGAGACCAAGATCCGGGCAATTAAATAATTGGAAGAGTCCCATGGTCAGGCCCGTCAAAGAGAGTGGAGATAAAACAAATAGAGTAGCAATATCAAAATCAAAATTAGAAAAAAAAAATGTGCGAAGATTTAGAAACATGGTTTCCGGTAATTTTTCTTACGAAAGAAAAATTTCTGGTGATTTTTTCTTAAATAAATAGATCATAAAAAACCGATAAATTCTCCAATAAAAATTGAAATGTCCAAAGAGTCCAACTCAAGCCTCCGATTCGGATTTTTTTTTCTTTAAAAAAAAAACGCGATGGGAGATAACAAAACAAAGAAAGAACAATAAAAAGAAGAAAAATCGGACTTAACCGAGCTTCCCTAAGAGAAAAGGGGGAAGAAGTGAGAGTCAGGGAAGAGAGAGAGCGAGACTGAGAAAGAAAGAGAGGATGGAATGGTACCAGGAGCTTGCGAACGAGGGGGAGGTGGCCGGCGTGGGCGGCGAGGAAGAGGGCGGAGACGTCGGTTCTGAGCTCGTCATATTCGACACGAACCTCGTCGGGGGCCTCCTCCCGGAGCACCACCTCTGCCCGGCGCCCCTTGAGGCACACCGCCCCGACGTAGTTGACGTCCACCATCGGATCCACCAGGCACTCCGCCGCCGCCATCAGATCCCCCCTCTCCGCCGCCTCCAGCAGCCTCTGCGACGCCTCCTCCGCCTCGTAGTCCACCGGCCACACCTGCTGCCTCCCCACCCTCCCCCCTCCTCCCCCTCCCCCTCCGCTGACCGCCATCCCCTGCCCAAACACCGTCATCAAAACCCCCACCTATCGATGATCGCCGATCTCCTCCTCTCCCCCTCACTCAATCATCGATCGCCGCCCTATGCTGCGGTCTCCGCCATCTCTCTCTCTCTCTCTCTCTCTCTCTCTCTCTCTCGGGAAACTTGAAAGCAGAGAGCGCCAGAGAGAGTGGGCGAGGGGAGAATTAATTTATAGTCGGAATGGGGGGATTTTACTGGGAGGTAAAGGAGGGGTGGAAATAAAAAGGTGGAGACGGACTGGCGAGTGGGACCCACGGCACAACGTGGTCCGGCTCGGCTCAGGTTGGGCTAAAGGGCTCGGCTAAATGTTTCGGCTTGATTAGGGGTTTTTTTTTTTTTTTTTTTTGCTGAAAAAAAGGAAGGGGGGGGGGGGGAGGAAGGGACAAGCCCACCCCCGCGTAGCAGCCCCGACCACTGGGCCCCCACCCCGCCAGGAGAATGTTCGATGCGGGTAGACCGAGTCGTGTGTTGGGCACCCCGACCTATTTTACTCATACCCTCCCCACCCGTGGGCCGGCTCAGTTATCCGACCCGATCCTCCGTGTGAGTACGTCACACATGGCACCACCCAGGCTACCAGCCGACCAGTAGCGCTTCCAGACCCCGTGTCCAGGCGTGGGGCATTCGGTCCCCGAATTTAATCGACGCCCGTGCGTTTCGAACCTGGAACCACTTGGTTGGAAGCAAACGCCCCGTTCCAACTGGGCTACCACCTTGGTGGCCTTGATTAAGGGTTTTTGGGAGGCCGGATTTGCCCTGGTGTGATGATCCAATTAATTGGGTGGTGCAGGAGAGAATTATTCCCTACACAGCATGCACCATGCGTATCTTCACACAATCAATCACAGCCGCTCATTTCCATAAAACCTATTAATTTAGCATGTATCTAGATGCACTGCTATTAAAATAAACACTTTACAATAATCTCTCGATAGAGTAATGTATATTTTACCTGAATCAATGAATGATTTAATAAGCTTAAAAATATTAATAAAAAAATTTCTTTTTAATGAATCATATTAAAAGAAAGAAAAAAATGTTAAAAATTTTTGTGCCATTTACTACTCTCCATCAAATACTTGAGCAAATCTAGCCGAATACCCATTGATGACTTTCTTGCTGTTAATAAAGTGCCGATTTGGTAGTAATATTTCTAAGTAAAATGCTCACATATGCCGCACCCTTCTCCAACAATATTGGTCTCTAATGGTATAGTATAAAACCTATGTTAAAGAGAAAAGTTAGGTGTATGTGTCAAACTAATGCTCCTCATGGTATAACCATAAAATATTGAGTTGCATTAGTCATGTTGTGTTGAGTAACTAATTTTCTTTTAAATTAAAATTTAATCTTATGATGCAAGTGATTACGTTCTTTAAATATTTTTTTTTTCTTCTGGCTTCTTGATTACTAAAGAATGAATCAAACCTCTATCTGAAATTGCTAAATGGTGGCATTACTTTTCCATAAGGTGCACCTTATCCTATAATTTTCTAATAGTACAATTAACACTGTTGGATTATTGGATAAAGATAAAAAGAAAAATCTAATGTAAAAGAAAAATGGGATTTGGGTTTGAAAAGCAATGTACAAACAAAAGTGAACCAAACCCAATTCTAACTGAAAAAGTTTGAATATTGCAAGATTTTAATTGGGGTATTTCTAAATCTTATACCACTTGGATTCATCAATTGTTAATCCCCGGAACATTTCCTTGAAACGATCGGTAGTGCCTTCAGTATTATCGTAAAATAATATTTATCCTTTAAAACAATTATTTAAGATAAACTCAAATGGATTAAGAAATGTAAAGATAGAGTGGTTATGCACTGCACAAATATCTGAATATTAGCATATGGTAGCCTTTGCCTTCTTAATTAAAACGTTGGCAACCATAACTTTAGATAAAAACTCATTGAATTGAGAGGTGGCGTGGCAGGGTGAGTATGATGTGCAGCTTCTCTGTACCGAGGCAATGCAGTAACTCCACCCTACTCGTCTACTAGTTCAAGCCCCCCACCCTCTTGTTCTGAAACCCCAACACATGGCACCGAATTAACTTAGGCCAGGCACAAAGGCAAAGGTTCCCCCATAGGCTTGCACTTTGTGTCATGTCTGTCTCGCCAAAACTTCTCATGGATGATGGCTCATAGCTCCTAGTTCTCACATTTCACTGCCCCCAACAAAGTAGCTATAGCTAGACACTCAGAGTCAATCAATCATACATTCATTCATTCATGCATGCATGCATACATACATACATATATATCTATGTATATTGTAAGGACCTATATGAGCGCGTGTTTAGTCTCATATCGGTTATTTACTGAGTAAATCTTGGATACTTATACAGAATTAAGGAACCCATATAATACCTTCCGGCTAGCCATTTTAGGTAGGGTCTTGAATTGTTACAAATGGTATCAAAGCAGACCGACCCATAATCTATGTGGATTAGGGGACACTGCAGCACAGATTCCTTGAGGTTGACCACAGGCCGATCGTGGTATTTGTGAATAGATTTGAACTCTTAGCCTGACGAGGACGTCAGGGCTTGAACGAGAGAGTATGTAATGACCCATGCGGACATGTATTTAGTCCCATATCGGTTATTTGCTAGGTAGATTTTGGGTACTTATACAGGATCAAAGAACCCATATAATACCTTCCGACTGCCATTTTGGATGAGGTCATGGGTTGTTATATATATACACACGTATATGCGTGCGTTATGTATGTGTATATATATATATTAAGACTAATAATGCAGCAGATTGATAGCTTTTGATGTCGTTGCACACTCCAGAGCTCGGATAGTGCCAACTCAATTGCGACTTGCTACAGACAGATGCTGATGGAGTGATGGTTGTATTTATTCGACGATCATGAAACCATGCATGCTGCCTCATAAAAAAATAGTTATGGAACAAGCGGCCACCTAACTAAGCCTGCTCCCCCCTCCGTCCTCTAGTGCAAGGGTCTGATGCATTTCATTTTATCACTGCTTTGAGCTAGCTGAAAGAGGCACTGTATACACTACTGTGGAGCAGTGACAGATACGGGACTGGACCATTGCTGTTTTTGTAGCCAAGTTCGGCAATGCGAAGTCATGGAAATGATGAGGGATGAGAACATTTACAGATGTTACGTGCTTATGAACATGGTTATATCTAGTTCTGGCCAGACCTAGAATTGATTTTTGGGTCCAGGGCTTGAATTTTAACTCCACATACTTCTTAAGAATGATGCTCCCTGGATCTTAGAGATGTAACTCGGTTTGTGACATTGGCCATGTTGGTCGGGGCATAATCCAATTAACTATACCTTGCATCTTTGCATACTTTCATTGAGTTAGGATGTGGATGGATGCATGAGGTGTTAGCAAGTCTCCTAATTTTAGGAGACTGATGTGGCCCAATTGATAAGTTTATCCCACATCAAGATAAACCTCGTTTAAACAGTGATTTAAATCCAATCAAATTAAGAGGTTATTAAGAGTTTATTTTATCTGGTAGTTTCTATGATGGATCGAAACAATTAGAGATAAACCTTATGGATAAGAATAGGGGTTCCTAACCTAGCAGTATAAATAAGCCAGTAGATCTATCACCTAAGGCACTTAAGTCCTGCATAGGTTAGAAGATCCGGTCTTCTTCTCCCTCTCGTGTGGCGTTTTTCGTACTTGAACAACAATGGCTGGAGATTAGTGAATCTATGATTATTTATTATTCCGCTGCGTTTGAATATATGTATGTGATGATTTACGTGCATGTGTTCTTGATTTTCTGACATGAGGTTGTATAAAGTGATGAATCCAATCGCTCCATGAACTGCGGTCTAATTCCTCATGTTAATCAGACATGCAGCTGCATTTTACCAGGGCATTGTATTCCACTTCATGCTCTCATGGCACACATCAACATCTTGATAGCATATTGCATTATAACCCTGGCAAGCTATGACATTGACCAACATAGAATGGCCACAGTGATAGTTAACATATATAAGTAGAGAAATAGTTCTGACCGTTCATGTTATATCAATAAATGTTTGAGATAAAACTGAAATTTATAGGTTAATCCCTGTGCCTCCTATTTGACTATTTCTGAAAAAAAAAGTAGTATTTAGAGTATCACCAACCATATTATACATATGATGGAAGAATTATGTATGTCAAACATTGCATTTTGATGTCCAAACTTGGTACGCAAAGAGGCATGCAATTACTAGGCTCTTGCCATGTTTGCGGGTTACATGCTAATAGAATTTTGGATCATGCATACAAGGGTTAGAAAAGGGTCTACTTTGACTGCTTTATTTCGAATGCAGAGATACTGGAATTGCTTACTAATTATTTTCTGATTTGATGTCCAAACATAATGTATTTATAATTTTAAATCCATCTAAAAAAAATTAACTAGTAAATTACAAGTCTTGGCACTTTTTGCCCTTTTGAAAAATATACCAGGTAGATTGATCATCAATATAGGCCAATGTGGGTGAGCAGTACTAATCGAGTTGAACCAAGTTAATTTCCCTCTTTCTCTTTTATGAAAAGAAAATGGTAACGATGCCTCATTTCTTTTTCCTCTATCGCATATATTGAGAAGAGTTTTCCAAGCAGACTTAGCTTAAAATTCTTATTTTCAATTTAGGAACTGATAAAATATTGAAGTGTTTAATTTTAGTTAGAAGTATGCTTAAACTGCTTTAGTCCAAAGCTAGAAATGTATTTTTTGACATCAATATAATCAAATATCACATGATGCCTTCACTTGATTTGTACTCCTCTAAAATTAAGTATTGCTATTGATGATTGCTTCGCTTTGTCCTTCCTCATATATTGCAATCCAGGATTAGTGCAATTAATATAAGAGTGTTAGTCAAATTTCACCCGATTTCTTCATTTGATGTGAATTTTTTTAAATCAACTTTTACTATTATATCATCATTTCTTTTTTCCTATCTTTATCTTATATGATTTTCTTATGGATTTGGACCTTTCATCAGCCGGCACCATATCAGATTAGGACTCTTTTTGTTCATGTAGAGGGATGGGGCAAAATATGGTCAATAAAAAAATAAAAAATATTATATATTTAGTTGAAAAGTAAATAAAAAAAAAGATAGCTTTTTCATAAAATATATTTTTATACTTAATAAAAAAAAAGTAAATAGAGGTCAAAAAGATATGTTTCTTGAAATTTGTAATCGTTGAAAGTTGTCTTGTTAAATCAGTCATTCGTATGACACGATCAAACACAAGTATAGATCGAAAGCTTTCGTATCGTACCTCCCTGTGACGCCATACGGACTGTATTGATTAGATTGGATAACCCAAAGTCATGTAATGGGATTCCTACGTCACATCGATTCTTTTGGACCCCTTAACCCAAAGTCATATCATCTAACCATTGCACGTACCAATACGTGTCACTTCTTTATAAGTGTGACGATGAAGCCAGATTCAATAATGCCTGCCGCAGGCAATCTTGGTTCACTGGTTGATGGTTGCAAATGGTTGCAATCATGGTAGAAGACTAGGGGTAGACAAAATCCAGCGAGAAGTAGATGACTACGTTTACGTGGCAATGATCTGTGCAATATCCATGACTAGATATAATTCAGGACTATTCTATAATCAAGATGCCAAATATACCTCTGCATCTTTGATCAATCTGTTCACTTTCTTTATTTTATTCTGTAACATGCTCTTATATATATATATAGTGTATATATATATATATATATATATATATATATATATATATATATATATATATATATATATATATATATATATATATATATATATATGCATGCATGCATACTTATATATGTTTGTATTAATTAGAAGGGGAGATATTTTATATCATAATCAAAAGGAAGAAACTTGCACAACATCAATGGTAACAAGAATAAACCAAGCGTATAAGTTGGAGTTTCGAATATATCAGCTCAAAAAGAGTATATTGATCCATGTTGAAGAAGAAAGACAGGAGAAAAAAAGTGAAGGGTGATAAGTTTTAGAGGCGGAGCGCATTATCCTGGGAGATGACTCAGCGGAGATGATCGAACGGATTCTACAGAAAAAGTCGGAGTGTCCGATCACCCGCTTCTAAATGACATTTGAAGGCTGCTGAGGAAGTGCGATGCCTACCAGATTATGCATATGTTCCAGAAGGTGAATCAAGCTGCCGATTGGGTTGCCTATTTTGCTGCTCACCATTCTGAAGATATTCTCTTGACCCGCTTTATATTTGTTCTTCCATTTCTGTGGAGTATTTTATCTTTTTGACTCCGATGGCAATGCTCATGCGAAACTGGTGTGGGCTGCTGATGTACTTAAAAAAGAAAAAAAATAAGTAGATTTTGATTTATTACTGATCTAATTATCTTAATCCTTGCTTTGTTACTAATCACTATTCTCTCTCTCTCTCTCTTTCCTCCAAAACAAACAAATAAACTACAGTACGAGCCGACCCAAGCCGAGAAAAACACCAAAAACAAGCCAAGCTCCTGCCCACCAATGTGCCACGTGGCATGGAACAGAGGAGGCCATGTGGATTCTTTAGTTTTCCCCAATAAAGCCTCCTGTTCCGGCTGCCGTCTCTCCTCTTGCGACCAACGACAAAATAAACAAACGACGTCAATTAAAAAAAAAAAGTTTAGACCACAATGAAGATAGTAAAAAATAATCTTTTTCCTTTGGTAAAAACCAATGCCATCCTCCGTGGCAGTCTCCCTTATCATGGTCCGTTCCGTTCCACGGGGAATATATATATATATATATATATATATATATATATATATATATATATATAAAATTGAGTAATTAAAAAGAAGAAGAGAGGCGTGATATTGGAAATATCGCCTAACAATTACATTTAACTGTCATAACTCTCTTGTCTTCGCTCAACACAACTTGTTAGTCCAAGACAAATGGGACTCCCTATGCAGATCTTAGACTTTTCCTCCCGTGATTAATTTATTAAATTATAGATTAGAGTGGGATTGAGAGCTACATAGGCAGGCTAATTAACAAGGAAACATGTTAAGCGATTTTATCAGACTTCATATGTTGCATGGTTTTGTTCTCATCTCCGTCCGTCACGTTCCCTTGGCAGGCGGCCCGGACGTTTTCAGGGTGGATAGTTCGTGGACTGTGGGTCCCGTCCCTGATGACACAGCGAGCCGCAGCTCGATACAATGGCAACTTACACCAAAGCAGTGGATGCCGGTTGTCATTGCTGTGCTGGCCCTGAATCCAGACGATTACTGTAGCTGAGTCATTTTCAAGATAGATATTGTCCATATCCAGAACTAACTTTGTATAAGTAATGCCCTCCCATGCAACTCTCAGCTCTGCTCCGTTGATAAATTCGTCGAAAATGCGTTGACCTCTGATTGCGTCGAGTTTGGAGTCAATTCTCAAAAATACTGCCATTAAAATTTACTTTAAAAAAGCTAAGAGATGGGTATAGTTGGTGATTATTTGCTGAACAAGAATCTCAAAGTCATTTGCACGTCACATCTCACCCTTGTGGAAGTGATGATGACCTTTAGGAAATTATACGAGGAAACGATATCCAAGGAAGCTAGTGCAGAAATCAATTTTATGGTTAGTACACTATAGACATTCAGCTTAACACCGTATCAATTATCATAGCATTTTTACACTGTTTCATTTTAAAGAATTAAAAATATATAGAGTTCTCAAGTGGCATGGATAAACTAGGAACCTAATATATTAAACTTCACCTCAACAACCAACCTACCCGTTTGCCTTCTCTCACTCGTCAAATTCACTATGTACATTTATCTAGTTTTCATGTACTCCCACTTAAGCTCCATTGGGTTCAGAAAAACATGCATGTATCCTACTAAACTTTTGAAGCAGAGTCCCAAGAAATGCTTAATAATTTTTTTTGCTTCCCTTATCTCTGCATATTCACCCTCCTATCATCCAAAACTCCCCCTTTTTTTTACCAATTAAGGTTTCAAATGAACTGAGCCATATATGAACGCGTCAAACAGCCTAAAATGAGCTCGCTTATGCTTATTCATTTGGTAAACAAGCCAAGTCCAAGCTCCGTCTGTGGAATTTGAGATAAAAACAAGCCAAGCTTCGACATCTGCTGCCATCACGAACAAATATAAAAGCTCAAAACCTGGTTATTTTTGTGGCTTACAATCTGAACTTGAATAGCTCTGTCTGAGCTTGATATATCACACCTTGTTTGTACTGCTCAGCCAGAGTGTGAAATTCCATAACTCTAGCTTAACATCACATAATTAGATGGATTTCTGCAGATGAGTGAAATCAAATTAAGCCCCTTCCTAGTAGCCCACTTGTAACACTCGTTGTGTGTATAAGGCCACTAGATCCCCTTCATGATGTTAGAGATATTGCTTAAGGGAGCATTTAATATGAGGTGGTCATCCTAAAATCAAGAGCGATATGGATAAAGATAATGAGATCACTATGTTTGGTTGCATCACAATGATCCTACATGGCAGTAATTCAAAATCATCTTCACTCGTCAAATTGCCACCTAACCCAGTAATGAGATACTCATCTTTGACGTCGATTATTCAAGATCACCTCATGACAGTGATCTTAGACTGAATTTTTTTAGAATAAAAATATAATGGTACCCAGAAATATTTAATTACTGAAGCATAACATATTCCACACGGTGATTTTAGATCATTCAGAATCAAATTATTCCGAAATAAGAATCACCAGTGTTGCAAAAATCATCTTGGTGATCCCATTTGGGTCACCAAATACCGTCTAAGACCTACACGGAGTTAGAATTGCGGAGAATATCTCATGGCATCCAGGAGATCTAACAAACACAGCAACACACCCTGAGGTTCACGTGCAGTGTGTCGGCAGATCTCGTGTAATAATTTTCGCCACCTTTGCATGGGTCTGCATGCCGTCACCCTCTCTCGAGGCATTTCTGTACGTACCTCACGCCATATGTCGAGACTCTCGCATAAAAACGCAGCTACACACCCCGATGCCATAGCAAGAGGTTAGCCATTTTAATCTGGCCGAGGATTAATGGTTTTTAAGTGAGAAAAATATGCTTGCGACACAATATCTCTCTTTCTCCTTGTATTTTGGCAGTTTAATGGTGTGCCAAACAACATTCTGGAGATCACTAATTGTGAGGTGTAATTTAAGTTACTAGAGACATCATATAGAAAATGCTTTAAAGTCAGAGAAAGAAGAGACTCATGGGACTCTGCATAATTTCTTGGGGCCTGTCAGTATCTATGGGAAGGGGGAAAGAACGTAAGTTTCTGTGGACAGCTAATATTACTTAAATGCCTGTCTTGAGATGCATGCTCGTGGCCTTGATTAAATGCATGTCAATCCTCTAGTTTTGTCGACTCATGAAATGATTTGAACGACATGCATGGGCCAAGTAAAGCTTAGAATTCGCATTTGTAGGTCACAAACTAAACCTTTTCCTAGAATTATGTTCAGTCACATTATATCTCTTTACAATCACTATGCCCATATAGAAACATGGGCGAGGCTTGTAGGTGTCCCATATGACCAACTCAGAGAGACAATATGAGTCAGCTGCTCGTAGGAAACTCGATTTCCATTGCATGGTTGAGTACAATACATGATACACTTTGAATTTGTGTTTCACCTGAATGTATTTAAGTGAACTTTGGAGCCTGCCCTTAATTTGTTCGACTCTATTTCGTATTTATTTCAAATATTATTTTATTCCAGTCCTTGTACGGCTTGTGCATTGGACATTGCTTGTTTTTTAAGATAGTTATACTTGTTTTACACAAACTTCCAAATAGTTTGAAGATTAAATATAGATTGATCGTTAAAATCAAGGAGTAAATATTAATTTTTGAGTCAAACAAGAATTAAATATAAAATAATCAATCTAGGAGCCAGACTGTAATTACCTCAATGAGATACTTAAAGGTGCATTAATTGTTGTTGGACAACATACAAATGTCAAAGTTTAGTGCATGTTGCTTGTGGAAAGACCATTTTAATATGCGTACAAACATAGCAATCTCCTCCTCTAAAGTTGAAAATTTAACTAGGTAGGGTACATCTCACATTTTTTGCACACCATGAAATGCTCCACATTAAATCTGGCGAGAAGCATTGGGATCCAGTCTACTTCCTCGCATGGTTGTTTGTGACCTTGTAGTTGCGACCCATTTTACTAGCATACTTTAGTCCATATATATATAAATATACTAATTGCCTCATGACCTCATTACTTCCAAGTACTTCAGGTTTATTTGTATGTGCGTGTGAGAGAGAGAGAGCATGCCTGAGCTTCCTTTGGTGTTTGTGATGAATTGAGAAGAGCTTTCTTTGGTATATGTGATGAAGATTTCGAGGCATTGCATATAGACTACCTACAGAGAGGTTCTGCAGTCTTCCACGAAGCTTCTTCACTTCCATGATGACCGACTTCCAAGGGCTCTTCGGTGGAAACTGTCTACGCTTGGGATCTATTAGGTTGCCCATCCTATCCCAAGGCAAGTTAGCTCAAAGTTATGGGACTTCTGGTAGGGCCAGGACAAACCTTTGGTTACAGAATATCCAAAGAGATGCCAACTTCCCCACATATCCATTTTGAGATCAGTTAACTTTTGACTTATGACAAAGTTTTGTTTTTTTATTTTTTTTATGCCCACATATTAGTCATGGATCTGTTACTCGGACTCCATTGCCTCTCTACTCGGACTCCATTGCCTCTCTACTCGGACTCCGTTGCTCTTTTTGGTTGCATTTTACAATGATGGAAGCAGCATTTCTTACTCTATGCTATGAGGATCCATTGGTCATGTTTCTGAGCTTAATGCAGCCCTATCTTATATGGGATGTTCCATATACTGATCTTTTCTCTCCTTTAGTTCAGTGATTTCTGCTTTCACTTCTGTAGTTATTGTCTTCTTCATACACAGACCTTGTACTTCCTTTTTTTCAGACTCTTTTTCTGCCTTTTTTTTAATCCTTCTTTTATACTGATATACATACTTTTCTGTTAATAAATTGGGGGTCTTATGGAGCTTATAGCTCCTAATTAGACTCCTTTCTATTAAAAAAAATAAATTAGGCCGAACAGTTAGTTTGGTAAAGTTGTTTATACTAAAAAAGTTGTCTATACACTGATCTTTTCTCTCCTTTATAGGGGCAATGGTGAGGGATGGAGGGACTTTTCAGGTCAAGCATGTCTTCCATAAAGCTAATGGGGCCGCAGACTGGGTGGCTGCTTATGTAGCCAGTTACTCGGATAGTACCCTGTGGGCTGAAGATGGTGAGTTGCCCCTGACACTCCGAAGTATTTTGTTTTTTTATTTTATTCGACGCATCCGTACTCGTGTGGTATGATCCACCTGCCTTAGGAAAAAAAAGAAGAAGAAAGAAACAAAAAAAAGAGAGTAAGTTATAGGCCAGTAGTTGAACCCCTCCACCTGAAAGGTTTAAATCTTGGAAAACGTTTTATAACTGTATGTAGATATATAATTCTAGCCAACTTGCTTCAGCTAATGTTCTCGAATGGGAAGACATGGTACAAATGGGTCAAGAGTGAAATGAGTCATAACTTCAACAAAGTCATTAATTTAAAGCAATAACTTAACTCTGTCTCTGCTCAAGTTATTGCTTGTTATGGGCTCAGGGCTTAAGTCAAATTTGGCCTAAGATTTGTGAAGTCTAGCGTTTCTAGGTGGTTTAATCAAGGGAAAAGATAACGGGTATGCCTGTAGTCAAAAACAAGGATATTAAAGAGAGTAAGATTCTTTCTAAAGAGTACATATATATCTTAGTAATAGACAGGGTAATATCTATAGCTGATGAATACTATTGGACATGCTACATGTAGATATCCATGATTTGTCATCTATATTTCCTCACAAAACTGCATGATTTTCTTCAAAAAAAATTATGTCTGCATGCATGATAGCATATGATGAAGATCTGTAAAATGTTACCCTTGTGAGTAGTCACATGAACAATAACATGATAGCTAGCTCATTGGGAAGCTAGACATGCTACATTTTTGTTCTGTGTGTTTTTTTTATTAAAGAAATCATGCTACGATTAAATATCCAAAATTGTGGATCCAAGCATGAAGGTGCCTGCCGATGCAGTCGAATTTCCTTAGATTTTTTCCCATCATATTGATGAAGTTCGTTACTGCTTAATTATATATATTAATTAGTTAGATGGCCTTATCTAAATAATGTGCTGAAAAAATGTTTGGGTCTTGCTCTTTGGGCTTGCAGCGGCAACGGTCTGCCCAACGACCACCATGGCCATAGCTTTTTGCATGCATTTTTGGGACCTAGGAGGTACTATTATAGCTAGAAGCCTGTGGTCCAAACCATGTCCTTAGCTTGTTTTGAACTTCGCAAACAGAAAATCTCATATAAAAATCATGGATTACTTATTAATTAGAATAATAAGATTTTGTTCTCTCCCTCTTGTCATCTTTCCAAGAACTTAGCCAAATTTCTCTGTTAGATCCTTATCCACTGGGAGCATATACCAAGAAGCTAAACCAAGTACATGCAAACCAGAGTCTGCACCTCACTGGCCCGTACTTTAAGGCCGTCAAAGCGACCTCTTTGCTAAGTAAAAGACCCATTAATACTCTCCTGAAGTCCAATCTTGAGACCTCTATGTAAGAAAATATAGGTTTATTTACATATTTTTATATTTTTTTATATTTTTCCTCACATGCAGACTGATTTTTTTTTTTTAATGGGTCAGCCCAATATATAAAGATTTTAATAATTAAGTTAAAAGAGTACAGAAATAAGACTCATATTCACGATCTCTACTCTCATACCATATTGAAATCACCACTTATCTACTTCATTTTATAAGCTTAAGCTTATGGAACAAGTGGTGATTTCAACACTTTTCCCATTCTAATCTTCTAACTCCATGAACTAAAGAATCACGGGCCCAAACTTAGCCGCACTCTAAATGGCGTTGCAGTTTCAGTTGAACTCAGACATCCGAGGTGTAATGTTTCGAGAAGTGTGGGCACTGCTCATCTTCTTTAGCCTTGCGACAGAGTTGTGGCAAAGCCCAGTCTTTGCTTTGGCAGCACCCTTCCCATGGTCTCCATGGCCTTCATAATTTTGCCTAAAGCGAAATCGAAATATAGGGAAGACACCAAAATGGCCACTCATGTTTGCTTGTGTCCCAAAGCTCCCAAGCCCAAGCAAATATCATTTCTAGTAAAAAACCTTCTTGTCTCACCATTGCATGTCATCCCAGTTTCCCACTCATCTTAACTTTCCTATCTATTCTCTGCTCTCTTTCATTAAGGTGGTGGCCCTCCTCTTGTCTTCTCCTTTTAGAGGAGGAAACCATGCCATGGAGTGGATGGGCTGAAGTGGCAGACATGATCTCCATATGTAAGGAAAAGGATGAGAGAGAAGTGAGACAGATGCAGATTTTACGAGATAATTGCTCGAGTAATCCTTTTGAGATGAATGCCTTTTCAAGATAAGGGCAAAGCGATACCATTCAATAAAGCATTAGAAGTACATAAACAAACCTAGGCTTGAAGTATAGGATATTGACATACTCAAGTAGTTATGTTGAGTGGGATTGCATGGCTGTGTATAATGCTCTTAAATCGAAGGAAAGAAAGGCCATGATGTATATGAGAAGTGCGTGCCATGTATTGGAATTCTTACATGTAAAGTAGTATGAGTGGAAGAGCAAACCGACCATATTTAAGCCCACCATTCTCGGCTTTCAGCATGGATCTTAATGATGATATTTTCAATGAGAATCTTTTCTTTGTGATGATATAAAAATTTAATCTTTCTTGTCTCTCAAGTTTAGAAATTTGGGCATAAAGAGTCGACACTACATCATTAATTTCCTTCCATAATGACGACCTCGACTTGACTGTAAAAAAAGAAACAGTTCGAGGGGAGAGTCAAAATGTGGATCTTGTACAGACATATACAAAATGGGCGAAGGTGTGAGTGCGGACGTGCGTTACCTTGAGTCGGTTTTTCCAACTAGCCATTTTGGATAAAGTCGTAGATTGTGACAAATAATATTAGAGAGAACTCGGTTTATAATCTATGTGAATTAGAGGACTTGCAATACGAGTTCATGGAGACTGACTACGGATTGATCGTGGTGTTTGCGATTAGATTTGAATAAATTTGAATCTTTAGCCTGACGAAGACGTCAGGGATTGAACGGAGGAGTATGTGAGGACTCGTGCGGACGTGCGTTTAGTCCTACATCGGTTATTCACCGAAAAGAACTTACATACTTATACAGAACTAAGGAACCTAAAAACTATTTTTCGACTAACCATTTTGGATGAGGTCCTAGATTGTGACAGAAAGAATAATAAAAAACAACTCTGGGTGAAAGTGACCTTTGGGATGGGATGGGCTTGGCCAAGGCTATTCTTAGATGGTCCCAAATTGATGCGTCTCTGGTTCTAGCTTAACTTGATCCAAGACTTGCTTTGTTTGAAGTAATGTGAACAGAGGCTGAAATATTTGAAGGAAAACTCAGACATTTCTTGGGAAATCTAGTTTGAGTCTAAGTTTATTGATGTATTTTCTCCTTGAAAAGGGTTAATCTTCTACAAAAGTTTATTCTTTCGACAGGTAACAAGATGCAAGAAAGCTTTGAGTCATATCATCCATGGGGCATCTACTATATATAGATGACATAATTTGGGGTTGAATCACATGAAACTTTACATATATTATGTGGAACTTAGATAAATATGTCGTGCCGTTTTCTTTTTCTCCATGCTGCAATGTTCTCTTCTAGTTTCTCATAAGCAAAATCTAGCTTTAGGAATTAAAATCATCAAATAAGATTGAAGAGGGACATTTTTTTTCACCTGTCTATTACATTCGTATTATGAATAAATATAACTTCAGCACCGCAACAATGTCGTTGGGGATACCATAAACTACAAGATAGAATGAAAGGTAATGTCTGAAAGAGACTATCAGCAAAAGCATTTCAAATCTTTTTTTTTTTTTTGTAAAAAAAAGAAGAAAAATGAAACCATTTCAAGTCAACTTTAATTGTGTTACTGCTTGCTAAGAATATATATATTTCCAAATCAATTTCATCGACCAATGAACTGAAAAATAATTGGCTTTGGAACAATATTCCTCGTAATGCTTTGCCCCTGGCCTAAGAAGTTCCTAACTATCCGGCTGTTAACAGCAGAGGCTACTCATGGACTGTAACAAAATTGGATCGAAAATGTTCATCATCAATTTCCACAGCATGCACCAGGGAAGGGTGAAATTTGTAGCAGTAACACAACTGAGATGGTCTGGAGGTGAATCGGAGAAGAACGACGAGAATAAATACCCGAACCGAGCATCATGACACCAAAGTTAACCTAAAACTATCACAATTTAGCTTGCCAGGGAAAAAAAAGTGAAGACTGAGTGAAAAGTTCATGGCAACCCCTAGAGAATAACCATTATGCATCTGGATATCCAATGCAACAGGAAATTAACTCTGAATATTAATTTCTAAAGACATCGAGACAACAAACTGCTACTGATTTCATATATTAAATGGATTGAAGGCTAAAGAATTTTTACATTGTGTTGCATCAAACATGTTGTTCACTGCAGGACTTCTGATAAGAAATTACATGGTCAGCAGCTGCTTTGACATCTGGATGTTATTGCTTTCCCAACAGAATATATCCATATACTGCCATGAGAGCCATCTTAACCTTTTCAAACAATTGAAAACCCATCACTTGCAATGGCCTCATTTAGTCTTTGTTGCACATGATCACCATCTCATTCACTTTCTTTCCATTATCGAATTTGAAGCAACTTTTAGTTTACCTCCCTTTCAGATATGCACCATATAGTAGCCAAACCTAGGTCTATATAAAACACCAGATAAGTTCGTAGCATGATCATATGTGCACATTATAGTTGTTGACCTATTCCTTATCGCCTTAAGCTTTTGCGGACATCGTATCAAAGCTCTGGTTGCTATAGGTCATGAGTTCAAATCTCCTCAGCAGCCGACCATTGAAAGATCAAGGACCGGTTCGAATTTCTGCATGTCAATCTGAAATCTAGCTATATGCTTGCGCACACGTGCGTGAGCAAGTGTGGGGGTGTCCACACTCATGCATGTGCCTGTGTGTGCAATTCATGTATGTTCTTGTGTGTCTGTCTTAAATGGTCAACAATTATAGTACTATCGACAATTATAGTGCAATATTAGCTCATCATTGTCATCATCTTCCCCACAACTGAAGTTAATTAGTAGAATCTCTCATATTCATCTCAGCAAGTCCAATTTTCGAGCACAAACAAGCTGCTTTGTTAGTTTGCAATCCTTAGGAAAACATAATCCTCAACAAATATGATGTGGCTGCATATATGGATGCAGTCCCTCGACCGCACCGCATTGCTAATACATGCTTACTATATGCGGTCAGACCACATATGGACTTGGAAGGCAGGCCACTTAAAATTGTGTAGCTGTATATGCAGCCTACTTAGTATTATGGGCCATGTTGCTGCCCTATCTTGTCTGGTTTTGTGCAGTTGGAGCAGCTTTAAGTTGACAAATATACTGGATGGCAGTCCTAGGCAAGCTGAATATGGGTGTTAAGAGTGTTAATATATTGATCATGCTATAACTATTGCTATTAGGTATAACTATCAATATTCATTATGTCTAGTATATTTTATTTATTCTTAAATAGTTAGAAAATACTAACCACATATGTGTTGTTTCTCTGGTATGGGGGTTGATTTGGCCTGCCGATGCTTGGTACGCCTCTTGTATCACATACTGATTCGGTACTGACATAGTATCGTATAGTTCGTATGCACTAGTACCGACTAGCACGGTAAATCTTGTAGTAAACATTGAACCTATATCTTCTTGAGACAACCAGAATGTAGAGTTGTGAGATTTCATAAAAAAGCAGCATGCATCTTCATGCAGTCATCCACAAGAATGAGAAATCTTTTTTCCACACAATAATTTATCCGCTGACAGCTGCACTATTTTGTGCTTGCCCAACAGTTGGTACAAATTTTCAGTCTTCTGGATTTCTGATGTTCTGGTTTTCATTCCATTAACAAGCTAGAAAACACAAGAAAATATGATAAGAATAAACAGCTGATGCGTGCATATACTTATTTGCATGCTTATTTAAGTTTTAAATGCTCTCGTTATCCTTTGAGAAGTTGTCCTCAGATTCGACAGTCATCATCAGGGCCTTCCACAGAGCAGCGAGGAGAAAATAAGAGATATCCCATGTAATGCATTTCCAATCATTTACTCTCCAACTTCAGTTGCTTTAAGGAGTGGATCATCTGTGGTCTGTAAATGCCATGCAAGTGATGATTAGCTTGATGAACTAGATTCACCTCTAGCTTCAATTGTCATTGTTAAATCATCTGCTGAGGTATGGAGAGAAGATTAGTCCTTATAGTTGATATTACTCCTATATTTTTTTTCATTCTTTTGTAAATATATAATTCGCAGAAACAAATTCGGCCCTCATACGATCTGTATCTCGATCCATGCGAGTTGCAACAAAATAATTATTTTGTTTTTGTTTAGTATGTTGTTTTACATATTTTAATTATTTTTATTTATTAAGCTTAAATCTAGCTAATGTCTCATGATGATAAAGTAATCTATTCGCTCTTCCGAGTTGCCAAACTGGGTTGTGCAAATTGCAATGAAGTTTTCAGTGTACCTTCCCTGGTTCCAGATTCTCTAAAACGTAGAAAACTTGGGTTCTGAAAAAATGCTGTATTAAAAGTTGCCATCGAGAGAAAGCAATACATCAATGTTCATGTGCACATGAGGATCAATGATATTAAGAACAGTTAGTATCGGAACCAAGAATTCTTAGCACTTGTTATCTTTCAGAAAAAGAGTTGGTTTACAGACCCAGACCTGGCTGAAAAAACTGCAATAATTTGTCCAGTCCAGAGAGTTAAATTTTCTTTCATTTGCAGCAAGCTTTGCCATCTTGCTGCTCATACTGGTAGTACTGGCTGTTATTAAGTTGTTATTTGGTATTCCATAACATTTATCATCCATGTTATTTTGCCGATGATTCCTTGGTATTTCTAGGAAACAATTGATATGAAAAGATGTGAGAGATAAGAATAAAGTAACCACTGATTGATGCAGCTTCAAGCATCTTCCTCTCACCAAGAGAATAATACCTTACCTCAGCACAAAACAACAATGCCCATCACCAGTACAAGGACTATCAGACAAGACGCATGCCCTTCAAATCTTGACACATTTGGATGTTCATACTTGGACCACATAGAGCTCTTGAGGTTCTCATCCATGAAAGAAACCCCCCAAGAAGCCATCACATCATCTCACTTGTTGCGGCATCCATTTCCCACATCCCTTGCATATTGATAGAGAAATCCCAACCCAACCAATGCAATCACTGCAACTCACCAATCCTATTGTAATCATATCCTACCATCAGAAGGTGCACAGCATCTCACAAAAAGAACTTTAGAACACCTATGACTACATATGATGGATAAGGTGCAAAAAGGAGAACCTTATGAACTAAAGCCTGTTCCCACAGCCATGGGGGGGAAGAAGAAGAAGAAGAAGAAGAAGAAGAGAGACTCAGATGCCCCTCTCAAGCATTGCCCGGACTCTGGTAGGAAGCCCATATAGCCTGATGAAGCCAGCAGCGTCAGCCTGGTTGTAGATGAGGCCGTTTTCAAATGATGAGATGTCTTCCCTGTACAGGCTGCATGGGCTCTTCCGGGTTGCAACACTGACCGACCCCTTGTAGAGCTTGAGAACCACTGATCCGGTTGTGGTCTGGGTTATCTTCTGCATGAAGGCATCCATGGACTGGCGGAGCGGATCGAACCAGCGGCCGGCGTACACCAGCTCAGCATACTTGAGCGCGAGCATGTCCTTCACCTGCATGGTCTCCCGGTCGAGCGTCAGGGATTCGAGCTCGCGGGCTGCTGTCCATAGGATGGTGCCACCAGGCGTCTCGTAGATGCCCCGGGACTTCATGCCAACCAACCGGTTCTCCACCATGTCCACACGTCCGATCCCATGCTTACCGCCGATCTCGTTGAGCTCAGAGAGCAGGGTTGCAGGGGAGAGCTCTTGTCCATTGAGGGAAACAGGTATGCCTGAATTGATGCCAATCTCCACATATCTGCAATCATTCAACTTAATTTTATTCGAGTCATACATGCATATATATATATATATATATATATATATATATATATATATATATATATATATATCAATTATTGTGATAAACTACATAGTAGCAGCAGCATCTACACGAAGCAGTTGGCTTTGTATTGTCAGGACTGTAAGAAATACTCGTATGCATCGTTTCTTTTGCAAGAACATCATATGTAGAATATAGCAAAAGAATGCAATGAGCAAGAAGCCATGGACCAAGAAGCCATGAAAACTTGTCTTGTTCTCAAAGGAAAGCAATGATTCAATAAACTCATAATCAGTCCGGATATGGAGGTAGATTATGTGTATCTATTCCTTTTTCATCCATCTCTGGTGCATGACGTGGAGGTAAACTGTGTGCGTGCATTTAGAAAGTGCAGTAACTATCAATCCAGAAGCTGCAGCCTTATATCCATTTGATTTGTACATCGCAGGCGACCGGTGCTTGCATATATAAGTTTTTTGCCCCCAAGATATCAGAAGTACGAGAAATTAGCCATTCTCGGCTCAAGGAAGAGGAAAGGGAGAAAGATTCAAAATAGCAGGTATTCATCAGTGACTACTGTATGCTTCAAGGTTTTTTTTGAAAAAAAGACTAGATCCAGAGTTGTTCTTGATCATCTCGTAAGGGTCGGTGACCCAGTCATGAGGACTTATAATGTGACGATGGATGCTGGCTGGCTCAGCAAGCTAGTGCAGATTTGAGTTCCAATGGCATCCCCAGCAAGCTAGTGCAGATTTGAGTTTCAACAGGCTGGGATGCCATCTTACCGGCCTTGATCTACATGCCGCAAGGCCAGAGCAAAGTTGCTTCACTCACTGGCTGGTGGAACCGATCTGGACATCTACATACCTAGCTGCTCCATTTAGGCATCTAATTGGTCCAGACACCTAGCAAACACCAACTAGACGTATATCTCTAGGCGATTAAGTGGATTCTATGTGGCTCCTTCAGCCGTAACCTCACAAACTGAAGCACTTCCCAGAGTACAGCCATCCATATCTATATTAATATGAATGACATGTACACCATTTAATGTAACAGAACAATAAGTTTTATTAACTCATAAATATCACTTCTACAAGTTACCTAAGTAATAAAAATTTCAAGGAACAATCAAGCAGCCTTATTCCACATGGGGTTGCCCATGCAAAGAGATTACTTTTAGGACCATTTTGGAAAGAGATCTGATATGCAAGAAACTGTGTTTGGCTATGCAACAATGATCATACAATGAAAATATGTCAATGTTAGTGTTTACTTAGTCTAGAAGCTTGAAGAAGTTAGAAGTTAAGACCATATATATATATATATATATATATATATAGAGAGAGAGAGAGAGAGAGAGAGAGAGAGAGAGAGAGAGAGAGATTACAATTTTGTGAAGAATCTATTGAGTCTAACTTGAGCAGTAGCAAATTGGATATGAGGACAATCATTTCATTTTTCCTTCTTTTTCCATTAAACAACATAAGCAAAATGAATGGATATATGAAATACGACTATGAAATGTCCCTTCTAATTTTAGGTAGAGTTGATGAATTATGGAGAACTCAAACTCTAATCAACCACCTACGATGACTAGGTGTCTCATCTAAGTGGATTGTGGGTCTGCACAAGACTGCCTAGAAGCTCAGGAAGACCATGCAAAGGGCCACCATTGAATGGTAATAAAAATGTGTTCAGACAAACTGGATCATTTAGCACCAATATCAGCTACAGTTTTTAGATTAAAAAATCCACCTGGAGATTACCAAATTCCTAAAACTCAATGCTACTAGTTATATAGAAAAACACTGTGAGACATTTACATTAACCGATGGATTAATCCACAAAAGATGAGGGCACTTACTCAGGTTGATTAGATGCATCTTCTGGGTCAACGGTCATCATGTACATATCCTTCTTTGGCTCATTTGCGGGGTCCTCCAGAATGTCTCCCTTCAAAATTAAAGAACATTTTATCATATTTTCATGTTTTCATCGACAGCAGCATTTTGTAATGGTCTAAAGACTTGAGAAAAAAAGCTTAAACACTGCTAGCATACAATAAGATAGTACTAGAGATAAACCATTGTTATGCCTTCTATTCACCATTCCTAGTCTGGAGAGCTTCCAGTTCATATAGGATCAATTTAATGCAATGTAGAAGGATAGAACTCTAACAAATTCCTCAGCTGATACAAAGTTATTTACATCTGCAGGGAAGAGACACTGGTTTAGGAGGAAATTGCTTTCATAAGATCAACCACAGCACAACCGCACAACAGCATCAGGTATACAGTCTGTGCTGATCTCGTGATTCACAACATTTTGGAGGTACAGGTGTTATACACATAAAATGCAGTATTATTTCTAATCTTTGAATCATTTGTTCCTTCCACTTTCCAAATATTTTATAGCTCATAAAAAATGAAAGGTAGATTATAGATGCCTGACAAAAAGAAAATTTTCTCTGAATAGGCTCATATATGACACCAACAAAGGAGACCTGTCCCCAAAATCCCACGACACACACACACACACACACAAAGACAGTCCCAGCTTGGCAAATTGCATCACGCCACAGCTGACATACCCATTCTTCATGACTGGGGGTGTCTTTCTGGGATTCTGCCACTTTTCTATAGGATTTCCCTGTATGCAAAGTGAATAAGTTACAGAGAAAACTTAAGCAGTACATCTGCACAACAACAAAAGAACTTGAGAATGCTAGTCGAAGAAATAAACATGCAAACAATAAAACACAGGATAGCAACATCAAGATAATCATTAAATGGTTCTCCAGTGACTTGGTGAAAAAGTCAAGATACCTCATGGCTAAGGTGCCATAGATTCCTGTCTCTGCTATAAATTGATTTCTTTGAAACAGGAACAGGAACATTGTGTTTCTTCGCATACTCGATAGCATCTTCTCGACCTGTGATCTCCCATTCCCTCCATGGTGCCACAACTTTGAGTCCAGGATTTAAAGCGAAGAAGGTAAGTTCAAATCGAACCTGCAGTCATAGTTGATGGCACAAAAAATGATAATTAAAACAGCAAACATGTGGAAAGCATTCTTAGAAGCAAAAAAACATACCTGATCATTTCCTTTTCCTGTACATCCATGTGAGACCGCATCCGCACCAACTTCTTTAGCAACATCAACCATTGCCTGTCATTTAGTGTCAGATCCATTAGACAGACTTGGCTTACTTTCAGTATTATATTTTCTTAGTTTAGCTTTAAGATTATCAAAGAATAGTTTAGAAGTTTATGTGGTGAGAAAAGAGTTACAGAGCCTTTCAACAAGCATGTTCCTGAGTATTGGGGCCAAAAGAATTGATGAATATTAAGGCATTAGGCAATGTCAGTAAGGACAGCACATTGCTGCACTATATATTTATTTATGTACTTCATTTCAAAGATCTTAAACAACTAGCACCTTTTATTTTTTGCTGTCAACTAACATCCAATTTCTGCAGATAAAAAGTTTCAGCAGTGACATGGCAAAAACATTTTCAACATAACTAGAACCATGTCAGCCTTAATTCAAGCCAGCTGCAATTTAGTTCTCCTCACGAAATGCAGCATGACTAACAACCAAAATTTTGCTAATCTTCATACTCAAGATAAGCTTATGTTCCTTCTGTTACTGCTATCAAAATCAATTTCACCAAAATTTCAGTAGATGACTGAATACTAAAGTTCTTTAATTCCCTACTATATATTTTTAGAAGCTTGCATGACCTGTGAAAATGAAATCACCTAGTTCCCCTTCTTTCTTCCATTCAATATACCATCTTGTCCATCGCACAAACTGATCTGAGCCTCATCCTCAGTTTATCATTAGAGAAGCTGCTCTATAATGGTTTCATCAATTTGAGTGAATGAGTTTAGTAACCAGATCATTAGTTTTTAATGGAATAACAGAACAATGATTACCTTATTTTCTAGTTTACCCATAGCCAAGTGTGTTGTCCCATGTTTTGGCCACATTATTACAAATGACAGACTCTACACTATCATCTTTTGCTGGGTATGCAGCAAAATTGTCGCTATAACACATGCCACTGACATCCCTACCTTTTAATGTCTTTTGCAACAGCATGTCTTAATCAATCATCAGCTTTGCTTTATTAGTCTCTTTCCACATATTAATATAGTGTACATTATTATGTCCTCTATGACATTCATATGTTACATGAGACTATGACAGGGAGCAAGGCACATAGGCTACTATATGAATACTAATGCCACAACTACTGAATTTATTGAATTGTCAAAAATCATCCAGTAGCTGCTCCTCAAGTTTCATGGCAATCTCCATTTGTTGTATCCCTGCGCCCATCAAAAGCTTTAGATGACAACTCAGCAATATTGTCTATACTTTATGGTCTTAAATTATGAATTTTTTCAGTGCTTTGAAATGTCTTCTTGGGTCCAACCTCAAACAAAATAAAGAAGATGGAGATTTCCATGTCTTTTCTCCAATAACAAGCAGCAAAAAAGGTTGAGGTGACACAGGTTTTGGTTGATTTAGCTCCCTCTCTCTGTGCATGCCTATCTAAGATTCTATTGGCTTTTTTTAGTAGCTGTAAAATGGCTCATTCATGAACTGATTTCTCAATTTTCATACTTATCCTAATCCACTTGTGTTTTCATTTTGATTTTTTTTCACCTGCATCATTAACTTAGCGTTCATTCATTATGAATACTTTTTATACCACTCATTTAACTATCTTTGGCTTTTAAGGGGTCTTTACTCTTTGGAACCTAAAACGATGCTTCCTGCAGTGCTGTACCTGATTCTACTGGCAATTTATAGATGCATCCTTCCACAACATTATATCTTCTACTTCAGGGTCAAACTATGAGTCAGTATCAAACCGTATCTTGTAACAGATACCACGCTAGCAACTTAATAAGCATAGTACAAGGGAGCTCTCGATCCTTTGTATAGTCCATGTCCACCAGTATGACTATTTATAGACCAGCTTCAATGTGTGCGACATAGATAAGTAATTAATAAGCAACAGTACTATGCTACTTTCCCTTTCTATACTTGTGCCAGGGATGGGCAGAAGCTCTTCTACTCTCTTGCCCACCCTTTTCTACATTTCTAAGAATCTAAAAGGCTTGCTTAAGCTTCATTTGGCATCATTGCCACCTTTTCGTTTTTACTTCTTATTTTTGTTTCTGATTGTTTCTGCCTTGGTTTCAGTTCTGAAAATTGAAATTTGTATTGAGAACTAGGATGGGCAGAAGCCACGCTGAATATCAGAGTGAGGGCATGATCGACCCCAAGTCTCTTGCATCAACACGAGACTTTACCAACTCAGCCTGTTGACACCCTAGAAATATATTTGGTGATTGCAATTTATAAATCAGAAAAAGAAATAAGAGTATAAGACATTTCTAAAGGTGGCCGCACTGTTTGATGGCAATGACACTAGTGGCGGCAATGAGGTGGTAATGGCACCAGGCATCAATGGCAAGTGGTGGTGATGATGGATGACAGGGAGGATGCAGTGATGGTGGTAGTGGCAGCATTGGTGGTGGTGGAATATGACGGTGTTGGTGATACCAAGAAAGGGCAGAGGTAATGATGGCAACGATGGTTGTGGAGGCAACTACAGTGGAGACGTTGTGGTGATGGCCTCAAGGGGTAATGAACATGGAGGTGGTGAGTGGTGGTGTTAGCAATGATTAGCAAGGTGTGGAGAGGTAGTGGAGGTGGAGTTAGATATTAGATTGTGATAAGTTATAGTTTTAGTTTTGCTCTCTAAAATTTTGGAAGTGCTGGAGGAGCAGGCTATGATGGCAGTTTGTCATAGGCAGGCACCGGCGAGTGGCTTATCATTGGAGTTTTGCATCTTCCTATAATAAAATATAATGAGATAATTGTCCCTAAGATCCGCAAGCATTAAAAAAAAAGTTATTAGGTATTAACCCACAATCTACAGACAGCCACATATCGATTCTCTATAATCATAACTAATTCAATTGAAAATAAAAAAATTGAATACTAGATATACATATGAACATCACCTTAGCAATAACAGGGCGAGCCATCGAGGTCCCAAGCAAATACTTCCTTTCATAGACAGCCCCAGCTTGCAAACAGGGGAATATGTAATCTCTCACAAATTCCTCTTTTAGATCTTTCACAACAAGTTGACTTGCACCACTGGCTTTGGCTTTTCTTTCCAAGCCATCCATCTCCATGACACCCTTAAAAAAAAAGACAGGCATGTTTGATAGATGATTTCTGAAATGAATACTTGGAGGGAATTTATGATAAACTAATGGCCTGTTTGGGAAGATCCTGCAGGATCTGCCATGATCCGCCGGAAAGAAAGCTTATGCACTTTTTTTTTTTTTTTTGGGGGGGGGGGGGGGGGGAGATAACCCACATGCTCTCCCCCCCTGTGCTCTCCCTCGGGCCAATCCTGCAGTATCCTGTAGGGTTGTACCAAAAAGGCCCTAAATAGTAAAAGTTTTAGTTGATGTTGTATGACTGAAAAATGGGGTAACCTATTACAAATTCAAGTGAGGAGAATTCTAAAAGTTGTGTTATTTGATGAAATGCATGAACCAAATGAGGTCTCATTTAGAAATATGAAGGACGGTTTGATGTAGAACTGTGGAAGCTCTGAGATTATTTGAAGTGATGACTGTAAATGGAATCTTTATGATTATACTGCATGAAATTCGATTTGTTTAGGTGCTTGTGCCTTATAAAAAAAACAGTTAAATAAAAGTTGATGAACAAAAAGCCACCTACTTCATGATAGTATATTACAAGAATTATACAGATCCGGTGGTTAAGTGATATATACAAACTTAGTTTGACTTTGTTAGATCATTTATATGTACGGTGAAATGGGGTGCCCTGGACAGAGCATAAATGGATTTTAACATGTCGATACCAAGAAACAAGAAACAGCATATTTTCCATGAGGCACCTCTATGATACTGTGTCCATGGTCAATGAAAGGGAATTAGAACATTTATACGACATGTTATTCTTCCAATAACCTGAACATGAAGAACATTGGTTCATGGAATGTGATGATACATGGTTTCATCTAGAACAATTGTGGTGACAAAGCTGTTCAACAGAGAGGCAATATAGTTGTGAAATATAACTGAAAATTAGTTATTGGTTAGATATTTGAAACAGCATATTTTGTTCAATTTGTGCAATCTTGGTCACAAAGCATGCAGAAGTAATTTGAAGGTGCCATCTAATATGTGGTAGACTATTGAATTGATCGAGTGCATGCAACTTTGAAAATCAAATTTTCGATCATGCTTGAGGGTAAAACATATCACCTCAGGAGCACTAAATCATGAAATAATATCAAAGTATATGATTCCAATAAGAAATCAATATTCGCTTGTTTATTTATTGCAAATTGACAACTCATTCAGTCACTTACTTGACCAACATCTGCAGTGAAGCAAACAACTTCACATCCATAATTCTCCCTGCAATTCATAGATGACAGAGAATGAGATGATGGGAAATGCAGCATTAAGTGGTCGGCGCAAAGAGAATAAGGCAATTACTCCTTGTCCTCCAACTCAGAATTACAATGACAAATGTATTTATATAAAATCTCAAATCACTGGAGCACCATACACTGCAAGTTCTTCTTCTACATAAAAATATTTATAGCACAAGAGGGATTTAGATTAAGTTAAAATGACATATAGCGAGTAAGATACATTCTATGCAAACCATGACCTATACCTTAGCCATGGGACAATAACTGATGTATCCAAGCCACCGCTGTAAGCTAAAACGACTTTATTCAACTTTCCACGCAATCCGCTACCATCATGACTGCCATAAACATCAGTTTTTCCAGAAAGTACTGCATCCGTCCCTTTTTCACCAGCCAGTACACACTGAATAGCTGCATATTAAAAAGATGGGGAAAAAATTAGAACATATAATGCCAGTAGCAGAAGAAATCACCATGAGCAACCAACCTAACAATGTTTGTCAAATACAACCTAAAGCAAGAGTTTAGATGAGTGTAACTGATATTTATATTAAGTTGATGGCGGAGACATGTAAAAAGATTCCCCTTTTTCGGATGCAGAAATTAGTTCTCCAATGTGTCTCCCTTCTTTCAGGTAACCACCGGTCATTAGACTTATCAAACAGATATGAGAGAGAGAGAGAGAGCATTTCAAAAGCATGATTTTCATATGCCCTGTATTTTCACTTAAAAATAAGCAAGATGTCAGATTATAATATCTTTGACCCATCTTACTATTTTAAAGGCATTTTGCAAGAAAACCATGCTGAAAAAGTCTAAAACATGGTTCAAACTTCAAAGCTTTGGAAACTTTCAGTTTCAACTGAAATCGATCAAAAACCAACCTTTATTTTGTTTTGGCAATGTTCATACCGTGTTTGTGTGTATGCATTTAAAACTTAAGTGCATATGTAATTGACAGAAAACTAATTCCAAAACAACATAATTTATTCACTAAGATCAAAACAATTCGCTGCGCATCACATACCTTGGTTCCGAGTAACACATATTTGTCGTGAATTCTGGTGAATGTTCACATGGCCACAGAACCCACTCAACCTTGCACCCACCTAATAAAGTATTAACACTGTCAGCACATTGCACAGAGAATATAAAATTTATATCAGAAGGATAAACAAAATGAAGCAAGTCAAATTACAAAAATTCAACAGCTTCAGCACCTCCTGGTGGAAGTTGGAGCCCTTAAAGCAGCATATGTTATCCCAATAGGTGGGTGTTCCTTCAAGAACAGAAAATTTTGGTTAACAAGGGATCATAAGCAAAACATGTCAGACATGCAAGGGCTCGCCTAAAATGAGCATAATTAATCATTTCCTCTCTTAAGCTAACCAGTAAAGAGAAATGTGAAAACAATTCAGGACACGTATATTGAATAAATTGCAATCTTTTTTTATATTAAATTAAAATTCCTTACCCATAAGTTCTTGCATCATTTTTTCTGCATGTTGTTTCATTAATGTCTAATGTTTTGAAATTTTGAAGCGCAGCTACAGATGGGAACCGAACAGGTTTCCTCAGAAAACTCGTAAAATAGAGATTCTAACTTCAGCTTTCAGAGAAGGAAAAGGCCTTCGTGGGAGATTTGGAGAGATATGAAAAGAGAGCAGGACTCAGAGCCAATGGAAAGGGATTATTTTTTCAACAAAAAACTAAAACAAAGGTCGCGAATTAAAAAAAAGAAAGAAAAAAAGAAAAGAAGAATCATGTGGATCCAAACATCCAAATCAGCACAATCTCCATAAAAATATCATCTTTCAGCACCTGAAAACCGAGGAAAGAAAGAGAAATCAAAGAAAGGGAGCAAAGAATCCGAGTTACCACAAATCCTCGGTCGATGAAAAGAAATCTTCGAAGAAGAAGAAGAGGCCCCAATAGCCTGCAGCTGAGCCATGCAAAGATCTCCCCCAATCCACCACCACCTCCGGGCGACGATTGACGGATCAGAAGCAAACCAGATCTATGGCTTCGACGAACACAAAACCTTCGATCTCTCGCCTCTCTCTCCCTCTCTCTCGGAGCTATAAAAATGGCGAGAGGCCGGCGGAGGGCGATAGGAGTGCGCGGTTTCCTGGACCCTCCTTCCACGTACACTCACGCGTACCGTCCATCATCTAATCAACGGTTAAAGACTCAGAAGACGTGGGGAGGATACACGCTGTTCCCCGCTCTGTCCCATTCGGGAGAACCGCCTAATAGCGGGACACGTAAGCGGACAGGTCGACACGTGGCCAATCTGACGGTTGTGAGAGGCTTTAGGCTTCTGGGCCGTGCTCCCGCAGGGATAGATATCCCTTTAGCCACCGCAAGAGCCGCCGCACGCGTGATCGCCACCCCTGAGAGAAACCTCCTACACGTCCCCCATTCATCGACGAGGCGTCCTAATCTACAACTGATTTTTTCGTGATTCGTTCGTTACTGGATACATTTCCCATTTTACCCCCTTTGAACCGGCTGCGCTTCCGGTTTGTACATTCTGGGGGATGAGTTGGGGCGGTGTAATAGTTTCGCTTCTTTTTGGGTGCAGAATCTTTTGGCGCGGGCCCGCAGGAATACGGCAACGCTGGAATATTCACACGGAAGGAAGCGCGACCATGTCACGTGGAGGGAAACTCATGCTGGCCGACGGATTGGGATCCGACGGTTCCCATGGACGAGGTACGGGAATGCGGGTCATGGTTTGTTTGTCGGATTCGCCGTCGATCTTATCTCGTTCCGACGGCTGGAATCCGAATCCTATCTGGAGTTCCATTTTGCTTGGTATCAGATGGTGGTGGAATCTTGGAATCCACCAATGAGAGCAATTGGCCTCAACTTTGTTCTTGATTTAACTTTGCTGCAATGGACCATTACTTGATTCATATTTGATGATTTGATCTTATATTTGGTAAGGTGCGGTTGGATTTTTTTTTTTTTTTTCCAAGTGCAGAGGTGTGGTTGGAATTGTATGCAATCACATCATACACATCTAGGTAGAAGGAGACTTGAACATGGTGTCGCCAAGCTGTCTTATTGTCCATGTTGTTTCTAAAGATCTTGTTATAGCATCAATGGTCACAGACTATATGTCGCCTTTTTATAAAGCTAGCTTTTTGGGCATCAAAATCAAATTAGAACTTATTCTCCATTATTTGCTTATGAAAATACTAGCTTGGTGGATGATGGAACATATGGAAATGAAATTAGGACTTGTTCTCCATTTCTTGCTTAAGAAAATACAGGCTTTGTCGAAGGCAGTGCAGTAGTAATCAGCTAGTTCTAGTTGGGAAGGAGAAAAAGAAGAAGGAGATAGCGTACAGTCTTTCGTAATGGAATGTAACAAATGACTTTTCCTATGGGGCAGGGAACTACTGAATTCATGCTTTACTAGCGCCCTTAAAATCAAAGAAAATAATTATTAGTTTCTAGAGATGCTAGCGAGTAAGCAAGAATTTTTCGCGCTTTCTTGTTTTTAGTAACATTTGACAGTTTTTTTTTTTTTTTTTGGTAATGTACACTTGACAGCTTTCAATTTTTCATGTGCCTGGTATTGGAAAATGTTTAAAAATCTCATGGTTGATTTTGAAAATTGGCTCATTTCCTCTGCAAATTGGATCATAAGTTTGCCCCCCATACAAAAGCTATCTTTTATTGTGTTGAATTACGATATTGCTTCCGAGGTAAGTGCATCCATATATTTTCCTGATGCAATCTTAAGATCCAATTAATTAGTTTAGCAGGTTGTACATTCATAGATTCTGGTGAAAATTGTTAGGAATAAGCATGCCTCGCCACTTAAAACATTGCAGCTTGAGCTTGAGTTTGGCAAAGGGAGCTGCGGTGAGTCTGAGATCATAGAATTAGGCTGCAAGAACAAATTCATTACAAAGCTTAGGAGTACATTTTACTGCTTAGGCGGCCAGCATATTCATGGAGAAGATGCTATCAAATGCTATTTTGGTGAGAATGATGGTGCCCAGCAACAGCTTAAGATGAAGCTTAGAGAGGTAAATTGACGCAAGCTGAGACCGAAGAAATCGAACCAAGAAAATGATCTCAAGGGGTGATCCATCAGGAGAAATCTCATCTGACAACCAAAGAGGAAATGATCACTGAGGTTTTGCAACTTTAGGTGTAAATCTGATTGGCAGTTGGCAGAGATGATGACATCTTGGTTACTTGGATCTCTGGTTTTGCAAGCCATCCTGATAAAATGCTGCACCCATAATTGACAGCATTTTGAGCCTGCTGAACTCAGCAGGCTTGGGCTAAAGCACTATGAAGAGGATCAAAGAGAAAGGCAGTTTGAAGGGATGGTAGACCCTGACAAGGTCATATAACAAGTAAATCAAACATTGGTAAGAGCATAGATATTTGTTTGGTTGTAGATTGTTCAAAGAGATTACGAACCGATGCAGTAATCACGACATCAGGCCCTTTCTTCTTTTTTTTTTATTTCTTCTTTTTTTTCTGGTAGATGTCTTAATATAATCATGTGAAAGAAAATCGGCAGCCAATGTATGCTACTCACTTGCCACTTTGTCTTTTATGGTTATTGTTTGAGTCCTTCATAATGCCTTGGCATATCTGATGTATTTTGGTTAATTGACATCTTCCTTGTACCTTACACTTAATCATAGTTCAGTCCAAAACACCCTTAGAGTTTTCTAAATCTTGTTCCAAATAGATTTTCATTTGGGCCATTATGCTGCCATGGTGCTTCTTGACCTTCCTTTTTTTCCAGCAAATGAACTGAAAAACCTGAGGAATCATTCAGACTTGTGATTGCAAATTTGTGGAGCAAAGCTGCGACCGAACTGTTTTAATATTTGTTGCGCAAGATATGTAGCACTTACTGAGGACATCTAGTTATTGATGTAAATAAAGATCAATAATATTGATATTTTAAAATTAAGGTCATGATCTATGAAATCATTATACTAAATTGGGTGGAGCTTGGAAGGCATTTCACCATGGTTAAACTTCTAGATGCTAAAGACATTTGGATAGAAGGAGATTTGGCAACAGTTGTTTCTTGAATAGGAGATTTGGCAACAGTTGTTTACCCGACATTTGGAGCACTAATTCTTCATGTGTTACTCTATACCTATTGTGCATTTATTGGGAGGGCAATCAAGCTGCAGACTATTTAGTGATAAATGCTATGAAAATGGCATTGGATTTTACTGCGGGTTCTAATTTTCATCCCTATCAAGCTTCACAGGAGCCAGCGGATTTACAGGCAAAAACTTCGACAAGCATGTTTGTTAGAGAGACGCTTTCAAACTTTAGCTTAGTTTTTATATTTATAGTGAATAAGTCAATAGCATATCTCCTTTTTTCCGAGTCTTATTTCAAGTATGATTTGTACCAGATTTAATACCCAAATTAGAGTGGGGGGTCATATCCTATATACTTCTAATACATTGTAAAAGATAGCCTTTTGATATATTAATAAAAATCCTCGGAGAGAGCTTCCTTCACCTAACAAAAGGTTCTTCAATCCAATTCACTCCAATTTGTATTGATTTTCACATCCCAAGATTAAAGAAAGTTTAATATATTTGGTTGCCAATCTATAAGAGGAGTTAGTTCCCTTTTTTTCTGCCAAAAAGAAAATAACTATGGTCAGTATCCTTTTAGAAGGGCCCAAGCACCAAGGGTTGGCTACTAATTAGACTTCAAAGACTTGTTAATTACATGAGCCATAGAAACAAGGAGAGCATGCCCTTGAACTTTTACAGGGGCTGTGTTCAGTCTCAACCATTCACTAAGAAAAGCTTACCACCAGAACAAAATGACATGGCCAAAGGAATCACATGATGACAAAGAGGGTTCTGATCCAGAGATGAGACCATGAATGATGTCTTGCATGCTTGGGCTGCATCGAGCCATCGACAATTACTGATACCTGCAATTAGCTGGCCTTAGATCATTTTATCATAGCTAACAAGATGTAATTGCATGCTTGAATTGCACCTGTATCATCTAACAATTTCCCTGATTGCTTCTAACTACAAGAGGTATGTAGCAAAATCATGCTTAAAAGACATTTTGCTGTTTGAATCGACTCGACCTATTTTCGCAGAAATCGGTTGCATAGTTGCGTTCTACATTCTGGGTTCCTTCAGCAGCATCTAATTTTTTTGGAGATGATGCTGGGTCCTTCAAAGATTGCCACGCTTCTGCTTAAGCTCAGCACTCTGCAACAGCCAAGGTTTAACTGGATTACCCGCCCGACGGTGTGTAGCTAACCAACCATTTATTTAAGCCTTTCAGGATCTTTTACCAAAAAGAAAGCACCCTGTAATGCTATTAGAATCACTAGGTATGTACTAAGATGATGATTCATGATAGTTCACTGGAAACCTTGACATTTCAATCTTGATGTGCATATGAAGTTGAAATGTAGACAGTTTAGCATTTGCTGTTCCATCAAATTGAAAATGAACAGTGAACATTACTTGTTACAGTTCCTTTTAATTATTTAAATTCTAAGCTGCACTACTCATGAGCCTCTGATAGAATACTTCAGGGAAATGGGGGTCAAGCTCTTCATATGGAGCTAATACAGAAGCTATTACAACAGAACATTTCTTTTGCAGGAAGTCTTCAGCCCCACATATCATGCACTCTCATTTTGCATAAAGCTCTCCGGCATGCGGAACCATGCAAGGCCTGGTTGGTTGCGCTGACCTGATCCTGGAATTGGAACTATGGGCCCCAAAGATATACGCCATAAATCGAGTATTATGGTAACAAGCATCGCAGCACCCAATGCATCGACAGCCACTCTTGGTAGGTCCCATGGTTCACCATTTTTCTCATCAACCCTGGATATTAGCAAAGATAGGATGAGCCAATGCTAACTATAAGCTAATCTTATGCCGATGGATGAAGTATGATGCAAGACAGATGGACGGTTAACAACTTTTTAGAAAGAACAGCGGATGACAATTTTAACAATGGTGCAGTCAATATATTTGTGTCCTGCACCTTGAGAAAACACGTTGGCCTGTTAGAGCCTTTGCAGAAAAAATTCTGAATGATTCTAAGGTGATGTTCTAATTAGTAAAAAGTTTTGGCAGATAAATCTGTCTCTTCACATACTATGACCTCCATGCGCATTGTGTCGCAAGTCAAAATGAGTCAGAAATACTTCCCATATGCCTCAGAGATAATGTTGAAACCATGTGTCAATTGAGTCCCAGATGACTTGCACATGACCTTCTGGTCTGTACGATTTGTGTCCCCATCAATTGATTGGTAAGTTAACAACATGTTTCCAGAGATCATATAACATTTTCCCCTACCCAAACTATTCATCTCCTTTAACTGTCATCTGTTGATCCTGTGACGAGAGAAAACTCCAAAAGGTTCTATATGATTTGCATTCCTATCTACAAAAGACTAGGTTAATACTTTACTAAAAAGGTTCATGCAAGAGATCACCCACCAAAGTTCAGTATCTTTTTACTTGATTTCCAAAAAATCTACCACTTTTAACTGTAGCTTTTTAGTTCTATGCAGACGGTGAAGCTGATTCCAATTTGGATGATCATACATGGGGTCACCTAACAAGTTCTTTTTTTTTTTCCTCTTGCTATCTCTGAACCATACCATCCACCATTCTTTACTGATTTCAATTGTTTTTTTGCAGAGACATTTCTGACAGGTTATCTATGATCCAAATATTAAAGCACCTACCCGTATCATGTCATATCTTGGGTACATGTATTCCTGCTGTTTCAGAATCATACCGGGGTGGACACCTCTATATCATGTGTGCTGATGTGTACTGATGCATAATGGATCATAACTTTGCATGTGTAGCTTCGATATGCATCAACACAGACCAATGTATAGCAGTATAGGCTTGTACACTGATCTCTCCTTTTAAACATGCAGTCCACCTCACTAAATAGCCTTCAATTTCGATCTAACTGATCACACTCTTCTGACCTCCCCCATTATTTTTCTTTTTCTTTTTTATTTGTTCACAACATCTTAAGGCCCATCTACAGAATAAATAATGATAGAAATGCCACTTAACATCAGACCAAAGTTAAAAAATTAGGGTGTGCACGTGCGTATGTGTATTACACATTCCCACAATAATGCTAGTATATGAGCTTCTCATAGTATCCGCAATATCTATAAACACCTATAATATATTTATAATATTTAAACATAATTATATGTGCCCTGTGATTTCTATCATGAATTTTGAGCTTATTTGCATTGCTCACATGTAAATAGTAATGTAACATTGACTCTTATAACAAATTAGAGGGCAATGCCCATGTTAAATCGCAATCAACATATATACCTAAGATGGTTTATGATCATGAAAGTTTAAAACTGTATACTTGTCTATAAATAGCAAAAACTAGTCTAAGGCAATTAATATTGACTTGAATAGAAAAAACTAACAAAAGAATATATTTTAGCATGCAAACATGCTTGTGAAATTTTTCCTTCTAGTTCATGCCAGGTGTTCACAAGATATGCCCACATATGCATACCACGTCACCCGCAATCAGCATAAGCATGACATACAATACTTTAAGCTTGATGTAGTCCCCATAACTAATTAAGAGGTATCCAAATTACAGCTTTTCTCCACCTTGAAGCTAAGGGTGACTATGGTTTATGTTGGGTGAGCTTAACATCCCAGGATGTGTGACCAACAATGGGCCAGACCCACAAGCTGTTATTCAACTATACCCAGCCAATAGCCAACCTGCCCAACCCACTTGCTAATTTCCTTAACCCTTTGAACAATGAAGATCTGCCCAATCCATTTATCCCCTCTTTCATAGTTGATATGCATAACAAAAGTTATTGAACATAATGTAGAGCAGTAGAAAATGTTTTGTTTTGAAAAAAAAAAGTTGAATAGATTTTCAATGTTACAATTTTAACATCATACAAAAGTATTTTTAATGTCATCTTTGTCATAAATAATGGCTAAACTGATCATGCAGGTGCTACTTATACCTGGCATGCAAGTGAAACATGCCTGTGGTGCCCTCATTTTAGCAGCCCAGGTGCAAAATGTTTGCCTCTACTCTACAACAATAGGTATTAAATAGTACCGCTACCATGACAAGAGGTATCTATCCAATAACACATTGGAATTCCAAATGCTCTAACTAAAAACAACAAACTACAAAAGCGAGATTTTAATTGTCTTTGCATATGAGAATCTACCCAAAACCAACTTGTTGAAAACCCCAAATCCATGGTCTTATAAATGTCTGTCTTTATGAACCAAGAAAATGTGTTAAGGACCATTTCCGAAGGGACATGCAGCCACATAGGTTTATCAGGCAACTTGATAGCCATCAAACTAACAAAAAGATGAGATTAGAGTATGATGGTGGATAGATCATTTCGGGAACAAGTTGGGGGCATGAGTCAATTTGTAACACAAGGAAATAACAACAGGCCATATGTTTATGGTGGGATATCCTTTGCAACTTCAGTGTTTTGTGATTTTATTTTGTTGTATTCATGTGATTTAATTGTATTTCAAGATCAAAATTTTGAGATGCCTTGCAACATCTATAACTAGCTTGAGAAAACCACATGGTGGAAAATTTTGGTGTGCTAGCTATAAGCGTTTTCCTCAGCACAATATAAGAATTTCATTTTGTTTTGTCTAGTTAATTTCACATTAATACTTGCTCAACATTAGGAAGTTCCAAATGATATCAATAGTCATGTAGGGCATGAATTTAGATACCTAACTCCATCTCTACATAGGATCCAATAACTTAATCAGTTATACCATAATTGTTTCTAGATAATAGGGTTTTTGCTTTGAATAAGACATATATGTTGGAACAACCAATCTTTAAATAAGTTAGCTTTAAATGATTTTGTATGATATTTATGTTGAAGTGTCATGCCGAATTATTGAAAAGGTTTTATGATGCTTAGAATTCTCTCCCTCCTATGATTGATTAAGCAAACTTACACTATTGTCCAACAATTTCTTTTCCTTTTCCCCCCTTCCTTAACCTCTTCTGCCTCTTTATCTTTCAGTTCCTATGGATGAATGCTTACATTATGATGCATGCTAAATATATGATTGATGCATGCAGACTGTATGCATATACATAAAGCACGAGTGCATCAATGCAACTCAAAATGCAAGTGTACGGTTAATGAATGCAGAGACCAAGGATCTTAGATCTCAATTTTAATTTCCTAGCAGCATTTATACACGAACCCATCAGATTGTAATAAAGCAAAGAGATACTGGATGATAGTATTGAAATACTACTTATGAGATGCAAACAAGTTATAATACATGATACATGATTTAAAGGCATGTTTTCCAAATTCCACAATAAATAATGAAAAAAAATCCCTAAATCAGCTTCTTACCTTGAAAACATAGGGAAGCTCACGATGAAATAAATTGCATAAAACAAGGATCCCACTTTGTACATCGAAGCTCGATCGACAAACTCATAATAAGGAAACTGCAAGAATTCAAATAATCCACAGAATATCAACATGAAGTTGTTAGTGCACAAGTGGTATTCAAGAACAGAAGTTATTTCTATGAATGGTCATGTCAAGGTGGCAAACATTACATGGTTTAATTCCACAGAAGTTTGCTAGAAGTGGTCAAATCATTAGCAACTTAACCAGAAAAAGCCAGTATTCAACTTAAAATGAAAAGGAGAATAATTAATTAGCAGAACTATAGCATTAACAATAAAATGATATAAGCATTGATAAACAAAAAATACACATTGCATAGACATGTCCTCACAGCAGGACAACAAATGCAATGATTGAAGATTTTATCCCATCATTAAAGTTTGAGTACCACCAAAAAGAAGCAAACTGTTGAAAGTTGATTTAGATAGCATTATAGGAAATGATGTTCATCAGTTGCTGCATTTCCGGAGTGTTGATGCTTATCCACTGTCACCTTGCATCTTGCAAGTTATAAGCATGCGAGCATTGTGTTTATAGTATGTTGTAAATTCAGCTCTGCTCTGACGGCTGTATATAATTCGGGCTCATTAACATTAGAAAACATTCTGCAGGCCTTATATACTAAACAACATCAACCAGTCCTTGCGTTGGTTTCAAATTGAAACTCACATCTTGCAAACTACAACCATGCGAATGTTGCATTTAACTTTCCATCGAACTTTGGATTCATTAAAATTTGAAATCACCAGGAATCATGTTAAAAGTTGTTCAAGAAATCATAACATGGAATGACAAATTGCATAAGCAACCTTTCTGGGGAAGGCTGCCACGAAGGCTTTGAATTTTTTAGGTCCAAAAATATTGCTTGCAATCATCCTCTTTCAAGAAAGTAAGCTTCAACAATTAGAAAGTCTTTCATATTCTAATGTAGGCCTAAATCAATTCTGTGAAATATGTTAAAATGATGTGTCAAATTAGTTCACCAACTAATATATAACATTGAATCCTAAAATCTATCTAAAAAGCCTTGCTTGAATATCCATTATCATACAAAAGCAAAATCCATACTCTCAAGGCTCAATAATGCTTGACAATGGAACTCGGAATGAAGCATAAACAAATATTACACATCCATGTTGCAGCCAGATTGCCATATTGTATGTGACATATCAAGCACATCTTCACATACTACCATGTCCAAACTTTCATTCAAATCAAAATATAAATGCACCAAAGACAACATATACAAATCTATATAAGAAATTGGATTTTGAAGATTTTAATCAATAAGAAAATAAGAACAAATTAATGTGATGAGTATGTTACCACATACATTTGAAATAGCTAATGTCTCCAAGTATGCTATGAAATAAGCAAGGGCCAAAATCCATGAAGCTTCGGTGACCAACCGAATTAGCTGTGGTAAGTACGCAATGGAGCGGCGTAGTCTACGAAGAGTTATGTTGGATGCCATGTGGTAAAATAGGAAGCAAGCATGAGTAAGAAGGAATGTTGTATGGGGTACCTGTAATGTAACAAATAGGAAAGGTTACATTGTTTTTTATAACAATCATCCCAGTATAAGATAACAATGATTATAATGACACCGATGACATAGTCATGCATAATCAATTCCAAGTATGATCATTTATAACAATCAATAACATAAGACATGAATTAATAGCAGAAATGGGGAAATATACATGCATGTCAGTCCCCATGAAAACTGACTATAACAAACTACATCTTTCACTTGTCCTTCCTGACTCACATAAATATAATAGCATCTAGCTGAGGCCATTAAACTATTCAACTACAAGCATAAAATACTGCTATTCTTAAATGCTATTCATAACTAAAGAGAACCACACAAGTTAGTGTTCACACAGAACTTTTTGAATCATTAAATTACATATCTTCATGTCTAATCATGAAGGGTAGCTAATAGATACTAACCTCTCAAGGTTCTGTTGTATTTTAGATTTCAGCATCAGCAACTAAGTTTAAAGCCTTGCTAAAAAAAAGGCTTTTAAGATTTAGGAAGACCAGGAGAAAGCCCATAAAAACATAAATATAAATAAAATAATCATATTACTAATAATAAAACGATGTGCATTACAGAGGTTCAACCTAAGAAGAAATGTCAAAGAAGGATCAATCAAATCCAAATAGTTAGGGTCTTGCTTGCTGGTTATGTTTTTAAATTATGATTAATTACATTTGATAATTTACCACATTTATATTTTCATGATGAAAAGTAATAAAGACCCCATTTTATTAATTTCTATCAACAATATACAATGATGACCAGAAAATAACAAAACTGGACACTGCATCAAGATCAGGACAAAAGCACTAAGCATGGCATCGCTATGGCTTGTCACTTACATTGTTCATTCTCCATGACGGAAAAGTATATGATGCTCCAAGTACAGTGAAGAAATAATGAGTCCAAAAGTAGTTCCCAACATAACTAAAAATTATTATCCAGAGATTTGCCTGCAGCAAAATAGAGACAGAAACCATTTAACGTCTCAAAAGTAAGCAGGCATGATAGAAAAGCAACAATTTAGGATAAGCTAACATCCCGAATAACAGTAAGGACATTGTGTGTGTCTGTATGTGAAGATCTCAATAGGCATTTCAAGAGGACTGGATTATTCAAGGTCACGTGCTCTGTATATTTAATATGAGTAATCCAAGAACTGGATTGTTTTGCTCAAACAATACAGCTGACTATGTTATAGTTGTATTCGAAAACATGAAAATCTAATTCAACATTGTTGCCTAACTCAGATTGCAAGGGTTTCATGCATAAAACTCATAGTTATAGTTGCAAGAAAGATTTTGAACCAGCAGACTTCATAGTTCCAACTTACAAGGAGTAAATAGCCCATTGTTTTACTGTGGTTGCAGGATTGTAATCTCCTCCATCCATCAATTCCTTTTAGCAGAAATTAAAGAATTATCTAGTGTACATTAGTTCCACATAACTGAAAGGAATAAAACTTTTTTTAACACTTCTTAATCTTGCGATTGTTAATAAAAACTCCAAAGAATCCTTGTGGTCATGGTTTGCATCATGAGTTAACTTAGATGAAATTTACACAATATAAAAATCGATGACAAGAGGTACCTTCAACATCTGTATATAGTAACCAAATAAAATAACTAAGTCATATGCACTAAACAAATAAAAATTCATCATTGGGCAATGAAAATGCAATAAAAGTATAGCCAAGTAGATACATTTCCACTGCAGTTTCCAGTCAGCCGAGTATCGAGAAACTGACCCCATTCAGTTTTCCGCAAAAGAAAAAATATGGAAACACTAAAGTGATAAACCATTAGGCAGCACAATCATTAAGTTAGATCTATGAAGAAAATAGCCTGCCGCAGTTTTCACTTATAATTCTCCTATAGCTTTTTATACTAGTTTTCATGGTATAGAGTTAGCCATGGAGAATCTGGCATACAAATGAATTTGCAAAGTTGTCAATAGGAAGTTCACTAATGTGGCCACACAGAGGTTCAAAAACTGAAAAGTTACCTTTACCCAGTACCGATCCTTCAAGCATTTGCCTCTGTCTGCCTGCAAGGAAAGAACAAATAATCAAACCCCTAAATACGCTAAACATATACTTAATCTAATTATCAAGGGTTATCCTGATTGTCATTTAGGATTAAAAGTTTAGAAGACTTACAAAAACTAGCATTAAAGAGTATAATGACCAAATTTATGCAAGTGGCCTGTTCGACTGATGATTACTAGAAAGACTTTTTTCTTTATTTTGTTAAAGAAAAAGATATGGTTGGCATAGCTTCCCATTTTATGCATTAGCTTCCCTCTTTCACTAAATCTTTATTTATTTATTTATTTTTGCATCCCATTTCTGTTTCTTGCATTGTTTTTTGAACTTCTTTGAGTTTGGCAGCTGCTGTTCAGATATCTAGGTAAAAGCAATAAGACATACTTGTTTATATTCCTCTTTTCTTTCACTATTGTTCAGCTTCATCACAAATCCAAACTTTCACTAGGTCCAGGCATGCCACATATAGATGGGCACTAACGTAAAACATGTGCAAAAAATACAGTATAGGCGCTATCTTGACTATCACTGAGATATGCAGTAGCAAATGCTTGTATTCCTGGTCGCTGCATTATCCCCGCAGGCAGTTTTTGCAGGGATAATGTACTTAAGATAATCACTTAGAAAAATGTACTTACGATAATCTACATAACCAACTAATCAATCTACCAATAGTTTACAGCAATACAACAAACAGTAAGACATATTCCATTTAAATGATGACTCTTTGTCAAAGATAGCATAAACTGACTTTGGATTTAAAAAATTGATGCTCCAGCAACCCAGAGATTTCACTCAAGAAGTCATTCAACTGGTTGTTGCAATTCTGTTGTCCCTTTTGAATTGGCATTAGAAAGTGTGCCATGTAATGAATGAAGCAAAGCGAAAGCTCTAGACAGCTGAATGACTTCCTCAAATGAGAAAGCACCAGGGCATTGAGCATCTATATTTACAGAGTAAAGAGAAAAATGTGCACCTCTCCAACAACAAAAATGGGTATCAGGAAAGCCGGAACCGCGGAAACCAACCCAAGAAGCAAATACTCCAATTCAGTGAATCTCTGCCATCACAATCAGTTCAGCTACAATGTCATTTTATAACAATAACATGCTAAGCAATGTTAAGATCAGTTCAAGATAATGAAATTATATTCATCCATCAACTTTTGTATAAATAAAAACAGTTTTTAATAATAGAATGTTTGCTGAGATGATCTTAATACACAATGTAGATTTGGTCTAGAAAACATAAATCCTTTTCACTTGAAAAAGAACTAAATTATCAGCTTATGAACAAAATTTTCCTTCAAAATCACATCAAGATTTGATCTTTTCTTGAATCCTCTCGAGGAACCAAACGACAGGAAGAAAAAGAAACAAAGAACGGATCTAAACCTCGTAGAGCTTGTAAGGAACCACGATCCCGATGGTAAGGGTGAGCCAGAAGGGAGTGTAGAGTAGAAAGAACGCCTCCCCCCATCTCTTGCTCGGATTCGAAGCAAGCCATAAGCTTTGGGACGCAGTGGAGCTCTCCTTCGCTCCTTTTCCTCCTTTAAGGCCTGCAACAATTGGGAGGTCAAAAACCCTAAGAAATGGAGCTCGACACTGGAGTTCTACGGTGCCGGGAAAGGGCTGCGTGGCGGCTTTACCTCCCATCTGTCGCACGCTTAGTTCTCTCTCTCCGACCGACCGGCCAGCAGCGGATCTCGTCGTGGACTGAGGGGCGATATTCCCACTTCCGCCGCCAACTGCCCTCTTCTCGCTTTTAAATCGGGGAAGGTTTCTTGTCACCTTCCGGTGAGGGGATACTGACGAATTGACCGCCGTGATCCCGGTTCACTCACTTCCTATCGACTGATTAGTTTTTTTTTTTTTTTTTTTTGTTAAAAACGGCAAATCATATAGCTATAAAATTTGCCATAAGCTTTGGGATGCAGTGGAGCTCTAAATTATATAGCATGTCGGTAGACAGCAGACTGGGATGCACCACCCTTCAACATGCTTCCGTCGAAATTCACTTTGAGATGACCAAAAGGTAGAGGCACCCAAAAAAGTAGGACGAACCTAGGCGCTGTGATAGCGGATAAAGTGCCCCAGATGTCTCCGGCCATATCATTAGTGAACAACGTGGAAGCTGCAGTAACCTCCTCCGCCTGCAGTAAAGCTCTATCAACCACCATCCACGGTGACAACCTCCTACCCTCAAACATGCCCGCATTTCTATCCAACCAAATATGGTAAGTCAGATATGTTCTGAAGTTGCCCTCCTTCCATAATCCGAGGCTCCGAACAAATGCTCTCAATAAAAGAATCAGTTCCTATGCTGATTCCACCGACTGGGGCAAGAGAATCGGTGATCTGCTCTATATCTCACTCGCCCTAGGGCACTGCAAAATAACATGATCAATGGTCTCCTCCATCTCTGTGCACACCGCACAACACTATCTGACTCGCACTCCTCGTGCGGAATAGCAAACTTCTGGTCGGTAGGCATCCCCATGCCACCTTCCAGATGAAGAGCGCATAGGCGGGTGAATCTGCATCCTCCAAATCCATCCTCCCTCAATCTACCTGCCTGATTGATTAGTTCATCGGTAAAGAATGAGGGAAGGTGTGGTGAACAGCAAAAACGAAAAAAAAAACTAGAGTTTTCAATAATAATAAACATAATTTTATAAAAATAATTTTTTCATAAATTTATGGAAAAATAACTCATGAGAAATACAAGTTCCGAGAATTGGATTTTTTGTTTTCCTAAAATTACATTTTAAGCTATCAAAATTCATGAACAAGATTTTTTTTATTAATAATTTAATAGATATTTTATATGACTTTTATATTGAACTAAACATAAGCTACTATGCAATGGCTACTTTCTCATGATCAATCAAATATGCCAAACTCATTTTTTTAGGCATTATATTTCTAAAAATTAATTTTTTAAAAAAAAATATTTCGATGAGAAAACAATTTTCTCGCGAACTAAACGAGTACCATATGTTTGGAGCCCCTCATGTTATGTCATATGTTCCAAAGGCATCACCAAACATAGATGTCAACGATTCGAATAGGGTTGAAACCAGATTGAACGCTGATATTCATATTTATATATATATTTATTTGGCGAATATAAATACAAAATGTTAATCGAATACAAAAATTTATTTCTATTTTTATTTTAAACAAATATAGATACAAATCGAATACTGAAAGTGTGGATATAAATACATATATAAATCGAATAATAAAATTTTATGATCACAGAATTAAAAATACTACTAAGTGGATGGTAAATCAAACTAACAGCATATTAATATAATCATTTATCTTTTCTAAAAGATTATAAATATTATATTAGTTAAATAAAATTACAAATAAAATCGAATTGTTCTCCATCCATATTTATATTCCTTTTATTATACCATGCATCCATTTATTATACCATGATCATACGAGTCCCACAAAATCATGTGATGCACTTTTTCACGGTTGTCGATTTCTAAGCCTTTTTCAGGGAAAAATATAAAAAGTCAAATAATTGTGCTGGCTATGGGGTTCGAACCCATGCGCACTTATGTGCAGAAGATCTTAAGTCTTCCCCCTTAACCACTCGGGCAAACCAGCTGTTACATCAAGGTACATTTAAACGATTATACTTGTTATGTTTCTTCGTGATATCCACCAACCATAGCCAAGTTATTTAGATACCATCTTGCAAGCACACTATTTTTCATTGATTGTATGTTAATCATCTCACTAGAAGGAAGAAGGTTCTATCATAGGAGAAATTATACCCTACAATATATGCACCACATGGCCATGCACGTGGCCAATTATAGCCGCTCATTTCTATGGGCTTCATTCATCAAATGCTTATCTCAGTGCATCACTACAAAAATAAGTGGTTGTGATTATTAGCATGCACGTCCACATAGCGCATAGAATACAATCTCACTTGTCATGGATCTCATTTCTATTGAATTATCGGTGAAAATTGCCCTTCAAATTGATGAAACCGGCTAGTTTTCAGTAACCAATTTAAATACCATTATATTTGACCTTATATTATTTTCTATTTATCTCTATCTACCCCACAATGCTTTCAACCTCTCTAAGGATAAGCTATAGTTGTGCTTGATTTGAAGCTGAAATGATATGATTTGTCGATACGCATATATTACTATTGCAATTATAGAGAATATCAAGTTACCAAAGGCTGTGTTCTGAGTACCATTGAACTTCCATTGAGTGGCTTTCTATGTGGATACTCCCTCCAATGAGAGACTCCAAACAAAGTGTGTTCTGTGCTCAACCCCTAGCGTCTCATGGGTGGCGGCCATCTTTTTAACCTATTTTCCAGCTTGATGTACGGCGCTTTGGGTTGATCTAGCCTTGTAAAATTATATATATTTGGATTCACTACTTGCCATGGCCAATTTCTTCAATCCCTCTCAATCATCAATCTCATATCATTCATAGTCCCCCATCAGGTGTACTCTAGTGTCCTCATAATCCTAGGCGATGCCTTTGTTATGTGATATTCATGAAAGATGCAATTTGATTAGAGCTAAAAATCTAATAAAGGAATCCATATAAACTGATGCTTCGGTGCCAGAGGCGGAGCTGAGAACAGGCTAGACGGAGTTGTGTTATGTCTGGCATGCCCTGCAGGGGCGACATATTCTTCTGAAAGGTGATTATGCGACGGTTATTGGGTGGATTCTGCAGGCTTCTGGGTGGGTCGGCGACAACCACCCATTAGTGAGAGATATCCGGGCCATGGGTGCCGACGGTATGGTACATCAGACGAGACATGTATTCAGAGAGGCCAACGGGGCAGCAAACTGGGTTGCTTCTTTTGTTATTAACCACTCATGGGATCACTTTTGGGAGGGAGACTCGGAGCATCGTACTGCTTTCCGTGGTGTTTTATTTTTTGATTTTATTAGCTGTGTCCATACACATTATGTATGATACTTCCGTTTTGAGCTTAAAAAAAAAAAATAGGAATATGTTATATATGATCCATCCAAACTAAATTTTTGGAGAAAACGGTGCAATTGCACCATCAATTCATTTATTAGTTTATGAATCAAAGGGAAATAGGAAGAAAGAAAGAAAGAAAGGTAAATCTATGCTTGTGTTGCCTATATACTTTTCCTCCAAGATTTGAAAGATTACTTAGAAGAAACCTTGACCTGCCCTTGCATGACCTAATTTGGAGGTCAATTGCAGTGTCATAGGATTGTTTTAAAAAAGGATGCTAACAGGCAATGGGAAGCTCTTTTTTTGTCTTCTGAAAAACATAAGGTATGGTTCCAGGATCTCTTCTTGGTAATGGTACGTCTACTTATACTGTGAAACTCCTTGGATTCCTTACATTCTTATTAGTCCCAACTCCCAAGCTAACTTTTCTTAATATCAAAACGAATAGCTTTTTTCTGAAATGATCCATGCAAACTAGTTCGATAAAATCTAACTATATCTTTTTTTAGTTTCTTTATATCAAACTTCCACCTTCACATAGATGGTGGTGACCTTGCGGTTGTCCTATCAAATTTCATTAGATTTTTTTTTTTCCACTAGCTTTCGAGACATGGCACACCTTGACATTTTTGTTTCTGTTACGTCAATAAGGTTTTGTTCTTACCTAGAAAGCAAGATGCTGGTTTTTGGGCTTCATTGGGCTGCCCTTGATGGCCTAGCCTGACCAAGATCATCTAACATTTAAATTGAGAGAGGAAATAGTTAGAAAAAACTACTAGGTGGTTTCTCTCTCTCTCCCTTTCTTATCTGCACACTATTCACGTCCAAACTCCTCTCTTAGAAAAAATATTTCATTGTTTTAGAGAGAGAAACCTAAAGGAACAACTTTCTTTCATCCTTTCTTTCTTGCGCCATAAGCATCATTTTGAAATGAAGGATATGGGGAAAGCACGTTATGTAATTAGTGTTAAAATTTATAAGGATCGTTCAAAAAAGCTTTTTACATCCACGCAGGAGACTTATATTAAAAAATTTCTTGAACGGTTTAACATGCAAGACTGCACCCCATAGACACTCCTATAGCTCACCAGCCAATAATGAAGCATTGCACATCCTTGAATCAAAGGAGGATGGTTATAATCCCATATTTAAGGCACATTACGGGAACATTACAACTCATCCTGCATAATTCGGCAGTTACTGCATGTCTAATGGCTATTGTGTGCCTGATTTTATGAATAACTATTCTACACCCTCACTCATGTATATACTAGGCTCGAGAGATCTCCATGCATGCCTTTTCTCTTATTTGATTCCACTGATTGCCTTTCTCTTAAACCTCTCCTGTTTCACCAACACTTAACCTAACTTAAATATCAGAGGGTCTCCTACCAGATCAAATCCGACAACCTCCAGTATTTTTTCTTTTGCTCGTAGGTCGGATTCTCCATCCTGAGTAGAACTTCCAATTCGAGCAGAATAATCCAACCAATCTGCATCAAATCGGACTTCGATGATGCTATCTTTGTTAGGTCGAATTTTGGCGACAACAATATGTTTGTTTTGCTGGCAAAGGATGATATAATGTTGAAGGCATTAATGATGCAACGCACATCGTGTGGACCCATGGAGGATCATGAACTTATTTGGAGTCCCATACACAAAGCAGGCCAACGGCGTTCTATCCATTTCAAGACTAAATTATATAGAAAAGAAAAAAAGAAAGAAAAATATGATTGATGCTCCTTACCTCCACGGGAGCTAAGGTATCCACCTATTTCCAATCTCCTCATCCTAAGTACTTATAAAATCTCGTGCAAGCCTTTTCTCGGGTCATGTACATGTTCTACTTCTACACCTTTTAGGGTGCGTTTTGTCCATGGTTATATGAAAACTCCGTTAATTCACCCAGAATCATCCTCTGTAGAAAAGAATAGTATGATGATTTATATAGCATGCTATTTTGTATACGTAAACTGTAAGAACCCGTGCGGACGTATGTTTAATCACATTAGTTATTTGTTGGATAGCTCTTGGGTACTTATATAGGATCAAGGAACCGAAATAATACCTTCCAGCTAGCTATTTTGGATGAGGTCCTGAGTTGTGACATATGGTATCAGAGCGGATCCGGCCCATAACTTATATGGACTAGAGGACACTGCAGCACAGATCCATTGGGGCTGACTACGGGCCGATCGTGGTATTTATGAGTATATTTGAATGGATTTGAACCCTTAGCCTGACAAGAACGTCAGAGCTGATCTTGAGTACTTATACAGGATCAAAGAACCGAAATAATACCTTTCAACTAGCCATTTTGGATCGATGATGTCCTGAGTTGTGATATAAACAATGCTCAAAACCCCTCCCTCTCTTCTATGGAAACACACACGTCCACCCATGCAAACACGAAGAAAAAAAACTATTACTTAATTTGAGTAATAATTCCCTTATTTAACACTGGGTTTGATGATGACATACTGTGTACCCCAATCTCTCACTAGACCCCACAATGATTTTGCAAAATCAGACTCGACCCAATGAGACATTATCGAAATCAGTCTGGGCTTGACCTAAGTCTCATTAAACCCAACCTTAAAAGGACCCCAGGGTTCTAAGTCCAAGTAATAATTTTGCATTTATATCAAATTTATTCTCTTGGAGCTGCTAGGAGTCATCATATTAGATCCCATCCTTACATGTCACTCTCCACCAGGTGACACTCACATCTCTAATATCTACATCACCATCTTCTATCCAATGCATAAGAAGCAGCCATTCTTTTACTATATTAGGATAGTACTTTATAAAGAGAGAATTGACACTATCACTCGCAAACATTTTGATAAATCTTATGATGTGTTATAAGGGATTTTTTTTTTTTTTGCAATCTTTGCCAATTTATGGCATTAAAACTTTCATTGGTGAGAGAGAGGCGAGGGTGGAGATAAGCCGAATTTGAGTCAAAATAGGCTTAGCTCAAGCTCAGCCCATTTTATAATCAAGCTTGAACTACAGCTTGTTTAAAAGATCCAATAAAATTACGAGAGCTCGAAATTACTTGAAACTTCTATTTATATAGTTTAGAGTAATAATCTTGATTATATCTCAACCTGATAGTTAGACTACATCTCATGTTATATAAATAATCATAAATGTAACAATATATCATTTTATATTTATCTTTTAAATTAATTTTAGCGGAAATTGAGCAAGCTAAACCTGTCTCTAGTTCTGCTTAATTTTCTAATAAAGTGTGCTAAATCTGGCCAAAAATTCGAGTTTAACTTGGGACCAGCATGCCCATTTGTCACTGAGAGAGAGCATTGCTTTTTCAAAGCAGTGACACGAATTTCTTGCCTCTGGTGTTCTTCAATTCCTTGTCCCCATCAATTGAAGTCGGCAGGAGCTGGTCCACCTGAATTCCTTAATCCCTTGTCCCTTTCAATTGAAGTCGGCAGCCGCTGGCCCACCTGAATTCCTCCTGCTTTTCCCCAGGAGAAGCGAGAATCTCGCTTGGGGCACGTGATATTACTTTGTAGAAAAGTTCGCTTGTGATCATTATTTGCCCGGGGGTCCAAAAAAAAAAAGGAAAAAAGAGATGGCCATCGTCTCGAGGCTTCATTTGTCCATTACTATTTTATTTGAGGTTAGTGACTCTAATGGCTTTTATCTGTCATTATAAAGAGACAGTAAAAGTCATGGATGGAAAGAAAAGTTATTGTTAACTAAACCACTATTAATCAGATGAAAATATTTTTAATTATGAACCAAACATAATTTTAAAATATGTTTTGGTAAATAGTGCAGATGATAAATGAGATTTGTTATTTTCATTTACAAGGCCATTATAGTAAAATATTTATTAGATAGCAATTGTTGATTGAATACTACCTGTATTATTTCAATGATAGGAGTTTTCTATTATTTTTAATTCTCATTTATGTTTTATATTTTTTACTCATCTAAAAACAGGACTTTTCAACTAATCCCTTCTCTTTTTTTGTGGTATCATAAAAAAGGAGAAAAAATCGATATATCTTGTGCGTTTGGGACTATGATCATTTATAGCAAGCAAATGGGGACTATGATATTTACTGCAACAAGAGTTCTCGATCGTAATGACAAAAAGAGCACATATGGTGCATAGAAAATAATATTAACATTTAGCTCGTGCTATGATTATATCTCTCAAAAAGTCTTTGCAGGTGTTTCTTTGAACATGCTTGCCATCAAAATCAAACAAGTTTCATGTTCTCATGCATCTTTAGAGGTTGCATTTTGCATATGATAACTTCTAGAAAATCCGATTTGTATGTCCAATTTCAAAAATCCTCCATATGTATGTATGTATGTATGTATGTGTATGTATGTATGTATATGTATATATGTATGTATGTATATGTATATGTATATATTTCACATGCTATGTGCATTTGCTCTAGGAAAGGAGGGACATGGAAGGAGATAAAGGAACTAGTATATCTGAACAATATAGCTTTCACCTAACATTACTCATGATCATCTCAAAATTCTCCTAGTTTATTTTCATCACTAGCTCTAAATAAAATTAATATGGAAGAAGGTGAAAAATCCTAGCCCAATAGCTGAGATTTATGACCCACGATATCAATCGAAGCATCTTTTGTCTTGCTCATATTATATGGAGCAGAGCCTTACTACACAAACACAATAGCCAACCTTGATCCTTCTAGATTAAATTTGTAATTTGATTCTATTGGAACAATTCTCTCTCTAATACATTGCTCTACTTAACATTGCTTTCATATAGATAACTGTCATCTAAATAAAGCTTCTTTAATATTTTTTTCTTTTTTGCATGTGAGTAGATTAGCTAGATGTCAAAATTTTTTTAATACAAATAAAGCTAATCCAATACTATTTGAAAGGTAATATTGTCATTTTTTACATCAATACATTTCTGCCTCTAGTTACTAAGTAAGTATCAATTTCAAATCTTCTCAAACATTGTTGGTCCAAGTCATTATTCCGTCATTGGTTACCCATAGATAGGATTCCCCTAGTATCCGTCTCTTTTCAATAAGAGAAAATTCATCTTACTAAGAGCTCATTTGAAAATTTCATTGAGATTCAGCTGGATTTTTTATAGGATGAATTACACAATGTATTTAAGTAAAGCTTATATCAATCCAATCTCTCTCCAGTCCAAATTCTATGAAAACAAAAAAAAATAATAAATTTTTTCTTAATCTTCTCATAAATAAAATTTAGACTAAAATTAGGATGTGATTTTAGAAGAAAATGGGCTGAGCAAGCTAACCGATCCGATGTTTATAAAAAATTCTGCCTGATTCATCTGAATTTTCTAAACAAGCCCTAAAATATATTTAATGTGACCGCCGGCACAAACCGGCCCATGCCAAAGTCGGCGATGACTGCCTCAAATCCCGGGAGATAATGCCGGCGAATGCCACCAACTAACCGTCATCGAAACGATGAAACAACCCGTATCAACCTCGCTGGACCAATCACAACCGTCAGATCAATGAACTTCTCCAACCATTCAATCCCATCCGTCCAATTAACAACTATTTTCCGTTGAATCCTTATCCTTGACCCATCCGTAAAACAAGCCACGGGAACCGCATCGCTGGATCCGCGGGATTTATGAGATAACAGTCGGTCCAAGGATAAAATAACGGTTTTAGATCCTTCCGTCATTGTAAGAAATAACGGCCCTTATTTAGTCTTAGTGATGATGCAAACAATCTTTAATTTTTCTATTTTCAAAACCTTTTAGGGGTACCCTACTGATGACAACATTAATAAGAGAATAGGGTCCCATTGCAACTGGCTCTCAAAAAGCAGTTTGAGTATGTTTTTAGAAAGATAAATGAAGCCGCGGACTGATCAGAGCAGCATAGGAAGGTATCTCTTTTACGAGACGGGTATTTGGTGGCATATGCCACGAGAGGGGCTCTTCAGTGGTGATTGATTGGGTATGAGAAGCGGACAGATATAGTGATGGTCACCCTTTTATCCATGATACTCGCAAACTGATTCAGGAGTTGAGCTCTTTTCAGGCATTACATGTCTTCCGGAAGGCGAACAGTGCCATAGACTGGATCGCCTCTTTTATTGTCCGACACTTCGGGAAGATCATCTGGACATCCACGGAAGACATTTTCCCTCCTTTGTACTCTTTACTTTTTCTTAATTTGGCAGGATGTACTCACGTTAGAACTATATAAAATGTCATTTTTATCAAAAAAAAAAAAGCCGCGGACTAGGCGGCCTTGTATGTGGCCAACCATTTTGAAGATACCCTGTGGATTGGGAAAGAAGAGTTGTCTAGAACGCTCCGAAATTTATTATTTTCTGACTTTATTAAATATATCAGATTGTATGAATTATTCGCTTAAAAAATTAAAAAAAAGAATTAGCCTCTTTTAAACCAAAAAAATAAAAATAAAAATAAAAATATTTTGAAATAAAATAATTTAGAAAATAATTATTTATTATTATTATTATCATAAGTATCTTTAATTATACTAACATTATAAGTTTCTATACAATATTCTATATTTATATATTTATTTTTTATATTTGTATAATAATCCCAAATAAATATGAAAGATTAAGGAAATCAAGTTTGCAACAAGTTTTCGAGCGTCCAGGTCCCGGGATTAGTTACATAAATACAGAGAAATGATCATTAAAATGCAAATATAGGAGATTATAGAAATTAATTTGCAGGGAAAAATCCTAAATAGGTTTCGGACAAAGTCTGTTATAACGGAATAATGCCGTTAAGGAGAAAGCTTGCAAAATAGACGGTCGAGATTTCTGATTATGATGTTACTCGAGTTCCGATGGTTAATTATTTTTTATCCAATATGGTTAAGATATACTATTTCTATAAAAGGAATATTTTATTCGAATTATTTTAATCGCTGGTATAAATGACATCCGGAGAATCTCTTTTCGTACCCTTCGATCTCACTCCTCTCCCTCCCTCCCCCTCTCTCCCTCCCTCTCTTTGTTGGCTCTGAGAACATAGCGTGGCCTCGTCTCGCCTGGGCTTCGGATTCGAAGAAACCCTACTTTGGCGGAGTGGAGGGGATGAGATCTCGATGTTCGGGAGCGAGAGCTCTCTCTTGATCTCTTTACCGGCTTGAGGACGAAGCCTCCTTGGCAGAATTTCTGGATTTTTTTCGGTATTTTTCTGATTTGAATCGGATTAGGGGATAACGAAACTCGGATTCGCGAGTTTTTTTTTTTGAGGATTTGGGGAATTTGTTTCCCTGTGGCTATCTTGATGTTGATGTTTTTCGAGGTTTGAAATGCAATTTCAATTAATTTTTATGTTTTGATAATAATTAATGTTGCATTGAAAGGAAAAAAGTTAGAATTTTTGATTTGATTTTCTCCCTATTTCTTCTTTTCTCGATATATTTCTAATATTCATTTTACTTTTTTTTTTTTTTATGAAGTCTTACAAATGTTGAGCCCAAATACCTAATACATTTTCGTCCATCTGGGATCTAGTTTTAAATTTTAAATAATTATTTTTTTAAAATGTGTTGCTTTTATTGAAGAATGGATTATTGGAACCCATTTCTTTCTCTTTTTTTTTTAATTTTTGATTTCGGACGTAAGTTTTTTTTTCAATGCTGGATGAATTTTCGTCTTGGTAACTAAAGCGAACATTTTGTTTTCCTCCGAGGTTTTTTTCCTTATATTGTCGGGATTTTAGTTGCGGTGAATGTGTATCGGGGAATGCATTTTATGTTGAATGCTTTCGGCTATTAGTTGATGTTTATTTCCTTCTTCGCAGTTCATTGAGTTTGGAAAAGAATTACTGCATAACCTTATGATTGTTGTTGTTGTTGTTCTTTAATGAGCCTCGCGGTTTTGAGCTTCTAATTTTCTTTGTAGGTAATTAGGTTTGATTGAAGGGAGTTATGGATTCTGTCGAGGTTGAAGAGAATCTGTTTGCACCTGGTGATGCAAAGGTATTCTCACCAAGCTGATTTGCATAACCAAATTAAATGGAAGGCTTCAATTTCTCTCAAAATTGATCGATAAAAGGAATTTTTTATCATTGCATCTTTTCGTTGTAACTGGTTAGGCTGTGAATATAATTGTAATGAACTCCAGATATGAATATTTCGTCATTGATCACATACTACCCATCAATAAGTTCCCCTTGTACCGTTTATTCTTTTCCTTGTAGGTAATATTCTTATATGAATTTAGTAAAAGTCTTGTTATGAGTAGTGTTGCTTATTAACAATTCCTTGCAAAATTTTATTTTTGAATGAGCTCGTACCATTGTACCAAAAAAAAAAAAAAGCTTGTACTTTTTTCCAAGTCCTTTCTTGAAAACAAATGGTAAATGTACAGTGTTGCCTCAAGGGTTTTTCTGATACTACTTCTGATATTACTGGATGGTTACATGGGCCTTGGGAAAAAATATAAGACAAATCATTTGTTAATTCGACTTTTATTGCAGAGTGGGTATTAAGATTAAGTGGTTGAGAAAATTTTGCTGTTTGTATTCAGTTGCATGGAGGCATGTGTAAACAACTTTCTGCAATTGTTTATAAAGTTTTGGGGATCTTTCCACTCTTGGAGGATGCAAGACCGAGAAGCAAGCCTGGTTTACAGGCACTATGTTCATTGCATGTAGCTCTCAACAAGGCTAAGAGCCTTCTTCTGCATTGCTCAGACTGCAGCAAGATTTACTTGGTGAGTCTATTCTATTTTGCCAATTGACTATGTGGTCATCTAATGCTTTAGTTTTTCTTGACGAAATGGAGGCATTTAGGATTTTTTTTCCTTTATTTTCTAGCTTATAACAAATAGATGGTGGTTATGCTTCGAAAAAAATTGACAAATATGACAAAGCTGTCATGTTTGGTGCATAAATTAGCTTCATGTGCTGTAATGGCTAGAATGGTTTAGAGGCTAATTTATGCTCCATCTTGATGCTGCATCTTATGCCTATTTCTCGTTCTCAATTATTAGGCTATAACTGGGGATTCCATTCTTATGAAATTTGAGAAGACAAGATGTGCTCTCCAAGAAAGTCTTCGGCGTGTTGAAGACATAGTTCCGCAAACCATTGGTTGTCAGGTAAGTTACAGAGATTGAACTAGCAAAGGACATGCTGTAATGTGGGACATTGCTTTCAAAGACTATAAAACCGTCCTGTATCTGTTTCATGTGTGCACCAATTTTTTGATAATCATATGTTTGCTCTTTCACGCCATGATCTCCTTTGTGCAAATTACTATGACATATATAACCTCAAACTTTTCTATGCAAACTTAACCTTAAACATCACCTGTCTGGGAAATAGCGTTCTTCCCAAAACAATGTTGCAAAAAAATGAAGGAAATTACTGTTTTCCTTGCATACATCTTAACTTCTTAAGGCCATTCTAATGATAACTTTTAGATTCGATTACATGATCAGCATGTAGATTGGTCAGTTCAGATTTGAGGCCTAGCTCCTGGATCTTAGGAAAAAAATCAAGTCATCCAGAGGCTAGGTAAAATCAGGAACCTGTCATAAGCGCTGATGCTGGAGACCTACATGTGAAATGTCCTTGGTTATTTGTATCATATTAAAGTTCTTCATGGTTAAACAGTTGTAAGACAGTAATGATGATGTGTGGAAGCCTGTATCGATAAATTGCTTCATATGCTAATGGCACAGCGCTAGCTACAAATTACACACACATTACATATGATCAAATTAATGATCAAACCTTTATAACTTAGCTATTTAATTGAACCTTGTTGAATGTGGCTTTTTATTGCCTTTTATAACATCTGATGACATTTTTGATCTATATAGTTGCTACCAGGCTATAAGCTTCATGAAGTATCTTTTGGTAAATACTAGCTGAATACAGTTTGCCAGTTAAAAAAAATCAAAGTTCTACCTGACCTAATCTAGAAATTTTGATAGGTCATGAGCTCATTTTTCCTCTTTAACGTTGAGCTTTTATAGATTTTGCTTCCCATCTCCTTGCATACGATAAACGATCACATCCCGTATAATCTATAACCAATTCCAAACAAACCGGAGAGTTGTCTCCCATTCAGTCAAAGATAACTGAGTCCAGGTTCACATTTTGCCTACATCTATTGAAGGGGTATACTTTCCATCATCTCTTCGGTTTCTCTTATAACTGATTTTCCTGAACCAGTTTTTGCAAATCAGCCTACAGCTTTTTCTAGATGGATATGAACAGATGTAGGGCTACCTTTTATTATGATGTGGTGTTGTGCATCCTCTTGCCTTCTGTAGTTCTCATAATATATGCTCAGGTAGTTGATTGCTTTGAATATCCATCTATTGTATCTATCTTTGACTAAGTTTACGTTTCTTGTTTACTGAAGATTATATTTTCGCATATTCTTGTCAGATCATGGAGATTGTTGCTCAGCTGGAGGGCACTGTTTTTACTTTGGATCCATCAGAGAAGCAAGTAGGTGAGGAAGTAATTACATTGCTTCAGAAGGAAAAACAATTTAATGGCGATTCCAACGATGGCATTGAACTTGAAGTTTTCCACCAAGCTGCTTTAAAGCTGGGCATTACATCCTCTAGAGCAGCTCTTACTGAGAGAAGAGCTCTCAAGAAGCTGATTGAAAAAGCCTGTGCTGAGGAAGACAATAGGAAGGAATCCATTGTGGCTTACTTATTGCATCTTATGAGAAAATATTCCAAGCTTTTCAGAAGTGTGACGCCAGATGATACCGACTCTCAACAATCTGCTCCATGTTCACCTACTATCCTAGGCTCTCTTGATGGTGTCAATGGGAACAACCAAGCTTTTGAGAGGCAGCTAACAAAGCTCAGTTCTTTTGATTTTAAGCATAATTGGGTGAAATCAGGAAACATGCCAATACCGCCTGAGGAGTTCAGATGCCCGATCTCCTTACAGCTCATGTATGATCCGGTCATTATTTCATCTGGGCAGACATATGAGCGTATCTGCATCGAGAATTGGTTTAATGGTGGGCATGGTACTTGCCCCAAAACCCAGCAGCAGCTCTCCCATCTCTCTTTAACTCCAAACTATTGTGTCAAAGGCCTGATTGCTAGTTGGTGCGAACAGAATGGTGTTCCAATTCCAGATGGTCCGCCAGAATCTCTTGATCTCAACTATTGGAGGCTGGCTTTGTCAGACCAAGATGCTATGAATTCCAGATCTACAGGGACCATTGACTCCTGCCAGACGAAGTGTGTCAAGGTTGTTCCATTGGAGGAGAATGCTGCAATAGAGAAACTCAAAGTGGATGAGAGGGGCAGTTTGGAAAATGGCCCATTTGAGGACCATGAAATGGATGAGCTTGAAAGATATGAAAGTTTGCTAGCAGTGCTCAATGAGGGTAATGATATTGGAAAACAACACAAAGCTGTGGAGCAGATAAGGTTCCTATTGAAGGATGATGAGGAGGCAAGGATCTATATGGGTGTGAATGGCTTTGTCGAGGCACTTGTCCAGTTTTTGAAGTCAGCTATCTGTGAAGGAGATGCCAGAGCTCAGGAGGTCGGAGCATTGGCGCTTTTCAACCTTGCTGTCAACAATAACAGGTGTGAGAGCCATCATTTCTTAAGTTCTCTTTATTTTGTAGGTGAGATACCTCCATTTGATTTGCTAGATAATGAATGAGTAAAGCTCTAGGTAGCCTTACATGTATACCAGTAATTTCATCATTTGCTCCATGCCATCGATGCACCTTTCTCGTGCATTTATTGATACGATGATTGCTTCACTTTTTAGTGCATTGATGGTATAGGGCAAATGACAGAAATACCTTCTTGTATATAAGGTTCTTGTATGATGCATGGGGGGTATTTCTGTCATTTGCCAGTTGGAGCAACTACAAGTTGCTCCAGTAAGACCATTGTGTTGTTGCCTACATATGTATGCATGCATGCATAACTCCCCTATATGGGTTAGGCTAGAATTCTTCTGAGAGCATTTGGCCTCAAATGCTTCCTAATGGAAATCAATTTTGGATCTCTCAGGGTGGATATCCACAGTATTGATGATCATTTAAGATGTATGGAATATTTATAAATCATAAATCATGTATTTTTTAGGACTTTAACAAATATATCGGATGGATGCAAAATGGATAATTTTAACATTATGACCCCATTTCTTGTTTTGTTCTACAGTCTAGATTCATACAAATTAGCTAAAATTTGATTCATGTAAATTTAAAAATATTTAGATCGGTCCAACAGTTTGGATTTACAAACTATGTAGCCTATAATGCACTTCTGTTTGCTCACTATATTGCTACCATCCACTTTACCCTCATTTGATGCAAAGGCAAGAGACTTCTAAAATAAATGTTATTTAGTTTCTAGTTATTTGGACATCATGGATCATGATTAATGGTGTGGATTTTTTTCTATTATTTAAAAAATATATCATTGATTTCCATTAGGAAGCATTTAGGAGTATTTAGAAGCATTCTCTCTCTCTCTCTCTCTCTCTCTCTCTCTCTCTATATATATATATATATATATATATATATATATATATATATATATGCATACCAGAGGATTTGATATAATCAACCCTACCTGTTTTTGCTGGATTTTTGCAAGTTATTATATTTAAATAATTAGTCTCAGATCTCCTGCCATCCTTTTTTTTTTTCTTCCCTTGCATTCTTATTGCTGTGCCACATATGGGGGGATCTCAGGAACAAAACAATGTTGCTATCTGCTGGGGCGGCACCCCTGCTTGAGGAGATGATTCAGAACTCTGAGACTTGGGAGGCGTCTGCTGCTCTCTACCTCAATCTCTCCTGCCTCGATGAGGCCAAACCTGTCATTGGGTCAAGCCAAGCTGTCCCTTTTCTGATCCAGCTCCTAGAGGCCAACAATTCTCGAAGCCATTCCTGCAAGCATGATGCCCTCTACACCCTATTCAACTTGTCTGCTCACCCCCCAAACATCCCTCACCTCCTAACCTCAGGCATAATCGAACAGCTCCAATCTTTCCTTGCAGCTCCTGCAGGACCCTCAGGCTACACTTGGGTGGAGAAGGCCCTTGCCATCTTCATAAACCTAGCAGCATCAAACACTGCAGCAAGGAAACATATCATATCAACCCCAGGTTTGATCGGTTCGATCGCTGCGGTGTTGGACAATGGCGAGCCCGCCGAGCAGGAGCAGGCAGTGTCATGCCTCCTAATTCTGTGCAGCGACAGTGAGGAGTGGAGCTACCTGGTGCTGCAAGAGGGAGTGATACCAGCTTTAGTGCTAGTGACGGCAAATGGAACGCCGAGGGGGAAGGAGAAAGCACAGAAGCTTCTCAAGCTGTTTCGAGAGCAGCGGCAGCGCGAGGTGTCCCCTGCTCGGACTCAGCTGCATGAGGTGGTGACTGTTGGGGTTGGCGGTTGTGCGGACGGTGGAGGTTACAAGGATGTATCCAAAGCGACATCATATTGTAAATCAAGATCCAAGAGGTTTGGGAGGGCATGGACATCAATGACATCAATGTGGAAGTACAAGAACCGGTCTCGGCATCAATACTAGAATGTATCTCAATGCCTATGTAAATTGCTGATGTAATTTTAGTCTGTTTCTTTTTCTTTTTTTATGAAAGTTTCCCTCCCTCCTGTGGAATTTTTCTTGCCTTCAGGGAGGAAGGCGACCCAAATGTACAGGCCTTCCAAAATGAAGTTTCTTCAAAGCGTTTTCGGTTTTGTATGGTGTTGTGGTTTTCTATGTCTATCTATTATATATATATTTCACATATTTGAACGACTTATAACTTGCCCGTCTAGCTCAGTCGGTAGAGCGCAAGGCTCTTAACCTTGTGGTCGTGGGTTCGAGCCCCACGGTGGGCGTGTTTGATTAGGATTATTTTTTTTTTCATTTTTCAAAATAATAAAAGGTTGTCGCCTCTGCTATTCTGAAATTATAAAAGAAAAATAAGGAAAAAAATCTACAATATCAATTTAAAACATCAGAATGGCCGTCTTCTGCATTATTGAAGTTTTGTGCTTTTCCTAAGCACCGGAAATAATACTGCTTACAATTGTTTAACAATGCCAATATTTTTTTTTAAATATATATTCTGATAGAGGACAAAATGGATCGTCCTGCTCAGGATAGTGGACCACTCCATTATGGCCAAGCATACCTCAACGCCGACCAAGTCGACTTCGAGTATATTTCTTCGCTGTTACGACCTGCAGCAACCTCTTTTAGAGTCTACAACGACGACGCGCCTCGGCTTGAGGTCATAGCATCATGTAGTGCCGACCAAGAGCCGAAGAGGCCCCGTCGACCGCAGGCAATGATGCCTCGACTTGAGCTCGAGGCACCCTACTGAGTAGACTTCAAAGTTAAGAAGGCTAGGCTGATCTCAGAACCCGCCAAGCCGATCTCACCGAACATATATTGTGGCTCCCAAGTCGGCCCGATCTCAGCGCCCTGCCAAGCGGGCAAGGCCGAGCTGACCTCGATCCCCACCAATGGCGGAGCTAACCTCGCCTAGTACGCGCCGCAGCCATGCCATGCAACAACCTCACCGTACCATACTTCACTTGATGACCATGCCGAGACACGTCGACAATGGACTACGCTTTGTTGCCCCAGCCATGCCTGCTGACAAGGAGCATATCCTGCGGCACACGCTAGTGCCATACCGTGCGCAGGGACAGCTCAAACCGTGTGCCTCAAGCAAGCCGTAGCCACGCTCCATTTCCTCTCATGATGAGGACATACCATATCTCCGCTACCTGGGCACTTCTGCAAAAATTATAAATAATCTCATCAGGTAAAGCCTAAGGACTTTTTAGCTAACAAATATTTAATGCTAATTTAAGCATCGGAGGGTCCTCATCGAAAATATCGGTGAAGCTTTGTGCAGTTACGCCGACGCATGGAAGGTGGCGTCCTTTCTCTATCTCGACCGGCAGCTCCCCCGACCCTCTAGCATGGTACCCTCAGGCCCAAATTTAAACAACAATATATTCTATTATCGTTATTGTCGTCATCGTCGTCTACATGCATACCATGCATGTATCACTTAAGTAGAGACCGTAAATCTCTCACAACATGCATTACTTCCATTGAAGATTCTTTGAGAAAAGTTCGGAGCTCCCATTGAAGGTTTTAAAGCAGCAGCACTATTTTATCACGGAAATCTAAACAATAATAATGATAATAAAAAAAATATGCAGCTAACGTCTATTTCTTGGGTGGTTCTATATACACCCCCCCCCCCCCCCTATTGCTCAGGACACCCCCCAAAAATTAAAAAAAAATTAAATACTCTCTACACCCCCCCATTTGCTAAGGACACCCCTAAAAAATTAAAAATTCCTAAATTACCCCCCACCCTCCCCACCCCCTCACCTAAATTGCTCTCTACACCCCCCAAACCCCCCCCCCCCCCCCCCCCCGCTCTTCCCCTCCAAAACACCTCGCCAACGCCCAAAACCCCCCCGTTCCCCCTTCTCCCTCTCGTCGCCGGCATTCTCCCGATCTCCGACCACCTCGCCGGCTTCTCCCGGAACCACCTCGCCGGCTTCTCCCGAAATTTTTTTTTTTCACGGTTCGTACTCCGTTCGGCACTGGATCGCCGAACAAAAGGCTTCTGTTCGGCTGAACAGTGCCGGACAGAAGCCTTCTGTTCGGCACTGTGCAGCCGAACAGATCTGTTCGGTTGAGGGTTGCCGAACAGAAGGCTTCTGTTCGGCAGTGTTCAGCCGAACTTCTGTTCGGCAGTGTTCAGCCGAACAGAAGCCTTTTGTTCGGCGATCCAGTGCCGAACGGAGCACGAACCGTGAAAAAAAAAAAATTTCGAAACAAGGTGGAACACGTACCTTTGCGGCCGATTCTTCGTCCCAAATCACTAGTTGCTTGTCCATGCTTCGAATGGGGCTTAAATCTCCTTCAAAGATCGCCTAAACGATGTAAATGGATCGAGGGGTTTAAGGGGGGTTTGAGGGATGTTTTTTTTTTCTTTTCAAAACGAAACGGAGGAGGAGGAAGGAGGGGTGTATGAGAAAATTTCAAGGGCAATATGGTAATTACACTAAAGGTTAGTTTGGGTATTTTTTTTTTGGTTTTTGGGGGGTGTCCTGAGCAATAGGGGGGGGTGTATATAGAACTACTCCTATTTCTTCCCTTGCTCCCCTATTGGATTAATACTGTTTGAGCCTGCACGTACGAGAAGCAGGAAAGCTCCATATTACTCATGGTTTTTTCACACGAGACCAGCGTTGCTAACAATTCTTTGGATATCTCACCAACTTATCTTTGTGGGATAAAAAGTAAACAAAAATGAGGTGAGAGGACTAAAAACTTTGAGGAATCGGAGGAGATCATTAAATTCTGCAATCCAAAAGTTTTGGGACAATGATCTTTTAGCTAGATGTCTAAACTTCATCAAAAAATGAACTTAAGTCTAACCAGCTTATTTATGTCATTCAAAAAGCCAAAAGGAACGAGAGAGGGAGGAATAATAATTTTGAGGAATCAAAAGAGATCGCTGAATTGCTAATAAAATAGAGGATATTGTTAAATTCTGCAATACCAATAAATTTTTTTGATGGAGGAGGCAGTGGCCTTTATTAGAAAAGAGAGTTATAGAAACTATGTACAAAAGATTTACCCAAAAGAGGAAAACAAAAAAGCAATCAAAAGTTTTTTTTTTACAAAAGATAGTTGAAATATGTAAGTAGACTTATTAAACTATTCAACAACAAACTAAAAAATCTCAGAAGTGGTTTGAAATATCTCTGTAACTTTAATGTGTAAATGCTTACGTGAGTCCGCTGTCTTTTAAGAAAGAGAAATCAATGTCTCGCAAAGTGCACGCCAGTGATGGGAGGTTGTTCCCAAGTTTGAGATGAGGATCTAGCAGCTTCGATGAACATAGATGCCTCCAGCTAAAAATAGTTGATAAGATTTTTCGCAAAATACAATACCAACATTTTTGAGACATAGATTACATCATTGCATCTCAATCAACTCTGAAGCTAGGGAGCAACATGAGGTGTTGTTTGGACTTTGGATATGGGATAAGGGTGGATAACACATTTATCCTACGTTATTCATGGGGTAAAAGACAGACATGCCGAAAAATGGTCTGGCATTGCTGATCCCCAATTAATCAGTCAGACTACGGATAACCGGGGATAAACAATAACTCAACTGCAGCGTTACCAGGTTCATTTCTTTATTCTATCCCACCTTTATTATAGGAACGATCAAAATGATCTTTAATTACCAAAAAGGAACCACACAGAGAAATTGGCTAGTATCTTCTTATCCAACATAATTCACAGTTACATCAGTTTTACCATCATACAATGTAATCATGCATGGGGATACAGTTGACGTATCCAAAACAAAAAAACAAAAAACAAAAAGGATTTATTCAACTTATCCCACCTTATCCTTGAATTTATATATACCACGAATTGCCTATCCTGCTTCCAAACTTGGTTCTTAGAGATATAATATGAAAGTCCTAATAGAGCTACAGGCCTCCTTTGCTGCAAATGGAGTTGAACTTGGGCCGGGCCTCGGGTCTAAACTCTATTTATTGTTAATCGGGCTTCGGTTCGGGTCTATGTAAAATTTAATATTTTCTGTGTCTATGTCCGACTCATGATCAGCTATGGTTGCAAATCTTGAGAGAGGAGTTCTTTGGACGGGCAAAGAGAAGGTATCTCAGGTTCTCTTTTGACTTGTTGCATTTTGTTTTTTTTTTTTTTGGATGTGTCCCTATCAGATTGGTCTGAGTCAAAAAAAAAAAGAAGTCTTTTTTTTTTCTTTTCTTTGTCTCCAAGCATGAAGACTTCCGTTGAGAGGTCCACACCGGCTCCTTTCTATTCTTTCTTCCCAAGCTTCATTCCATCCTTAAGTAGCAGCCTCTGGATCAGTTATTGGAAACAAAGCAATCTCGCGTCACTTCTCTTCCAAACTTCAAAGTATGTTGGAGTCCCATCCCATTCCTTAGAATGAAGGATTGCATGGCTTCATGGCTTCTTGGTGCTAATAATCCTCTCTTTTTCTAGGTGTACTCCAAGCATGAAGCTTGACACAACTGGTCTCGAATCCTTTGCTTCGTTTCATGGAGAAATGGATGATCTCCATGGAGAATTTTGGGCGCCCCCATCATTTGATCTTCCAGTTTGTGCTGATGTAAGTTGAAGCATTGCTAGTACTGATTTTCTTTTCTTTCCTTCTTATTTTTTCGAACAATGGATTGAATTCCATGAACTTTAGATTCTTTTCTTTCCTTCTTTTTGATGGTCTAATCGCTTTCTTTTTCTTTTCCTTTGTCCAGTTTGATGGGTTTCAGAAGAACGCGATTCAGATGGTGAAGCCGGCAAAGGGAACGACGACGCTGGCTTTCGTCTTCAAGGAAGGCATCATTGTGGCCGCTGAGTCCCGGACTAGCATGGGAGGATATGTTGGTAATCACGAGGCCTTTGAACAATGTTTTCTTCTTGAGTTCTTCTGCACCACTGCACATTCTAGTGAATGTTAATTATGCTGCTCAAGTAGCTACTAGTACTCCTTGCCTGGTTATGGTTTGCTTGTTCAGATTGATGGGATTCCATGATACTACTTGTTCTCTATCTTATAATTGGTGAATCATAGGGTGATCGAAGGACTCGTTTTTGACCTAAACAAAACCTGGTCCAAGAAAAAAATTGGACCTTGAGTGAGTAGAGGTTGGCAATTGCACTTATCTCAGCCTGTTGGCACCTTCTAATTTCCTCCCTGCAGAGAGGTCCCTAGTTCAACCTGAAATGGTGGCACTCTCCTTGCATATTATTAAAAAGAATATACACAGGCCTAGGCAGGACTAAGGGCAGACATATATTAGTAATTGGACATATATGTGAAACCACATAGGAGGATGATTAGAGTTAAGAATCATGTGTGATTGTATGGTGGTTTCACCCCCCTCAAGCTATTCCCTCGTTATTGGCCATCATTATTAATTATAGTATCAATTAGACTCGGTTTGCATGAAATCGAACCTGGACTAAAGCCTAAAAATTTTATGATGGACCTAACCCTCCGCGAAAACTACAAATCTTGCTACAATAAGTTTATATAAATACTCATTTTTTTTTGAAAAAAAGAGACCACTTCATATATATTTCACTAAAGGAGTTTGCATGCAGTCTGGTAGAACCAACCAGCTAACTGGTATTGTATTGTAGCTTGGTTTGGCCGTTTGCTGTTTGCATGATAGCAGATGGTGAATTTTTGATGGGAGAATAGGATATAAGATGTAACAAGGGGACTGGCATTCTATGCAGTGGGATTTAAGAGTTTTCACCTATTCAATTTAATAAACAATAGTTGAATTTCATCACCCCATCCAAGTTATTCTCATAGAAGAACCTTTAGACAACCTTTGTACCACTAACCTCTCCTCATATATTGCAGCTTCTCAGAACGTCAAGAAAATTGTTGAGATCAATCCTTACATGATTGCGACGGTGGCTGGAGGGGCTGCAGATTGCATCTTCTGGCATAGAAATTTGGGCATGAAGGTCAGATATGTACATGCTACTTTACGTATCCTACAGTGAGCATGCAAGAAATAATCCATAAGTTATTATGCCAAACATTGTTTTGATTCTCCTCCTGCTCAGTGCCGGTTATATGAACTGGAAAACAAGCGAAGGATCTCAGTTGCAGGTGCTTCAAAGCTACTGACGAATATGCTCTACTCGTATCGCGGAATGGGCCTTTCGATAGGGACGATGGTTGCTGGATGCGATGAAATGGTATAGATCTCTGCATCTATTATTTCTAGTTGTTCCCATTTCCAATTCAGCTACGTGACTTGTTCTTTCCTGTTTGCATGCATATATTAGGGGCCATCTCTTTATTATGTCGACAGTGAAGGAGGAAGGCTCAAAGGCTCGAGGTTTTCAGTAGGATCTGGATCTCCATATGCTTATGCTGTCTTGGATAATGGGTGGGCATTGGACAATCCCTCAATTTGATGTGAAGATTACTTCAGCTGGATCAGCTCATATCTTCTTCTAACATTGTATCAGATATCGCTACGACATGCCTACTGGGGAAGCTGCAGAACTGGCTCGTCGAGCCATTTATCATGCAACATTCAGAGATGGAGCTAGTGGTGGAGTAGCTGTTGGTATATTATTCTCTCCTATCCACTAAGAATTAGCTCACTATCCATCGACATTCCATTTATCTTTTGCACTTCTTTCTTTCAATGGCTTGCCATAGTCATCTTCTGGCATTTTGATATGCAACTGATTATAAAATGTCATTTATTTGATGATCACAGAGTTGATATATTCTGGTAATCTTCATGTGCTCTCTGATGGTCGAACTTATCATGATGTTTTTGCTTTGCAGTTTATCATGTTGGACCTGATGGTTGGAAGAAGATCTCTGGTGATGATGTTCGCGAGCTGCATGATAAATACTACCCTGCTGTCCAAGTTCCACCTGAGCAGGAAATGATGCAAGTTCCACCGGTCTAATCAATTAGTTCTTTAGTCCTGATGAATGTCAACTGAGATTTCAGCTTACATATGAATCTATCAATACGTAAATTTGATGTTACCAAGCTGAAAAGTTGTTGAACAAGTTTAAAATTAAGATTTGTCATCCAAACTATGGTGGTTGTGATTTATATTCATTTTTTTGATAATAATAATAAACGCCTCAACCCTCCATCCCCTCTTTCTTTACGACAACAATCTCTCCGGCGTCCTCCCGCCGGCCGTCTGTAACATTCCCCGCCTCCAGAACCTCGGCCTCTGCATGAACTCCCTCCCCGGTCCGCTCCCTCCGGAGTTCCGCAACTGCCGGTAGCTCCAGCGGCTGCTGCTCGCCTAGAACAGCTTCTCCGGTGAGAGCCCCACCGGGATCTGGCCTAAGATGGTCTCCCTCTCGTCCAGCTCGATCTCTCCTCCAACCAGTTCAAGGGACCCAGCCCTCCGGATCTCCGAGACCCTCGATTCCCTCGGCGGCACGCTGAATCTCTCTCACAACCAGTTCTCCGGCGAGATTCCGAGCTCTCTCGGGAAATTGACGTCGACGGTGAGCCTCGATCTCCGGTACAATAACCTCTCCTGCGAGATCCCGCAGGCGGGGTCGCCCGCGAACCAAGGCCCGACGGCGCTTCTCAACAATCAGGGGCTCTGCGGTTACCCCCTACCGATCCCGTGCTAGGATCGTCCGGGGCGGGGCCGCCTGGGCGGCAGGTGGCGCCGCCGGGGGTGGTGGCTGCGTCGGCGGGGAGAGGCCTCCGGACGAGCCTTACAATCCTCATTTCCGTGGGGGAGGCGTCGCCGATCGGGCTGTGGCCTGTGGCCTTAGATCGTGGGTCCCACAGTCCAGAAAATTTGGAACAGTAGCGTAGCTGGAGAAATTAACACGATTCTTGAAGTCCACATGCACTTCACTGGAATGCCGATGAGTTCTTTTCCGCTGATTTCCCTTACAAAAGTTTGTTTGTTTTTTGGGTCCCACTAATCAGTCGGGCCGTGTTCAATCAACGACAGTTGATTGGTGGATAGACTGTGGGGGCGACGGGTCGCAAATCTTTGACCAGTAGCACCCTTCCGTCTAACGAGCATAACGTGCATAAAATCAAATACTCCCTCGAGTTCTTGTTCTAACTGGGAACCCTGTTAAGTTTTTAGATTAGATTAGGATGAAATGAGATTTGACAATGGAGAACCAGAGGGATTTGGTAAAACGGATTGGCTATAGCCCTTTTCTTGTCGTCCTTTCAGGCTTTATACAACCGACAACCATCTTAATCGAATAATCCAGAAAGAGACATGGGATGGTTTGTTGTCCCTTTCCTCTCATTTCAACCACCATCTTAGGCATAAATGAAAGTGAAAGTGGCTCATTTCAAGCTGCTTAAGTATACCAGAAAGTGAATAGGGCTGCAGATTGAATCACCTTTTTTATTGCTCAACACTTGGAAGAGATTTTTTGGACATATTTTGTAGTTGCCCTTCTACCGTTAAGCTATTTCTTTTCTCTGACTCTGTTGGCTATACTCACACTAGAGTTGTGTGAGTAGCTATTGTACCAAAAAAGAAAAAGAAAAAAGAAAGAAGAAGAAGAAAGAGGTGATGGACATGAGTAAAACCAAACAAAAAAATCCCTTCTTTGCGTCCGGATTTCGGACAGGTTGCTTTGGATGATATGGTCTATTCTTATTTATCACTTGTGATAAAAAGAAAAGGGTTTAGATGATTTCAAAGCATCCTAAAGTAATGATTATCAAATGGAGGCACACAAAAACCAAACGTAATGAAAAATTTGTACATCAACTCAACTGTTTTTGTAAAATACCCTAACAATGATATCCAAATAAAGCTTAGGGTATATTTGATTTATTAATTTTTTAATTTCTTGATTGGGCAGGTCAATCAGGTCAACCGGCTCTCCCATGGCCCATCAAGCTGCGAATGGATAGCTAGGGGAGCGGCCCGTGGGCTGGCCTACTTCCATGAGTTCAGCCCATGAAAGTTCGTCCATGAAGTTTCTGGCCAACCTTGATGAAAGTTCGTCCATGAAGTTCCGGGCCAACCTTGATGAAAGTTTGCTGGCTTTGGACAATTTATGCTGCTACGGGTGGTTAAGAGTATTATTTTATTGAGTGGATCTTCACCTACTTGAAAGGGGTGGAGGTTTTTTTGTTAAAGATGATGTAGCATATGGTACATTATATGATCTTGGTTCTGAATGGAGAATCTCTTCCAGATTAGCAGCTAGGCCCAAAAATTTCCTTGTTGCTTACATGATTAAGTATTCTGTTAGATTATGTCTTACAAATGAGAGTGCAATAAATCTTGCAATGCCTTTTTCTCAATTCATCTAGTAATAAGATATCATTTTTTTCCTTGTTTATTAAGAATATTAGCAATTTTTTCAGGAAAGAAATATTATGTCTTTTACAACAGATTCTTTGATCAAAATGAGAACATCAAGCTATGATCTTCAGAAGCACAAAAAGAGTCATAACCTGTATTAAGAACTCACACATTCTCAGACATCAAAGTTCAATTCTTTGGACACTATGCCCACATGCCAAAATCTGCAGCAGAATGCCATTTCACCGAATTGAACATGAACAAAATCCTTTTTAATGTATGTGTTCTATATGATTGTTCAAAAAATATATGCCTCACTTCAAGATAAGAGTTTAATTCATGCCACTTAATTGTAAAGTTGTATTTAGATTGCCCAACCAAAACAGAAAACATCATCTTTTTAGGGTTTGTGTTAGGCAGAAAACACCATCTTTCGAGTGTACCATTTATATGACGAACTGCTGGCACGAGCATTATTAGTAGTTTGCCAACATCACATGAATGTGATTATCAGAAAATATCATCAGATTGTGGAAATAAAATAAAAATTTTCATGAATAATGAAGCACATTGACATTGGCCATTCCCCAACCCAGAGCCCACAAGTTAAGACTGTCATCTCTCCACACAACCCTTCCATCATTGTGACTTTACACCTCTAACAAAAGTTTGACACTTGCTACAAATCATATATACAGATACAGATACATAGGTTACAGTACACGAGACGTGAAATTTTACTCTGCTTGGGTTTATCAAGATAGAAAGCAGAAAGAAAAACATATCCAGAAGTTCAAAAGGGTTAATTGTCATAGCATTGATTAAAAGAATAAAAAAAACTTTAGCCTATTTAACTCCATATGACCAAGCACAATCCTGAGAAGTATAAAACCTTCAATAGAATATGAAATATTAGATCCTGGAGAAACCCCCGGGAACCTGAACTTCTCTGTGCAGTGAAGACTATTTTTTTTTCCTTCCAAAATCTCTTTAACAATCCATATGAGTCACACAAATCTAGTATGAGTACATCCCCAAGAGTCAAAAGTAAAATATCCCAAAGAGGGGGTGGCACGACCATACCACCCGTCCACAGTATCTCATTGGAATAATCAGTAACAAAAGACGTAACCTAGTCTACTACTCTGTTCGCCTCGCGGTAAACATGACTCACCCTGAAGGCAAAGCACTCCCTCACACACTGCCAAATGTCCAGAATCAGGAGGGTCTATTTCCAGCTGCAGAATGCTTTTGGATCCAGCCGATCACTGCGGCCAAATCACCCTCCAACACAATGAAGCAAGAGCTTTTTGGAAGTACAAAACTGCTCTTCATTATTGCCTATTGGACTGCCAAAGATCAAGGGAATGCTAATACACATATGAGAACTTCTCAAGCATCTCCTCCTTTTCATCTGACAAGAGACAACAACCAAAAAATACTTGATATACATAAACATGTTTGGTGTTTCAATTCTTCTCTTGCTTGCTTGCACATATGCAGCTTTCACGTTCTTGGGTAAGAATCTGTAGAAATGTTTAACATATCTGTGCATTATATTCAACTACAAAAGCTTCAACATCCGCGAGAATAGAATATTTCATTTAGGTAGCTAAACTGACACAGATTTAAGCTGATCATTATTAGGGATGATGGCTAGATTACCGACCAGGGTACTTAAAAAAATAAAAATCAGTGTTGCAACAGCATTTAAGTTTATGTATACATGTATGTATGTTAAGCATAAATGTAGTCTTGTATGTATGTGTATAGGTATGCATGTGAGTATGGGAATGATGGCTAGACGACTAACCAGAGGTACTTCAAAAAAAATCAAAGTGCTGCAACAATAACTAAGTTTGTGTGTGTATGCATGCAGTAAACATATCCATCCACATGTTTGAATCTACTTAAATATTGCTGTTTTTCTCAAGGAAGTATAATACATATTTGAAAAATTGATAAAACTAAAGGTTGTTTAAATTTGGTTACTGTGCAACATGGAAATGGCCATTCACGATAGAAGCAACTACTTGGCTTTTAGTTTATATATATATGTGTGTGTGTGTTTATAAAATTAATCTAATCTTGGATATTTGCAGGCATCAGTGTGTTGGAAGTAGTAGTTATAGTATTAGCAAAAAACCAGTACAATTTGATATGCACCTGAACTTGGCTCTGCAGTGACTTGATGTGCTGAACTGCCAAGTCTAACATGTCTGCTGTGTTTGTTTGCTGCAAAATATCAAAAAAAGAAGCTGTAAAATAACTATATCTACATCACTTCTGTCGCAACAGTTTTCTAGGAGAGGGGATAAAATGATAAGCAAATATCCTACAACCTACACGATCATTCGAGATTTATCAGTTGTCTAAAGGTTTGATGCTTGCTGCGGCTGCTGCTACTAATTATTACTATTATTATTATTATTAGGCGGAGGTGCCGCTAGGAGGATTCCATGCATCTTGTACAACAGTGGCATGAAAATAAGACCCTTTCTGGGAATACTTGCGCTACAATTTATTTGTACCTTGTCCATGTTAGGCACAAAATCCTGCAGCTTTTTCAACTTCTCACTAATTCTTGTTCTCCTCTCCTGGCAAGTACATAAAGAATAAAACTTAGACTGATAATGAGGCCTCATTTTACATGGCATGAACTGATACAGGAATAAGGATATAAAGAGATGGTTTATTAGATCAGTTTAAACCAACCCTTTCAGCAACGCTCCGTGGGTGTGTGGCACATCCACGCTTAGCTCGGGTTTTGAATGGAGCCTGGTCTTGTTGGATCTGGAGGAACTCTGATGACGATGTTGGCAGACTAAACTGAAAGATCAATTATGACAATATAATTAGAGACTGTAGATCTGATGTCTTACGTATTAGCATCACTCGGTTAAGCCAATAGTTGGAGCTCAATGTAACAATAGATAACCATGAAAAATGTCCCAATATATCCAAATAGTTACCAACTTCTCACATAGTTTACTGGCTCGCATCACAAAATTATAGAAACTACGTACCTGAGACTCAATGCTGCTAAGTCTGGTTATTATGTCCCCATTGTGATTTTTGGCCTGTTTGCTTGGAGGTGCAGAGAACATGATAGAATTGATATCATCCCATGAGCCAATAGAAAGATTGCTCGAAATGTATGACTGCCCAACATTCCTAGATGTCTCATTGGAGTTGTTGCTGCCACTTACACTCTCTCCAGTGTCTGGGATGCTGATCTCGGATATTTGAGACAAAGTTCCCTGTCTAGAGAAGCTCAATTGGGAGCTAAATCTTCTGCTTGGCATGGCATAAACACCATCTGCTCCTGGTTGAGAATAGCTCCCAGTGTCCCTTGTGACTGATAAACCTGTCACACAGCAGACCATAATGCCCATAATGTTGTGTAGAACATGAAAAGTATTTTTAAATGACTTGCTGAGGTCCAATCAGTCAAGACGAGCAGATAGATCAGCCCCTAATGTAGAACAAGTTATTATTCTTTCTAGGAAGTCTGAATGAGATATAAACTGTGATCTCCTTGTGAGCTTTCGGTGCTCTGATTTGCCATATAAAAGGATTCCATATCATGACAACCTATCTCCACATGATAAGAAAAAGAAAAAGAATGATACTCGAAGGAGCAGAACATTCATTTGTAGAACTTGGAATTTCCCAATTCCACCCTTGTTAATAAGCATCTGATCTAAGATATACATGTCAATTAAGATGTGAAAACTAATCTATATATTCTTTTTTTTTATTATTTTCTACCAATCCACTACTCTGTCCTAATCTATATAATTTCCACTTCAATCTTTTCACATTTTTCGTATATGCTGGCATTGATTTTTCTCTTCGAGATTAGTCGTTACAACCTATGGCTCTGTACATTTAATTGCAAAAAAAAAAAACAATAGTCAGGGCATCAGCTAGTTAGATGTTCATTGAGAAAATTTTGTATGATTAGATGTCTAGGCTTTGGCCAATACCAAATATGAGCCGCTAGTGGATCATTGTTGTCTGACTGATACCACTGCAGATTAGACCTGCTGGGCAGCTATTGATCAAATTCCCCCAACATTTTGGTTTCAAAATTGAGCACTTTGTCCTGATCTACTTATGGTTCTAATTCTCTAATTTTTTTCCGCTGCTGATCATGTTGTATAATTATGATTTAATGACAACAATGTCCACTTTATGTGCAATACTGCAATTGGTAACAAAAAAAAGTTCGGTAGGATATTGTTCTATCATGATAAAATAAAATATCTATGCACATGCAGTGATAAAGTAATCATAATTTCCACAACAACAAACAAATGGCGAGTACAGGCACAGCAATCTGATTCGTTCAGGTAAATGGTGAAAAGCTCATACCCAACCTGAGGATATATGACATGCATCTTGGTGAGTTGAGATGGGATGGGTCAAAAACTTTTAGCAATACAACCATCTGATATATGTAATTAAAAATTTCATGAACAACTAGAATAAGGACCAAAATTGCAGGGCTGCGAGCTTCCTTGCTCCAACCATATTCGACATAATTTATTGCATAACATCAATCGATGGGATAAAAATATTAGCAAATAATAATGATATAATACTGAAGAATACTTACAAATAACTCTTATGAAACCAACTTATCTCCCAATCGTAGCTATAGATGAAGGGACCGTGTGCCTACATAAGAACCCTTTTCATGCAAATTTTCTCATAGTTGAGGAGAGGGTTTCACAAGGTTTGCCAATGGAAGCTTTTCATCACCATAGTGATGTTATGGTAAATGGTAACTAGCATGTATGCATGCATTTCATTGATAGGAAGGAATACTATAGACACAGATTTCCATGCAGTACCACTTGATGCCAAGGAGCTCTTCTGCACACAGAGGCGCAGTGCCATGATTTGGGTACCGTAAAAAAAAAATCTCTGAAGCAAATATTTGAACTCTAGTCTCTAATGGACCCTGAAGAGCATATTCTTTCTAATCTTTTCAACTAGCCAATATACGTAGTAACTTGTGGTGGGGATGTCCAATGCACATGAGGGAACTTCAAGTGACTGTGATCGCGAGAGGCAGCATGCCATCCAACAAAAACACTTTCACTTTTAGCTAGTAAATTTCTATTGTTTCTCTCTTTTTTTTAAGATGTAATTAAAATGTATAGTTGTTATAGAAGGAGGGACCTGTAAAGCACTTAATAAATGTTTCGAAGGCTAAAAGGTACTTAGATGAAGGCTTCGAGTAATTTGCTGATAATAGTATACTAGTACTCAGCACATGCGATGCGCCCTTTTCTATTTATAAAATAATTTATTTATATAATAAATAATATAAATTTAAGTCTTGATTTTACCATGAGAAGCGTGGGGAATTATGATCATGTCGAAGGAGGCATTGTTGGTTGTGAATACCAGATAAATGACTGCAACTTTTACTTAATTTACTTGTGCAAAATTTGAACTAAATTAAGGTGTATTTTCATTAGAAAGGAGATATTTACTGCCACAACCCATGATCTCACCCAAAATGACTAGCCAAAAGGTTTTTTTTTGGGGTTCCTTAGTCCTTTATAAGTACCCAAGAACTTTCCAGCGAATAACCAATATGGGAGTAAACACATACCTGCACGGATTCTCACATACTCCTCCCGTTTAAGCCTTAACGTCCTCATCAGGCTAAGGGTCTAAATCCATTCAAATCTAATCTTAAGTATCATGATCGGCCCGTGGTTAGCCTTAATGAGGCCGCGTTGCAGTGTCTTCTAGTCCACATGAGCTATGGGCCGGATCCGCTCTGATATCATTTGTAACAATCCAGGATTTCACCCAAAATAGCTAGTCAGAAGGTATTTTTTTGGATTTCTTAGTCCTATATAAATACTTAAGATCTCCCCAACGAATAACCGATGTAAGACTAAACACATGTATGCATGAGTCCTCACATTTATATTATATCTGGATAGATGGCATGGTTGAGGTGCCATAGATGAAGATTCCAAGCTTTTGCTTTATAATAGTAAAGGTGCAGGAACAGTTTTTCATTTCTCTCTGAAACCAACTAGATAAATAGAATTATAAGCACAAGAAGGATGCGACATCTAAAGTGATAAAGGCAATAAAAAGAGGTGGACCAAAGAAAACATCATCCTTCATTTGGCACAAGAAGAGGAGACATGAAAAGAATCCTCAAACATGGCAGTCCACTAAACCCAAACACCCGACACTCCCAGTCTTATCAGCCCATACAGCTCATCTGGGCCACCCACCTAACAGACCACCATTAATTTGGTAAAAGCTATGCAACTGAACGACATTAAAGCCATCCAGATTTATAAAAAATTCAGAGCTTTGGATGATTATACTGAAAATTCTATTGAATTTGTGAATTTAGCCAGTACAACCTGTAAAATAATAGAATTACATGCTAGACTAGACCCATATCCATAAGTACTCAGAAATAGTTTTAGAGTCGGCCAATCCGAATCCCATATAATCTACAAATCTGAAAGAATTTTCAATCCAATCATCCAAATAGACTGTCAATGTTTTCCATGACATTAGGGACGAGTCTAGGTAGCAATGGGTGGACCTCGTTGATGGTTAAATACATGAAATGTGTTGCTGGAAATTGGACCCGGGGGCTGCCGCGAACCAAAGGGGGAGGAGCTCCGCTGCCGGGACGGTGGATGGCGGAGCGCCGGCTGGTGGTGTCCTCCTGGAGAGTCCTGCAAAAAAGCCGGTGGCCGGGCTTTCCGGCGCCGGCCCTCCGAAGCTTAAGTCAGAGGGGGCTAATATGTGGGGGGAGTAAGGAGAGGAGTGTCTGTTCTTTCTGTGTGTATATTTGTGTCTGTTTTTTGTTGTCTCCCCCTCTTCTTCCCCCCAGGTTCCCTTTTATAGAAGGATATTATGTTACCTGGGAGGTGACAGGGGAATTTGTCCTCTTTTGTGATAATTGGGCACGATTTGGCTCATTAATGGCGTAGTGGAGAATAAGGCGGGATCAGACCGGAATCAGAGAGTTGTCATGGTTGATCGGACCCGCTGGAGTGGTTGAACCGCCGGCCGTGGTGGGCCTGGGGTTCGTAGATGGTAAGTGCATTAATTGCTGAGTGAACCGGCGGTCAGGGAGAGCCATACACTTTGATGGTTCAGTGATCCAGAGATCATCTTGAGCCGTGTTCATTTAATGACTGAGTGCATCGGAGGCCTGAGGGGGTTTCATGCATTAATAACAGGTCGTGCCGAGTACCTGCGGAAATCTCGCGCTTTGATGACTTAGAGATAGTGGTAGATTGTAGTGGAGTCGTGTATTTAGCCGTCAGATCCTTTAGAGGGTTAGGCGGAGATTGAGTATTTGGTTAAGGCTCGGGCTCGGCACGGGTGCCGAGCCGAGCTGGTCGCCCAGCGGAGTGTCCTGTGGCGGGGTTACTTCTGGTCGGCGTTCTCTGGTCGGCTCTTTTTAGTCGGGCGCCTTTATTCAGGTTCTTTGGTTGAGTGCCTCGCTGGCCGGCGCTATTTGGTTGAGCGCCTCTGGTCGGCGCTCTTTGGTCAAGCGCCTTGCTGGTCGGCTCTATTTGGTTGAGCGCCTTCGAGGTGGCATGACTTGGGGTTTTTCCCCCAACACTACCCCCGACTTCCAAGTTCCAGCTGGCTACCAGCTTGAGCGCGGGAAGTAGTTTTAGTTGGGTCATTACGGATTTCGAAAATTTTAAATTATCGCGCTTTTCTATTTATCGGGCGCTTCGAGGTGCCTCTAATAGGCGGCGTCTCTTCTTTCCCGAAATGTCCCATTATTGGGACGCCCTCTCCGAAGCGTCCTCGCGTCGTGGGCTCATGATGGGGCCGCACGATCCGATGGGGCGCTTCGGTGTTCGAAGCGTCAACCCGAATTAAATGTGGCGCTCCGTCTTTTGGGCCGACACGTGTCGTAATCTAAACGGGATGCAGCATTTCTCTCGCTGATCCGGGCCGTTGGAGGGGTCTATATAAACTCTCACCCGGCCTCCCGTTCCTTTCTTATTGTCTTCTTCCTCCAGCTCTTCTCAGTCCGAAGTTTCTTTTGTCCGGCGTCTCCTACAGGTCCCTTTTCTTCCTAGTCTTTCCCTCTTCCTTCTAATGGGTTCCATTCCTAGTGAAGTTGAGTCCACCATGAGTGTTCTGGAGGTCGAAATGACCGAAGAGTGGTTTTTCCCTCTTCAAGGGTTCCGTTTGGAACCCGCCAGGCGGGGGGATCGGGTGACCGATCCTCCGGTAGGCCGGATTGGAGTGTACTTAGAGTCACTCTGGGCCGGCCTACGATTCCCTCTCCACGGCTTCGTGAACGAGTTGTTGGCGGTGTACCAATTGGTTCCGGCGCAGCTTGCTCCGAATGCCTGGAGGACAGTGATCGGTTTCCTGTCGCTGTGTTTACTGCACGAAATTCCGACCTCTGCCAACGTTTTCCGGCGACTTTTTGTTTTGAAGTCGAATCCGGGAGACGGAGAGTGGCTCTATATCGCCCTTCGGGCGGGTCGGCCACTCTTTCAGGGCGCTCCTTCGTCCATTCATGACTGGAAGAAGAAGTTCTTCTTCCTAGGCTCTGAACGGACATGGGGGTTTGACCCTAGGTGGAGACCGACCCAGCTTAGGTCTATCAACAAACCCCCCCAGCTTTCTCCACGTGAGCAGGGGATCATCGACACCATCCGCAGCCTCGGGGACGGTATTTTACTGAGTGGCCTCATAAGTGAGGATGCTCTAGTGAACGTTGGCCTGAGCTCGGCGTGTCCCCATGGTAAGGGTAACAGTAGGGTGTCATTTTTCATTTTATTACTGTTCTAAGTTCTAATCCTGCTCGTCCTTGCAGATATCGCAAAGATGGTGACCAAGAGCGAGGTCCTATACGCCCGATTTCAGAAGAGGGCGGCCGAGCTCTCGGGAGAACCGACCGAGCCGAGGAAGAAGGCGAAGACCTCGGCGACCTCGGCGACCGCAGCGGTCGAGGTGGGCGTTCCTCGACCCGCGCGCTCCGAAGCTGGTCGGAGGGAGGGCGCGGATTCCAGGGGCGTGGGCTCAAGGGGAGCTGCGGTGGCGCTCCCATGCCCGGTGCCATTGTCGCAAATTTCTGGTCGGCAGGAAGCCCCAGTTGCCGACCAGAGGAGAAGCTCCGCGGGTCTGGCGCTCGCGCGCCCCGCTCTAGTTTCGCGGCAGTCAGATCGGCCGCCTGTTCGACCCCAGCCCTCCAATTCCGAGCCGGGGAGCAGCCAGGGAGCTTCGGGGTCGGCTCTGCCTAGGGCAGCCGAAGTTAGCCTTTCGGGCCCGTCGGGCTCATGGGAGCGGGTTCCTTACGCTCTCGTCTGGTCGGTTTTTGAGGGCAACTCGGCCCTCGACAATCCTCAAGTAGCGCGCGAAGTGTTTCGGGTCGCGCTGCTTCCGGCCGACCAGGCCAAGATACGGTCCATGAACTACAGCGCCTTCATGGACTCCACTCTTTGCTCTGCCGTCCGGGTAAGTTGGTCTTCCTATTCGTACGGTTATATGCAAGTTTTATTTTTTAGTCTCATCTCTCACGTCTCTTTTTTGCAGCATTTGCACGAGACGGAGACGCTGATGCACATTGTACAAGACTACCGGAAGCGGGCCCGGAGGCATCAGAGGGGGCATGAGGAGGCCGAGGCGAGGTGCCAGGCGTCCGAGGCCGAGCGCCAGGTGCTCCAAACAAGAGTGGGAGCAGCCGAGGACGAGATTCGAGCTCTGACCGCCGAGCTCGAAGACGAGAAGGGCGCGCATACGTTGGCGAGATCGGAAGTGCGCGCCGCGGAGGCTCGTTTGGCCGAGGCCGAGCTGGCACTGGCCTCCCGCGAGCAAGAGGTGGGGAATGCCCGCCTTAAGACCTTAGAGCTCGAGCGGGAAATAAAAAACCTCGAGCGGAAAGCCGCATACCATGAGGCTCGGGAGCAGGCCCAAGACGCGGTCAAGCTTTTCCGTGAGTCGGATGAGTTCCGTGACCTTCTAGAAGAGGAAGGTGTGAACGGGCTCATCCAGGGCTTCAAGGACTTCCGCAACCAACTGCGGGAGCTTCTTCCGGATTTTGACCTGAACCTGCTCAGACCAGGAGCAGGGGTCGAAAGGTCGGAGGTGGAGGTGGAGGCAGAAACTCCGGAGGCCGAGGCAGAAGCTCCGGAGGCCGACCAGGGAGGTCTGGCCGAGGCGGCCGAGGCTGTCCCTGAGGCGACCGAGACGGCCTCCGAGGCCGTTCCTGGTGCTGCCGAGGCTGCCGAAGAGGAGGCCTTGACCGCAGAGCTGGCTATTCCCGAAGCTGCCGGGCGCGAGCCTTAGTGTAGTTAGTTTTTTTTTTTTTTTTGTAAGTCGGGATGGCCTCCATACTTGTTAAGGCCGAGCCCGAGTCTTTGTACTTAGCCTACAGGCTTTTTGAAATGAATATACATGTATTTTCCTTAAATTTGCAAATGCCTTTGTCTTTGGTAGACTTTGGTTTCTCTGCTTGGATCCATTTTAGGCTCAAAGGACATGGGCTCCACGGCCCTGACTTCGTCCGCCACAGTTGGACTTGCATTTGGGCTCGGGATGGCGAGCTTAAGTTCGAGTTTAACTCGGAATTCGACCGAGCCCTAAGACTAGCCACTAAAACTTGGAATTTTTAGCGAATTTTGGGTTCGAGCCTCGAGTTGCCGAGGCGGATCGAATTTTTTCCGACGAAAGGGTTGTTGGACTAAGCTTGCTATTAGACAGTGCATGGAGGGGTGAGGCCGAGCGATGATTGGCCTGACCAGGTGCCTCGACGCCAGTCAGGGGTTCATTCAGGTAATTAATTAACCAAGAATGAAGGTAAATGAAAACGGAAAGACATCAATTAAAAGGGGTACCTGGTACCATGAGCGTCCTTATGCCAAGGCCGTGAACTTTGCCTGGGGACGGAAGACGCTCCTCTGCTCGGAGTCCGTTTTTTGAGGACGCCAGCAAGATAGAATCCAGTTCGTTGCCAATGACGGTCTTCTCGCCGATCACGAGCAGTCGAGCTCTGTGATTGATGGGGAATGAGCCGAGCTTGTTGGCCGATGGAGAACGAGCCGAGCTCGTTGGCCGATGGAGAACGAGCCGAGCTCGTTGGCCGGTAAAGGCCGCATCCCGACGTATCGGGGCATCCCGACGTCTCGGGGTAGGAGAACGAGCCGAGCTCGTTGGTCGATGGAGAACGAGCCGAGCTCGTTGGTCGATGGAGAACGAGCCGAGCTCGTTGGCTGGTAAAGGCCGCATCCCGACGTCTCGGACGTCTCGGGGCATCCCGACGTCTCGGGGCATCCCGACGTATCGGGGCATCCCGACGTATCGGGGCATCCCGACGTCTCGGGATAGGAGAATGAGCCGAGCTCGTTGGTTGATGGAGAACGAGCCGAGCTCGTTGGTTGATGGATAACGAGCCGAGCTCGTTGGTTGATGGAGAACGAGCCGAGCTCGTTGGTTGATGGAGAACGCATCACGAACATCTTCAGGGAGTCCTTGTAGGTACTCCATCCCGAAATATCAAGGCATCCTGACCGTGATCAGGGTAGGAGAATGAGCCTGGCACCATGAGATAGCTAGGAGAATTGGTTAGCTCGAATAAGTGCACAAACCATCACAAGTTATTATAAGATGAAATTTATGGTTGAATAATGGGGGACCCCTTGGGGTTCTACTGGTAGTACACGCGGAGATTCTTAGAACTCCAGCTTCGTGGAATGGGAGTCCCATCTAGAGACTCTAGCTTATAAGTTCCGGGTCGGCGGATGCGCGTGACTCGGTAAGGTCCTTCCCAATTTGGAGCCAGTTTTTCTTGTTCAGTTGGTCGGGAGGCCTCAGCTCTTCTGAGGACAAGGTCCCCCAGTTTGAAGGATTTGACTTTGACCCTGGCATTGTAGTACTGAGCTGTCTTTTGTTGGTACCTCGCCATGCGAACCCGGGCGGCCTCCCGTGTTTCCTCGATCAGGTCAAGGTTGCTTCTGAGCTGCGAGGAGTTGGAGCTGGCATCGTGATGTTCTACTCTTGGAGAAGGAAGCCCAATCTCCAACGGGATGACAGCTTCCGTCCCATACGTCAGATTGAAGGGAGTCTCGCCGGTGGGGACACGGAATGTGGTCCGGTAAGCCCACAGGACATTGTATAGGTCTTCCACCCATTGTCCTTTAGATTTGTCGAGCCTGGCTTTGAGCCCCTGCAAAATAGTACGGTTTGTTACCTCGATTTCTCCGTTCGTCTGAGGGTGCGCGACCGAGGTGAAGCGGTGGTCGATGCCAAGCTCGGAGCAGAATTCTCTAAAATGGAGGTTGTCGAACTGGCGACCGTTGTCGGATATGAGGATGCGGGGGAGCCCGAATCTGTAAATTATGGACTTCCAGACAAAATCCCGCATCTTCTGCTCGGTGATCCGGGCAAGAGGCTCAGCTTCTACCCACTTTGTGAAATAGTCGATGGAGACGACCAAGAATTTTCTTTGCCCGGTAGCCAGAGGAAATTACCCTAGAATGTCAATTCTCCACTGGGCAAAAGGCCAAGGGGAGCTGATAGAAGTTAAGGGAGCCGAAGGTCGGCGTTGGACATTGGCGTTTCTCTGGCATCGGTCGCATCTTCGGACGAAGTCCACAGCATCCTTCTGGAGTGTCGGCCAATAGTATCCTTAGCGCAAAATTTTATGAGCCAATGCTCGTCCTCCCAGATGATTTTCACAAATCCCCTCGTGGACTTCGCGCATGACATAATCAGCCTCCGTTGGGCGGAGACATCTGAGGAGGGGAGAAGTGAAAGATCTCCGATAAAGCTTTCCCTCATGCAGTAGGTACCAGGTGGCGGAGCGCTTTATTCGGCGAGCCTCTCGTTCATCACTGGGGAGGACTTCGTCTTGCAGATAGCTGATGAGCTCGTCCATCCAGCTTGGCTCGAACTCAATACAAAGGGCCTGCTCGGGCTCCTCCGTACTGGGTTTTTGAAGATACTCCAGCGCTGCCGCTTTGGGGAGCTCGCTCATGCGAGAAGACGCCAGCTTTGACAGTTGGTCGGCTCTGAGATTCTCCGACCTGGCAACATGTTGGATGTGAAAAGAGTCCAAGGTCGAGGTGAGATCCCGTACCTTCTGAAGATATTTCTGCATGATCGGGTCTCTGGCTTCGAAGTCTCCCATGATTTGGTTGACGACGAGCTGAGAATCACTGAAGGCCTTCAGATCCTTCACTCCTAGTTCACTGGCTAGCTTGAGCCCGGCGACGAGCGCTTCGTACTCCGCCATGTTGTTGGAAGCAGGAAACTCGAGGCGTAAGGCTTACTCAGCGACCACCCCCTCTAGGCTGGTGAGGATGAGACCTGCTCCGCTACCGCCCGAGTTTGAAGAGCCATCGACATGTAAAATCCATGCCAAACTTGGGGTTTGCTCCGTTGGTGGCTCAGGCTCGGGCTCGACCTCATTCGGTATGGTGCACTCGACTATGAAGTCGGCGAGTGCTTGTGCTTTGATCGCCGGTCTGGGTCGGTACTCGAGGTCAAATTCCCCGAGCTCGATGGCCCATTTAGTGATCCGGCCCGCGCGGTCTGATCTTTGCAGGATCTGCTTGACTGGCTGGTCGGTCAGCACGGCCATTGTGTGGGCTTGGAAGTAAGGCCGCAGCCTCCGAGCCGAGATGACCAGGGCATAAACAGTCTTCTCTAGCTTGGAGCATCGAGTCTCAGCGTCCCTCAGGACCCGGCTGGTGTAATACACTGGTTTTTGGAGCTTGCCCTCCTCTCGGACCAGGACCGAGCTTACTGCTACAGGGGAGACAGCTAAATACATGTAAAGGAGTTCATCCTGTTGAGGCTTTGTGAGCAGGGGAGGAGATGCCAGAAGGTTCTTGAGCTCTTCAAAAGACCGCTGGCACTCGTCCGACCATAGAAAATTCTTTGGCTTCTTAAGAGCCGCAAAGAATGGAAGGCAGCGCTCGGCTGAGCGGGAGATGAATCTTCCGAGAGCCGCGACTCGGCCCGTAAGCCGTTGTACCTCTTTGACTGTCCTTGGAGGCGTCATTTCCTGGAGGGCTCGGATCTTCTCAGGATTGGCCTCGATTCCCCGCTGTGTAATGATAAAGCCGAGGAATTTGCCGGAGGTGACTCCGAATGCACATTTGGCTGGATTGAGCTTCATTTGATACCTTCAGAGTGTGGAGAATGCTTCATCAAGGTCGGCCACATGATCTTGCGCCACCCTGCTTTTCACCAGCATGTCATCAACATAGACCTCCATGTTTCAGCCTATTTGATCTTTGAAGATCCGGCTGACCAGCCTCTGATAAGTTGCCCCGGCATTCTTTAAGCCGAATGGCATTACTTTGTAGCAGTAGGTTCCCCCATCGGTGATGAAGGCCGTTTTTTCTTCATCTTCTGGCGCCATGCGGATCTGGTTGTATCCAGAGAAGGCGTCCATGAATGCTAGCAGCTCGTGACCCGAGGTGGAGTACACGAGCTGGTCGATGCTGGGAAGTGAGAAGCTGTCCTTTGGGCAGGCTTTATTCAAGTCGGTGTAATCCACGCACATGCGCCATTTTCCGCTGGCTTTTTTGACGAGGACCACGTTGGCGAGCCACTCCGGGTAGGATATCTCTCGGATGAAACCAGCCTCAAGGAGTTTGTCAACCTCCTCGGCTGCTGCTCGTTGTCGTTCAGGGGCGGCGCCTCGCTTCTTTTGTCGCACTGGCTTGCAGGTTGGCTTTACTTGGAGCCGATGGACCATGATTTCTGGGTCTATCCCTGGCATATCCGTGGGCGACCATGCGAAGACGTCCATGTTGTCTCGCAAGAAGTTGACGAGGCGATCCCTTTCGCGCTCATTGAGGCCAGAGCCGACCTGCACGGTTAGCTCGGGAAAGTTTTCGCGCAAAGGAACCTGGATTAGTAACTCACCAAGCTCTACCCGCTTTTTCTGAGGGTCGACCCGCGCCTCCAGAACTTTAGTTGAAGGCTGGTCGGTTGCTGGGACAGGCGCTTCAGCTGGTCGTTCCGCTTCGTGGGTCGCCATGTAGCATCGCCTTGCTACTGCTTGATCTCCATGAACTTCGCCAACTCCTTGGCTGGCGGGGAATCGCATGAGCAGGTGGCGAGTCGAGACTACCGCTCGGAGGGCGTTGAGACCTGGTCTTCCGAGAATGGCATTGTAGACCGAGGGCAGGCGTATCACGAGGAAGCTCATCCCCACGGTACTTTCATGGGGGGCGAGCCCGGCTGTGACCAGGAAGTCGATCTCGCCCTCTACTGGGACTGAGTCCCCAGTAAATCCAACTAAAGGAGCATTCATCCTCCGTAGTTGCTCTCCTGTCATCCCCATTTTATAGTAGGCATCAAAATACAGAACATTCGCCGAGCTTCCATTATCGATTAAGACGCGTTTTACATCAAATCTATTTATAATCATGGAGATGACCACAGCATCATCGTGGGGAGTTTCGACTCCCTCTAGATCATCATCTGAGAAAGAGATGGCTTCTGAGGCGCGCAGGCGCTTCGAGGAGGTTCCTTTCCCTGAAGCTTCTCCAGCCGAGGCCCCGCCTCGGATGGTGTTGATGATGCCGACGATGGGCTTGTTGGCATTTGAACCTTCAGGCTGCGCGGCTCCTTCAGCTGGCTTCTTTTCTTCACGCCGGCTCCGCACGAATTGATCGAGCACCCCTCGGCGAATGAGTGCTTCGATCTCGTTTCGGAGCTGATAGCAGTCCTCGGTATCATGGCCGTGATCCCGGTGGAAACGGCAATACTTCCGGGGATCATGCCGAGCTCTGGAATCTCGTTTTGGAGGTGGGAGCCGGATATAATCCTGACCCTCAATCTCCATGAGAATTTCAGCCCGAGGAGCAGTGAGGGGAGTGTAGTTTTCATACCTCCCTTCGGGTGCACGGGCCCGTGGTGGGAACCTCGGGCGGAGTGGTGACCTCTGCTGAGGCGGTCCCCGTAGTCGGGGTGGACTCTTCAGGCGGGGTGGATTTTTGGCTCGGCGCGGGGACGAGCTTCTGGGCTGGCCGCGCTCCTCGCGGCGTCTCTTCTGTTTCTTGGGGTTCTGCTCGGCCCCGCTCCGCCTAACAGCCACGGCTTCCTCAGCCTTGGCGTACTTCCGCGCCCGAACAAGCATCTCGGTGAGATTCACAGGGAAATTCTTCTCGATAGAGAAGAGGAACCTGTAAAACCGGGCTCCAGTCTTTAGTGCCGACATGGCGATTGATTGGTCAAGCTTCCGGACTTCCCATGTTGCGGCGGTGAACCGGTCCAAATACTCCCTCAGGGATTCTCCCTCCTTTTGTTTGATATTAAGGAGGGAGTCCGATGTCCGCCGCTGGGGCTGGCTGGCAGCAAAATTGCCGGCGAATTGTCTGCCGAGCTGCTCAAAAGAAGAGATAGTACTCGGCTTCAACCCGGTAAACCAGAGCCGGGCAGGTCCTCGGAGTGTTGCTGAAAAAGCTTTGCACATCATGGCCTCCGAGGTTCCTTGTAGGGCCATTAAGACCCGATAACTTTCTAGGTGGTCCAGGGGGTCAGCCTTACCGTTGTAAGGCTCCACCTGGGGCATCTTGAACCGTGACGGGACCGGTTCGTCTTCAATCTCCGGGGAGAAGGGGGACTTCGTGGTGAACTCAAAGTCACCATCACGTCCCGATTTTCTTCCGTGGAGTGCCTGGATCTGGCGCTCCAGCTTCTCAACCTTCTTGTCGAGTTCATCATTCTGGGGGATCGCGGCAGTGGTTCGTTCCGGTGCAAGTTGCCCTGGAACCGACTCAGCCTCCGAAGGTTGTGGCCAGCCACCAGGGCCTCTGACTGGGTGTTCTCTCCAGAGGGAGGCCTGGACTTGGGAGTTCTGACCTCGAAGGGGAAGCCCGCTTGTAGGGGGCTCCGGCTGAACTGGAGCCGGAGGAAGCGGTGCCGTCGGGATGCCCCTGGGTTGCAGGCCTTGGACAGCGGTAGCCAAGGCCTGCACCTGTTGCACCAGGGCATCAAACTGCTCCGGCCGAACTTGAGGGGTTGACTCGGCCGGAGGGGGTGAGTTCTGGACAGAGTGTCCAGGACTAGGTGGAGGACGTCGAGAGGCATTGGAAGCCCCCTTACTCCTGAGTTTCATGGCAGCAACTCGGTCCCTTCCTCTAGCGCCAACTGTTGCTGGAAATTGGACCCGGGGGCTGCCGCGAACCAAAGGGGGAGGAGCTTCGCTGCCGGGACGGTGGATGGCGGAGCGCCGGCTGGTGGTGTCCTCCTGGAGAGTCCTGCAAAAAAGCCGGTGGCCGGGCTTTCCGGCGCCGGCCCTCCGAAGCTTAAGTCAGAGGGGGCTAATATGTGGGGGGAGTAAGGAGAGGAGTGTCTGTTCTTTCTGTGTGTATATTTGTGTCTGTTTTTTGTTGTCTCCCCCTCTTCTTCCTCCCAGGTTCCCTTTTATAGAAGGATATTATATTATCTGGGAGGTGACAGGGGAATTTGTCCTCTTTTGTGATAATTGGGCACGATTTGGCTCATTAATGGCGTAGTGGAGAATAAGGCGGGATCAGACCGGAATCAGAGAGTTGTCACGGTTGATCGGACCCGCTGGAGTGGTTGAACCGCCGGCCGTGGTGGGCCTGGGGTTCGTAGATGGTAAGTGCATTAATTGCTGAGTGAACCGGCGGTCAGGGAGAGCCATACACTTTGATGGTTCAGTGATCCGGAGATCATCTTGAGCCGTGTTCATTTAATGACTGAGTGCATCGGAGGCCTGAGGGGGTTTCATGCATTAATGACAGGTCGTGCCGAGTACCTGCGGAAATCTCGCGCTTTGATGACTTAGAGATAGTGGTAGATTGTAGTGGAGTCGTGTATTTAGCCGTCAGATCCTTTAGAGGGTTAGGCGGAGATTGAGTATTTGGTTAAGGCTCGGGCTCGGCACGGGTGCCGAGCCGAGCTGGTCGCCCAGCGGAGTGTCCTGTGGCGGGGTTACTTCTGGTCGGCGTTCTCTGGTCGGCTCTTTTTAGTCGGGCGCCTTTATTCAGGTTCTTTGGTTGAGTGCCTCGCTGGCCGGCGCTATTTGGTTGAGCGCCTTGCTGGTCGGCGCTATTTGGTTGAGCGCCTTCGAGGTGGCATGACTTGGGGTTTTTCCCCCACCACTACCCCCCGAAAGGTATTTTATTCATTTCAATTAAGGGGTCAACGTCTGGGTCCATCCATCAGACGTCCAGGATACCTTAAATTAGCTGAACTCTGATGATCGATTGCATGGAATGGAGAGTATGTTGATCGTTTTAATAATTTCAATAGTAGGTTTAAGTGAGGAGACTAGCTACAGTAGTCAACTGTATTTGCTCCAATTTGGCAGCTTCCGAAGGCGTGAAACCCCACTTTACGAAACGGAAAATCGCCACCAAACGGCGTTCTCCAATTTCTTCTCGCGATAAACTAGTATCGACTGTCCTTTTTTTTCCGTCAAACTGAAGCGTTTCACGTCCCGTTTCCACAAAAAAAGAATCAAGAAAAGAAAAGAGGGGACGAGAAAAGAACTGACCGTCATCGACCATCAGATGAGATAAGAATCCGGCGGGGGAGCTGCTGTGCCGAGTTAACGGATTCCCGCCGCCCCTCGAATTCTCCTCCGCCGCAGCCGTCGGCGGCGGCAGGTCGCCGACCGAGATCTCTCCCACGCCGTCGGACCGCTGCAGCCCGGACCCCACGCCGCGCCCGTCTTTGTTCCGGTAGGCGTCGGGATTCGCCGATGAGGTGGCGGCGCCGGCCTTGCAGGTCGACTCCGACGTCAGGCACGGCGACTCGCCGGAGAAGAACCTCCCCATGGGAAACTCCCCCCCACCGGTGAGCCACCCCGGCGCGGACCCGTTCCTCGCCAGCCCCGGCGGCCGGTGCGCCGTCGCGAACATCGCCATCCCATTTCTCCCCTTCGGCGGCGATTTGTTCATGATGTCGGCCACTCTAGAGAGAGAAAGAGAGAGAGAGAGAGAGAGAGAGAGAGAGAGAGAGAGAGAGAGAGAGAGAGAGGGTAATATTGGCGGTGGAGGGGAGGAGAAGTTTGATACTTGATTAATTATGTTGATGCTGAGTTATGGAAATGGACTTATGGTTGGTGGAAATTTACATTTGAGTTTGAGTGACTTCCCCATGTGAACATGTGACGCTTGTGGGATTTAATTAGTGCTAAGATTCTGTATTTCACTGTTCATCAACGTTCATCAACGTGGGATCCTTTCAGTGGATTGATAAATGATGAGATTCTAAAATTGGAAAGGTAGTTGCGGGCTCGAGGTCCACTGAGCATGGCCCTCTGCAGTGCGCAATTTACTATGAGGATCCGTGCGGGCGTATGTTTAGTTCCACATCGGTTATTCGTTAGGTAGATTTAGGTACTTATACAGGATAAAGGAATCCAAATAATACCTTCCGGCTAGCCATTTTGGATAAGATCATGGGTTGTTACAAATAGTATCAAAGCGGACTCGGCCCATAACCTATAGAAATTAGGGGACACTACAGCACGGATCCATTAGGGCTGACCACGGGCCAATAGTGGTATTTGTGATTAGATTTGAACCCTTAGCCTGACGAGGACATGAGGGCTTGAACGGAAGGAGTATGTGAGGACCCATGCGGGCGTGTGTTTAATCCCACATCGGTTATTCGCTGGGTAGATCTTGGGTGCTTGTACAGGATCAAGGAACCCAAATAATACCTTCCGGCACATACTCCTCCCGTTCAAGCTCTGACGTCCTCGTCAGGCTAAAGGTTCAGATCCATTCAAATCTAATCACAAACACTACGATCGGCTCATGGTTAGCCCCAATAGATCCGTGCTGCAGTGTAACAACCCAACACCTCGCCCAAAATGGCTAGCCGGAAGGTATTATTTGGATTTCTTGATCCTGTACAAGTACCTAAGATCTACCCAGCAAATAACCGATGTGGGACTAAACACACGCTTGCACGGGTCCTCACATTTACACTATAGAATGCTGTGCAGCGCTCGATAGCTCACTATCAAAAATTGGACCTAAGTAATTTGACTTTTTTATCTTATTAGTTTGGGTTTAAATTGCGGTTTGATTAGATCGCCTAGGGTTCAATTTAACGATAGGTTAAATAATCTTAGATGAGCTTGTACTTTGAGATGTCTCTATTGTCCCCTATTTGGTAGACCCAATAAATATTATTGGTGATTGAACTCTACCTTATTGACTCTTATAGTTTGATAAATCCTTCTCTTGGCCTACTATTGCATCCTATCATGAATTTGCTGATAACTAGGTTGCAACAATAATGCTAACACTTTGAGAATCTTTTGCTTACTATTACTGCTCGCTTTGTTATTATTATATAAAGATAACCAAGTCAAATGTCTTTAGATGGAATAAGCTTTATTAAGAGTAGAATGTGACTTTTCCAAAGAAGTTATTCAAAACTACCAAAAAATGGCCAATAATTCATTAAGATTCCAAGCCTTTTCGGCCAAATAATTTATTACATTCAATTTGTTTTTTTTTGGTTTGGACTTCGGGACTTTTGAGTCGCAGTTGGCAAAATAAAAGTTGTATGCCAGTTTACTTTGGAACCAAATTTAATTATTACAGATTACATATAGGTTTGGATATTAGCATATGTGTCGAGGAGAGAGAGCAAGAGAGAACTCAGATTCTATACTGTCTATAAAATATAACCTAGATGAGAAAGTTTTTATTTCTAAAAGAAGGTGTGGTGGGATACTATTTATGTATTTAATTATTTATCTACTGTTACCTTCTTATAAATGTATAACGAGTGTGAATTTAAATTAACAATTAGAAGAATAAATAATTCTATAAAGTATTCAAGATTTTTCGATGACATTCTTTACCCACAATAAAATTAAGGTTCCTTTCAACCTTGCCTGTGTCAATTTTTAGAGTACTGTAAAAAAATATATTTATGATATCAAAAGAGGATCGATCAAGCATAATTAAGCAAAAGTATTGGATATTAATATACAAATATTTCAACTAAGTTATCATCATTATATAATAGCTAGCGGGAAAGTATAGCATGGATGTAATAAACTAGTGATTTATTATGTTATCACTTGGTACATGTTATTGCGAAATTTTAAAAGCCGCAGCTGATTTTTGGTTAATCTTTAAGCACTACTATACCGCATCTATGTTCGGAGGTAAACTATATGATCAAAGCTTCATTATCACGTTGAGCATTATAATATGCTGTAGTTATTTCATCATAGATTGCAACCTAACTCAAAGTTAGTGAACTACACATGGAATGAAATGCATAAAATGTGTCATGAGATGAGTCCTTTGAAGTATCCTGTGAAGTTCTTGTGATGCACCACTTTTCATTTGCTCAAAAGAAGTCCTCTCAAGTAGTACAATGCATACATTTATGCAGGTGGATGGACATACTATTCAGTTCCATCAAACAAAGACCAGACAAGCTATCCAGGACCATGTTTGGTTTGCTAACCACAATGGACATTAATTGTTATCTACAAAGTAGCATGGCATTCATAGTATTTGCTATTTATATGGATTCCCTAGTCATCTGATATATTATTTAGCTGTCTTGTCTCATGTAGGTTACATCAATTCAGGCTAATTTGATGATTTTTGGCTATAAACAAGGTTTGAAATTTAGGCCACATTGGAAGATCCATATCATAGAGTTATAATATAGTGAGTGAACAGTAATTTAAAAAACAACACCATTATTATCTATAATTTTAATCATAATATTGTTTAGTAGTTGTTATAATAGTAATTATTTCATTACTTGGAAGCTTGAAATAGTGTATTCTGAGACGGATTAACAAAGGCCACTATTACGGTTATCGAAGGGATCCCAGCACCGTTATTGGAACCGGCTTGGATTGGCATCATTTTTTTTCACCTTCTTGGGATGGACTTGTAAATAACGAGACTCCGGCGACCATTTTCCAGATCTCCTCATCCCATACAGGGTGGTTCTATATACACCCCCCCTATTGCTCAGGACACCCCCCAAAAATTAAAAAAAAATTAAATACTCTCTACACCCCCCCATTTGCTAAGGACACCCCTAAAAAATTAAAAATTCCTAAATTACCCCCCACCCTCCCCACCCCCTCACCTAAATTGCTCTCTACACCCCCCAAACCCCCCCCACCCCGGTCTTCCCCTCCAAAACACCTCGCCAACGCCCAAAACCCCCCCGTTCCTCCTTCTCCCTCTCGTCGCCGGTATTCTCCCGATCTCCGACCACCTCGCCGGCTTCTCCCGGAACCACCTCGCCGGCTTCTCCCGAAATTTTTTTTTTTCACGGTTCGTGCTCCGTTCGGCACTGGATCGCCGAACAAAAGGCTTCTGTTCGGCTGAACAGTGCCGGACAGAAGCCTTCTGTTCGGCACTGTGCAGCCGAACAGATCTGTTCGGTTGAGGGTTGCCGAACAGAAGGCTTCTGTTCGGCACTGTTCAGCCGAACAGAAGCCTTTTGTTCGGCGATCCAGTGCCGAACGGAGCACGAACCGTGAAAAAAAAAAATTTCGGGAGAAGCCGGCGAGGTGGTTCCGGGAGAAGCCGGCGAGGTGGTTGGAGATCGGGAGAATGCCGGCGACGAGAGGGAGAAGGGGGAACGGGGGAGGAGGGGTTTAAGAGGGGTTTGAGGGGGGTTTTTTTTTTCTTTTCAAAACGAAACGGAGGAGGAGGAAGGGGGGTGTATGAGAAAATTTCAAGGGCAATATGGTAATTACACTAAAGGTTAGTTTGGGTATTTTCTTTTTGGTTTTTGGGGGGTGTCCTGAGCAATAGGGGGGGTGTATATAGAACTACCCCATGTGGATGCATCTGCTCTGGGTCGCGTTCTTTCGACGCGCGGGTCATCCACTGGATGCTTTAGAATCTGTACAGAAGGATGAATGACTCTTTAATCTCATTATTAAAAATTTCATATATTAGGCTTACCCACTAAAAAAAAGTCCGGTCTACACATGAGGAACAGTATAAGAAAATATAAAATATATAAATAAATCGATCTCATCCTATCAGCTTAAATTTTCGGACAAGTAGTGATTTTAACAGTTCCAATGATGAATTCGTATGAAGAAAAAGAAGTTCTTCTTTTGCACGGAAGATACAATCCTCTTCCGATGTTTTGCACCACAAAGGGTTGACCCATCATTGAGACATATGACTATCAAATATAATAGGCCATCATACATACTACATAAGATGTGTTGCGCATGAATACTAAACAACCATCTATTTTCATAATTAGATGATATGGTGACTATGGAGGGCTGTATAGCCCTCTGCTCTACAAAAACTTGCACCAGAGAGATGTATACTTGTCTGAGTATTGAGACACCGCAATGTACATTTTTATCCATTGTTTAACTTGCAAATGCAGTTTCAGTATCACCCTTACTTCAATTTATGTTGAAATAATCTATAGATTGTAATATTGATTTATGAAAGTGAATTAGTGTGATCATGAACGAATATACAATGGTTCAATGAATCAATATGATCGTTGGGAATTGTTGCTGGAAACTGGACCCAGGGGCGACTACTGGCTGAGGAGGAAAAGCTCCGACAGGTGGTGCATCGGCGGGCTGCGTCCTCCGGGAGACCTGCAAGAAGCCGGTGGTTGGGATTTCCGGCCCTGGCCCTCCGATGCTTAATTCAGAGGGGGCTTTTGTGGAGAAAGAGAGAGATTGTATGTAAAAGTCAAAAGTTAGAAGTCCTCTTCTCTTAGAAGAAAAGTCTTTCTTTTATAGGAGGGGTGCCAGGGTTGCCTGTGATGTGACTGTGCGAATTAATGAGTTACCGTCATGATTAGGCGTGATCATGTGAATTAATGAGTTGCCGTGGATGATTGGATGTGATTGAGTGAGTCAATGAGTTGCTGTGGATGGCTTGAGATTTCGGGCTGGCTGGAGGTCCGTGGAGATCGTGCGCATTTAATTGTTGACAGTCGCTCAGGCGGAGATCGCGGGATTGAATCCCGGATGAGAAAGAGAGGGGCTTGATTTCTGGTGGAGTGGAGAAGTCTGCTTCGTCCTTTGACCGGATCTTCTTCGGACTTGAGGTCGATCGGGTTCGGCTTGGCCGAGATCAAGGCCGCAAGGCCGCGAGCTCTGAGGTCGAGCGCCTCGAGGGTGGGTGCCTTCAGGTCGGGCCCCTGGAGGTCGGGCGCCTTCAGGTCGGGCCCTCTGAGGTCGGGCGCTTTAAGGGTTGCTGCCGTTGCGCTCATCGTCACGTGCCGGCGACGTATCCGCGTGTTTTGGGCAATCCATTTTCCCCCCAACAAGAACCAATGTAACTATTGGAAATCAATGTGACTCTTGGGACCTAATGTGACTGTTGGTATATGATAATTAAATAACCATTAGTTCAATATGAACAGTCACATTGTTCCATGAATAAATATTTCCAAATAGTCATGTTGCTTGATGAATAGGTATATCAACATCTATAAATAGAGGCTCTTGATCACAAATTTCAGATCACTCACTTATTCTCCTTCTCTCTCTCTCGTTCCTTTTATAGTCAAGTACACAATTTTGTAAAGAAGTTTTGAAGAGAGATCTTCAGAATTACTATCTGCAGATTTCTAGTGACTTTGTTATATTCTAAAGGTGATTTGCTACAAACTCGGTAGTGAAGTCATTCCAGTGGAAGCAAACATTAACTTAAAGATAGTGTCTATACATAACTCAAAGCCATATAAAATTCTTTGATTCGCTTTCGTAATACCCCACTGCCTCAACAATTCATACATACAAATTTATTCAGATAAACAGCTAGTAGTAAAAGGTCATGAAAAGTCCTATTGGCAAAAATAAAGTGGTCATGAAAAGGATGCTAGGATGTTGTCACCATTGATTCAGTAGTCTCAAAACATCCAATTAATCTGATATCGGTATTTTCATATCCATAGATTCTGGCAAATACAAGCAAACTGAGATGATATAGAAGGTTTGAGCTAACACCTTAATACCCATTCCCTAGAGTATTTGACCCCAAGTAGATAACATTTGAAATATTGGCTGTGGTGGCTTAGGCTTGATCTAGTTTAGGACTTCTTAATATAGGCTTTAACTTTGAACCTAGAGTTTATTTTTTTGGTCAAAAGCATGATCATAGAACAACACTTTGTCTATATAAATGATCAAGTTCATGAAGAATATTTTGTCCTTAACATGACATTCAAACCGAACAATTGATGCTAAGAAATATCAATTGCACGCTGATGACCCAAGTCAAAAGGAAAGTTGCTAGTTTATCAAGCTAGAAAAGTCTCTTGATGGTTCTATTAGAGGCCTAGGTTCATCCAAAATTAACTAGGATTTGGATAATTAAGGATAGTCAGGGAAAGCTTTAATCACAACTTGGCCAAGGAAAGGGTAGCCACAGTCATGCAACTATAATTATTATTATTACTTTTTTTCTGTTTGATTTTATGCAACACTATGTAGCTTGACACTAGGGCATTTAACTCTAAACATCTAAAATCACAATAGAAGTCTAGGTTGAAAAGCTTTCTTTTGAACATCATGATAAAATCGAGAGCTTAGATGGTCTGCTTGGCCCAAAAGGCAAGACATTGTGCTACAATTTCCTTAGCAGAATTACTTTCTTGAACCATCATTTAGTAATTCTCTCTCATGAGGTGCATTCTTAGATGGGTCCATTAGATATATGAATTCGAAAACCTAATTCAATTGATTTAGATGCATGAGCATTTTTCTAACCTATGATTTGCATGGTGTTAGGCAAGAGAGGAGCAGTAGGAAAATGCCAAATCACCTAAGTTTTGATTTCCATGCGAAACTCACATACATCAACCATGTGACACTCGCGCTGCTTACTCTAATTTTCGAGTTTTTAATGTCGAGGAGCAGTCCCATGGATAAATAATATCCAATATAAGCAAATATTGAGAATAAGGTCGTTAAATTTTCAAAAGCTAATAAATTTGGAGACGCATGCTAAAGATTTAGATAAAGTGCTTTCTTCCTTTGTGAATCTTTTGCTTCTTTTATTCACTTTGTGATTATATTCCTCAGAAAGATTTAGCACTTAGGCTGACCTACCTTTACAAAATGCCATGTGATGACATAGTTCTTTACATCACCAAAGAAAAGAAATAAAGTCACATGGTGTTAATAATAAAATTTTGTGATCATGGGCTAAATGGATCTCGCCATTTTTCATATCTATATATGATTCATGGATCTAAAAATCAAAATGGATTAGGTGTAAGTAGATTAAAATTCGAGTAATGTCATGGAGTGATGGTTCCAAACACGTTAGAATTTTTTCAATGACATGGAACATAAAAATTAGACTCTCCCATGCAACTCGAGTTAAAATGCATAAAAATAGTGATGAGTATCAAGTTCTCAAGTGAGGTATTAATATGCACCAAATTGTGTCCCAAATTTCTTCAAATTTTTATAACGATTGCTTAAACTTTCAAACTTGCATCTCCAAGCTCGACTATTTTTCAAAAAAAAAGGGGAAAAATATTAAACTACAAGGAACCAGTTTGACTCATGAAATGAAAGAAGCCCGAGCTTAGTTTTAGAGAAAGAAAAACCCGCGTCTTTAATTTTGAAAGCCAAACGAAATAAAATAGAAATATCCTCCAAAGCTCTTTAATGGCGAATAAACGATACCAAATCCCACCCCATCGTCGTCATCGTCGTCATCTGATATTCCCTGATACCATCTCACCCCCTAACCCCCTCCAAAACCCTAACCCTAATGCCATGGTTTCAAACCCAAGAACTATGGAAAAACCTCCGATCTTTCCAAACCCTAACCCTAACTTCCTCCTCCTCGTCCTCGTCCTCATCTTGATACCGGCGGCTGCTTTGTCCGACCTTGATCTCCACTCGGGCGACCGGGAAGCTCTCCTTGAGCTCAAATCCCGCTTGATCGATCCCAGAGCGAGCTTGGCGAGCTGGAACGGATCCATTTGCAGCGACTGGAACGGAATCTCGTGCGATAATTTCACCGGCCGCGTCGTCGGGATCAATCTCAGCGATTTCGATCTCTCCGGCCCCATCGATCCCGGCTTCTGCAAGCTTCCCCTTCTTGAAACCCTAATTCTCGCCGGCAATGGCTTCTCTGGTCCCATCCCGTCTTGCTTCGGCCGCTTCCGAGCCCTCAAAACCCTGGATCTTAGCCGGAACAAGCTCGACGGCCCGCTGCCTCTCGAGCTCGCCAAGCTCCGGCGCCTCGAGGAGCTATTGCTCGCCGAGAATCCCAACGTTGGAGGTCTGATTCCGGAGTGGATTGGAAACTTCTCCGCTAAGCTGAAGAAGCTCGATCTTGGATCGAATTCCTTCCAAGGAGAGATTCCGGCGAGCTTGTTTAAGCTCCGCTCTTTGAGATATCTCGATCTTTCGAGCAATCGATTGGTTGGGTTTTTGAGGGAGTTCGATCAGCCGCTGGAATTCCTCAGTCTCGCCGCCAACCAGCTCTCCGGCACCCTCCCCTGCCTCTCTGCGTCGGCGCGATCTCTTTCCGTTCTCAATCTCGCCGGCAACGCCATCGTCGGAGGGTTTCCGACGTGCATATCTTCGCTCAGGGTGTTAACGGAGCTGAATCTCTCCTCTAACGGCTTGGAATTTAGGATTTCGCCGAGACTTATCTTCTCCGATAAGCTCCTTGTCCTTGATCTCAGCTCGAATGCGCTCTCCGGCCCGATTCCGAGCAGAATCGTGGAGGACCCGGACCGGTCGGGGCTGCTGCTGCTGAATTTGTCGAGAAACCGGCTCTCCGGCGAGATTCCCGCGGAGATCACCGAGCTGAGGAGCTTGCAAGGCTTATTTCTGGCCCAAAACCAGCTCGCCGGAGAGATCCCAGCGGCGATCGGGAATTTGACCTACCTCCAAGCTCTTGATCTCTCCTACAACTATCTCTCCGGTCCGATTCCCGTCAGTCTCGCCGGATGCTTCCAGCTCTGGCACCTCAAGCTGGACCACAACAACCTCTCCGGCGCCCTCCGGCCGGAGCTTGACGCGCTGGATAGCCTCAGGATTCTGGACGTTTCCGGGAACCGGATCTCCGGTGAGATCCCGCTCCCCTTGGCTGGATGCAAGTCCCTCGAGGTTGTCGATCTCAGTTCCAATGAGCTCGCAGGCGAGCTCAACGGCGCCATCCTCAAGTGGCAGAGCCTCCGCTTCCTCTCCCTCGCCCGCAATCGCTTCTCCGGCGACCTCCCGGATTGGATCTTCTCGTTCCAGTCCCTCCGGTTGCTCGACCTCTCCGGCAACCGCTTCTCCGGCTTTATACCGGACGGCGACTTCAACGTCAGCGCCGAATTCAACAACATCGATTCCCACGAGTCATGTAACGACAGTGGTCTCGCCGGAGAGGTTCGTGTTTCTTTGTCGATGGAGCTCTCCGGGAGCCAGCAGCTGGAGTTCGAATACGAGCTCCGGTCAGCGGTGGGGATTGATTTGTCCGATAACGCTCTTCGGGGGGAGATCCCAGAGGGTTTGATCGGGCTGAGGGGATTGGAGTACTTGAATCTCTCCTACAACTATCTCGGCGGCCGGATTCCGGGGAGCTTGGAGAGGATGGGGAGGCTAAGGCGGCTGGACCTCTCGCACAACTCACTGTCGGGGGAGGTGCCGGCGAGCATCTCCCTGCTGAGGGGCCTGGAGGTGCTGAATTTGTCCTACAATTCTCTCTCCGGGCCGGTGCCGACGAGAGGCGGGCTCTGGAGGTTTCCGGGGGCATTCGCCGGGAACCCGGGTTTGTGCCTGGAGTCCTCCGGGGCCGGGTGCGGCGCGGAGGCGAGCCTGCCGGCGGAGGAGGCAGTGGACGGCGGCGGAGGTGGGGAGGAGGGATTGATATCTGTGGAGGCGTTCTTGATCAGCGCCGTCGTCGGCTTCTACGCGTCCACGGTGGCTCTGCTTTGCTCCGGGAAGACCAGGGGCTATCTTTTCCAGCCGTTGAAGCCGGAATTCTAAGTACTACGCGGGGGAAGGGGTTTTTCTTGTAACGGACAAGAGAGGCCATCGTACAGTTGAGTTTCTCTTTTTATTGCTTTTCACTTATGCAATTAATTTTGCAGTTCGAAGTGGTTTTTAATTGGGCAATTGGTAGTTACAGTTCAATTGGTAGTTGCAGTTGGAAGTGGTTTTTAATTTCGTAATAGGTAGTTGATGAATTGATTAGAGATTAAGCTAACATTGTACTTGCTGTAGGAGAGATTAATGCTTTGAATTGGTATAGCAGTTTATATTAGTTTAGTTAGTGTCACGGATTAGTGTTTGACAGTGGATATACTCCTAATTTTTGATGGTTTACTGGAAATTGTTCCAATCATAACCCTCTATCTAATGTTTTGATTTAAGACTTGGATGATGGATGTTTCAACCAACCAAAAAACAAACCAACGGAGCTATGGATTGGGTGGTTGCGTATGTAGCTAGTCATTCTGACAGTACCATGTAGGCTGGAGATGGAGAATTACTCTGATCACTCCGAAGCTTTTTTTTTTCTGGTTTTATTGAGTGCATCTGTACTCGTCAGGCATGATTTACCTGCTTTAGCACGTGCAAAAAAAAAAAAAGAACAAAAAAATCTAACCACATTTTTTTCCTCATCCAAATAACAAAGCTGCTTGCTCTCACTTTTGTGAAGTGAAAATAGGCTATAAGGGATACCAGAGGAGGAGACGCAGGAAGTGAATATTCTACCAAAAATGAGTGAATATAAAAAAATATAATGAATTTCTTACTACCTCCATCTCACTTCAAAAAAAAATATATATAATGAATTTATTCACTTGAGTAGTCCCAAGGTAAAAGATGAAATGAAATGACTTCGTTATATATATTACATGAAAGCTAGGTAGTATTTCTTTTTTTTTTGTGTGTGGTTTTAATACTCCTTAGAATAGTTCGTAAACTAAGGGAAGGTATATTTATCGATCTACTTTTAGACGGTCATGACTGATGTGTTGAGAGCAATCCATAAAATTTTCTCTCCTTTTGATTGTCCTCTCCATGATACTCTTCTTTAACCACAGAATTAAATAATTAATCATACATTATTGCATGGTAAGTGTAGATTTATTACATTCAATGACTCAGCCATGCGAATCTCCCATACCTAGGTGCTTGGGAAGCATGGATCGGGACATTCTTGCAAACATCTGTTTCAGAAAATGGTCAACTTCTCAAACTTATTCTTTTATTATGCCACTGTCATGGATCAGCAATGGAGTTCCAATTTCTGCGCGATTAACACATTCAGTTGTTAACGCTGCAACCGATATTAATACAGTCCTTTGTCGTTCTTTTCCGCGGGGTAAGCCGAGGCCAGCTGGGCTAAATACCAAACATGATCCAACCTTGCCGTGTTCTTCTTTTACCTCTTCCACGTGGAAAAGCCTCTTGCCAATAGATTCAAGCGGTAGGTTCAGATGGTGAGACTTCATTGGGGCATAGCTGAGAGCTACATGTAAGGAAATCACTTATGCGAGGTGTGTTCTGGATACGGATAGTATCTACCTTGAAGGAATTTTGCCATGATGATCGAGTAAATTCGAGACGAGCACAGAAATAGAGATGGACAACTATTGCTTCGTGACATACGTAGGTTGGTGAGAGATTGTGGCTCCTTCTAGGCCACTGATATCTACCGGAAGACAAATATGGTTGCTGACTGGGTCATCTTCTTCGCCGCTCAGCATTTGAGAGGGATCTTTTGGGGGAGTTATGTGTTTGTTCCTCTTTCTCTTCGCCATTTTGTTTTTTTAATAATTTTGTTTGTTGTACTCATACAAGATTTGTGCGAGCAGCCGTTGTACTTAAAAAAAAAAAAACTTGGGTTGGGGTAGATTTGGACACGCAACAGCATGTTGGTGGCCCACTGAGGTTGGAATATGGTGAGAGGCATTCCTACAGAATGAGCTACATTTCCTCTATATAGTTTACATGGAAGCAAAGAAAAGTATCAAAATCTACAAATCTAGTGTTTGAAATTTTAAATTCATTATGCCTTTGTCATCGACCATAGAATTAATTCAACCAGATTGATTGGAGATTAGAACTCAGTTGGATAATTTGAATTTCTTAATGATGTAATTTAAGACATGAACACTTCCATAATCCATTTTCCTTATGGATGATTTTATATTTATTTTGAACTTTCTAAAGCCAAAACCAATTAACAGGAAGATGTATGTATTTTTGGATTTGCAAATCTCAAAAATCAAAGTGTGTCTGCTATTGGTCTATCACTGGACCTATACTTGCATATTTAGAATAATGGAAATGACCATATACAACTTCGTAAATGCTGGCCCTCATCCTTTTCAATTTCATAGGTTAATGCTGCTCTACTTCATTACATTTAGTTCTGCTCAAACATGGATATGAAAACAAGCTTGTCTGGCTAACTTCTACGACATTCATTAACACCAAAAGTTCCCATGTATAATGATACTGGCCTCAACTTTTACCTGGCCAAATATCTGATAGAAAGGCACCATTGCCAATTTCCAAGGCCACCAAAGATAGCTTTTGTCCGGTACAAGTCACTTATTGTTATGACTGTTATTTTCTGAAAATGGTACAAGTCCCTTGACTGACATTGTCATAGTATTTTCAGGCAAGCATTCCAAATGATCAAGGAATGAAATGACATAGAAATATGCTATAGCAAATAAAGTCCATGCAAAAGAACCTCTTTTTATTGTTTTCCTCCAAGAAACTATACAGACGTATGCATCTTAATAGGAACAACAATTTGAAACAAATTGGTGAAATACAGTGAGATTATCCTCTAAGAATGGAAAATGTTGATAGATTCTGGCTTATGATTTGTCCAAATTAACTACCTCAACCCCCAATGAAGATAATTCTTGTTTGAGGGTATCTGCATTCCTGAATTGCAACCCGAACATGCCAGCGTTCACAGCTGCCTCAACATTTGCCATCCTGAAATCGGTTAGCATCAATTACTTCAGTAAGAGAAAAGGAAAACAATTTTTACCAAAAAAAAAAAAAAGGAAAACAATAACCGGAATCACAGGCTAGCTGATCACTGGAAAGGAATTGTAACTAATCCCTCTCCTCACATTATAACTCCACAACCTTTCTTGCTGTGGTAATACTTCTTTTATTTTCAATGTTTCTGGAAAGTCAGTGTCATCTGACAAGAATGATATCCTTACTGAATTCGATATTTTCAACTTTTTAATGGTCGACCAAGATTTACTGTTAAAAAGTATATCATTACAAATGAAAATAATCTTTTTGGGCCTATAGCAATTTTAGCAGAAAAAACCTGTCATCAATGAAGATGCAGCTTGCTGGCTCAACTCCAAGATGATGCAACACTTCCATATAAAATTCTGGGGCAGGCTTCCTTTTCCCTGTGTATGAGAATGAAATCGATGGATACACTCAAAAGAAGTAACAGATGCCAGTAGAAACTGATGTATTGGAGTATTTTTTGTGCCTGCTCAAAAATCAACCATTTGCTCAATTAAAATTTGCTGTTTCAGATCAGACTGAAAATATGCACCACCAGTCCAATCAGCACCTCGCACAAGCCCTAGCATACAGGTGGAGTGTGGTTTGACACTTGACACACATTACAGACAAAGAACACTCATCCGCTTGTAATTCTTTGCGTAATACTCGTAAATAAAAAAATGATTGGTGTAAGAATTTTTCACTGATCAGGTGTGATCAGTCTTATCCATGTAAGAATTTTGAGTTGCTTATCCCCTGTTCTGTTTCCATGCCTTCATTCTCTTTTATCCTCTTACTTAACTAATAGGTAGTCTATTTCAGCAACAAAACAAAAGAAAAAGCAAAAAAACCTCAACATTGAACCAATCTCAATGAAGACATGTCTCAGGTGGTGGTCAGCAAAGGTGAGATTTTGGATGGATGTCTGCAGTTTCTATGGTGGAAACTTTGGTCTTCTGTCTACAATGTGCAAGAACGCGACAGAAGTTGAAAACTAATCAGATAACGCAAAAGAATTTCCAAAAACATAAAGAAGCAATATTCAAGGGTTTCATTTAAATATATAAACTGAAGAATAGTATGACTCATAAATAAACCAATTTACTATTTTCTAATGCTATGGTAAATTGTCAGTTCTCTGAAGCCCATGCTTCTTCAAATATCGATATTTCTCCACATAAATTACTAAATATTATTGACAATGTTAAACTTTTAAGTGCATAAGTGAGATATTTACATCAGAAATATCATGAAAGGTCTGACAACTATCAAGGTTTCAACGTTCAAAACAAATGAAGGTTCTATGATGAGCAGAATAATTACCAATTATACAAGAACAAAATGTCCATGACAAATACTTGGAGAGTTGTAACTTCTCTTCGATCATCTTGTACCTAATACAACATATCTCAGTTATAGTGAAGGAATATCTTGATGAAATTGTTTAGGAAAAGTATGAAACTGACCATATTGGATAGTTTGTAAAAGCATGCAATTCATAGTTGTTTCTTTTCAAACTGTGGAGCAATTCCTCAATGCCATCAACATAGGAATATCCTCTTAGCATGCACTGTTTGAGACCTATAAGAAATTAATAAATTGGCCAATTTCAATTGTGGATAAATGATCTGAATACATTATTTGAGTAATTTACGATAGGTATACCCAAATATAAGGCGAGAAGGTAAGGTAACGAGTTAAGCAGGTAGTAGCTACTTTTTCAGAAGGGCACTAGCTAAAGATAAGTATACCCAAATATAGTAATTAATTTCAAGAGAACTGCTTGTATGCGAGCTATTCTCCGCTCAGCATAATCATGACAAGGTGTGTTGCTAATATCTGAATAGACTTGTGGAGAAACATATGTATAGGCATTCCTGCAGATCTTATCAATAATAGGATATACAGGATTAAAAAGAGAACTAAATTCATTTAAGCCGTACCACAGACAATATCCTTTGAAAAGGACACGTTTTGATAGGGATTCATGTGCTTGGTCCTTTTTTGATAAATGAAGCAGCAATTTTTCTTGATTTCTTTCTTTCTTGGTTTTCTTTTTCCCTGGTCGTAGAAATTCATTAAAATATAGGCTGGTTGAAGTCTCCATTCTCTTTAACATAAATAAAGTACAGAGGAGTTTTCATTACCTAGAAGAAAGCAGCAAACAAGAAAAGCAGCTGACATAAAGAAGAAAAGGTACTGGCAGATAATTGACAGAAGCAGGTTCAACGGGAGGCAAACTGGCATATGACACTGATGCTGCTCATACAGCAGCATAAGAAAGTTGTTCTCTATAGATGGAATTCTTAATGCACCATCTCTATTAGCTGCGATGCCTGACTGCTGACATAACCCTAATCCCCCCCCCCCCCCCCCCCCCCCCACCACAGGAAAATAAATAAATAAATCTATAAGCTGTGATAGCTGACTGCTGACATACCCCTCCCCCATCTTTCCCGAAGGAGAAAAAAGAGGGATAGCCATAACCTATTAGAAAATCCACACATCGTTCTGCTAAAACCTCAGGTTTTCAAACTTCAGCATCCTTGTTTGCTAATAAAAGGAATCCTTCAATACACTTAGAACTGCTTCATATTATTTTTTACATGAAAAGCCTCTTGACCATGGTTCTGATTTACATATCTTTCACTTAAGCTTCAATGTTACAATAACCATGTCATCCTATTTATCTGAAGACAGATTTTCTATCCCTGGAACGGCTTCAGCATTTGTTTGATGACAGACTTTGTATGTTTTCTCCTATGTTTAAGGTTCCATGTTCGTAGGCTTTACACCAACTTGCATTCTTTTTACAAGTTTAATTAAGGACAATGCCATATTATACTTCCTCAGACTGCTAATGTCTAAAAACAATTGCCACTTATTTACGCCACATAAATTATGCAACAATGTAATCCCTTATCCAGGATTTAAATTTGAGGTACAGACCCAATCTGTTCTATGTTTACAATAATTCACCCTTGATACTTCAACAACTGTCATAGTGATTTAGGTTGCCGCCCTGCAACTGTGCTTATTTCCAGCTATATATGCATAAGGATCCCTCAGTCGAATATGTTCAGGAGAATAAGATAGTGTCTTACATATCAAGTTTACAGGTCATATTATCTCTAAATTGCAAGAAGAATCACTATACCCAATGTTTATAAGGGACCATATACTACAAATCTAATTAAAATTGCATCGTTGATGAGTAAAAATAGATAGCATTTGAAGTTGAAACTTACAAACACATTAAGCATTTCTTCTCACCTTCCAAATCAAATGGTCTTCCATCTTTAAAGAACTTTTTAGCAAGCTCATTCTGAAATAGGTGGAAGAGAGTTTGTTAGACATTCTACAACCACATTACGTGATCTCCAAAATTCAGAATAAATAACATCTAATGGTGTAAATTTTCTCGTGTCCTATCATAAATGGAAGAAAGATGAATTAGGTGGCCCAAAAAAGCATTTGATGTATCATTAAAGAAAGTTTGGAACTGTCAAATATTGGGCAGCAAATGGAAGGGAAGAACATAGTGAAAACAGAAAGCATGCTTCATTTTTCCAAGTACTTGTAAAAAAGACATATAGAACAAACTCTTACAGGACTCCATTCTTAATAAAAAGGAAATGCTCGATATTGAAAACTAGATGGCTTCATTAAGAAGGAGGAAATGCTAGATATTGACATGTCCCCATGTCTCCCGGAATCACGAGTGCCTGCATTGACGTGTCTGCCTGCCTGCTGTCTTTGTTTCAAACAGAATCGACGTACTTCCTTATTTATTTATTTTCATTTTTTTTTTTATTTATTTATGGTCACACCGAGGATGGAATCTTTGCAATACCAAACTGAGGAGACTATTGTGTTTGGAAAAGCTTGATTGCCTAGTCCTCGTGTAGCCCTCCGGATTGCTCCTCGTAAAAAAAGTTCGCCGGGGTGGCTGATGGCCTCTGACTGGATAGCAGAGCAGTTTTCTTCTCATTTTTATGCCGTGGGGTAAGCTGCTCCTGCAGGGCCGGTTGGTTTGCTTCTCTCCAAGTATGGGAGATTTTCAAATCTTCGAAACTAGCGAGTACCTTCTTGATCTTATGAAGAAGAGGCTTTCCTTAGCTGCGGACTTTTGGATTTTGAGAGTAGACCATGTCTTACGTTAGGGAATCCGAATCAATTCAAATCCTCATAACTTTTAAAAAGTTGTCGTGCTAGATACTTTTGGACATTCAAACACATGACACTGGTCATGTCCAAGTAACACTAGATTTGACATATAATTGCTAAACTGGTATAGTTCCCACCTTGAGCTCATAGCACAGTAGCTGCCATAGTGGGCTCTTGTCCAGTATATCAGGTGCCTTACATCCAGGTGCCATATGGCACTACAATGAAGCTTAACATAGCATTTTTGGAATGAAACTGCTATAACAGCCATTATAGAGGCCATAGTAGCCACCTTTTCATCTTTTATTTTAATCTTTTAATAAACCATTATTTTAATCTTTTAATAAACGGATGGACTTCCCTTTTACGCAGAAGAAAGGATGAAGTTAGTTATGTTTTCTTCTTTACTTTTCATGTTTTCAGAAAAAAAACACAGAAATAGTTCAATCTGCTATGTTTTTGAAATATAAACTCCCCCTAACCCCATTAGCAACCATGAAATGACACAAAATAAAAAATGAAAAAATGGTGCGGGTGCCATTTCTGACACCATAAACTCAATTTACAACCATTTTTGAATCCTAACCCTAATAGAAAACATAAAACAATACAAAACAAAAACAAAACAAAACAAAAAAAAAAGAAGTGGGCAATGACACTAGTATCAACACCACAAACTGTACCAACTGTCAGTATAGTTGTTTACAATAGCAATCTGATCTCCACCAATATCAGTATCGATACGTTTAATTTTTGGTTTATGATGAAGTTTCCTTGTATCAAATCATTTCTGAGATCAAGTGTTACAAACTTAGATATAACAGTTGTGCCTAATAGTATATTTACTATCCCATGAAGTCAAATTTACCTTCAGCACTTCTATAACAAAAGTAAAACCCACTTCTTCACTAGTACTAGATATTTTCCTGTTGAATTATTTAGGTTTCATGGTCATTCTTTAGGTATACGTTTAATATTACTCTTAATTACTCTTATCTACTTCCTTTATTGTTAGGACAAGGATATAAGTATCATGTGCTTGTGGCATATTGGACTGGCACTAACACAATATCATGCCATGTTTAGCCTTGACAACACATGGTATGGTAGCACGCAAAGTAAAATCATGCGTCCAATAATGCACATGCTATGTGCAAGTATGGCATTGAAGCGGTATGCATGCATTGCATATCATGCCAACAAGCACTTAAATATACGATTAGGAATTATTGCTGAAAATTTGAATGTTGGTCAACTCATCCCTAACTGAAGTCTAACCAATCCAAAATATGATACGAAAGATAAAAGAGATTAAAGTAGCAGCAAAAGTATATACTCCAAAAGTGCTAAAGAAGTATGAAAACACATTAATAACTACTTATCAACTAATGTGATATAGCAGAAGAATTTTTTGCCCTAGTATTGCCAAACATACCTCATCAATCAACCCCTTCTCAAATTCAGCCCATGCGGTAGGGTGCTTGTTTTCTAAGAGTTCTTTCATGGACATCCTATAAAATGAGATTCAAGTCAAAGGGAAATAATAAATTACTAAATGGGTACAAGAAACAAATTAAATAATCACACAAAAAATCAAGATTCTTAGATTTGCTCCATATGCTTAAGCAAACCAACCATCTTCATTGAGAAAAAAAATCTAACTATTACTTTATAGTAGTCAAGAGATAAATTCATGTTTAAGCGAAAGTGAACAAACTAAAATCTTAGCAAGGCACTTGTAAATGCATATTATTTATAGACTTGTGTATCTTTCCATGCCAATGACTACCACTTGTCAACAAAATGTGTATATCATGTGGCACTTGACCAATATGAGCACAATTTATGATATTTTAATCCTTGATGACTAAGCCTCTTTTCTAAGTCTAGTCTCCACATATTATGTCAACATCATCGTTAATAAGGTCAAATGTTCTTTTAACTTCTTTATTGTCCTTCTTTCATCTTCCTTATTATCTTACTCTTCATCAAGGACCAAATGTTGTCTAAATGAGTTACGACCTCCCTATATGAGTTGTCAGAGCCCATGTTGGCATGTATTTAGTCACGAATTAGTTGTGCATTGGAGGGATCTTGAGTACTTATACATGGCCAAAGAACCAAAATAATACCTTTTACTTAGCATTTTTCGGTGAGGTCCTGACTTGTAACAAATGGTATAAAAATGGACCCAGTCCAAGCTCACATGGACTTGGGGATACTATAGCACAGACCCATTTGGGCTGACCACGAGCTGATCGTAATGTTTGTAATTGAATTTGGTACTTGTGATTTAATTTGAATAGATTTGGACCCTTGGCTTAGTGAAGATGCTAGGGCTTAAAAGGAAGGGAGTATCCAAAGACTCATGCAGGTGTGTTTAGTCCTACATCAACTATGCAATGGATAGATCTTAGGTACTTATACCTTCTAGCCAATCTTTTTAAATGGGGTCCTAGATTGTTACAAATAATATCAAAGCGAACATAGCCTATGGCTAATGTGGATTAGGGAATATTGCAACATGAGTCCTTTTGGGATTGACTACGGGTTGATTGTGGTGTTTGTGACTAGATTTGATTGGATTTGGATCCTTATCCTAATGAGGATGCTAGAGCCTAAATGGAGGGAGTATGTGAGAGCCCAGGTTGACGTGTATCTAGTCCCACATCGGTTGTGCATAAAAAAGATCTTGGATACCTACATAGGCTAAGAAATTCAAAAAATACCTTATGGCTAGCTTTTTTGGTTAAGGTCTTGGGTAGTTACATGAGTACAAAGATATGTTAGATCTAAACATTCAACCACATAAGTTGATTCGCGAGTCAATTGGAACATCTGGTGACATGTTATGGTTACTATTTGCATGCTTTAATGCTATGCTTTTGCTCTTGGCATACTTTCGCTATCAGGATACATAGAGATTATTAACATCAATGAGGATAAGTATACATAATGAGTAAATTTAACCTCAAATTAGTATGAATTACTAACATTCCATGCCTAGGCATCTTCATCTTATCAAAAATAGCCAAAGAAATCCACTAATATATTACCTCTCGATTTTTTTATCAAAATGCAACTAAGCATATAAAATCCTAGATGTAGTTAGTCATATTTTTCACCTCCTGGTGAGGTTAAAAAAATTGTCCATTAACCTTGGTTTCCACTTTTCTCGGGACATAATCTTAATGTTTCCTTGCCAAAGATGCAAGTTTATGAATTTTATTCCACTAAAGGCGGAGGCATAGCCACCTAGAGGATACTTCAAGTTGCATGCTATATATGCATCTGATACATATCAGATATTAATCGAATATAGCTAAAGTGGTGTAAGATCCTTATTCCCACTGCCCTATTTTTTTTGAAAAAAAAAACTGCTGAATACCCCATTCATGTGCTTGAGAATTGAGATACTCTATGGAGGTTTTTTCTTTTCTTGAAGAATGTTGACATCTCACTTGTGAATGGTTAATTTTTAAGTTAATGTTTATGTTATTGTAAGGAGTATGAATTGTAGTATATTGATTTTGATGATGAATTAATGATGGAGTTTATGAATGTTCAAGTTAATGCGTGAAGTATGATGTATGATCTTATGATAGCCTAGTATGTTTATTGATGTTTTTTTTTTCCAGATAGATATAATACACATGTATATATATATATATATATATATATATATATATATATATATATATATATATATATATATATATATATATATATATCATAGGCATATCATATCCGGTGTTACTTGCACCAACAAGTTCGAGACCAAAAAGTTAAGTTGACATGTATTGATCAGTCGACACATGTCAAACTTGTTGTATACACACTCAACAGCAGCGTTACCGAGAGTCGCAAGTTTGAACCAAAAAAATTGGGCCAACACACATCAAGAAGTTGACAAGTATCAGACTTTATTACATACACACTCAACATGCAAATCTAGCCCTTAGGTCATCATGAAGAGTCTTACTCTTTCTGCCATACCCAATATGATAATCCAATGCATCAGGCAAGGATAAAGGAAAATGCAGTGAGGCTGGTGAGGAGGAAGAGAGGGAGAGAGATTGGGTGGACCTAGGTTGTGGGCTGGTGGTGGTCCTTTGTCGAGGTCGGGGGTGGTGATCAATCGGCGACTAGGCTAGCCTGCAGGGCTTAAGACGAGCTTGCATGCTAAAAGGAAAGGATAGTGAAGGACAGAAGGAGAACAGGGGAAGTGGGAGAGATAGGAGAAAGGGAAGGACAGAGAAGGGAGTTTAGATTTTGGGGGAGCGGAGGGAGAGAGAACAAGAGGCATATCAAGAAGTGCTGTGTTGGTGGTGGTCAAGATTTTTTTAAATTTTAAATTGCTATGAACTTAGAAATCTAAGCATCAAGCAAAACAGGCTGATGTGAAACTTCTAAAAATATTTTATTTTGAGTAATAAATATTATATATCAACGATGAAAATATCTAAAAATATTACTTTATTTGTTATCAATAATCTTTTTGGCGTACAACCATCAAATCCTTTATTGGGAAGAGATCGTATTGCTTGTAAAGCATTCCAACTGGCCACTAAATATAAAATTATTTTTATTGATAAAAGCTTACATGATAACTACTCTTACCCTTCTTTTTAGAACATTTAATATCATGTCCGATCTTGTAAAGCTTATTTTATTTCCATAAACAAATAAAATAATCAATGCATGTTATGAGTTACCTATGCCATGATAAATAATACCTATATTTTTTAATATTCAGTGATAAGATATAAACAATTTAATATAAAGTTTAAAATTGAAACCAAGACTATCACCATCGTGATAATATGATTCATTTTCCTACTAATAGATTTGGAGTTTAGGCTTAAGAACAAAAGATATATTATGCCTACCATAGAAAACACTTTGATAATTCTTCTATTATAAAATTTTATTAAACTTTGTACTAATAATTATTTTTCTATCTATCCGTGAATCTCTTTTTTTTTCTCCTACCGAGTCAGACACATGGATATGTCTCGTGTCTATGTCCATGCAACGTTGATCATATCTGTTTTTAAAGATTTACTATAGCAATGTATTCGTATCATGTTGTATACAAATCTCTTATCCGTGTCAACAAAAAAGTTGCTCCCACAGGGTTCATATCTTGGTCTTTGGTGTCTCTTCTCAGTCAGAAAACTTATCAAAGCAGTAAGTACAGGGTGAAGATGAACATGAAACACTAGTTATCATTCTTTTTGTTGGGTTAAAATAATAACATGGAGCTGGATGAGGAGCAAAAAAATCTAAAACAAACATAATTTATTTGTAGACTTAAAGAAATAGCTACATATTTACAATTAGGCATGTGAGTATGTAGCTAACATCTTCAGAAAGACGTCTTGTTTAGCATGAAAGTGATTTAAAACAAATATATTAGTTGTAAGACTATGAATGACATAAAATTAAAAACAAATAGAAGACTGTCCCTCAAAATTATTTAAAAAAAAGAAGATCTAAAACCCAGATACCCAGCTTCAACATTTATCACATATGACCATAACCTTAAGATAATAATTATGTTCTCAAAAGGATTTTGCCTAATCCTAATCTTTGGAGGTTGCCTTTATGAATACCTATTCGCCAATCTCTTTTCCTAGGGGCAAATATCAAAAGTTGCTGGGAGATTTTTCAAATATTGTCTTACATATTCCAGCCAACTAATCTTAGGTCTTTGCCTTATTTTTTTGATCTAAAAGTCATTCAAACGAAGGCTCCTCCAAATCTTTGTTTTCCCCTCCCAATACCATGTCAATTAGTTCTCTTCAATTAATACTCAATTAGTCAACTTCCACAGCTCTAGATTATTGGTTCTCAACCTATCCTTCCTCGTAGTACCACACACCCACATCAATATCTTCAATCGCATTATTGTGAGCCTTTGTTGGTGTCTGAAAGTCATTCATAAATATTATGCATACATCGTATTCCATGCCCATGTCAGTGATGGGCTGGCACATTATGTATCATATTATGCCAAGTCAGGTTAGTCATGTCCCAATGACATGGCAAGACTTGTGACAGCCAACAAGGGTTTTTGTCCCTGTACCTGCCACGAAGTTAATACCTTTTTGGCATGGATCAACATGCAGCAAGATATGAGAATAGGCACCCCTATACAAAGTTGATACCTTTTTGGCATCGTATTTGAACATGATTATGAGCTGAATGCCATTTTATCAGGTTTTAAGTAGCCAATGCTTGAGCCATTAACTAACATGTTAGAAGCATCTTCTTTTTTTGTCCACCTAACTCTAGTTCTATCAGATATGTATCTACTGATTTCTCCATTTTTTGACATACAATCCCAAGATAGAGAAACAGATTGCAGTGTTGTATTTCATGCATCTCCATTGAAATTGCGTTAGGCATACTCAACTATTATGACCTTTTTCCTTCAGCTTTGATCACATCAAAATGAAGAATTGGTTTTGGCAAATTCATATTTTGAACTACTTAGAGTTGAAAATGGTGATAAACATAGTCAGACTAAGATCTACATTATCATGTTGTATCTCGAACGAAATAGGTATAGGATCAGTTGAGGCCAATTCCTAGTGCCAAGGCCTGAGAGGATTTCTTCCCTCAAAGACAAAAGGGGGTTTCATGGGGAAACAGTAGAATGTTTTTGAAATGCATACAAATCTCCTAATTTCCAAATATAATTCAATTATAGCATATATGATCAATATATCTCAATCTTTATATGTGGCAATGAGCACTTAAGGACAGAGAGGAAATTCTTAAAAAAAAAATCAAAATAGGCAATGACCATGCAAGTGACTCTAACAAGATTTTATCCTTCTGAAATGACCAATATATTGTTTTCTACTTATTCTATTGCATATTTTTTTACCGAACTTTGTTTAAAATGGCAGAGTCATATCATGCAACATGAGTTTCGGCCATGAACAATTGCCTCAACTATATTATAAACTAGAAAGTGCCAGGGAAACTCTTATGTCAGTTAAAAATCCTTTTTCTATTCTAGCTTATTTACTTTTTCCCCCTTTTCTTTCTCTGTTGCGACCTAAGCTAATATTTCAACCACTGTGATAGAAATCCAATATAGAATTGAAGTTATATTTGTGATGTTCGACTCGACGAAGTAGTAAATCCATCAGCAAGGATGAAGCTCCTTCAGCAAATTTAAACACCAAGCCACAAGAAAAAAAAACAATTCACGATATCTCACTACGGCTATTTTGCTTGAGAACTACATGAATCACAAAACAATTCAAATTTTCTCGCAATCTAAACTCTTTTATTCAATCATTTCTCCACTAACGAGGATCAAATTGCTACTCTTGGATCCACAATATAAAATATCATCAGCTCCAAACAGCAATTAATTGATGCACAAGATCCAGCAAAAAAAAGCGAACGATCTTGGACACATTATCAGATGAATCCCAAAAGCCAAAACCACAAAACACAACGAAAGATCCAGCAGAGAGAAAACCCAACACGAAAGGGGGAAGGAGAGGGGACACGAACTGGAAGAAGTCGGGGATGTCGTGGTAGAAGGGATCCCGGACGATGGTGTCCATGACGTCGAAGAGCAGCACAGGGAGTTTATGTTGCTCTGTGAGGCCGGAGGTCGAGCACTTGGCAGCCATCGCCCGGCGACGCCTTGAGGCTGGGGGCCTTGGAAGTGTGGAGAAGACGGCGGGGGACCGGGACAGGCAAGCCACCATAATATTAAGATTAGATGACGACGACGATAAAACGGCTTCACCTGGCGAACTGAAAGCGAGGCCTTTGAATCCCTTGATCGGCGTCGACCTCCGTCTGGTTAAAAAAATCCGAAATTTTAAAAAATTTCTACCGTTATAATATATTATTTATTAGGATTTTTTTTTTTCATATATACACTTCTAAATATCGAATTTTGCATGAATACCCATGCAGAATTGATATTTGCATGTATACCCTCGTAAAACTCTGTTATTGTACAAATACCCGTAATATAACAGTTGTTCTAACGGTGTTAAAAAAAATCATATTTATATTAATTAAAAATAAAATAAAATTTTAAAATTACACTATTGTTTCTGTTTTTTTTTTGGAATCGCGATTTATTTGCATGTCTACCCATTAAGGATATTTTAGTCATTTTAATTTGAAACTGCTAAATTTTTAACGTCGTTAGATAACATGGATACATATGCAAAAACAAAAAATTAAAAAAAAGAGTAGAATGGCAAAACAAGTATTTTACAAGGGTATACATGCAAATATTAATTTTGGAAGTATATTCATGCAAAATTCGATATTTATGAAGGTATTCATGAAAAAAAAATCCTAGCAACCTCTTACAATATAAATAAATTTTAATAATAATTATTTTTATATAAAAATTTTGGAATATTACGGTCATTATAACGATTTTTTTGATTGATAAACAGTACAATGTATTATTTGAAACATGTAGCCTATAACACCCCTATTGCTAAATAAGAAACCAGCTTTTGAATATTTATTTATTTATTTAATAGAAATAATGGCCATTATTTATTTTTGTAGATTTGTAAATTTAGGGTTAGGGTTCAAGAAAAAACAATTACTTTGCATTTTAAACTGATTGTTGTGGATAAAGTGGTTTTAATTATATTAGCATGTGGCATGTACATTATATAATTTAGATGGTCATATATTCAAGAAAGCAATGTGTGTGTCTGTATTTTTTTTTTCTTAAAAGCTTGATAATATTACTATATGGTTAATAATCTTAGATTTTAATGAACTACCTGACGGGTTACTCGTGGATATTCAAAAGTCATTGAAACATACCATACTAATACGATAATCTTGAATCATTAGAGATCTAGGATCATTTTAGTGATCATGTTTGGATCACCAAACACTGTCTATATTTTTTTTCTCTGAAAGCTTGGTAAGAAGTATATAAAGATTGCAAATAATTAACTTTTTTTTATTTTCTTTATGATCAGATTCCTTGAACATTTATGCGTGCACACAAACAAAAGAAAAGCAAAATTATATTATTATTTTTTTGTAAAAAAGCATGAAGGTTTCACACTACCATAGAATTTTTTCATTATAAAGAGTCGATGTCAGGAATTTGTTATTTAATTATTCTTAGAAACAACCCTACTCATTATATTTTGATATTTTCTCCCCCATGTTTGATGCAAGACTAAACCTGTTGCATAAACAGTCATTGATTGATTTAAGATTCTTTTACAAAAGATAAAAGCAGAGAGTAAAGATTAAAAAGTTTCGATCCTGTCAAAACACCAGAAAATCACAATGCCATGCACACACCGACCAATAGTATCTGTTGAATAGAACTTGCCCTACTCAATATACACCCAACAATAAGTGATGCACAAACAAGTGATGAGCGATCGAACTCAACTATTTGGTTCCAAAATGAATGTAAGTACTTAGACTTTTTTACATGGACTACTATACACACCTCCTAGCATCATTTGATCATGATAGAGTCATCATCCAATCATGTCTAATTCTTCATAGGAGGATATAATGGTACATGAAGAAGAAAAGAGGATGCCCACAAATTCTGCTTTACTATCTTCATAGAACAAGAGTTATTAATTTTTAGGAAGATCACTAGATAGTTTGCTTCTCAAAAGACATACAATTTCTCTTTTTTTTGGGGGGAGGGAGGGAGGGAGAGAGAGAGAGAGAGAAATAAGGACACAGTACCTAATGGAATTTATTCAGATTAAGAAGATAAATAATTAGAATAGAGAAAGCCATAAAAGAAGAAAGGAAAGAAAAAGAGCGCAGAGGATTGCTAAATAGTAGTGCCTCAAGTGTTTGACCCTAATTCTTTTGCAAAAATTCTTCATAGTACCAATATTCTTAACAGCAACCAAGGCTAACCAGGCTTTTCACCTCCCTTGTCAACACCATGATTCAAGATGAGATGCTCCTGAAACCCCTACATTCTCTTCTTCCCAACCAGATATGCCGACGTGTTGTGGCAATCAGGGCCAGCTCGAGCCTTAGGCAACTGAGGCGGTCGCCTAAGGCCCCTGGCCCAAGGAAAGCCCCGCTCTGCCACCACTACACAGTTTTTTTTTTTTTGCTTAACACTACACAACTTTCACATCTGAAAGCTAGCAGGACGGTGAGCTACCACCTGGCTACACCGCTACAGTGCATCCCCGACGACCGACAGGCTACAGGCTATAGGTCATAGGTGATTGAGGTGAGGTAATAGGGTTACAGGTGGGCGACTGGCGACGGCCTAGATGCATAAATATAATTGATAAATCAATAATTGAATGTTTCTAATATTCATAAACAGTAAATAAGAAGAATAAACTAGCAAATTAACTACTTGAAAATAAAATAATAAAATAATAAAATAAAAGAAGATGGCATGTGGATCAAAGCATACTGACATGCTGTCCCAGAAAAGTTTATACCCCCACGTACGATTCCGCTGGCATAGATTCCTAGAGATACGACGACCCAATACAAAACTACGTCTTTTCCGTCAGTGCGCCTCCAGAAAAGAAAGAAGAGCACGTTCGTGCTTGCAGATAGCTCAAAAGAAACTTAGAAAAATAATTGAAATTATGAGGGGAAGTGAATAAGAACAAGAGGAAGAAGAGAAATTTTTCATTGTCCTGAAATGATCCCTAGAGCTCTTTATATAGGCTCAGGTGCGTCATAAGAAGCAAACTCTCCTACCGTGATTGATGACATGTCTTCTTGTGCTCCTTTGATCCTGTGGCCTGTTGCATCTTAGTCGCCTATGCTTTCTTCCTTTTTTGGGGGCCATTCCATGCTTGCTCTTGCGTGTGGATGCATGACACTTGTCTTGGCCTGCTTTCTTTGGAGATCTTTTCATGTTTGCTCCCTTGCTTGCGCGCGGATGTTTGATGCTTGGCCGTTGACCAAGTCAAAGTAGATGCATGCCAAAAGAAGCAGCAAGTCCGTTGACGCGGAATTTGAATTCAAATTTTGAATTTAAATTCAAATTTGAATTTGAATTCAATTTTGAATTTAAATTTAAATTTGAATTTGAATTCAATTTTGAATTTGGAGAAAAGATTTAAAATATTTAATTTAATTCAACAATCCTCCACATAAATTAAATATTTGAATAATTTAAAAATCAAAATAAATTGCTAAGTATCTTATATTATGTAATAGGTATAGGTACCTTTCGGTTTGAACCTTTATTTAGTGACAATTGATTACCTCTATGGAGCCAAGGTGGACTATGCTTTGAACCTTGCTCCATGGCTCAGATTTCATCAACAACACACATAATATAGCGTGAACAATGCTCAAAGCAGGTTTGCACCTTACGACCATGTGCAGGTATCTCTTCATATGTGTTATTAGGTAATAGCCCACTTTTCACAGTTGCAGCCTTACGACTACACACATATAGATAAATCCTCAAAAGGGTACGAGTAAGTAGGTACCCTGCCTCATGGGTCTCGGATTCATTAAGAGTAAAAACTCAATCTAACCCTTGCTTTTTATGAGCACTATTGCCCTAGAAATGGAAAAAATAAATAGTGATCCTCATTAGTCACCTATCTGGCTTGTTTCTACCCATTGAACCTTTTCAAGTTAGGTTATCATCGTGATGACTTTACTTATGGGCTTAGCCCCATCTCCCTCGACAACTCTAGAACTATTGTTCTAGACAATATTTTGGTAAGCTGATCAGCCAGATTTTTTTCGGATCTTACAAAATTTAGTGTAATTAAATTATTCTTTAATTTGTATATCAATGATTTATGACGCACTTTCAAATACCTATTCATTTTCACGTTTGCATTTTCTTGATTGCATTTATCTATAGCAGATATGCAGTCACAATGAACAGATATAGAAGGTAATGGTGAAGTCACAAGAGGTAAATCTACCAGTAGATCTCTAAGCCAGTCGGCCTCAATGCTAGTGGTATCTAAGGCAATCATTTTGAGATTCTATGGTGCTCTTAGCCACTATAATTTGTTTGGTAGACTTCCATAATACAGCTACACCTCCTAAAAGGAAGACAAAACCAGTGGTAGATTTGGTGTCAACTGTATCTATACAATCGAGCGCTTACCATTACACCAAAAGCAATTGCTATTAGTGAAGGCGCTACTCTAATACCTCAACCGTCCAGGGGCCCTTGTAGCGCGAAGCACCTCGAGTCGACTCGACCGACACCTAGCCGGCCTTCGCCACATGTGACCCACACGCTAGAGACATCAGGCATCCACGCTAGAAATAGAGGACTTAACGTTGCGCCATCAAAATTGAGGCCAACAATCCCCCCCCCCCACGATGCCTGGGTCTCGAACTCGAGACCTATGGCTCTGATACCAATTGTAGGACCAAGCGCTTACCATTACACCAAAAGCAATTGTTATTAGTGAAGGCGCTACTCTAATACCTTAACCATCCAAGGACCCTTGTAGCGCGAAGCACCTTGAGTCGACTCAACCAACACCCAGCCGGCCTCCGCCACATGTGACCCACATGCTAGAGACACTAGGCATCCACGCTGGAAATAGAGGACTTAACGCTGCGCCATCGAAATCGAGGCCAACAATCCCCCCCAGCACGATGCCTGGATCTCGAACTCGAGATCTATGGCTCTGATACCAATTATAGGACTAAGCGCTTACCATTACACCAAAAGCAATTGCTATTAGTGAATGCGCTACTCTAACCTCAACCGTCCAGGGACCCTTGTAGCGCGAAGCGTCTCGAGTCAACTCGACCGACACCCAACCGGCCTCCGCCATGTGTCACCCACATGCCATAGAAACTAGGCATCCATGCTGGAAATAGAGGACTTAACGCTGCGACATCGAAACCGAGGCCAACAGTATCACTGATCTAGTTGGCATCACTATAGTCTTTCAGAACAGCATTAATCATTATTAGGGTTGTGAGTATATATACTCAGTCGGTTCACAGAGTATGCAATATCAGGTCTGGTATAATTTGCAAAAAATTCTAGAGAACCAATGATCTGGTTATACAAGCTTTGATTGACTGGATCACTTAAGTTCTTCTTTAGATAAAGAGATGGATTATAGGGAGTAGATACAGTATGACAATCAGATTAGTGAAACTTTTTAAGAATCTTCTCAACATAGTGGCTTTGGAACAAGGTTATTCCATCTTCATTCCTTATAATTTTAGTATTTAGGATTATGTCTCATTCTTCTAAATCTTTCATGTCAAATTTTAGAGATAAAAATTATTTTACTTCATTAATAATTTCTAAGTCTGTTCCAAAAATTAGGATATCATCTACATATAGACATAAGATTATAATTTTGTTATTCTTCCTTTTATAATATACACATTCATCTATGTTATTAGTTTTAAATCCATAAGTTAAGATTATTTTATCAAATTTAAGGTGCCATTGTGTGGGAGCTTGTTTTAGACTATAAAGAGACCTAATCAACCTTCATACATTTTTCTCTTGATCTGGGATAGTGAAACCTTCGAGTTGGTCCATGTAGATCTCTTCATCTAGGTCCCCATTCAAGAAAGCGATTTTAACATTCATTTGATGTATAACCAACTTATGAATAGAAGCCAAGGCAACAAGGATCAGAATAGTAGTAATTCTAGCTACAGAGGCATAAACATTAAAGAAGTCAATCCCAGATTTTTGAGTAAAACCTTTGGCTGCTAACCTAGCCTTGTATTTACCTACAGTTCCATCTGACCTAAGTTTCTTCTTAAAGATTCATTTACACCCTATGGGTTTACTTTCTGGGGGTAGGTTTGCCAATTTCCAAGTGTGGTTTTGAACTATGGATTGCATTTCATTATCTATTGCTTCTTTTCAGAAGGGGGCATCTAAAGATTTTATAGCATTCTCTAAAGAAGTAGGAGAGTCTTCTATTAGAAATGTGCAGTAGTCTTCTCCAAAGTTCTTTTCAACTCTAGTTCTTTTACTTCTCCTAGGCTCAGTTTCTTCTTCCTTCTTCTTCCTCTCTAAATTTGGTTCTGCTTGAACTAGTCTCTAGATTATTATTGGTATTTATTTGATCATTTATCATTGTTTTAAAGAAAAATATACTTTCAAAGTAGATTGCATCTCTTGCTTCTATTATGGCGTTATTATTTATTTTATTTATTTGAGAGTTAAATACTAAAAATCTATTAGCATTACTCTTAATTGCATATCCTATAAATATTAGATCTACTGTTTTGGGTCTAATTTTCTTTCTTTTATTTTCTAGAATTTTTACTTTAGCTAAACACCTCCACACTTTTAAGTATTTTAAGTTAGGTTTTCTAAGTTTCCAGATTTCATATGGAATTTTATCATTATGTTTGAATGAAATTCTGTTCAAGATATAAGATGTAGTTACTAATGCCTCCCCCAAAAATTTTCTGGTGTACCTGAACTAATTAGCATAGAGTTAACCATATCCATTAAGGTTCTATTCTTTTTTTCAGCTATTTTATTAGTTTGGGGTGAATAGGAAGCTGTTACTCCATGAATTATCCTATGTTCTTCATAGAACTGGATCAGCTCAAATAAGATATAGTCACCTCCTCTATCTAACCTTAAAGTTTTAATCTTTTTATCTAATTGGTTTTCAACCTCTACTTTATAGACTTTGAATTTATTTAAGACCTCTTTTTTAGCTTTGATAAGATAAATGTGACAGTATCTAGAAAGGTCATCTAAACTTCAGATATGAAGAAAACAGACCTAATAGCAGTCCAAGAGGAGTCAGCCCCATAGGTCACCATGTTGGCCTGGGCTCTAGAAGTGGCAAGACCCTTACTTCTAAGTTGACGATGAGTAGAATTTATTTTTCTAAGGTGATGTTGTTCTTCAATCCTAATAGAATTTAGGACTTGAGTTAGAGACAGATCACCTTGGGTGTTGCTCAAAGTCTTGGCAAAGTCTGACCAGGTAGAGGGTTTCATATTCATGGATTTGATCATTCATAGGTTTGGATTGCGGCGAGTAGCAGGTCATGAAGCAGATAGGTTAGACCTATTACTGACTTCAGTAGTGCTCTCACCAATGGCTGAAATCAAGCCTAGGATGGTGAACTAGAACCGCATTTGATTCTGCCACATCCTAAAGTTTTGCCCATCAAACTTTTCAGGTTTAGCACTAAAGTTTTTAGATATGTGGGAAGCCATTGATTAGAAGAGAAGAAAGAGATTGATTTGTAGCTTAACACAATTTTGACACCTGTAAAAATGAAAAGATTTATAATAAATTATTGCACTGATATCTAATTTGAACTTTAGATGTTTAATTGAAAAATCTAAAGAATAACAGCCAGATTAGCTCCAGATCGGTGGTGGAGCACTTGGCTCACTTATGTACTAGCCTTTCTTAGGCACGTAGGCCTTTTTGAAAAGCTTTTCTTAGACACCGTTATTCAATGGATAATTTCACTAGATATCGTTTAATTTATCCTAAGTGCAATATTAAGCTAGCTCCAATGAATTAACCAATTTTCGAATTTTCGTTTGAATGGAATCTGAAAATTACTCCGTGAGGAGTCCAAATGGGAGGTATTAATAAATCTCTTGGAGGTTAGGCAATGTAATATTTTTCTTAAAAAATTAAGCACTAAGTGAAACTAGCAAAAATGTGTAACAGCTAAAATATACTAAATCCTATGATTTGATACAAATATTAATTTTGAATATGATAATCAGATTCAATGATTTTTGGAGATTGATCTGTGATATCGTACCAAGATTGTGCATGTAGTATGTAGCAGTTGTGATATCATACCAAGATTGAGCATGCAATATGTAGTAATTATGATATGATACCAGGATTGTGCATGCAATATATGGTAGTTGTGATATCATACCAAGATTATGCATGCAATATATGGCAATTGTGATATCATACCAAGATTGTGCATGCGATATGTGACAGTTGTGACATCATACCAAGATTGTGCACACAATATATGACAGTTGTGATATCATACTAAGATTGTAGTGTATGCAATATGTAACCGTTATGATATCATACCAAGATTGTGCACGCAATATGTGGCAGTTGTGATATTATACTAAGATTGTGCACGCAATATGTAGCAGTTGTGATATCATACCAAGATTGTGCATACAATATGTGGCAATTGTGATATCATACCAAGATTGTGCATGCAATATGTGGCATAATGTATAATAAATGTTGCAATTTAAAATCTAGTGCTAACATTACATAAACTTTTCTGGATTGCTAGCCTAGATGCACAAATATAATTGATAAATCAATAATTGAATGTTTCTAATATTCATAAACAGTAAATAAAAGAATAAACTAGCAAATTAGTTACTTGAAAATAGAATAATAAAATGAAGAAATAAAAGAAGATGGCTTGTGGATCGAAGTACGCTGACACGCTATCCCAGAAAAGTTTATGCCCCCTACGTACGCGCTTGCAAATAGCTCAAAAAAGACTTAAAAAAATAATTGAAATTATCAGGAGAAGTGAATAAGAACAAGAGGAGAAGAGAAATTTTTTATTGTCTTAAAATGATCCCTAGAGCCCTTTATATAGGCTCAAGTGCATCAAAAGAAGCAGACTCTCCTTCTGTAGATTGATGACATGTCTTCTTATGCTCCTTTGATCCTGTGGCCTGTTGCATCTTGGTCGCCTATGCTTCCTTCTTTGGGGGCCATTCCATGCTTGCTCTTGCGTATGGATGCATGACACTTGTCTTGGCCTGCTTCCTTTGGGGATCTTTTCATGTTTGCTCTCTTGCTTGCGCGTGGATGCTTGACATTTGGCCGTTGACCAAGTCAAAGCAGACGCAGGCCAAAAGAAGCAGAAAGTCCGTTGACGCGGAATTTGAATTCCAATTTTGAATTTGGAGAAAATGTTTAAAATATTTAATTTAATTCAACACTTTAGAGTCCGAATCTTCTCTCCAGCTCTCCTCGGCTCCTCCGGCATCCTCGGGTCCGCTCTAAAGTCCATTGACCTTCGGCTCCAAGAAGGCAAGAACCCGGCGAGTGGCAACCCGCTGGCCGGATCTCCTTTCCAGCTCTCCTCGCCGTCCTCGACTCCTCCGGCCTCCTCGGCTTCGCTCTAAAGTCTACTGTCCTCGGCTCCAAGAAGGCAAAAACCCGGTGAGTGGCGACCTGCCGGCCGCCATCGTCCTTCTAGTTCTGTCGAGTGCCGACTGCTGTTCTGTACCTTGACGGCAGTGGGCGGCCACCTAGCCCACCTCCCGGTCGACCGGACCATCTGGACCACAAGTAGTTACCTCCAACATTAATCCTTGGAGGCTTGAAGTTGGAGCTGGTCTTGCTTCGAGCCAACAACAGTGTTGGTCTCTTCTCTTTTATGATCCCTAATCTTGTTCTAGTTTATTTTTTTGTTTGTGATTGATTAGCTTTTTCTTTTCATATTGTGTGGTTTAATCTTGGTGTGGTAATGAGAATAAAATGGTACAGCAATAGATACCTGTTGGAATTTATTCCAAAATACATACAATAGCTCTTTTTTGATTGAAAGAATACATTGCAGACGCAAAAAAATACTGCTATTTCGAATGACAACACCCTTGTGAATTAGGAAGTAGATTAAGAACAGAATCTTCTTGTATCGGTACTCCGGGATGTTAGTTTGGTATCTGTTGCATCAGCAAAATCCAGGTTTATTTATTATGATATTAGCCTTGCTCGGCATCTTGTCTAAGCAATAGTGACCCATTTTGAGAACATGCTTACCTAAGTGAGAATGAGGATTCGAATTCAAGTTTTAGATATATCATGACTACAGATTGAAGAAAAAAAATTAGAAATTCATATTGTTCATCACAATTTTACCTTACGAATCATAGGCTGCAACTCAGACAGGCTTCATAATTCTGAGAACATTTCTCATGTGCTGAAATCCCATCAAAAATACCCCAATGAAGTAAAGGAAGCCAAGTTGTACCTTCCTATTGCTGTACCATTTTATTTTTTTTACCACACAGGTATCTATTGCTGTATTTGTGATTGATTAACTTTTCCTTCTCTATTGCTTAAATCTCAGCCCCAACCATCTTTATCTAAAGCCCCAAAACCATCTCTATGCCAAACAATAATCTTTATCTAAAGCCCCAAAACCATCTCAGCCCCAACCATCTTTTTTAAAAAATTTTTAAAGTGTTTTACACTTGTTAAAATTTTTTCATCATTTAAATATAAAAAAAGTCTTCCTAGTGAGTTCTCCTTAGCCCCCAAATGTATTGGGCTGCCCCTGGTGGCGATGAACGTCCCACCCTGTAGTAAAATTTAACAAGCATTGGTGAAAGTTTAGAAACCATAATGGATCATGAATCTAGTTTTAGATAGGGGTGGGTGCAAACATGCAGATGCAAGCTGAGTAATAGGCTTCTTAGGCTCGGCATGCGCAAGAAAGAAGTTATCCATCTCAAGCCAAATATTAGAGAGTATCATCGAGCATAGATTCATTTATTATCTGAACTGAGCTTGAATGAGCTTCTTATTGAACCAAGCTCTAGAAAAATATTCAAGGTTATCTTGTTCCTAGCTAAAATGAGCTTGAATGAGGCATTAGCGATCGCTTTTCTCCTCCCTTTCTATCCATAAAAAATCATGCATGAACAATCCGAGCCTGAGCTGCTCATGAACAGATCTGTTCACTTGCAGACAGTTTTGGGAGGCTTGGGCTGAAATCAAACAACTGATTCGAAGGCTTACTTTGTTCACATTAACCCTAAGCTTTGGTTGGGCCTTTTTGGCCCTTTCTAACAGTAATATCTATTGAGAAGAATAATAGTGCAGTACATGGATTCCTGCTTTAGCTGCTTTAAGGTGATTGCCTATTCTGAATTACTGGATTTGTTCCTGCTGTGTTCTTGATGAGTTCAATTTGTAGGTGAGTAGCTTAGAATGGAGAAAAACAGAAGAGAAAAGAAAATATGATACATGTAATAGCATTTCTTTTTAATTTTATCAACATAGATTGCTAGAATTTTTCTCTATTGCACACAATATGCCCAACTGCTTATCTATGCTTGGTTCTATTTGGCATGGTTGAGGCAGTATTAAGGAGGCTCATCTATGCTTTAGATATGTGGGTTATGATCACATTCTTGGGATGTTCATATCCAGGCAATGTACCATCCTTCCTACCCTTGTTCAGGCCCTCCTTTTGCCCATCAAGAGATAGCAAACACTCAAGGCATCTCAGATTCAGATATGGTCACTGAATTAAGTCTCTAGATTTACAAAGAGCCAGGTGCTAATATCTCTCCTAAATTATCGGAGATGTGTCGAAATAAAGACAAGAATATCTATTTAAAATTCACAGAAGGATAGCAGCATGATGTCGGTATGTTGGTTGCTTTTATGCACTCCCAATTGCGATCCACGAGGGTTTTCTTGTGTATAGACCAAAATTATCCTATCAGAAGTTGCAAGGAGAATGATATAAAGTACACAAGGATGGTCAAACATTAAATTGTCAAGCTAGCATTCGTTGGAGTGGGGAACTTTCAACATGCATTCTCCTGTAGAAATGGTGGCCAAACATGAAGTAGAATTAAGACAGTCAAATGGAAGGTATGGTTTTTTAATGTCAGTGTGCCAAAGAAGCCTCTTTATATGAGATTTTTTATTCCCCCCACAGCCAACAACAGAGTAGCAACAAAGAAAATCAAATCAACTAAGTAGGTCCTTTTGTGATACTATTTGCTTTTTGGTGAGATTTTTATAATAAAACAGGTCAATCTAACTATATTTAAATGCTAAAGGAGTTTCCTTATGCAAGTTTTTTATTCTCCTCTCATCCCTGGGACAGGTTTGACCAAATATGTCCGGGAGAAAAGGTGCTTAATAGATGTTGATGTACACTTTAGAATATCTCGCCACAGAAAAAGAAAAGTAAAAATAATGCTTTGTTCAGCTTACATGGCTTTTCTACCCATATCCATAGAAAGTCCATTCCTAAGCATAGATCATGTATGAAAACATAGATTTTGTGGGAAAAAGGTTTATATCACGGATTCGACTACTCGGTCAGACCTTTTTTTTTTTTTTTTTGAGCCCGTGATTCTTTTGCTCCCTAACCCCCTTGCAAGAATTAAAGTTGGTATCACTTTTGCTCAACAAAAGGGAAGCACAAGGCACATTAGTTGCTTAAAGCCATCAAGAATCATATTTACCAATTCCAAGTTACCATCTGTAAAACCACAGCCAACCCCGTCGACTACACTCTTGGTCAGACCTTCCATTTTCCAATCCGCACACAATTTTTGTATCTTCAAACAACTTGCTGGAATGTATGCAAAATTTTCGCATGCAGAGGTGCAGCGTTAGAAAATTTGCTATTTCTTAAGCCATCACTGCCTCAAGCACAAAAAAATATGATTGTGATCAGAGTACAGAATCAGCATATATACAGGATCTATAGTGGTGGGCCATGGAGGCATATATACCCTGCAACATGGATTATAGATGGTTGCTTTAGACCATCAATGATGATCAGAATTTTGTAATTAAGTATAGGTCGAAGAGAGTATTTGTCAGGATCCGTGCGGGTGTGTGTTTAGCCCTATCGGTTATTCGCCGGATAGATCTTAAGTACTTATATAGAATCAAGGAACCCAAATAATACTTTCCGGCTAGCCATTTTGGGTGACGTCCTGGGTTGTTACAAATGGTATCATAGTGAACTTTGGCCCATAACCTATGTGGACTAGGGAACACTACAACAGAGATTCATTGGGGTCGACCACAGGCCGACATGGTGCTTGTGATTAGATTTAAATAGATTTGAACCCTTAACTTAATGAGGACATCAGGTCTTAAATGGAGAGAGTATGTGAGGATCCGTGTAGTCCAATGTTTAGTCCCATATTAGTTACTCGCCGGATAAATCTAGGCACATATTTCACTACCATGGTAGAGAATGGAAGTAGGAAGGACAACAACACTTGTGCAAGAGAGTGGTAGTATGTGCATGCATTCCCTTCTCTTTTTTTTTTTGGGGGGGGGGGGGGGGGGGATTAATGGCCGGTCCATCCTTGGACCAAACTCTAATTTTTAGTCCTTGTCGACAGGTTTTATAACAAGGTCTAGCATTATTCCGATATTTAACTATTTTCCATCATGAGATGAAAATACCCCTTCGTCTTCCACTCTTCCGCTCTTTCTCTCTTCCCTTATTTCCAATCCTAAGTTCGACTCTCTAACCCAACGACAATATGTTCTCTATTTTGCCACCATTAATTTGTTCCCCTCATTGGAAGAGAAAACCCTTCTGCTCTCCCGCTCATTCGTTATTCCGTTCTTCCCATTCTTCCCTAGTTTTCCATCCCTATCAGTCAAAGTATCTTTCCGACAGTGGCTTCGACTTCCTTCTCCACGCTTACATCGCATGTGGAAGATTCGCCACACGCCGCAAGAACAGGTGCAATTCTAGAGGTCAACTTTGCTTGAGTAGTTTGTATCCTTTACATCATATATCATTATGTTTGACGTAAATACGGATAATGTTCGACCTTCTTCTACATTTTTATGCAAGACCTTCTCAGGATTGTGGCATAGATGTGTTTGAACACCGTAACCTCGATTACGCTGTTCATGCATCAATTGCATTATCTGAAGCCTGATATGGTCAACCATCTAAGGCACGAGCAGATGTCGAGCCTCCATGATCCAACTATTAAAATACTCTGCCGTGTTAGATATCATAATACCCCAGCGTGGACTTGGAAAAACTGTATTTGCTCAATGCTCCGAGTTTGCATACATCAGAAAGGTTCTAGTCCCTGAGGCTTCTGATGTAAGTTTGCTAATTAGCTTTTCGAAAACATTCAGCCTTGGAGTATAGGCAGTAGCATTTAGTAAATCAAGCAGCCTCTTTCTTTGAGCTGCACGATAATAGACAAGCACCTGCATTGATAATTATCAAAGGATCAAATCTAGGGCATCAAAATTAGTTAGATAACTTCTAAGTTGAAAATTCAAAATATGATGCTGCAAATCTAATTCTTGAAGTTGTTTTTCACGTGACGGATACAATATGGATGGTACCTAACAGAAAAGTACTTCGATATTGATTTAATAATTTTTTGATGTCTATCCGTCATAAATATAAACTGCTTTAAGCTTTAAGATTCTTTTACAAAAGATAAAAGTAGACAGTATAGATTAAAAAGTTTCGATCCTCTCAAAAAACTAGAAAATCACCTGCCATGCATACACTGACCCATAGTATCTGTTGAATAGAACTTGCCCTACTCAATACCCAACAATAATTGATGTACAAACAAGTGATGAGCAATCGAACTCAACTGTTTGGTTCAAAAATGAATGTAATTACTCAGACTTTTTTACATGGACTACTATACACGCCTCCTAGCATCATTTGATCATGATAGAGGCATCATCCAATCTTGTCTAAATCTTCATAGGAGGATATAATGGTACATGAAGAAGAAAAGAGGATGCCCACAAATTGTATTTTACTATCTTCATAGAATAAAAGTAATTAATTTTTAGGAAGATCACTGGCTGGTTTGCTTATCGAAAGACATACAATTTCTCTTTTTTTTTTCTAGAGAGAGAGAGAGAGAGAGAGAGAGAGGAAAATAAGGACACAGTACCTAATGGAATTTATTCAGATTAAGAAGATAAAGAATTAGAATAGAGAAAGCCAGAAAAGAAGAAAGGAAAGAAAGAGAGAGCAGAGGATTGCCAGATAGAAGTGCCTCAAGAAAAAGAGTAGCTGCTCACGAGCAGATCTGTTCACTTACCGACATAATTTTGGGAGGCTTGGGCTGAAATCAAACTCACAACCGATTCGAAGGGTTACTTTGTTCACATTAACCCTAAACTACTCACATTAGAAGACAGAGAAAGTCCATTCCTAAGCATAGACCATGTATGAAAACATAGATTTTGTGGAAAAAAGGTTTATATCACAGATTCAACTACTTGGTCAGACCTTTTTTTTTTTTTTTGAGCCTGTGATTCTCTTGCTCCCTAATCCCCTTGCAAGAATTAAAGTTGGTATCACTTTTGCTCAACAAAAGCGAAGCACACGGCCCATTTGTTCCTTAAAGCCATCAAGAATCATATTGTCCAATTCCAAGTTGCCATGTGTTAAATCACAGCCAAACCTATGCCAATCCCATCGACCCCACTACTTGTTCGGGCCTTCTAGTTTCCAGTCCAGAGATAAATTTTGTTTCGTTAACCAACTTCACTACCAGAAAACATGCGTATAGTGACGGAAAATTCGTGACGGACCGTTATCAGTTACTATTTGTGACTGATTAGTGACCGACAGAAATTTGGTCACCGTGGTGTAAACTTAGTGACTGATTAGTGACAGACCAGTCACAGAATGCGCGGGTAGGATGGGTGCCAAAACTTAGTGACCATCATAGTGACGGGGTATCTGTCAGCAATATGATAACCAAAATTGCAACCAGATAGTGACAAATTCAGCCATCACAAATATCGTAACCCAAGTATTTATAAATTTTTAAAAATTATTTTTGGCGGTGACAGGTTATTAACAAAAATTTTCGTCACCAAATTTAATTTTTAATTCCAAAAATATTAAAAATATTATTTTTGAGTAAATCTAAATTTAAAAAAAAAGATAAAAGGAGGAAAATCCAAAATGAAACTAAGTGTGCCCGTAGTCCCGCCCAAATTTCTTCGATAACCCAAATTCCAATCGCTCTCCAGAAAACTCAAATTCCTTCTTCTCATTTTCAAATCTCATGGTGTCGGCCATGACTCATTTGCACCCCTATTGCAACTTTTCTGCAATGGGATTGGATTTTGGAAAAAGGTCTGGAATTTTTTTATCATGCTTTATAGTTCAAAAATATTTTTTCCTTCGTCCAATCAGCCTTATAGATAAAAAATAGTTTGATATGAAATTTGGCTTGCAAACCGACTTAGCCCAATCAGCCTTATAGATAAAAAATAGTTTAATATGAAATTTGGCTTGCAGACCGACTTAGTGGAGTCCCGAGTTAGGGATTTGGCATCGCGGCTTCCCATCTCCTCTCCTCTCCTCCGCCTCCGGCCTCTCCTCTCCGGCTCCTCCTTGCCGACCATTTTTGCCTCCCCTCCGGCTTCCCATCTCCTCTGCTCTCCTCCACCTCCGGCCTCTCCTCTCCTCCACCTCCGGCCTCTCCCTCTCCTCTCCGGCTACATCACGCCTCCCGATCGCGGCTACATCACCTCGTCGACGCCCCCCTCCTTCTTGCTCGTCGGCTAGGGTTTTCAGAACCCACAACTGGGCTTCCCGAAGGTAAACCCTAACCTACCGAGGGTTTCATTATCTCTTTGCTCGGCGCCTGTGTTCATCTCCTTCTCACCCGGGACCAAACTTGTGGCTACATCACCCCGTCGGCGCCCCCCTCTTTCTTGCTCGTCGGCTAGGGTTTTCAGAACCCTAAACTGGTTCTTCCCGAAGGTAAACCCTAACCCCATTTTCTTTTACCCCATGATAACAAAGTAAAAGAAACGAAGGTGTTCATCTCCGCCTGTGTTTGCATCTCTTTGTGTTCATCTTCATCTAGTCATTATCTGGCATAGCAACTGACATAGTTCATCTTAAGAATGCAAAGGTGTTCATCTCCGCCTGTGGATCCGTCGGCGCCCCCCTCCCATTTTAATATGCTGGGATTATTCTTGATGCAACTCGAGTTGTATTGCAAGCGTTATTGTTCAATCTTAAACCCATTTGTTAAGCTCTGTTATTATTGTTAAGCTCTGTTTAAACTCTGTTATTGTTCAATCATGGTCTGTTTAAGCTCTGTTTGCAACTCGCTTGAATCAGTAGATTATTATAGACCCATTTGCAGCCCAACTTGCTTGCAACTCGAGTGGAGAGACTTGTCTAAAATAAGCTCTATTTAAAAAATCTTAAACCTATTTGCCAGCTCTGTTGTAATTTCATATGAAAATAAGCTCATGGATTTTAGTGATTTGATGGTTTCTTCTGTCAGCTCTATTGTAATCTTAAAATAAGCTCATGGATTTTAGACCTTTGATGTCTAAAATAAACCCATTTGCCAGCTCTGTTGTAATCTTAAAATAAGCTCTGTTGAAAAATAAGCTGTTGTAGTTTTGAGGGTTGATGGGTTGGGACTCTGTAAAGTTCATGGATTTTAATTTCTTCGTCATGTTATTCATTACTACAATCATTGTTCATCTGCAAGGAAAAATAGAAAGTGGTGGAAAATGGTGTTGCTTCATGGTTGTGACTTATTTCCAGTGTGCAATCAAGAAGCTGGTCAAAAGGCTTGCTAACAAGTACCATGCTTTCCTAGCATCAGAGGCGATCATGTATATTGACATTTGTTCTATGTGAAGCAGATAGTATTCCATATGTAAATTTGGATGATTTGACTTGTATTTCTTGTCTTTGTAAAGATTAAATGCTTTTTGAATATTGCTGGTATTAGATGAATGAACAGATAACTTGTAAAGATTAATTTCTTATGTTCAGCTTTTTGTAAAGATTGAATGCTTTTTTAATGTCAATGATGCTGGGACAAGATTGAATGACTTATTTTTGTCATGCTTATGATAACTTCTCATTTTCATAAATATCATACCAGTTTTTATTTCTTTTACATTTTTTATGATATTGCCTTTCGTGTTTTTAATGGTCCGGTTTTTCTTATGTTGTTTTCTTTTTTTTATCATCTCTCTAATATTTTCTAGGCTTTCTTATGTTGTTTTATTTTTTTGATTTTTAGAGGAACTATGTCAGTTGATCGTAATTGGATGTACCACCGACTTAGTGAAAATGGTTATATAAGAGCTGAGTTCTATGATGGAGTTAAAGGGTTCCTTGAGCTTGCATTTACTTACGACCTATATATTGTTAGGAGATACACACAATTCTTCCAGGACAATTGCATCATGTGCATCAAGTTTGGAACAAGCATTGTCAGCGACGGTTGACAACCTCATTAGGAAGGGTCAGAAGCCAAAAGCTTCTGGAAGCAAAAGGAGATTTAAATAGAGCCCGTGATAAACCCCCTAATTGGATCTCTAGAGAAAATTGGAATAAGCTAATTGACATTTGGATCTCCCCAAAATGGAGGAAGAAATCAGAAGCCAACAAAAATAATAGAAACACCATGAAGAATGGTAGCATCTCTAAACACTGTGGAGGATCAATTGCATTTGTCAATCATGACGAACGACTGGTACACATCTTTATTCAACTAGATTTCTATAATAATTTTTATATTATTGTTCAATCATCTCAAATCAGCCCATTATATGTTAATGAATTTTTTCTTTTCTCTTTTGTAGAAATTAAAGTTAGGTAGGGAGCCAACAATAGTTGAATCTTTTAATCGGATGCATAAGACAAAGCAAGGCATGGGAGGATATGTAGATAAGAGAAGTGAAGCTGTCATGGTAAGTATAATTTTTTTATGATTCATAAATATTATTGAGCTTGCTCATGTTTATCTCTTGTTTGATCCACCATAATATTTTTCTCTTCTTTTAAATCAACTGGCAGGCAAAGTATTCAGCTAAATACTCCAAAAAAAATGGTGATGCCTCCACCTCAGATGCTCCTCCACGTGATTATGACTTGTGGTTTGAGGCAACTGGTGTCCCAACTCATGGCCATGTCTATGGCTTTAGTCCCCTAGAGGATCTCACTGGAATTATTGGGCAATCATCATCCTCTTCCACCTCTACAAGTCAAGCTCCAGAGCTGTACACTCATGAAGACCTTCTACGTATTCTTGAGCAGGAAAAGAAAAAATGGCAAGAGGAGGTTCTTCAAAAGATGAGAGAAGTGATTGGCTTTGGACCAAGGCATGCAGATTGGGGGAGTAATGGTGATTCTGGTTCTGCTGATCATGCTTCATTATGATTGTTTTTGTCTTAGATGATAGGTCTTTGCATTCCTAGGAGGAATGAAATCTCTGTTGATCTCTATGACATATTTTTAGACTTTGATTTAGATGGATTTAGAACATGTTGATGCCTATTTTGAATGATATTTTAAATGCTTTTTGCGTTTGAATGCCTTTGCTGTTAATGATATTATTATTATTATTATTATTATTATTATTATTATGAGCCAATCAATGTACCAAATATACCAGGTTATTAGATTGTGACCAGTGACCAAATTTTGGTTACTAAATTGTTTACCAATTATTGTGACAACAGTCATAAACTTAGTGACAGAATTTTGGTTAATAAAAATTGATTTTGCTCAGAGCGTTTGTAACAAATTAGTGACGGTAACCTTGTTTTGAGAGTCAGTGATGGGATTAATGACAAATGTAGTGACTGTGACCATGTTTGTGACGATTAAATCTGTCACTGAAGATTGTCACAGATCAGTGACCACACTTGTGATCGCATTCTGTGACAAAATCAGTGACCAAGTTACCTTCGTCACTAACGCCGCAACTGGATAGTGACGGAAAATACATAATTTCTTAAATATTTAATTCTTGAATTTGTAACGGCTTAGTGACGGCGGTTCTGTCACAAAGGTTAGTGACGGGAATCGCCGCCGTCACTGAGAATTTAGTGACGCGTGTTTTTGTAACCAATGCAGTGACGGGAGCTCCAGTCACAAATTCCGTATTAGTAACCGGAAACACGGTATAGTGACGGAAATCTCCGTCACTATACGCGTGTCTTCTGGTAGTGCTTGTTGGAACGTGTGCGAAATCTTCACATACGAAGGTACAGTGTTACCAGATGTAAAATAGGTCAGCCCCGTCTTCGACATGTGCCTCAGTTGCAAACAACCTCTTCAATTATTGAGGAATTGCAACTTTATTTCCTCAGCTACAACTCTTGTTCGTCCTCTTATGCCTTCTAGCAGATTGTATTATGGTTTAGAGGAGGTATCAGATGTGGTATGAAATTGGTTGTGAAAAATTGATTGTTTTCTGTTTCAAAACTCTCTCAAGTTAGACTCTTTTGAGAAATTTGGAGCTTGCAACCATTTTGGATTTTGGTGCTTTTTTAAAAAGTGTCATTCGGATGTGGTAAGGGATACAATAACTTGGTCTCGTGAGATCAACAAAATAGAACTCTTCATGTTCAAAAGAGGCTGATATAGCAAGAAGTGTTGGTATGAAAATCTTTATAAAATTGCTTGGAACTTTTAGGTAATAAATGCTCTTGCTTGTTGGTCTCGATAAGGTTCTTTCATCCACTAGTTCTTATGAGCATCAATATTTTTTGTCCTCATTAACAGACACCTAGTTTGGAACTATTTGGTTTCTTTTTCTTGCATCTGTTCCTCTCATTCCTTGACAATATAACTCATCTCTTTTTCTGATCTCTATTGTAAATACGATTAATCTTCAATAAAAGCCGAGTGGCTCCTTTTGCCTCTCTTTACATCAAAAAAAAAAGTGCAGCATTACAAAATTTGCTATTTCTCAGGCCATCATTGCCTCATGCACAAAAAAGGATGATTGAGATCAGAGTACTGAATCAATATGTATATAGAATCCATAGTGGTGGAGCATGGAGGCATATATACCTTGTGACATGAATTATAGATGGTTGCATTAGAGCATCAATGATGATCAGAATTTTGTTATTAAGTATAGTTCGAAGAGAGTAGTTGTGAGGACCCGTGCAGGCATATGTTTAGTTTCATATCGGTTATTTGCCAGGTAGATCTTGAGTATTTATATAGAATCAAGAAATCCAAATAAAATCTTCCAGCTAGCTATTTTGGATGAGGTCCTGATGTCATGGGTTGTTGCAGTAGTAACATGCAGGATTGGTGAACCCCTTGAGCTTGGAAGTACTTGTACCGCATCTACAAAATGAGATAGAGATAGATAGATAGATAGATAGATAGATAGAGAGAGAGAGAGAGAGAGAGAGAGAGAGAGAGAGAGAGAGAGAGAGAGAGAGGAAAAAGTTGGTCACATTATTGAAGTGAAGCCTCCTGTTTTAGTTAAAGACTTGGCACATATTTCGCTACCAAGGTAGATAATGGAAAAAGGAAGGACAACCACACTTGTGTAAGAGAATAGTAGTCTGTGCATGCATTCCAGAACTTTATATATATATATATATATATAAAACTTGCGTAAGAGAGATCTAGTTCACGCATGTACAGGAGCTAAATTTATTTTCAATTGCAGAACGCATTTTTGGTATGTAAAAGAGACTACTACGTTATTCACGAATAGAGGAAAGCCCAATCGCTAAGCATAGACTCAAGTGGCATTTTATCATTCATGACATCAACCCATTGTTTCAAAGGTCAGAACAAACTCAAGTGGCATTTTGTCCTGGTTTCTGCTTTCCACTCTTAATTTTTTGTGGAATGGACGCTCGAACAACAGAATCCTGCAGCTTTTCGATCACATATTATTATGTCAGCTTATTATTCTAATATTTCGTCAGGCTTTAAAACTTAAGATGCTTGGATTCTTAGACCGTTGACTGAGTCTTGTCCACAAATATAAACCTTAATTAGAGCCTGGAAAAGGAAGTAAAAGATCTTAGCTTACGTCGGGACGTGTTCAGAATGACTAACATTTATATATGAACAAATTACATGCAAGCGTGATCCATGCACACGGCCTTGGCAAATCTACTTAGTCCACGGTAGGCTAGGGCTGACCAAGGACTTAATATTTAGTATTTAGACTTTGCAAGTATGAATAGCCAGGTGTTGGACAAACAAACGTTGAGATCTAGTATTTGACTTATGCTGAGAATCTACCCTGAGATTTATCTGGTTGACCATTGTTTTTTTTTTTGACGGGGAATACATCCTTATGAACATAGGTTCAAAATTCTGGGTTTCTTTCAATATTGGCTTAGATGAATTGCAGTAGCTGGAAAGGCATTGAAGGCTTTAGAATTTGGATGCACTTCCGACTTGGAATCACTTGGTTTGTACGGTTGAAGCCCATTGGAAGAACAAGTCTGGTAGGGAACGTGGTTGTATTATTGGTCATAAAAGCCACTATTCTTCCTCATAAATCCTTAAACTGTATAAAAGCAATTTTAAGTTCCCAATTTTCAAGATAAATGATTGGTTTTGATGTAGATAAAGTATATTTCTACTGCAGGGATTTTCTACTTCTTATCCGAACACTTTGACTCTTAGTGCCCTCCATAATATTTTGTACCATAATATTGATAATTATGATACTATATAAATATAAAATAATAATTCGCGGTACACGTATGATATTAAAATATAATGTTAGAATTTTGTACAATAATATATTATATTATAATATTAAAAGTAACAAGTTTTATAATTAATATGAAATATTAAATATGCTAATATTATTATGCACTATATTAATATCATATGATATGATATTATAATATACTTCTAGATAATATTAGTAATATTCTAACATTAGATTTTAGTAATAAATATCAAGAAATTTAATATATTAGATATAATATTATTGTAGCAATAATTTTATGTTGTAATTATAAGATTAATAATCATTATAGCAAAGCAAAATATATTTTGATATTATATTTTATAATACAATATAATTGTATTGCAATATGATAATATTTTATTACCATACTAAAATAGTAATATTTTATGCTAATAATACTATATCAAATACTTAGATATATTATAATATTTGGATAATATATCGGATGATATAAAATTAATTTTAGAGGTACAACTTAAAATGGTGAAATAGCCTATGCCCCAAAAAGGGGCATAATTTTGTTTAGAAGAGCATAGTCTATTCCAAGTCTATGCCTATTTTGCAAATGGAATTTGAATGGTATAAATCCATTTATACTCCAACCAAGCACCACCAAAATGATCAATAGTTGCATTCACAAAGTATGAAGAAAATGTTATGAAGCTATCGCGTTGCTCCATTCACTAAATAACAGCTTGTTATCTACAAGATATTATCTTCTTAAAAAAAGTTAACTACAAGACCTAGTTAGCGGATGGACATGGTATTTGCTATTATTAGTCATTGAATGAAGAAATGAGAGGGTTGCACATCAGTAATCAATCTTTTATCAATTAAGCTTGTAATTCGAGTTCAATCTATGTTGCATTTTATTCTTAAAGAATTTCCTTTTTTTCTTTAATATACATAAATAGATAGATATATACGTACATACATACACACATATGTGCACATGCATGCGCGCGCGCACACATATATATATATATATACATAATTATGTGTGTATTTATGTATTGAGGATAATATATTATTTCACATCATGTGCCTACATTTAAAACAAGCAGTCAATTGCGAGCTGATCAGAAGTTTAATTGAGATTCTTCCATTAACGCAATCAATTTTTGATATACAGACAATTTTCACTTCTATCAGCTACCCATCATGATAATTGCAATTTAATTATCAACCAGCCCTCCACCCGAAATCATGTCACAAAATGAGATAATTAATGTGATCTAAGACAATTTATTTTATGAACAGTATGCGCATGGAGGCTAGTTGCACTAAGAATAAAATTTGATTTATAACAATTGCCATATAATATTTTGGTGCTAATCAAACAAAAATCATTATCCCCGCAATACACTTATGTAGATGTGTACCAAATGACATCAAACAAAAACAGTCGGCAAATATGAGCCGCGTATGCTCCCTTTTGTACCTTGGATCCTCATAGATGCAGTCATGCAAACTCCTTTTTTTTAAAACAAAATGTAAACAAAAATTTGTAATGAGTGCTTCAGCCGTCATTACCAAATCTTCCTTGACGTAAACGTCACCTTACTATTTAATGGGTTGAAAGTCGACAAACTTAGAAACAATTAATGATTGACAAGCAATGAGTGTGAAGTGTTCGCCGTACACCAAATGCACATGAACTCGCCGTTAAAGTGGATCGACTTTGTCGGCGGCATAGATATAAGTTCTTACGGGCAACAGGGGCCATGCAATCCTTTGTGATGCGTGTCAGGCGATCTGAAGCAACGGAATTCCAATGGCACAACTTTTGCCCTTGCCCTGTCGACTACCAACCATTACAAATAGTCGCCACATCGTCCTTTCTTTTATTTATTTATTTATTTATTAAAATGGATGATTCATAAGATAAAAAAATAAAAAGTTCTGGACCGCTCTAGGCCACTCCATCTTTCCAAGCCATAAAATACTTCTGGAGTGACTGGCCACATACGATGTCATCTGGTCAGCAGCTCTGTTAGTCTCTCTGAATATGTACTTGGTTTGAAAGGCCACACCGCTAACCATAGCCCGAATGTTCCGAAACAAAATGTGGCACCCTTCCACGCTGCCGGTGCTACTCTGAATCCAGCCAATCGCTGTAGCCAAATCGTCCTTAAGTATAACTATACTAGCCTGCAACACACGCCGAGCATGGCCCAAGCCGACTCATGCCGCCCTCGCTTAGCCGCCAAAACTGAGGTATTGAATATCTAGCAACCTCCAACAACTACCACCTTGAAGTTCAGGCCTTTGATGATGAAGCTAGCATCACCTCTCCTGCCACCATTTAGCATGCATTCATCGAAGTTAACCTTGAGAAAATTCGATGTGAAGGCTTCTAGGTGAAAAACACCATTTGCTTCATCATCCATCTTGAAGACAGCCGACTTCTCTTTATTATTAGGATACATCATGTATCGCAATAATAGTGCTTTGTTATATTCCAAAAACGAATAAAAGCCATCCACCTCCAAAATGGATGTCATAATGGTTATCCGTAATACAATTTTACTCCATAATTCAAAAGTTGCACTGTAGAGAATCTCTAGGTGAAGAGCAGTAGGTGAGTCACCAATTTGTATCCCTTTTTAAGATCTTAATTGAGGACACGTTTACTAAGAATTTTTTTGCGGCACAGAGATCTAACAATTTTTTTTTGCAGAATTGACATGTAGAACTTGAATTATTGATATTGACGAGAGTCACCATGGTTACGTAATAGATGTTTGCGAATCTATTACATAACAGCTATGCATTGCACTGGCCAAATGATCGAAGGTAATTCCATTTTCATTCCACATGTGCTTCACAAGTGCCCTACGCTCACATGTCATGTTGCTTGGAATCCAATAAGAAATTCTCGTCCGTTTCCTGAAAGGTGTTAAAAATTATCTGGCACGACATTTAAATTCACTCGCTTCCAAAAACGTTCTCATTGTAATTGTTACCTTCAAAATAAATAATGGAAGAGGGAACCATACGAGTTGTTTGATCCATCTTATGGATACATTATATTCATTTTTCAGGCATTATGATACTTACAACATGTCAATTGTTTCTATTTTTAAGATCCTAACTGAGGACTACTTCCCTACATGTACCTTAGGGCCTCTCACAATTGAAGTTAACATTGGGTTTGGTTATCTCAACAAATGAGAATAAATTTTTATTGAGCAAAAAAGATTAGAATACATCACCAAAAAGGATTGCAAACTCAAATTACCGTAATTACTCTATTTACATGTAGTTATAGTGAAATCTAATTATATATAAACAAGTAAGAGAGCATGCAAATTAGTTGTTATGTCTCCTTGCATGTCATATCTTTCCTCCAAGGCAGTTGACAATTTTTTCAGATGTCATTTCTCTGTCTTGTTAACTACAATATTGTCTCTTACCCTTACGCCTCTTTCCATCCTGACCACCGTCCGTTGAAAAAGAGCAAGCATGAAACCACCCTGAGTGTGAGACCAGCCTCCAAAACAAGTAGCTCATCCCTCCTAGCTAATACATACTAATCTCAAGATTCACCATCTCCATACCGAATTCCATAACGATGCCACACAAGTATAGTATCAGTACGGTATGGTACGAAATTTTTTTAGCGTACTGAATATTAATACTAAACTGATATAAAATAGTATGCTTTATACCATTCGATTTGAATCGGTACGATATATTTTGGTACAACCTTTTTTGCGTTCTCTCACGCACACGCTACCGAGCACACAATGGAGTTTTGCGGCTTTGACCCTTGAGGACAAATAGAGAGATATTGCTCTTATAGACGTAAAGCCACATCAGACTTAGAAAGGTCAACAATATATTAATTTCACGTGTTCTAATATGGTCGGTACATTCATTTGGAGTCATTATATTCGTATCTACCTATCTCTATCCATCCATAGATCCATCTAACTCTTTATATCTATCCATCCATCATCAAAGCGTCTCTATCCATCGCCCACCATCTTTAATTCCCCTCTCTGTGGCTCCTTGTGGGACCCATTTTGGTGGCTGGGAGGATAATGGTGGTCCTTCATTGGCCACTGTCTAGGGACGGTCCCACCCTCGCTCGATCCGCGGCCCAGGAGAACATGGGCAATTATTAGTTAATTACCTGCAGGAGTAGATTAATTAGCGGCTAATGCCCATGTCCAGACTCTGGGAATGATTTCATGCCACTAGAGGCCAACACATCAATAGGACACAAAAGGTTAGTGTTAATGAACCATGGCTAATTATTATATTTTAAAGCTCCCACTTAGGGGTAATGAGAATTAAGAGGGGCAATGAAAGACATTATAAAATGGTTGGGCACTCGGATTGTGTTAGCAACGTGACTTGCATGGGGGATGGAGGGAGATCTACCTGGTCAACACAGAACTTTGACAACTCTAGTATACGAAAGCTTGATCAAAGAAGATCACCACTTAGGGGAGAATAAAAAAGGCTAAGAAGCTCCAGAGAAAGAGAGCATGAGTCATGGCCTAAGATAAACAAAGTATAAATTCTATAACGAGGTGGGTTCGGATCCATCATCTATGACTGTTTGAAAACATTGAACCCTGTATGGCTAGCTCTAGAGAAACTATGGTGAAGATACTAGCTATATGGAAGAGTTAGCCTACTGTATTTGATCACTCTCATGTCCTTGTATGCTTTGTCATGAGTCAACCGAGAATGTATATATTGGTGCAGAAATCCTTCTGTAAGGAAACACAAACAAGTGATGAGCATTACTATAAAGTATAGTGGTTGATGTTTATTTTTGCTTTGGTCTGAACTTTGTAAAGACTGAATAATTAGTAGAACATTTTATTACTTAATTACCTTGATAAAATATGCTTTTACTTACACAAATCATGGGGATTTTAGCTTTTGAAATATCTTCTCTGCCTATTTGATGTTGTTGGTTTCTTGCAATGGGAAAATGATCCAGACTGTCAACTATTTCAAAACTGTTCAGAATTTCTCATGCATATATATTGATACCCACAAAATTATCAGAATATGTTAATATCTAGATTATCATGTGTTGATACCAAAATTATATCCGATAAAAGTGGAGGCCTGAAGAGCATCTGTCAACCTACATATAGAAAGAAAAAGAACAATAAAGGTCGCCAGAGCTAATCTAGTCAGACAGAATTTTGGAAAACAACAGAAAAGAGTATTATGTAGAATGATATGAGATGAATAGCCAATGCTATGAGCCTTCTTTTTAAAGATGGATGGTTTTTGTCCTGCTAAAGTTGGATTCTTCAGAGTTCGACTTCGACTAAAAGTCTACTTCTTAGCTATTCTTATCTGGTTTAGCCTAAGGATAAGAGCCCTACTGAAATTGGTCACTTGCTATGCCATGTGTTAGCTTATCATAGATAGGTCGATTTTAGACCACATTACAACGTTGCAACTAATTTATTTTGCATTAGAAAACTTTTCATACTACATCAAAAAAGTACCTATTCTTATATTAATCACATATTTTTTTCGAGTAATATGCCAAGTTATTACTTTTCTTTTATGTTTATTGCTTGAACTACATAACATTTGCATTACACCAAATTGGAGAATTCCCTGCAATAATGCTATAAAACTCAGCACATTCAACTTCAACGTTATGACAATAATCAACAAAATTCATATTCTGTTTGAGTCTGAGCAAAATTCGGATTCATTTCATGAAGTGTACTTTGGGTCTTATATTAGAAATGGTTTTCTTGCTAACATTTAGTTTAACTTTCTGAATGGGAACAAAGGTGTAAAAACCAATGAATGAATTTCCCATAACTGCAAGAAAACTAAACATGGTATAGTCTTGCACAAAATCTTATGACCGAGAGTGCTAAAGTTCAACAATGTTAATATTGAATGCATAAAATGGAAGACTGATGGTATGAAAGCATAGATTTTGAATATTTCTACAGTGAGCTGACTTTTTCTTCTTCAACGCATAAGCAACCACCACACTGGATGAGTTGAAAGCAAGCAACGCAAGACCAGGTGAAGTTGTATTTCCTTTTTTGCTTTTAGAACAGACTGAAAGCCTAAACACGAATCCTAGTTTCTATAATTTGCCCTAAATCTAGTTCTCTTGTAGAGATGTTTAATTCCCAAAGTTGCCAGTGATGGGAAAAAATTTAATAAGCCGTTTTGGTACTTAATCTCCAAATTCAGAATCCTGTGCATGCATGCAAAAAATTTAATTAATGCACTTCATACACCATGAACTGCTTTCACCCAATTTTCCCAACTGCACAAGTGTATCAATAAGAATTAATAAAAAATAATAGTCATATATTCTCTTCAATCTAAAGGTTAGAAAAATTCCTTTAGAATGTAACAATATCAAAGAATTGGTTTTCTGTATGTGAAATGTACAGGGATGAGGAGATCATCTGCTATGGAGCCTTGGTTTTAATTTGTTAGGCCTTATATTCTCAGAGATTGCACCAAGTCACCAACATGCCTTGCAGCTTCTTCCCACTGCCACACGTTGAGCTTTTGTGAGCCTAGATATTTCTTTGCCTTGTTGAGAAGATTCTCCCCATCCTTCTTAACCTGTGCCATCTTCGGGCACTTCAATAGCCCGATGTAAGCATCCAAGTCATGAACGCATGCAGGATTCTTCATCTTAAAGAAGTCGAGAGCCAGTTCGACTCCCACATGAGCATAGCAGGAGCAGCTCCATGGAAGCTCGAATCTCCCCGCCAGGACCCGGAGGTTCTCGTTGAGAAAAACGCCGGGCAACTTCGTGACGGGATCGTTGACATTCACCACTCTCAATACCTTCACACCGAGCTCGTCGCACCTCTCCTTGAAGCCGGAATTGCCGACCCTCGGGCCACCAAACGAGTACACCGTGATGGGCACCTCTCGGTTGGATGCATCTCTATTCAATCCAAGCTCGGCGAGGTCGTAGCCCAGTAGAAGAGCTAGAGAGCTTCCCATGCTGTGTCCGGCCAACGTGATGCTCAGCTCCTCATCCTTGTACTTGTTAACAATCCGAGAGACCTCGGATAGCAGCTGTTCTCTGCAGCTGCCACTGCTGAACTTGCAGCTGCTATCATCTGATGTGTAGAGGCTGAGGAAGCCGGATTCGACCTTCACGTCGGGGCGGGGGTCGTGGGGGTCTAATCTTGCGGGAGTGAGCGAGCTCATGAAGTTGGCGATCCACTCGGTGTTGGTCACCGTTCCCCGGAAGGACACCAGGATGTCTCTCCTTCCGAGGCTCCTCACCTCCTCGTCGCCGGAGACGGCGACGTACCCGATCCACCGGCTGCGGCAGGTGCCGCTCTGGGTGGGGATGCTGATGTCGGGGGTCGCGTAGATGTACTTGGTGACCTTGTAGCCCGAGCCCGCCATCCCGACCTCCCGGAGCATACTGTTCTTGCCGTACTTGCAGTTCAGGTAGCGCTTCGAGCTCGGGTCGAGGTCGAAGGCCTTGTAGCACGCGGCGACGAGCTCGCCGTACCGCACGATCTCCTCGCGGAGGAGGGGATGCAGCGGCTCCACGAGGTCCTCCCAGTCGTCGGCGCCCTGGACTTCCCTCCACACGCTAGCGAGAGGGGCCTTCGCACCCACCATGGCGCTGCCGGCGGCGGTGCTCGTTTTAAGTGCGATGGAGGAGGGAGTGGCGACAGCCGATGTCAGCGCCCGGGCTGCGACGGTGGACGTCGCGGCCAACGAGGCGGACACTGGAGGCCGGCGAGTGCCAATTCTACGCGATGCCATAGGCGGGTTCGATATCGAAATGCTCGATGCCATCGCACGATGGGAGGTGATGATGGAATTGGAGGCTGGTTGGAGAGGGGAGTGAGGCCAGAGATCGAGGAGTAGCGCCCCCAGCCAACCCTTTTGTAGAGCGATGAGAAGAGGCCGGGGAGTGGGTGGTATTTATCGACACGGTTCAGAGGACTTTCTTCCTTCGGTGTTGACATTAAAATGTTGGACTGCGAAGCATGTTTAGCGAGTTTTGACTGACATTTTGTACGTGGGGGATTTTTTTTTTTTAACCCTCCCTAAATAAAGTGGTCGGCTCGGTACAGTCACCTGCGGCCGTGTTATGGAAGAGAGAAAGACATCAGGGAGATATTGGAGAAGAGAGAGGGAGAGATGAGTCCAAGGCTGTGGTTGACTTCTAGCTCCGCGGAAATAGATGGTACAATTTTCTCATGCTATGGGGCTCAATATTTGTACCAAAAGGGAGGAGATGCCAAATGGCACGAGATGATTGATTTGGCTCTAATAAACTGCTGAGTTTGTGACGCGGGGGCGTGTTGGAGCACTTTGGTGCACAATTTGGGCTCTATTTCTTGGTTTGTGAGCGCCGTACTGGGGGGGCGATTTTTGTGGTGCGTGTTTTTTATTTTTTTTTGTGTTCCTTCTCCTCATGTGCCATTCTTTGGGGGGACGTTCAACGCGGCGAGAGGAGAGGGGAACATCTGGCCCTTGATTTTGGTGTGGGCGGATGGGAATGTTCGAGCGCGTGCATGCCGTCTATTTTGATGACGGTGATCACGTGGTCTCCCCTCCGGCCATCCACGTAGCTTTCATTTCCCGTGCCCTGGGACTTGTCGTAGGGGACAGAAACAAAACGAATTATATCTCCTTCCAAAGAAATAGATTGAGAGCTAGCAATTGGATTTTATTCCAAATCTGTCCCCGTTATTTGGTCCGCCGGTATTAAGATGGTGCTGGAATGACGTACGTACTCACACATAAAACAATCCACGGATCGGAAAAGACATGCAAAAACTTGCAATTTGCATCAAACATTCTCTGGTGGAAGAGGGGCCCAGTGGAAGCTGCTACGTGGGTGGATTTGTCCCTCCCCTCTCCTATTTTGCACCAAAAGAAAAAAAGAAAGAGAAAAAAAAAGAGAAAAGGTTGGCATGCATCAATAGCGTAATTTTATCGTGAAGGAAAGAGTATTTGATAGATAGCCACAATCTTATGGACTAGTTGAAATGTTATGGTTAAGGTTACTCTCCCAAACAATTACTGGGTGTCTAGCAAAAACATGAATTAGAGAGGGAGAAACCAAAGAAATCAATCTAACAAATTTAGTTGATTTATTGAAAAGAAAAAAACAAGAAGAAATCATCCGAGTCTTATGTGTGTCTGTGCAAAGACTTGAGCATGTTTTTTTTTTTTTTTTTTTTTGTGGGACTTTTTAAAAGTATTGAAAGCACTCCTAGTATATCCACTAATGAAATATGGCCTCTAGGAAGCATCTCCACACAAAAGTTCAACAACAAGCATATTAGTACATGGGCGCGAATCTAAAATATGAAAAATAAAATAAAATAGAATAATCATGAAATACAAAATAGAATGCATGTAAGAAAAGTAAATATAATTAAAAAACCAACACAATGCATTAAGGCATGTAGATTGCACATTTCGAAAAAAAAGTTTAAGGATATGATCATTTTTTTAAAAAAATTGAGTATTATAAAAAAAAAAGTTATATATTGTATGGAAATGTTAAGAAAAAAAAACAATGAATTATGAGAAAAATATCAAATACATTGACTTGAAGAAGATATTTTTTTCTCTTCCTAATTAAGAATGACATATACAACAGCCAACAAATGAATAAACTAGAGAGAGAGGGGAGGAGAGATGGTAGGAGTATTGGAGAGTTTCTAATCATATAATATGAAACATGGTAGAAATTGTGGTTTTGTCATTGGATTGGGAGGGAGAATTATTTTGATATTTATGTTGGAGGGAGAGAATGTGGGTATAAAGATAATTAGTAAGCAAAGAAAGGAGAGAGATATTATCACAACTCAGAACCTCACCTAAAAAGGCTAGCCAGAAGGTATTATTTAAATTTTTTAATTCTGTATAAGTATCCGAGATCTTCTTGGCAAGTAACCGATATTTTAAAAATTCTTAGTTTTTTGCGAATAAAAAGAAACTCTGCTCTGACTAAAAAAGAAAAGGATAGCAAAAGATTCAGAGTTTCGCACTTCCCCTGACCCGGAGGAAGACTTTATCCAGATCTCAAAGAATAACGAGCTAGGTAGTCGACGGGCAAAAAAAGAGGATAGGTCGGCCGGTCGGGGCCTTGAAGGCACATTCTTCTTTCAAAGCATTTTTCCATAGAGTGAGGGCATCCTTCAGTTTAATCTCTCTTTCAGAGTCAATCAATGTGATCCATCATGGCAAAGCACGTCATTGTTTTATTCAAGAAAGAAGGGGGTGGGACTAAATTCATGCTCTTACCGATGCTAATTATTAAACAATATGATGCTGTTAAGAAAGTAAGTTATTGTATTAGTCAAGGTAAATCTTTTATCCAATTTTGTTTCTCAATAAGAGTTTTGCTATAGTTCCCAAGTACATCACTGAGAAAGTACATATTTGAAATTTTGTTTTCCGAACCTCATGCTTCCGTATATGCTCACATGCACAAAATATTTAATATTATCATTTATTATATTTTTTGTTTTTTATATATACTATTACTTTCAAAAAAAGAATATTTCACATGCATCTATCATTTTATTATTTAATTACCAAAACTATCTAACTTCAAGGTATCACTGTTAATTGTCATTTTTTATTATAAGCAACTATTAAAACTAATACCAAGTTCAAGGTATCAATGCTGTGAAAAATTATCCAAAAAATATACTTTCAAATTTTCTATCCAATTAACGGTCTATTATAAAATTATACAGTTCCTTTATGATTCTAGGACATTAATGGGGCTTATTTATGTCATCAATCATGGGAAATTCTAGGACTTGACAATGGAGAAGAATCAAAATCGACCAGTTCTACTTGCCATCAAAGTTCAATAAGTTTTCTTTGCATGATCAAACTATAAATTGTTGCAAGTCCATCGCTTGTCCTATTTGTACTAAAATTCTATTTCTAATTTTTCTTTATTTTCTATTTCAATATTAGTTGGAATAGTTTGATTTTTAGTGTAAGTCCACTTTAGTTAGGTAGAGTCTTAAGCTTAATATATCTAAGTTTGCTTTTTAATTGGAGTGAGACGATGATTCTTTTGTTTTATAGTGGGAGAGAGATTGTGGTGTGAAAAGAGAGAGAGAGAGAGAGAGGGAGAGAGTGAGAGATATCCTTTTTCGTGAGGAGTGAGAGAGCCTTTTTTGTATAGCTCAATTTTTTAATAAAATATTTTTTTCTCCCAAAATTGTTGGAGCCTTTTTCTCTCCAGAGATGGATCTCGGGCTGGCATAGTTGATCTACTCTAAGTAGAGTGCTATTCTACATGGTATTAAGGCGAGGTTAGAGAGTGGTCGAGCAGTTTGCAGCTTTCAGATTTATTCAGAGTGTAGTTTTGGAACAGTAATTTGATTATTGGTGGTTCGTGTGTTTATAGCTTAGCGTGGTTGAAGAGTTTTTAGTAATTCTTTGTGCAGTAGTGCAAGTATATAGACTCTTGTTTTAGTGATTTAAGAGATGAATCATCATGGCTGATGTTACTACATTCTCTCTCAATGAGTTCAATCTGCTTGACTTCACCAATATCAATATAGCTATTTTTACTTCTACCGTGTCTTTCTATAAATTAACATATGTTATCTAATTTGGAAGGCTGTTGTCAAGATTTATTTGATAGGACAAGATTTATAGGATATCTTGGATGCATCAAAGACGATGCCAATAGATACTTTCACTATTAAAGTTGCAAAAAGCCAGTAGAATCTAAAATCTACAAAGATGATGCGAATTATTCAAATTTAGTTGATAGAAAAAAAGTATCTCCATATATAGGATATACAATAACTCAAGTAAGCATGGAATATTCTTGTGATAGTCCACTTAATTTTCAGTAAGGTGAGATATCTCAAATAAAAATTACCTGAAGAGCTGATTTTGGTTCTAGGCTTCTCCAAAAATTTAAATGAAAAATAAAATTGGTTTAATGATGAAGATTTGAAGCAAGAGAGCTTGATCAGTTAGAGATTGTATTAAGTTCGGAAGACTCAGAACATGGCAAGGTTGATCTGCTTAAGGAACAATCAAATCCAAAAGAAAATGGAGGATTTGATCAAGTGGATATTGTATCAATTTTAAAAGAGATCATAATTGAAGAACCAGTTGATTTTGAAGTTGCTAAAAAAGAATCAAAGGATGTTACAGTTGATTCAGGCATAGAGATCTATTTTGAAGAGTTAAATCATGCAGAAGAGTCTTATGTAAAGATTGGAAAGTTAACTAATTTTAAAGTAATTTCAAAGATCAAGTAGCAATAAAATATGCTTGGTGTGGATGACTCATGTTGTATCCGGATAAGACATTTGCTCCAGACTCGTGCAGGGAATCTCAAAGTGCTTTTGGGGACGCTTAGGCTAGTGAGCCGTTTTCTTGGTTGCACCACAATCACTCCTTTAAGTACCTTACAAAGTGACACAACGTAAGGAAATGTGACACACACAGACGTGATTGGCTCGAAGTACATGTATGACATGTCATGGCAACAAGCGGCAGATTTCCTCTTTTCCCTCATTGGTTTCCTCATTGCCATCACAATCACTACTACTAGTACATCAGGAAAATAAATGTGATGGACCCAAATGTGGTGTTAGGCACGTAGGGACAATCCAAGTTGTTTGAATGGAATTTCCCAGCAGACTATCTAATCCACAATTGTTCCAACTTTCTGGCAGGAGAGCGTTGCTTCTTGCCTGCTTCAATATTGTTAGGTGTCACGCACTAGGCATAGATACACGGATTCATGAGGTACATGTATCACGTTTCAGCAATCAATGGGACGGATCATAGCGAGTTCAGCCGTGTCCCTTGGGTTCATATATATGATGCATGTCATCAAAAGATGCATAAAGACCTAACCATCTTCAAAGAATCATCAACTTTTTATGAGTACGGTGCTAATAGAGAAGTGAGGGATAAGGAACTTTGTCTTTCATCATTTGATTCACGCAACTACAAAGTCTGAGTGAAGGAGATGTAGCAGATCAAACTTTTGTTCTTCTATCAGTATTTAAGAGCATTTCAAGTGAACCTGTCAGGCTAGATTCAAAGTTTCACTGTCCTTAGGGATAAAGACCAGCAATATATAGTAGTAAAGAAATGTGGCATGGCCTAAAGTTCCAGGACTTCAGCCATATTATACTCCATAAAACCAAACTCGCCAAATGGTTCATTACGCGGATCATGTACGAGAATTCAAGACTTTGACCACCCAAATGCACCTAAATCAGTTTTTCTTTTGAAAAGACAATGTTGTTTTAAATCTAGCAGCAACCATTGACCAAACTAGGTTTGCTTTATACCTCGGCCGTAAATTAATTTCAATGCAGAATACTATAACATGAAACCTTTATAATCCAGTGCATGCATGACATTATGTTTAGTGTTGAGTCAAGGTCTTGGCTAGTATAGTACTTGATTAATTTGTGCAGATGCATGCATGGTTACTATGAATCAATGCTTGAGTCTTTTTGTCAAAAATTTGAGCAGCAGCCTGTGGAGAAACTTTATATTCCAATTAGCTCATCTAGATCATTCATTTTAGCCTACAGGAATTCTTACGAGTAACCATTCCTGCACTGGTAATGAGTTCATTGATCTTTTCCCCACTTTTCCAACTAGTCTGCGGTAATGTCGGCCTTAATGGAGAATATATTGAACTGAACTGTGGAAAACAAATGGCTACTATATACAGATCCAAGCAATCTCCTCTTAAGATGAATTGTGGAACCAGCAGGCTACATCAGACTTTTTATTAGAATGTATTTCACATCAAACCAGGAAGAACGATGGATTAAAATTTCCATCCCAGTGGTGCATAATTCTAAATTCCAAAATAAATGTCTTCCATAAGGTGAAAAAATGTTGTTCTAATGATTCTATTTAGATTTTTTACTTTGTTTTGAAAATAATGGTACGTGGAAAAATACCAATCGTTTTATCCATGTCAAACACTTGAGTCTTCCGTGATTATAGACAAAGCTTTTCTCCATTTAGAGGAAGGGTTGCCATCTCTATGCTATGTAGCACGGTATATTTGCGTTAAGCAATCTATAGTTAGGAGAATTAGGCCTTATACATATTGAATTCATGTAACTTTGTAATAATTGCAACAATGTAGCTTTTTAATAAATATCTTATCTTCTTAATGTCCACTTTTTCTCTTTACGCATAGTCTATTCAATTTCTTAAAAAAAAAATGAAAAGAAAAAAAGCCTATTCATGTGAGGCCCGGCCTCTTTGGCCTAGCCTTATGCTCGAATCAGGCTTGGTCCACTGAAGAAGAAGAAAAAGCAAAGAGAGAGGGAGAGAGATAGGGAACGAAGATGGGTTCTCCTATTTGAGTCGAAGGAGGAGATCGACTCAGTCTCCCCTCCGACTCCATCGGAGGCTTAGAAAACCCTAGCCTTTATATCTATTTAAGCGAACCCCACCCCTCCTTCGGGCCTCACTGTCGATCACCCCAAGTTCGCCACCGATTTGAGTCTCCTTTCGTTGAGATTTCTCCTAATTTTCCGCCAGAGATCTTCATCAAGCTATTATCGGTGCCTCCTCAAAGTTGAGGTAACATACACTAATCCTTCTCCTCCTCCCTTTTCTAGTTCCATGGTTGTTGTCACCACCTCGGATAGCACTGGTGAGTCGCCGAATTTAGTTGAAAATCGAATCACCCCTATTTTGAATCTCCTCTCCCTTGTTTATGTTTTATTTTGCCTACTCCGACATTCTTCGAGGCCAGGGCTCTTACCGAAGCTTCAATCGAGCTCTTGGCAAGCTCTGTTGCGGGAGCCGAGCCTCGGCTACCGGTCAATGAGTCAGAATACTCTAACTTTTCTCGTTTTGAGTTGACTTAGCATTAGTTTTCTTTTCTTTTTCTCCACCATCGGCCATCGTGGCATTGTAATCGCCGTGATCTTTGTCATATGTCGGACCTTAGGTAGCATTGCCGTCAGCAATGCCACCATTGATTGTAACCACTGTCGGGCCTCATGAGGCTCCTTCCCCCTCCCTTCTTTTTCCAAGAAGAAGAAGAAGAAGAAGAAGAAATATTTTTGACTCTTTCTTCCTCTCTACAATCTCTCTTTAAATTGGATGGGCCCCAATAGAGGAACCTTCTCATGCAATTTTCAACAATATTATAAAACGAGTCATGATCCCTGGCCGTCAGGCGGTACATTAGCCTCCATATTATCCCTTGTCAAACACCACTAGATTTGGTTGTCTTTAATCTCTATGGAGCTAGGTTGTCTTCAATCTCTATGGAGCCAGCTGTACCCTAGTTTGATCTTGATTGGATGAAGTTAGTATGATCGGATTGACTCAGGCCATTGGGCACTACCAATATGCTCTATTCCACCCTCTTAGTCTCTCTCTTCCCTATTCTTTCTCTCTCTACTCTCTCTTTCTTCCTCTCTCTACATGGTTAATGGACTTGTGGAGGTCTAAACGTCTAAGTAAGCTCAGGATGAACGTTGACCTTGGAGGGGGTCCCGGGTTGGCGTTATGCAACCCTAAGGGGAGGTTTCAGACCAACCTTATTTTGATCACCTGCCATAATCTATGGATGGTTATGATTATTCCAAGAAGCTCTATAGTTGAGCAATCATCTAGGCAAGAAGTTGTTGAATAGAACATTTTGCCCCGAGTTCATAGATCAAGGAGTGGATCAGTGTTCACTATACTTGAGTATGACACCAATGCAGGTAAGAATCCTTAGACTTGATCACTTGTATGTATGTTTATTTATACATTGCATGGGTTTGGTTTTGTTTAGCTGATTATTGTTGAAATGTGATTGGCAGTACGATTATTTATGTTTTCTATATTATATGCATGTATCAAATATTGATGGCTTTTTGGATGTTTGAAATATGATCCTAGCTACTTAAAAATTTGAAAGGAATATAATGCCATACTATATTCAGTTGGCATGAATAAGATTTAATAAATTGATGGTTAAGAAAGAGAGGTTTTGCATATTCTCCCCATGAGCAAGAACGTGATATTTGAGCTTGTCAGTCACGAGATGGAATGTGGCTATGGTTAGTTCAAAATCGAAAGATAATTGTTGATGGATTTAGATCTTGTTATTGAGACATGGATAATAAGTCATATGAAACCGAAAGATAATTGTTGATAGATTTAGATCTTCTTATTGAGACAAGGAAAATAAGTCATATGAAACCACTGATAATACTTGTGATGGATTTGTGATGATATACGATGTATGTTATATGCATATATAACATTTTGAGTTACACTAGATACTTGACATGAGATTTCACCATGATATTATTTATTTGAATTTTTTGAATTATATTATTATATTGGTGTGGATGTGTGAGCATTGTTACTGGCTTGTAAAGCTCACACCATCACTTTTTTTTTCTTTCAGGGTTGCTCGACGTAAAGTCTCAATTGGATTGGATGTAGAGTTCGAATAATGGAGTCATTAATTAGTTAGCTTAATTTGTAATATCAAATGAACATTTGAAAATTTTGTAATTGAACAAGTTTTCTTAGTTGATTATGATAGATTTATTTCATTGGATTATTTGGCTATTAATTGTTGATTTAAATTTCTGGTGAAATTTGTTCATCGTTGGCCTGTATGATCTTTAGGACACCGTTTTAGAGTTTATATGGCTGTATCACGTGACCAACCCAGATAGTGAGTTCGGGGCATGACAATTCAATGTCACATATGTACTCTGCAATTATTAAAGTTTAAGATGGCACATTGTAAATATTTTAGAACTGATTGTCCTTGTAGGGTTAGAATAATAGCTCGAAAAAGTGTGGACATATAAAATGTGTATATTTTAAAAAAATAAATGAATTATTAATGTATAATATTTAAAAAGTAGGGCTTTTTATACAATATTTTTTAATAAAATGACATTCGTCAATGGACGGCCAAAAAAAAAAAGAGGTAGCATTTCCTTGAATATCCAATGGGCTTTTAGACTCCGGTGAAGATAGAATTTGAATCTAAGACTTGATGGTTTGTGTCATTTGATTAGAAAACTTTACCAGCAAAGTACGTGCCTTAGCACCTTCCAAACTAGTTCATATCATAAAATTAGCATACTAGATTGCACCTAGTCTAGAAGGTTAATTTCTAGACCAACAATTGTTTTCTTATTTAATATAATTCATCAAGTCTTATTGCGATTAGGATAGGATTGGGCATCACATTAACATGGATAGTTTTCTACAATATTTGATGGAAGGCAAAATGGATCATCCTACTCCAACGTGGAACCATCCAATTCCTGCCGAGTGGGCCAAACCTCGGCCCCGCTAAGAGTCGAGCCAACCTCGGGCCCCCCGCCGAAGGCCAGGCCGACCTCGAACCCCACTAAAGACCGAACCGACCTCGGCCCTGTCAATCTTGATCTCATCGAAGATCCCGTGAATCCTTAGAACAAAAGGAATGTTCCTCCCCAAGGCCTTATATAGCCTACCTCAATGGCTCTGATCGGCCTGCCTGGGCGGCCGAGCGGCCAGATAATGCCACGTGGCAGACTTAGAAGCTCCCTCAACAAATCTTTCTAGATTGCGGTGTTAAAGGCTGGTCATCATGATGGCCGCTTTAGAAGGCGGGGCATTGATAATTGGCTCCTCGCGTACCAGCAGGTAATGCCTCGAGAGGGAGCGTGCACACAACGCATTGAAGAGCTCTCTCAACTATATTGGCTTGGAATGATGTGGCGGATCCTCAGAACAAATCCGTAAAGATATTTTCCGAATCCTCCGTCCGCGGAATTGATCTTCGTGATTCACGCCGCCTCCAGCTAATGGTCAGCTAATCACAAATCGGCCCGAGACTTCAGGTAACGGCCGAGACCCTCACTCTATAAAGAAAAGGTAGGAAAAAACCTTTGGTAAGCAAGAAAGAGCCATAAGAGGCCATAAAAGGCACTCAGAAACATTTCCAAAAACTATGCTAACTTAACCATCGGAGGCTTTCGTCGGAATTTCCAGCCAAGGCTTTGTACAAGTACAGCGGAGCATAGGAGGTGGCTCTCTTTTTCCGTCCCGGCCGGCGTCTTTTTGGCTTCCTCCGGCGTGGTCACCCTCAGGCCAAATTTCAACCACAACAATATTAATTAAGCTCAAATATTTTAGGTGATTACGTAGGTTTGGATGCTACCAACGGTTACCTGTGAGGTCCGGGAGAGCTTGTAAAGGTTGCCCAAGCTCTCCAAGTAGTAGTTCACCTATTGATAGCTTGGTTTGAAGAGTATTTATCCACTGTTATTAACTAAAACATATAACATACCAGAAGAAAAATAAAAAGACGACCATCTATGTATGTGAAATATTTAAATGCTAAGGAATTTATCCAACAGCCGTGAATAAGCTGGCCCCAAGTGTTTCTGATCTCTTTGGATCCAAGGGTCTCAAGGGAGTGAATAAAATGTGTCTCACATCGTAACAAAAAACTTTATAAACTACGAATTTATCATACAAGAATAATAAAGGAGTACGACTATTTTAAAGTAAAACTATCTCTATCTATACACGGGTATAATCCACTACAACAGTAAAGGGTTTTGGCGACTCTATATTGCCGACGCTACGAAAAAGCGTCGGCAAATTTTTTTCTTGCAACGGTAACCGCCGACGCTTGTTTAAAGCGTCGGTAAAAAAGGTTCCGCCGACGCTTGTACGCGTCGGCGTAGGAAAAAAATACGACGACGCTTATAAGCGTCGTCGGACTTCACTCCTCCCCTCCACAAAACCCCATCGACCCCCTCCCTCCATAGCCCACAGCCCTAAATCCCTAACTCACGGCGACCGACCCTCTCCGTCCTCAGCCCTTTTCACCGATCTCAGCCAATCTCCTCCGACGAACGATCCCAAATCGTGTTCCTCCGCCGCATCTCCTTCCCCTTCTCCCCCTCTCCGTTGGCCAGGTTTGGGATCTTCTTCCCCTCTCCTTCCCCTATCATATTTCCATTCACCCCCCGGCAAACCTTCTACTTTCTTTCTCCGCTTACCTCCTCATTGCGCGTCTTCTCGCTTCTCTCCGCGAGTTCTTCGCCCACTGCCGCTAGATCTCCGACAAGACCGAGGCGACCGACGGCGACGACCCACCGCAACCACGGATCCACCCCGCCGCCGACTCTCCGCCGCGTGCGCCGTCCCCTACGTCTCGAAATCTAGCGGCGCGGGTGCTTTCCCTTCCCGCTGATAAGCCGCTGCCGCTGCCGCCGCCATGGGCGACGCCGTGGGACGGGCGGTGGGGATCTCGAGGTAGCGTCCGGATCGATAGGGTTTCCCGCGATGGCGCTGGGGGCGGCGTCGGGGAGGAGCTGGGTGGAGTCCTACACCGGGATGTCCGCCGACAACATCAAGGGCCTCATCCTCGCGCTGTCCTCGAGCTTATTCATCGGCGCCAGCTTCATTGTCAAGAAGAAGGGTTTGAAGAAGGCCGGCGCGTCCGGGGTCAGGGCAGGTACGGAGTAGATACTTTTGTTGGCTTTCTTTCTTGTGATTCTCTCTCTTTTCTCCATTTGTTTGGTGGTTATTTTGGCCGATTGGCTCATCTGAACTGTGGATTTTTGCTGAGATAGTTTCCTTAGATCTCTATGTGATAATGGTTCTATCTTTTGCCTTATTTGGTGGTCTTTTTGCGGGATTTGGTGACCTGAACTGTAATGCTGCATTCTTTCTTGGAATTTAGTGGGATAAGAGTGTGTTGTGGAGGAACACACTCTTATCAAATGCTCCATAATTAGAGCTCAGTCTATTTCCCAAAATTTTGGATATTGCTGCTCATTATATTTATAACTTGTATATTCAACTCAACATAAACAGACATAAATTAACTCTTTCTAGATCTCACCGTTATCCTATTAATCATCTTAATCAATGTTATTTCAAAAGGCATTCATTATGGATTATTTTTGGCACACAAGGAAAGAACTATAAATATCCCTTGTATAAGAAATCAAAAAAGGAAAAGAAAGCACTTGTCATTTGATTGCATTGAAATTTTTGCATGTATGCCCTATATAACAAAAGCCCGATGCATTCATGTACCGACAATACTACACATTTTAACTCAGTTCTTAGATTTAGCATGTTTGTCATTAATTTCTTGCTTGTTATTTGATTCAATGTGAAAAATATCTGAGAGATCCAACAGTTAGATCATTTGTCATAATAAATTAGTTCATTGAACACTGTCAGCGTGGTGCCATCAGCGGACAACCTTCTAGTATTCACATCCGGTTTGTACATGCCCAACTACAGAAAATTTCTTTCAACTGAATGACCAAATTAGTTAAATTTCTCAGGTTTGTGCAACCCCATGGAGAGGATGAAAGAGCTTCACAGTATCAGCTTGTGCTCAAAGAGTCCAACATTGCCACCAGAAGAAGAAAAGTAGTTTGAGATCTATAAAATTAATCATCAATTGAAGAGAGACTCTTTCCTGTACAGAAGCCAAGTGCTCATTTCTTAAAGAAGCTGTGTTTCGGTTCATATCCTCATTATATTCTTTTATCCATTTTTATTGTTCATGACATGCTAATCAATTTTCAGAATCATCTCCATATTATTATTATCCAACTTCCTGTCATTTCAGTAGTGTAAATTCCTGAGAACATGTACTATTTGGTGTCATCTTATCCACTGCCTATCCCTTTTTCAGTCTGTCTCCTTGTTCCATGTCAGTTATGTTGGAGACACCATCCATGGCTGTTGTATTGTGCCCAATTGTAGTCAAAAGATATGTGGTTGCTTTATAATTAGAGTTGAAATTGTTATGCTGCAACCACTAGTATATATTTTAGCGATTGGATGAATTATATTATGCAGTTACCATGTGATTCTGGAGTCATATATATTTTATGTGATTGGATGAATTAAATTTTTTTTAAAAAAAAATAATATTCTAACGACGCTTTAAAGCGTCGTTAAAATCACGAAATTTTTTTAAAAAAATAATATTCTAACGACGCTTTAAAGCGTCGTTAAAATCACGAAATTTTATTTTAAAAAAATAATATTATAACGACGCTTTAAAGCGTCGTTAAAATCACATTTAACGACGCTTTAAAGCGTCGCTAAAAAGCGTCGCTAATTTCCGACGCTTTTGAAAGCGTTAGAAAATATTTTCTCCACTGTAGCATAGGCGACGCTTTACCGACGCTTAGGAAAGCGTCGGGATGGTTTTTACCGACGCTTAAAAGCGTCGCTAAAGGCCAAAAAAAGCGTCGCTAATGCCCAATTTTCTTGTAGTGATCATTTCCTCTTGAAGTTAGACTAATTAGACTTCCAAAAGTAAAATACTTTTAAATTTCAATCCGATCGACCTCCAGGCATTCCTGCTGGCGTATGAAAAATGAGAGCAAAAGTTGAAAATGTCTAAAGTATTTGATACACCAACCATGGTATATATATCCTTACTCGGTTTTATTGAACAAGGTAGTCAGCTAAACTTTCTACAATATATTCCAGCTTCCAATATTATACACAAATGTCACATCACTCTATTCAACATTCCATACCTATGAAGTCCATGTTTAATGGTATTCCTAATAATAATAATAAAAGGGCTGTGCAACTTGTAAGTAATCATAAGAAACCTTTTTTTACACCCTATGTATAATGTTTTATGTATATCTGTGGGATATGTTGAAGGAGTGCACATTCAAATTTTGTCAGAATGGCTGCAGGTAAACTTGACATTTTGGCCCTGAAATTGCACCAAACACCTGATTTTGACACATGTTTGGACACGCTATACATGTAGCACCATAACTTGCTTTTCAGCATAAGATTTTATTGCTAAGTAAGACAATAAAATAACATTATCCACCCATATAGGGACTTGTTCACCTACCTCCAACCGGGGTTAATATTTAAGCTTGGTGGTAGAGAAGTCCCCTGACCGGATTGCATCCATATTCAGAATAGAGAGAGAGAGAGAGAGAGAGAGAGAGAGAGAGAGAGAGAGAGAGAGAGGGAGAGAGAGAGGATTGAGTCCATCTTGGTTCATATATTTTTAACAGTGCTCACTTGGGTCTGATTCTAGGGGATTTCAGGTCATGTCAAGAGATCTTAAGTTATGTGCTTTAAGTTATGCTTTGCGTTTTCTAATCGGTCTCGTTTCCAGCCACTTTAACAAACGAAGGTGGATGTAGTCAGACCCATTTGTAATGGTTGGAGAAGTTCAATGGCATGCACGAGCTAATTTTTGCCTTCTTCAGCCAGTAGACATGGCTTTGATGTCTCCCTTTTCTCCTTCATTCTTTGGTGAGAACAGCTTATGGCTTCCACCCGACGCCATTCCTTTCCGCTAGGAATGGTTGGAGAAGGAAAGGTGATGAGTGGAAATGTCAATAATAATTAGCTTAATTAGGCTGCTTTGCTAGATGACATCCTTCTCCTAAGAAGGTATCCATGGGGAAGTCTAAGATTCAAACATGCATGATGATGGCGTTTTACCACCGGGTGTGAATTCTGGACCTCTTCTGCAAATAGAAGGATAGCGAGGAAAAAGTAAAAAAAGAGGAGGAGGAGAAGAAGAAGAGGTGATGAGATCAAATGCTCACATTGGAATTAATGACCTTGGATAAAGGCCAATGAGAACAATATGACTCGTTCTATAGTGGTTAAGATGTTTTAGTCACACATTACGCATTCAATAAGACTAATCAAAAGAGGCTACGGCATTAGAAGTCTGTATATTCGTGTATTATCATTTTTTGACTTCTTGTTCTTAAAAATAGGAGAAAAAACAACCAAAATGAGTGGACTTTTTTCTCATGAAATCCCTCATTTTCTATGGTATTTTTAATCTTCAAAACTTTATCCGGGCAACTCTCTAAGAATTATAGTCCCATGAGGTTTAGAACTTTCTTGAAATTGTTCAATCCCACGGAAAACCATGCATGGGAATTATTTACACCCAAATAGGTGAAAAGAACAAAGGTTGGATGATATCAGCATCTCTATGTTTCTGAGAACGGGTTTTCAGAAACACACACCAAGGTTTCTTACAACGTGTAATACTTGCTAGATATCCTTGTCACGATAAAATGTAAACACATCTAAAATAGCAGACATCAACAATTATAATACAAACTCAACAAACTATTCTTATCACTTACACTACAGGTTTCTACCGACGTACGCTTTTTACAAGCGTCGGCAATTTTCGGTCTAGCGTCAAAATTTGTCGGCGCTTGTAAAAAGCGTCGGCAATAGACGACGCTAATTAGCGTCGTTGTATTATTGTTATAATGTATTTTTTATAATGTGTGTTTTATAATATGAATTGGTATTTATTTTTTAAAAAAATACAATTTCCAACGCTTTTAAGCGATGGTAAAAGACGTCGTGGCATAGCCCCGGCACGCCTATGCCGACGCTTTAAATGCTTACATTAGCGTCGGCAAATGCGAGATTTTCCAACGCTTTTATGCATCGGCAATTATCGACGCTTTCGAGCGTCAGGGAAAACCAGGATGAAAGCCGAGAGGAATTTTTCCATCGGGTAATCGCCATCGCTTTATAAACGTCGGCAAATTACTATTTTTGCTGACGCTTTCGTCTTGCGTCGGCAAAAGTTTTGCCACTCCGGTATCGCTGACGCTTTGGCGACGCTTCTCGTTGCATTGGCAGAACTTTAGCCGACGCTTATAAGCGTCGCTAAAGGTCGCAAAAAGCGCCGGAATAGGTTAGTTTTCCTGAAGTGTATGTAAGTGAGCCATGAGGGCAATACATAAACCGACAGATTTGATTAATTGTATAAGATAGATATGCCCCGCCAGTGTTAAGTACTGTTATTGCACCACTAGACTATCATATATTCAGCTGCATCAAACAAATGATCAGCATCATATATTGACAATTTGGATGAACCCTTGTGGTTGGGATATATAAACTTCTTTATGTAGCTTTCCATGCGAGAATGCATTCTTAATATCTAGCAGCATTAGTGGTGAATTTTTGGAAATAGCAAGTAACTACTAAACGTATGATTCATGGATTCTCAAAGTCAATGCCAAACTTATTGATGGTAGCCTTTAGCCATCAAGCAAACTTAATTTGAACCATTCAACACTTCAGCTAATTTTGGCTTTAACTTTGTATACCCATTTGCAGCCAATTGCATTTCCATGGGAAGACGATCGATGGCGCCAAAGACCATGTTTGATTCTTGATAAGGGCATGTAACTCTTTTGCCATAGCTGAACACCACATATGATCCTTAGAAGCAACCAAATAGAAAGTGGGCTCGAGAGGGTGGTAAGAAAAATTTTAGGTTTTCGGGTGCCCTCTGTAATTAGTCCAATCATAGGATGCATGGAATGTTTTGTAGAGGCGGCAGAAGATGATGAGGCAGGGACATTATTACTGGAAGAGGCAATGGCAAACTGGATCAAATGGTATTGTTGGTGGATTGGGTAATATAATGGGAGATGGAATGATTGAAAAGAAATGGCATGGTGTATTGGGAGTATTTGCTAATAATTTGTAGGCATAAGTGGAATTGTAAAAATGCCAAAGGAGTTGTATGGTAGGGGTGGCAATTTTAGCCAACCCATTGGGTACCTACCCCAAATGTGACATGTTTTACCCAACCTATTTAAACTCGGAGGTAGGTATAGGTTTTAGATATAATCCTTGGAGCATGTTCGGGTTTTGTACAAGTAATGATATGCCCCACTCCTAACCTAACCTGATATAATGTTACCTTAATCCACTCCTCCCTAATTCACTTAATAGATGATAGCTGTCACAACGCCATTTGCCTCAGTCATTCCTCTGCCCTTTATTTAGAATATTATTATTGATGAAGTTTAGAAAACATATATATTATATATGAATTGTTCCTTATTAGAATATATTGTAGTTGTTAACATATATATGAGAATTCTCTCTATCTAAATCAAAAATTAAACCTTAAGAGAATAAGCTATAGACTTTTCTTATTTATATATCAGTTGTTATCTACCTAACCGATCTGCCACAATTTGCCCCATCTATTATATCCAATTCGAGATGGGTACGAGGCAGGCATGGGTATAAAATTTTAAATTACGGGGCATGTATGAATATTGGTCAGCTCAACATCGTTCGAACCCATTGCCATTCCTATTATGCGGTAGGAAAAAAAAAAAAAAATTTAACTATCTGAAGGCAGCTCACAAGAGGTTGTGCAATTTATTAATGGCTATCTACGACTCAGACCATGGTCATTCACTTTTGTTCAACCATTTACGCGGATCCAAAGGTAATGAACCGCTTGGGGTAGTTACCATTTGACGGTTGACAGTTCCCTCCTTTTGTATGGCACGCTTACCACATGGAGTTTTCCTCCGGCCACCTGAGATTCAGTTAGCGGCAGTTGGTCCATTTCGAAACCTGCCACGTGATGGATTTTGAACCGTACACTAGAAATAAAGATAGAGCACGCGCTCAAAAGCCAATAGATTGTGATCGTACGCGGACATCAGCTTGCTTGGACTGGCGTGGTCGGTGTACCATCAGCCAGACTTCGCACCAAAAAGCGTGCGAGCCCCATCCTGATGGCGGCCGCCTCCGCGGCCTCATAAAACAACTCTTTTTCGGCCAAAATTTTTAAAGCATGCATGCATACAGTATGTATGTATGTATGTATGTATGTGTATATATATATATAATCTCTCAAGATTGGAGGTCTCCGGAGATGGATGGCATGGTAAAAAAAAATTGTGGACTTTTCATAGAATAATAATTTACTCTATCCTATCAGATACCCGAACTGATCCAACTTTAAAAATAAGTTTATCTGATTCTCGGTGAATCCAAGGCGGATATAGCTAGTATTAAAATCTGCTTAGAATCCGACCTAAATATTTATAACTCTTTACAAATTCTCTTTCCAAAGCAAAAAAAATAATAAAAAAATATTGAATTTTGTCGTTCTAAAATGTCCCACCCTGAGATTCTACCTGCCCTATTCCACCCTGAGGTAAGTATAGTATGGATATGAGTATGGTCTATCTGATCCATATATGATCCATTGCTTGTTGATCAAGATAGTTTGAGCCATGAGACTAGGAATGTTATGAGACTATATTGAGGACACAATTCCAGAACTTTGATACTAGATAGCTTTTGATGATATGTTTTGATGAATGAGGGCAAAAAATGACCACTGGATTATGGATCAACTATAAGGTGTGGATTGTCATAACAAGAATATGGTGATATTTTGTGTCTCTTGCTTGAAAATGAATATGGTAGGCTACCTAAGAGGATGGCAGGAGCTCAATTTTCCAAATAGAATTTGGTTTCCCACCACCCAAAGTTACTTCCTTTTCTACGTACAGTAGAAACTCACTTGGTGCTTCTTTGGTAGTGCGTTTGCACTCATCAAAAGTGACTCTGGATTCACAAACAAAATTTTGTATGTTTGGTTACAATCAAAAAGTAATTTTGAATTGTGTTAAAGATTCCCAAGACATGGTTTGCATAAAGTTGGCCCCTCTCACTTCTGTAGACGCGTTCTTGCAAGAGGAATATCACGTTTGCAGAAATTTTTATTTTTTTTAAAAAAAATCGCTCTGCCCAATGTATCCCTCGCTCTTCTTGCTTTCCTGCTTCCATAATTATATTAGAAAGCATGCAAAGCATGATGAAAAGTTTGATAAGACTAATAATGATGATAACTATAAGCTATTTGTTGCGCACAATCCTAGCCATGAGGATATTATACATGACCCCGTACCAAATATCGCGGCATAAGACAATAGCTTTATAGCTCGAGTACTGATGTTTTAATGTATAAATAGGTAAGTATTAGTAGATGCTTGTGTAACCTTCTTTGATGGAACATGCTTAACAATTATTTATTTAATTTTTCACATTAGTTATATGCAAAAAAAAAAGTGTTATAAGATTTTTATTAAATTTATTTGCATCATGGTACTCATTTATCTTATTTCTAAATAATTTTAAAATTATTTTAGGTATTTGTCCTTTTTGGCCTTTTTGTCATTCAAAATTAGCTTTTGGATTTACCAACCAAACATATAGCAAACCATTTCTACTGCTCCCAGTAGCGGTAGCAAAACACTTTTCCAACAAGAAACAATTTTGCTCTGGAATAATTTTTGATCTCGAAACACAACTTTTACTAAATCCTGCTTTTTGGACAAAACTTTGGGTGCGAAGTGAGTCCCCACATCCTTAAAAGTGATTCAGGCACCCATTTTGTAAGTAACTGTACGCAATCTAAGCTAATTTTTTCCTTTTTTAAGGTTTTCAATATATCTTTTTGGGGAATTGCTATGGATATTTAATTTCTGAGCAAGGCTAGAACCTCATAATAACAAATCTATAATAAAATTATTTAGTTGCTATTATGATAATTATAACAATTGTTAATCTCCTTTTGATCTACTTGAATTATGGAGATTATTTAAAGTTGAAGTAATAGCTACTATGATGTTGCTATTTGTCTAAGTTACTATTTATTGAATAAAAAATAATTTGAAACTTTGTTTGCTATAACCACTACTACGGGCACACAACTCTGGAGCCTATCACTTTCAAGTAGGATGGTGCGGACTCCACGTAGGCTGTGGATGGGTGTTTAGCGTTTTCAATGACATGCACGAGACCAAAAGAATCGTAATCATATGAAAGTACAAAATAATAATGTTAACTACCAAATTTATACAGTATCCAATGACAGAAGATATACCGATACTTGATACACCAAATATTTTTTGATACTAGACGAGCCCATATAAAAACAAAATGGTTGTATTTTCTGACACGACACGTTACTATTGCTCACCAAAGTTTGTTTTCGATGTATCCAAATCCAATTTGCCGAGCTCAAACTATAACCAAAACAATCATTTAAACATGTTTCCAAAACAAGTTTCCCTTTGGTCAACTACAGTGTTCTAAATGGTTTAAAATAACAACTATTCTAATATCATAACAACCATTAATAACAAAAAAATTCAATAGTAACCTGCGATTGTTTTAAAATAACAATCTTTATTCGACTATTTTTTCACTATAGCAGTCTTTATTTAGTAATGAAAAAAAAAGAACTATAAGAACCGTTATTTTCTATTGCATTATCACTCTAGTGTCAGCTGATCAGGTTCAGATCAAGATTAGCTGTATTAATATCCAAACCCGAAATAAATATATGAGATCCAAACCCAATTTAAAATTTAATATGCATACCCAATATTAGACCCAAACAATTTAAGTATAGATTTGCATTTTCGGATAGAAATTGGATATTCAACAAGTTATTTCATTACACTTATAAGCTAAATTTTAAATTAAAAATGCTATAAACGTTTAGAAAATTATATCTAAAAGATTATTTCAGCATCGATGCAACCAAAAGACTTGAACAAGAAAAAAAAAATCCTACTATAATCAACCTCAGTATAAACACTAAATAGTAAAAAATATGATATAAAAAATATATTCTTTCTACTAACCACAACGAATGGCTAAGCTTGTTACCTTGGGTCTCCTTGGGCCACCTAATGACATCACTGAAGTCCCCTTAATTTTGGCTTCAACACCTTAATAGAGCATCCTACCATTGCCTGGTCCTTGCCATACCCTAACTCCTGCCGGTTGGACTAAGAGACATCCTGCTACATGGTCTCAAAGATGCCTTTACTGTCTCCAACCAAATCAAATCCTGGCCAAGAACACAAGTAGACAGAAAGTGAGTCCTGTTCAAGGGGCAGGCTCTTTCTCTACTTCGGCGAGGCCTGCAAAGGGTTAGTAATTGGATGTGGGGTAATTAGTTTCTCTATTCTTGTTCTTAGCTAGGGTCGCTTGGTGTTTGTGATGTGGTGTGTGGATGGTAGTATCCTTCTGTAACGAGGTTATCCCGGCGTTCTTCCATTTCATTATGTGATAAAAAGGTTAATTGATTGGTGTTTTCGCAAGAAATCGGCTCGACTAAGGCGTCGCATTAGCTGGGTTGCTGAAGTGCTCGGTTTGTCTGCCATCTAGTTCGAGCAGGTTGGCTCCCCAGTGGCGGTTTGGTGGCTGTTGTGCTTAAGTAGTGATGGCTCCAACGCCTCATTTCCCCAAGGTGGCGATGGATGGATCTAATGTTGGATCCAACGTAAAACAGCAAAGACAAGAAAGTCCGCCCAATGGAGCGTATACAACAGAGGACCTTCTGCGATCCATCGCCATCTTGGGGACTTGCGATATCGAAGCCATTGCCGTCCGAGTACAATAGTCACCAGACTGCTATCATGGAGGCGCACAGCAATTTCTAGCCGACCTTTTCGATCTGGACAGCAGACTAGCCGAGCACTCCAGCAATCCAGTTAGCTCAGCATCTTAGTCGGACCGGTTTCTTAAAACAACAATAGATATCCACCATTCTGCTTAGAGAGAGAGAAGGGTAGCACTTCTGGAAAGATAGAGGGGCTAGCACTTCTAGGAACTCCATGGAAGTAGATGCAAACCAAGTAGAGAAGGTTATGCTAGAGAATTGCAGCCGGTGCTGGTTTTGGGTGTAAATTTTTGCAGTTCATTCAAGGTACATGAATTTGAATCTCATTCAAGGTCCACAATTGTCCATGCATTTGAAACTAAATTGCATGCAGCCCGTTTTTATTGTATTGGATAATATCAAACATATTACAATTTCTTTTGGTAACAACCTATTACAACGGTTAATTCATAGGGAATTCTATCCTTTTAAGGGTCTATTAGAAGGATTGGGGTGAATTTCTTACAGGATACGTCGATTGAGCAGCCCATTTGGATATGGCCCATATTGCCTCAACACTTCCAAATGGAACCCTGCAGGCACCAGCAAAAATTGGTTTGGAAGGTGTCGATAAATGAGCTACCCAATTCATAAATCTAACAAGAAATCAAGTCCAATCTCATCGAATTATCCAAATAAGCTACTAAGAGACTGTTTGGATATTGCTATAGGAATATGTTGTAGAGATCAGGCGTGTTGGCCTATCTAGCCTGCATCTTCTGAGGGCATGTCCAAGGCCAAGCTTAAATTCCAACTTATGGACCTGTTTGTTTGTAGGAAATAAAGAAGACCCGTGGAAGGTTTTGTTCTCTTTTCATGGGAATAAGCTGCTAGATTGATATGAGTCGTGCTTAAATAGGAAGCTCAATCTATGAATCCAATAGAAAATTCAGTCCAATCTAACTGAATTACCTAATTCAGCAGAATTGAGCTAGATTTCGTGCAAGAATCAGATCTGTTGGCCTGCCCGTCTATGTTCTTTTAAAGGCTCGTCCTAATCTTAACCTAACACTGTTTATGAGTCTGTTGGTCCGTACGAGTGACGGCAAGCAAATATAAATATCCCCAAGCGATGACAAGTCCTTCAACCCATGTCTTTTCCACCTCTTCCTCTTTCTTTTTTTCCTTCCAAAAAATGCAAAGCCATGGTGGCTTACCACCCATATTTCATTGATAAATTAAACGAAACAAAAGCAGTAAGCAAGAAAAGAACCATAGAAAACTAGATCAATAGAATAGAAAAGAAAAGAAGAAGAAGAAGAAGAAGGGCAAAAGAGCTCAAGCCAGCACAAGCATCAGAGCTGGTCCAAAGCAAATCCAAGGCACAAAGAACCACAAGTCCTGAACCCTCCAAGGCCCAGCACCAGCCGGCCCACAGATACAAAAGCGCGATCCATCTGGCCTCCTTGCAAAGGAAAGGCTTTTTCTTTGCTTATTGCTTAGAAGCAGCCCGTCGTAGGTGGCCCAATATGTAGAAAGTTTCGGTGTCATTAAGGGCCGTTTTTTTAAGCCCATTGCAGCTTCTTTCATGGACATGCTTCAATGGACATATGTATAAATTGATGTTATATATATATATACATACTAATTGCAAAACAACTTTCGAAAATATTTCAAAATCTTTTACTTTTATTCAATTTTTTTTACTTTATTTCTTGCAATGATCATAAAATAGCCTTATAATAGTGGAGCTACTATTTTATAACTAGAATGTCCATGATGACACCATCACTAAGTAATATACTAGTTGAACTTTTTAATCACCATGCCTTTCTTCAATGTGTGTGGATTTAGTTTTAGCTGAAGCATGCTCACACTTTGCTACTGCGTGAGTGTGTTTGACACTTACTTTATTTTAAGTCAATTTTATTTCATTTTCACAAATCTGTTTCATGGTCTGAAACATTCTTAACTTTCTTCCAGCATTGTATGAAATGATGAATTTTCTGGATGTCTTTCGGTTAACTTGATATACAAACTTCCCTGCAGAATTCTTCATATAAACAAATACCATGAGAATGGGGAAAATACAGCATCATCTATTCCAGTGCCAATAAAACCCACAGAGTTGTTTCTGCCTGGCTTCATCATTCATATATTATTAGAACCAAGAAGCATCTTGCCTTTGTGGAAAAGCTGGATTACTCAGTATCTTTAACCTGTTTCTCGAGCTTTCTTCGATGAGAGTCTCAAAAGATATCATTGTTGTGATGTTCATTGATCATCCATGGAGATAACTATAGAATGGTACGCTACACGAAGTACATCGATCATGCCGGTCCAAGATCTAGAACAAACACCAAACAAGAAATAGAGAAGAAACGCTAAAAAAATAATAATTAAGAGAGAGAAAATTCTATTTTGTTAACTATTAAGCCATACAAAAGAAAGCTCTCTCTCACACCTTACTAAGAAAAACAAATCTCACTCTTTCACACTCTCTCTCTCTCTTCTCGCGCCAAAACACCAAAGATTTCTTTAAATAAAACATCATATGGGTAGGATATTTTATTTCTTCTCTTATTCAAAAACCAATACCCATGAAAACATAAGGCTTAATAACCGCTAAAGGATAAGGACAACTATTTTAGAAGGAATAACAAAATAGAATAAAACTAGGAATAGAATTCTAAAGTCATTAAAACTAATGACCAACTAAACAAGAATCTTAATAGGATTAGGACTTGACAACGAATCTCAACAGTAATTACAAATGACTATTTTGATTTCTATTGCTCTGACTGACTACTCTAGTGCAACCATTGGTGTTGCTACCACTGCATTTATTTAAAAGAATCTGGATATGTTGCTGAACTTATCTTTTGGAAGAAGCAGGAAATTGGAAGCATATTAAAATATATCATATGGAGCTATAATATTTTTTCCCCAGTACCTTGGTTTTTCTCAAGTATTCATCTAAAAGCATCATATACATTGATAATCTTGTTCCTACTTTTCTGTCATCTTCACTGTTTGCAGGTGTCGCCATGCAATGCAAAGAGTTTTAGAAGCGCACAAAGTCTCAAGGTCAGCATGTAAACTACATACTTGATATCCTATCATACAAGAAAACTTCCCCTTCTTCAATGTACATTACTACATCTCATGATATAACCAATTCAATGGCGACGACTCCATCGACATCTATTGATCTAAACGACCCGGCATCAAAGAGAAGGCCACCAAGTTTGATTCTACAAGAAATATTTGCAAAGTAGGCAAGACATCTTTCATCCTCCTTGGCAAGTTTAGAGTGAAATTAAGAGCGGCAATGCTTAATTTCTTAACCCATTTTTAAGTTATTTCAACTTGTAAATTAGGTTATATTATCTACTTAATAAAATGATCAAGTCTGGATCCAGATTTTTTACCTATTTAATAAATAGGTTGGGTTTGGATTGCCAATTTTTTTTATCTATCCTGTATCTGACCCTATCTGTATCTTATTTTGCCCGACCCCATTGCCACCCCTGTGAAATGCTAATTAGCCCTTTATTCCTTTTTACATTAAACATCAATGGGAATGCCACAAAAGAGAACCACAGTGTCATGTAGAGCTCAACATGCATGTGCAGCCATAAATATATGTGGGTTTAAAGTCTCATTACGGTTGTAGTTGATGCCTTGCCCTTAAGGGGATAAATTAATATACTTATGAGAAGATGATGCAATCTCTTGGTGAATTCTCATATCATCTTTTACTAGCTAAATTACAATGTGTTAATGAAAAAAATCTACTGCTACGATATTCAGCATTTCTTCTTCCCATGTCAGTGAATTTACCATTTGTCCAATTTTTAACTGCAACAATATTGCTAGTAACCCAAAAATCTAAGGCATAACTACCAGAAAAGAAAAGAAAAAAAAAAAAGATTGCAGGAAGGATATGCTATTTGTTTTTATCTTAATATTAATGTTGAATGATAAGTTAAATCTAGCAACTAACGATATTATCTAAACACAAACAAAGATGATTAATATATATAATTTTTTTGCAAAAAAAGAAACTAAGAAAGCTCATCAAGATGTAATATTTTTCAGCTATGATTTATGGGACTATCACTGAAATTTCTCAAAGGTAGAATCCTAGGCTCGTATCTGACATTACGTGACTTGGTCCTGGCAATAGACCTGGCCATCATTTTATCCTTCAATGACCAACATGTAATGTCCAAACATTAATAGCTATGAGCCCTCCTTCCATTGCTTGATTTCTCTATACAAAATCAGAATACAATATCAACTCAAAAAAAAAAAAAAAAATCCTAACACAATATTTCTTTTCCGTTTTGTTTAAAAATAATTAAATACAATTTAGATATAAATATTGCTTATGAAAAATCTAAATATATATACATACATATAAAATATACATATATTGTCATAGTATGTACAACTAAATATGATTAAGTAGATGATAACAATGACATAAAGAAAAATTGGAAGACAAATGGTATATATTAGATGTGAAATTTTTAGTTGAATTAGATATATAGGTGAGCTGATCAACTTGTTCACCTGTATATCAATACTATGCATGCAATGCACATTTTCTTCTCCTATTTTTTTTATAGCGATTTGTAAAAATATTTTTTATTTCACCAAATATAATTAAATAGATGATAGTATACATTAGATGTGAAATTTTTAGTTGAATTAGATCTATGGCTGAGCTGATGGACCGTCCAAATGTAAATCAATACTTACTTACAGACATATTTACATTGCAACTTTTTTTTTTATCTCATGTTGGTCGGTGATTTGTGGTCTAACCAATAATTTTTCTACAGTAGCGGATAAAAGTATATTTTTATTTAAATAAACTAAATATAAAACAAAATAAAAAAAATATATATTTAAAAAAAGAGGAAAAATTGGCAAAGCAACAAAACCACCGCTGGCGTCTCCTGTTTCTTTCTGGTAACAGGGCAAACGCAAAGTCCTCCATCTGTGGATTCCTTTGCTTTATAGGTGGTCCACGAATCAGACGGCTATTAGGAATCAAAAGTGCATCAAAATTCACAGAAAGCGATCAATGATTGGTGGCTCCAAATTTGCCTTCCGGACAGGATATTGGGACCATAAATCTTTCGCTTGTGCAGAAAGATTACACAACCATTTATTTATTGCCTTATATTATTGAAATTGATAAATTATATACTTAAATTGCTTTTTTTCCATTTTATTTCTATCTCCACCACCCCCGAGGCTCCTACCTTTACCCTTCTTCCTCCCCTGTTTCTACGAATCCTCACGCCATTTGCTTCGGTTCCTCGGTCCGATCGACCGAGTTCGTCCCATCTCCGGCCATTTCCGAGCAAATCTTCGATTATTTTGGGTCTGCGTCCTCGATTTCTCTGAAAAATGAGGAAAAGTTCGGCACTCTGAGGCCAATTCCGGGTCGTCTTCTCCGTTCTGGGGGTTCCTTTGAGCTCTTTCTCGATTCGGTTCGATTTGTTGGCGGATAAAGCTCCCAGCCTGCGACTCTTCGTGTTTTATTATTTCAATCGGGAAAAAAATCATCCTTTTTTCGATTCCTAGCTGAAATTTTCGTTCATCGTTCTCGGTTTGTTGATCTTTATTGTCTTAATTTTTCTGGCTTCAGATTATCCAAAAAAAAATCTCCTTTTTCTTGTTCCCGCTTCGATTTTCGCCAGAAAGTTCATATTTTTCCCGATCCTTAGTCTTAAAAATCTCTTTTTTCTACGATTTGTAAGACTTTCTGGTGTTAATTTATATTTCTGTGATCCAGTTCAAACTTCAGTTCCCTTCGATCTGTTCTCCTTTCGAGCTATAAATTTTTGGGATCTTTTCTGTCTACTTTAGAGCAATCAAATGGCTCGAGAAAGCTGTAATCTTAACAAAGATGAGGCCGAGATCCTCAAACCCTCGTCATCTTCTTCCCCTTCTCCTTCTCCACCCTCCCCTCCTCCGTCCTCATCATCGCCGCCTTCTTTATTCGTCAAACCTTGCGAAGAATTACCTCTTCAGAGGCCCGAGAGGCCGGAGACTGCGGCCACCGAGGCCTCGGCAGCGGCCGCCGTCGCCGTGGCCTCGGCAGCGGCCGCCGTGGTCTCGAGCACACCAAAGCCCGAAGAGGAATCTCAGTCGCCCGTTCGGTTTTGTAACCGGTGCTCCACCTGCCGGAAAAGGGTGGGGCTGACTGGATTCCGGTGCCGATGCGGCGATCTCTTCTGCGGCCGCCACCGATACTCCGACACCCATAACTGTTCTTTCGATTACAAGGCAGCTGGTAGAGAGGAGATTGCGAAGGCCAACCCTGTTGTCAGAGCTGCTAAGATCATCAAGATCTAAGGTCTAAAATTTTGTATTCCTAATATTTTTTTTTCTTTCAGTTTCGATCCTTAAATCAACTTGTTTTGCTCTGTAATCAGTTGTTGGGATTAGATATCTAGCTGTTTACACATCAACTATTAGCTTGCAGTAGCAGTTAAATTTGGATGTATGAATTTTAATATGTGCTTGTCTCCTTGAATTATATTGGCAGTTGGATTATATAGATTTGATGTTAGTTGAATTATTGTTCCTGGAATTAAGCCTTTTTCCCCCTGTTTGTTGCATTTTTTAAAAGTTTTGTTTGGTTGAATTAAGCTTTTTTGTTGCACTGTTTTTTTAAAATCTGTATAAGTTTTGTGGATTGATCTCTTTTTCCTTTTTGCTATCATCTTCACTGTTGGGGCATTGAAGCTTTGAAAGAGGATGTGTCGGAAAAGATGCTGTGGCTCAGGTTTCTGTTGTATGGTAGAAAAGATAGCTTTGTTATTGTGGAGGAACCCTTACGTCTTTGCTAATTCCTTCTTGGCAATATTTGGCTTTGGATTCTCTGTGGGTTGTGGGATTGGATGTCTCTAAAGGTTGCAGTTTTGAAGCTAATATTCTGATAACTTTTGTTTAGGCGATTGCTTTCGAGAGCTAAAGGTTGCGGTTTTGAAGCTAATATTCTGAAAACTTTTGTTTAGGCGATTGCTTTAGAGAGGATTGGATTTTTGGATTGCTTAAAATAGTCAAGTGGTGCAAGGGCTTTGCGGTTAAACATTTTGATGGAGATACAAGATCTTGGTGTGATATCTCTCGCAAGAACACTTAATTTCGTCACTTTGCAGAAGAATATATGAGTTTCGGGGTGAAAGGAGTAATTGATTTGATGATCCACAGACCCAGTATCGTCAATTACTGATCTACAAATGAAATTGTTTTAACGAACAAATGAATATCTGTAATCTCGTTCTGTAGTTGCTGTTTTTAATGCTTTTTCTGGGTTTCTTATGTGTGTCAAGAAACATAATTCATTTGATTACAAAGAGTTGCTTGTTTTTACCATAAAGTGATCCGGGCATTTGTTTTGAAATGTTCTTCAGTCCATTAATCTGATTTATTGGCAAAGCGATGTAATTTTATATCAGTTATTTATTTATTATTCAACCAAGATATATCTTTTCTCATCTTTCTTTCAGTTTTGCTGAAGGAAAGATTCATTAGAAACTCTTTCTTTTTTTTGCATCAAAACTGTCTTAAACACAATTAGGAGAGTGGAGTCTCTGCGCGTCCTTCAATTAGTTTGGCTTGCATGGAATTGATGCTGTTTCCTCTAATCACGAAAGCATTTGTAGATGTTTTACTATAATCAAACAATACAAATGATTTGTTGAGTTCTTTGGTCTGTTTTCTTCACCTTTTCAAGGGTGTAGCTTGCATGGAATTGATGCTGATTCCTCTAATCACGAAAACATTTGTAGATGTTTTACCATAATCAAACAATACAAATGATTTGTTGAGTTCTTTGGTCTGTTTTCTTTACCTTTTCAAGGGTGTAGCTTGCATGGAATTGATGCTGATTCCTCTAATCACTAAAACATTTGTAGATGTTTTACCATGATCAAACAATACAGATGATTTGTTGAGTTCTTTGGTCTGTTTTCTTCACCTTTTCAAGGGTGTAGCTTGCGTGGAATTGATGCTGATTCCTCTAATCACTAAAACATTTGTAGATAGTTTTACCATAATCAAACAATACAAATGATTTGTTGAGTTCTTTGGTCTGTTTTCTTCACCTTTTCAGGGGTGTAGCTTGCATGGAATTGATGCTGATTCCTCTAATCACTAAAACATTTGTAGATGTTTTACCATGATCAAACAATACAGATGATTTGTTGAGTTCTTTGGTCTGTTTTCTTGACCTTTTCAAGGGTGTAGCTTGCGTGGAATTGATGCTGATTCCTCTAATCACTAAAACATTTGTGGATAGTTTTACCATGATCAAACAATACAAATGATTTGTTGAGTTCTTTGGTCTGTTTTCTTCACCTTTTCAAGGGTATAGCTTGCATGTAATTGATGCTGATTCCTCTAATCACGAAAACATTTGTAGATGTTTTACCATAATCAAACAATACAAATGATTTGTTAAGTTCTTTGGTCTGTTTTCCTCACTTTTTCAAGGGTGTAGCTTGGAATCCAAGCTTTTGTTGATATTGCCCATCTTTTGCATTTCTTATGATTATGTAGGTGGGTATGTGATTATGAAGTTTGTGGAAGGCCAGTCTGGAAATGTCTGCAGGTGGATACATGCATGAATCTGGTGACCAAAACAAAGGCTTTTTAAAAAGCATGGCTTCTAAGTGGCCCCGAGATTAGCTCTTGTTTGCAGTCCAATATGGAGGCTTTGAGAATGAGAGCGACCTTCTGGTCAGCAAATGCTCTGTCAATCTAGTCCATCCATCTTCAATCTCCCTTATTGGATTTCAGATTATTCGCACTTGTGATAATTGAAGTCATTGCACTTGGTGTGTTCTTTTCATTAGCTTTTCCTTATGTTTTCATTAGATTTTCCTTATCATCGGCTATATTGTCAATTCTGCAACATAATCAAATACAGTTACTGGATTATACTCTTTTTTCTGACTCCTAACAAGGTTTTAATATCAAGCACTAGGTGACCTTTATGATTATGCCCATGATGTTGTTTGAGAGGTGTTTGATCGAAGAGAAGAAAAGGTGGCATCAAAGAGTGGTCCGTTCTTTTGGTGTATAAAAAATTTATCCGGAAATCTGTTTTTCTTTGGATAAGTGTTTCCGAAGTAACATTTATACAGAAAAATAATTTATTCATTTTTTTATATATTGAAAAATACTTGCAGAATCTATTATTTATATTTTTTGCATCACTATTTGTGCTCGAGTAAATTACTAAAATCTATTCATTTTCTAATATATAGAAGATAAGTCTCTGAATATTGTTATATATAATAATAATATATCATATTGTATGATATTATATTATATACAACATAGTATATTGTGTATAATATATATTATATTATATTATTATTATAGGATTAGGAGAATTTTAGGAATAAAACAAAAAAGTTATTTTACTGGCCGGTGAGAAAATAGTTTGTCCATCTTGTAACAGAGTAACGTCGAGAAGTATAAAAATATGAGCGAGTTGGTCGATGAAATAGTTGACTAGTTTTTTCATAATAATTCTGAGGAGCAGCTTATTGGATTAAACTAGAAATTTTATTGGGTGTTTCCTTCAGAGAATTTGTGTTGGGAGCTTAGAAAATTAATTGAGGGCTGAGGTGTGGCATTGATCATGATAAAAAGAGTGCATTGCCTTCTGGCTTCTTCTTAATGGATTGTTAATCATGTCTATTGCCCTGTGACTGATAACAATCAGAATTTTTTAACAATAAAGGAATTGGTTCATGTTGCAAATTACACCATTCATGAAGCTATGAAGTCTCCATTCCTCCACCAAAATCCAAACATGAGAGCTGAGGAACATCCATTGGAAGAAGAGAACACATGGTTCCAGAGATCAAGCTATTTTTCTTGTTCTTTTCTATCTATGTACATTTTCCCCCCTTCAGCTCCCTGCATCTTAACTAGAGTCAAAGCTGTGATGGATTCAGTTGAAAACAGTCAACTGTAGATGTTATGGTTGTGCTTGCTTGTTCCTCTGCAGCAGACTGAATAAGTTGTGCTTTGAGCAGTTGTAAGGTTGAAATGGAATTGGATATTAGAATATTTGTATCTATATTTATTTTATTTAACAAATATAGATATAGATACGTTGGATTATTCATATTTATTTTAAACGGATATGAATATAAATTGGATATCGAAAATATGGATATAAATACGGATATAAATCTGATAATTAAATTTTATGAATACGAAATTAAAGATATTATTAAGTGGATAATAAATCAAGTTAATAGCATACTAATATGGTTATTTATTTTTCTTAAAAGTCCATGAGTACTACATAAAATTAAATAGAGATATAAATGGAATCAGATATTCAGATATGGATTGGATAGTTGTCTATCCATATTCATATTCTTTTTTTTTTTGACAGATATGGATACAAATATGAATATTAGTCGGATGCTAAAATTTTTATCCATATTCGGATAATTTCGGATACGAAAATGAATTGGGTCGGATATTGTCTGATCCATTTTCACCCCCTAGCTTACAACAACAGTAACAACATTAACTACTACAAAAATATATGGGAAACAAAGGACAAGATTATAGCAGCATAAAGCTTATTTAGATCTTCCATATGATGATGATTAAGGAACAAACAGTCCCCTTATGGGTACTTTACATATAGTGCGAGTATCCTTTTGCATATGAACAGTGCTAAATAATGTGCCTCAATTTGGATAGCTGAAGGGGCAATATTGGTTTTGAAGCCCTGATGCAAAATTTAGATTGATTTCGTTATTCTTAGGTGGATTAACCATAGTCACAGGATCCACAACAGGGTACAGTTCAGCTAGAGAAAAAGATTCAGAATTGCCAAAAATTTAGGAATAATTTGGATAACTGAAAGATTAGAAGATATTGATAAAATAAAGATTAAAATGATACTGGCATGCTTGTATGTTTGTTCAAACAAACATGTAAAAGAAAACAAAATCTGGGAACAATAATGACAAACACTACCAACATCACCAATGGATACATCATTTACCCACTAATCCATGATCCCTCGTAGAATAAGTCCTAAATAATTCATGAATAAATCATAAAGTTGTGAATTATCAAACACTTTAAAATAATTGGCATGTGAGGGAATAACGTAGAATTATTTGTCCCAAAAAAACTTAGAATTATTTGAATTTAATATAGTTGGTTTAAGACTTTTGAATTTAGAAAGAGAGGTTATTAAAAGTCCAGAGATTTGTTTATAATCCACTTTTTAGTATGTCCAGAGAGAGAGAGAGAGAGAGAGAGAGAGAGAGAGAGAGAGATAGTGATATGAGATATATCATGAATTGCTTCTAAAAGAATAAAAAGGAGAATGTGACCCAAAAAAGGGTTTATTAAGAAGGGAGGGCATCTTCCTTAGCAAACTGAAAACATGAAGGATATCAATAACAAAAGAAGAAAAAAAGGAGAGATAACTAATGGAGAAAGGGGTATATTAGAAACTTACTTTTTGGGTTAGGGTGGGGATGGGGTGAGGATAGAACTTTTAAATTACGACACCTATATTTACAAGAGAAAAAGTTCAACAACAAACTATAAAAGATCAAGCATAATATTTTTCAAAGCTTGTAGTTTTGGGAGGGAGAGAGCACCCTTATTTCTGTTAAAAAGATAATATCATCTTCGTTCAGAGAAAAATATAATGTAATTAAGGAGGCAGAGGGGAAAAATAAATGGAAGAGGTCCTAGCTTTGTAATATAGAAGTAAGATGGCGGGAAGGGGGAAGCTATGACGAGGATAAGAAGAAATGATCGATGAACAATATTTGCACCAATTTTAATTTGGGTATACATTAAGAGAATGATTGTTGTTACGGGGGAACTTAGCCACCATGCCCCACGTGACCAGCACGCGCGCCCAGGAAGACTACGGCTGCCCCTTGATCCAGCAATCCGACCTCGGGTCGGATATCTTCGGCTCCGCAGCCCGACCCCGAGTCGGCTGCCCCTTGGTCCAGCAATCCGACCTCGGGTCGGATATCTTCGGCTCCGCAGCCCGACCCCGGGTCGGCTGCCCCTTGATCCAGCAATCCGACCTCGGGTCGGATATCTTCGGCTCCGCAGCCCGACCTCGAGTCGGGTGCCCCTTGATCCAGCAATCCGACCTCGGGTCGGATATCTTCGGCTCCGCAGCCCGACCCCGAGTCGGGTGCCCCTTGATCCAGCAATCCGACCCCAAGTCGGCAATCTCTTGACAACAACAGACTGTTCCCCTGAGGCACGCCGCGGCCCCCTGCTCCACTACTCCCTGCAACGGCCGAATCCGGCGCTGCCCCACGATCCCCTGTAACAGCCGTACAAAGCGGAGCTCCACTACGCCCTGTCATGGCCGTACCCAGCGCTGCCCCACGACGCCCTGTAACGACCATGTCAGTGGCAACCCCATCGTGCCACACGATGACCAATCTCCAGAAAAACCCCCCAGCCTGATATATATGCGGCTGGGGGGGAAGGGGAGGGTAAGCAAGATTTTCCAGAGTATTATCTTACCTGCTACCTCTTCTTCTCCTTCGATCTCCCCTAACTTGATCGTCGGAGGGCCCCCACTACCCCGGTGGTGGTGCGAGGCTTGCTTGCAGGTTTTCCGGCGGAAGGTGGAGCGCAACCGAAGTAATTCCAAGGGAACCCCGTTCATACCGCTGTGCCAATCGTTCTCGGTTTGGACCCCCAACAACAGTTGGCGCTAGAGGAAGGGCCCGGATCTCAGAGCGATCGTAATGGCACGGCGAGGTGGTCGTGGAGCTTCCAATGCTTCCGGTCGCGGGGCCTCTCGCGCCTCTGGCCGGAGGGCCGCTGCATCTCCAACACACTCTCAGCAACACTCCACCTTCCCACCGCCCGTTCAGACGGTCGAAGCCGCCCAGTTCGACCAGCTAACCCAGCAGGTTCGCACCCTCGCGGAGGCAGTGCAGAATCTGCAGGGTGCGATGTCCCGGGCGCCGCAGCGGGTTCAGGAGCCGCCGCTGCCTGAGCATTCGCCTGTCCTCCTCAACCCGCGCTCCTTCCTCTCCCATGGGGAGGAGCGCCGGCGCGAGGAGGATTCTCGAGCACGCTCCATTCTGCCGGGACCTTCCCGCCGGAGCTGCGCGGGGTCCGAGAGGCGGGCCCGGGCGCGTTCCCAGACCCCCCAGTCCTCGAGGAACCCGCGCTCCAGTCGGTCCCCCTCTCGCCGCCCCTTGTCTCCCACCCACCGGTCGCGCTCCCTGGACCGGCGGGTGGACGATCTCCACCGACAACTCCAGGTCCTGAAGGGCCATTCCAAAGATCCCTTCGCCGACTTAGAGATCTCCTCCCAGCCGGCGCTTGCCTCGAGAATCCTGCGGACCCCGAATTCGCCGGGGTTCAAAATGCCGGCGATCGAGCCCTATGACGGGGCGGCGGACCCGCGGGATCACGTCGAGAGTTTCAGGACCCTTATGCTCCTCCACGGAGCATCAGATCTCCTTCTCTGCAAGGCTTTCCCGGCAACCCTCCGTGGCCCGGCGAGGGCGTGGTTCGCCGGGCTGGAGGCTGACTCAATCCGGTCCTTCGACCAGTTCACTCGCCTCTTCGTCACTTATTTCGCCGTCAGTAGCCGGCGGCGACTGGTCTCCGACTCCCTCTTTGATGTCCGGCAAAACGAGGGAGAAAGCCTGCGGGATTATCTTACCCGATTCAACAGGGTTACGCTGGAGGTCCGGAACCTGAGTCAGGAGGTAGCTCTTTCAGCCCTGAAGCGTGGCTTCCGGAAAGGCAGACTCACCTTCTCCCTGGACAAACGCCTGCCGCGGAGCTTTCCAGAGCTGTTGTCCCGGGCGAACCAGTATGCGGACGCCGAGGAGGCGGCCGCCCACCGGAGCAAGGAGGCCGCCGAGATCCCTCCAAAGCTTGGGAAGAAAAGGCGGAAAGAGGCACGCCAGAGGAGGAGCCCGACGCCCCAGCGTCGGCGCAGAAGCCCGTCGCCGGCGAAGAACCACGGTGCCCCACGCCCTCGTTCTCCGCCCCGACGTTTCAACCGGTACACCCCTCTCCTGACTCCCCGGGCCCAGATCCTTATGGAGATCAAGGGGCGGGAGGACCTCCCGGCCCCGAGACAGATGCGGAAGATCCCTGGAAAGAGGCCCTCCCGGGCGTACTGTGAGTACCACCGAGACCACGGCCACGACACAGAAGACTGCTTCCAGCTTCGGGACGAGATCGAGGCTCTCATCCGCCGGGGGCGTCTCGGTCGATATGTGAGCGACCGACGTCCCCCCGCAGACCCGCGTCCGGCCGACCCGGCTCCTCCGGAGCCTCGGGAGCAGAATCGACCCGTTGCGGGCGTGATCTACACTATCACTGGGGGCTGCCCCCGGCCCGTGAGGAACGCAGGGGGCTCGACGGAGGCGTCAGGTGCGGCCGTCGCAAAGAGGCAGAGGGTCGGCAATGTAATCACCTTTTGTGATGAGGATGTAAAGGGGGTTCAGACCCCCCACGATGACGCCATGGTAATCTCCCTCACTATGGCAAACTATGATGTAAGGCGTGTTCTTGTGGATAGTGGAAGCTCAGCTGATATCTTGTTTTACGAGGCCTTCCAAAAGCTGGGCTTGTCCAGACAATCGTTGCGCAAAATATCCACCCCCCTCATAGGATTCACCGGCGACGCTGTCCCGGTGGAAGGTGTCGTTGAGCTGCCTGTGACTGCGGGCGTCGCACCCGCAGAAGCCACGGTGCGACTCAGGTTCTTGGTCGTCCGTGTTCCCTCGGCCTACAACGCTATCCTCGGACAACCCGGGTTGAACGCCCTTCGCGCGGTGGTCTCCACGTACCACTTGCTCATGCGGTTCCCCACGACGGTCGGGATCGGGGAGGTCCGAGGTGACCAACCGACCGCACGGCAATGTTTCTTAGCGACCCTCAAAGGGAAGAAGCCCGCAGAAGCCCTCAACGTCGAGTCCCTTGATGCCAGAGACGAGGTGGCCTTGCGGCAGGGGGAGCCGGCCGAGGGTGTGGTCGAAGTTCCCCTCGAGGAAGGCCGCCGGGACCGGGCGGTCCGGGTCGGCGCCAATCTCGACCCGGGAGCTCGGGCCCAGTTGGTGGAATTCCTCCGAGCCAATGCCGATGTATTTGCCTGGTCGGCGGCCGATGTACCTGGGATCGACCCGGAGGTCATTTCTCACGCCCTCAATGTCGACCCGACCCACCGGCCAGTGAAGCAGAAGAAGAGACACTGTGCCCCGGATCGGATCCGGGTGGTCGAGCAGGAGGTAGACAAGCTCTTGGAGGCAGGATTCATAAGGGAGGTGAGTTACCCCGAGTGGCTGGCAAATGTCGTACTTGTCCGAAAGGCGAGCGGAAAGTGGAGGATGTGCGTCGACTATACCGACCTGAACAAGGCGTGCCCTAAGGATAGCTTTCCGCTTCCGCGGATAGACCAACTGGTCGACGCGACTTCCGGATATCAGCTGCTGTCTTTCATTGACGCCTTCTCCGGTTACAACCAGATAATGATGGCCCCACAGGACGAGGAGAAAACTGCCTTTATAACAGACCGGGGCTGTACTGCTACAAGGTAATGCCCTTCGGTCTGAAGAATGCTGGCGCCACTTACCAGCGCCTCGTCAACAAAATCTTCAAAGAGCAAATCGGCCGGAACATGGAGGTGTACGTGGACGATATGCTGGTGAAGAGCCGCCAGGCAGACCAGCACATCGTGGATCTGGAGGAGACTTTCACCACCTTGCGGAAGTTTCGCATGAAGCTGAACCCAGCGAAGTGCGCCTTTGGCGCTTCGGCCGGGAGGTTCCTCGGTTTCATTGTCAACCAGCGGGGTATCGAAGCCAACCCGGATAAAATCAAGGCCATCCAAGGTATGTCCCCTCCGACCAAAGTGAAGGAGGTTCAGGAGCTCGCTGGAAGGGTCGCCGCGCTTGGACGATTTGTGCCAAAATCGGCCGAACGCTGCCAACCATTCTTCAAGATGTTAAAACGCCCGAAAGACTTCCTCTGGACGGCCGAATGTCAAGCAGCATTCGACCAGCTCAAGGAATACCTGGCGTCTCCTCCCCTGCTGTCCAAGCCGCAAGAAGGGGAGATGCTCTACCTCTATCTGGCGGTCTCCCCAACCGCGGTCAGTGCGGTGCTGGTTCGGGAAGAGGCAAAGCTCCAGAAGCCCGTGTACTACATCAGCCGGGTCCTACGGGATGCCGAGACGCGGTATACGAAGGCTGAAAAGATCGCCTTCGCGCTGCTGACCGCGACCAGGAGGCTCCGCCCCTATTTCCAGGCCCATTCTGTCACCCTCTTAACTGATCAACCACTACGACAGATCCTCAGCAACCCCGAGAATGCGGGACGGCTGGTGAAGTGGGCAGTAGAACTCGGTGAGTTCGACATCCGCTACCAGCCTCGACCCGCCATCAAGGCCCAGGTGCTCGCGGACTTCCTCGCTGAGTGCACGGTGCAGGAGGCGGAGCCTAGACCGTCGGAAACGCCCAGCCTCGACCTCCCGATCTGGACGCTTCACATCGATGGGTCGTCGAACCCCGAGGGTGGAGGAGCCGGGCTGGTCCTTACCAGTCCTGATGGAGTGATAGCCGAGTATGCCTTGAGGTTTGGATTTCCAGTGACCAACAACGAGGCGGAGTACGAGGCCCTAGTCGCGGGACTCAAACTCACCGGGGAGCTCGGCATCCGGCGTTTGAAGGTTTTCACCGACTCCCAGCTGGTGGTCGGGCAGGTCCGTGGGGAGTTCGAGGCCCGGAGCCCGACCATGCAAAACTACGTCCGGAAGGTGCAAGCACTCATTCCCGACCTCGGCAGCGTCGACCTCCAGCAGGTCCCCAGAAGCGAAAATGCCAGGGCCGACAGGTTGTCCCGCTTGGTGGGCGCAGAGGCGCACAACTTGTCGAGGGCAATCTACCTGGAGACCCTGGATGCCCCGAGCATCGGCGAGGCTGGAGCGGTGATGGCGATTGATCCGGAGCCGTCTTGGATGGACCCGCTCGTCGCCTACCTCGCCGAAGGGATCCTCCCTGAAGACGAAGATCAAGCTCGGCGACTTGTCAGGAAGTCCGCCCACTACGTACTCTATGAAGGGAGGCTGTATCGGACCTCGTTTACCGCCCCCCTCTTAAGGTGCCTCCGCCCCTCGGAGGCGGCCTACGTCCTCGGCGAAGTCCACGAGGGCGTCTGCGGATCGCACTCGGGGGCTAGGTCCTTGGCGCACAAGATCATGAGGCAAGGCTATTATTGGCCTACCTTGTTGGAGGACTCAAAGGATCACGTACGGAAATGCGACGCCTGCCAGCGCCACGCCAACGTCCAGAGAGTCCCTTCTGTCCCCTTGGCACCAATCACCGCACCCTGGCCCTTCGCACAGTGGGGAATGGATATCCTCGGACCATTCCCCGTCGCTTCCGCCCAGCGGAAATTCTTGATTGTTGCAATCGACTACTTCACCAAGTGGGTGGAGGCAAAGCCGCTGGCCACTATCACGGAGGCGCAAGTCCGGAAGTTCGTGAAGAAAAACATCATTGTCCGATTTGGGGTACCCCGGGTCCTCATCTCGGATAATGGTCGACAGTTCGACAACAAGCATTTCCGTGACTTCTGCGAGGAGTTCGGGATCGAGCATCGGTTCACATCTGTGTCGCATCCCCAAACCAACGGCGAGGCCGAGGTGACAAATCGGACAATCCTCCAAGGAATTAAGGCGCGAATCGGTCGGACGAGGCAAGCTTGGGTCGAAGAACTCGAGAACGTCCTTTGGGCGTATCGGACCACGCATCGGACCCCTACCGGGGAGACGCCTTTCAGCCTAACCTATGGCACGGAAGCGGTTGTCCCCGTGGAGCTCGGACTCCCCTCGCCCCGGGTGGCCGCGCACCGACCCGAGGCCAATTCGGAGCAACTCCGAGGGAACCTGGACCTCTTGGAAGAAGCGAGGGAAATGGCGCGGTTCGGATGGCGATGTATCAGCGGAGGGTGGCCCGATATTATAACTCCAAGGTCCGACCAAAACTTTTCAGAATCGGAGATCTGGTGCTAAGGCGAACCAAAGCATCTCAACCCGCGGAAGGTGGGAAGCTGGCGCCAAATTGGGAAGGCCCGTATAGGGTTCGCTGGGTAAACCGACCTGGCTCCTACCAGTTGGAGGCCCTAGATGGTCGAGAACTAAGGAGCTGGAATTCCGCTAACCTGCGGGTATATTACCAGTAGAAAGACAAAGCCAGAAGGACAGTTCAAAAAAATATATAGTTCTTTTCATTTCAATAATTCCTGGTTACAATGGCGTGTTCGTGTGATTACAAAGAATTCCCAGAGGGGGATTGGGGAGTAAAGAAAGTAAGGAAGAGGTGGAAACTCCGTGGAGCTGAAGATCTGGGATCCCGAACCCTCCGCCCGAAGCAGCTACAATCCCACTGGCCGTGGGTGCTTCCCCCCGGAGGCGCCATCGACGCCTCACGCAAAAGACGAAGAGCCGGCACGGACGAAGAAGAAGTTCACACTGCTTCTAGAGGAACGCCACCTCCAAGGGATATTCCGGTCTTCCCCAGGAGAAGGGGAGGAAAGGAATACAAGGGAGAAGAGCGCGAGGAGGCGCGATCCCGGATGAAGCGTCTAGCGCAGAGCTCAATCTGGAGGTGGGACTGAAAAGAGGGGGGATGTGATCCCGGATGAAACGCCTAGAGCGGAGTTCCACCGGGGAGAATCTTCCCGTTGATCCCAGATGAAACGGCTAGTTGGCGGAAGTCGCGAGGGGCGCGCCTCCCGTTCCTCTGGCAGGGATTTCTCAGCCACGCGCCGGAGAGGAGGTCCACGACCCATGGCAACCTGAACAGCTCCGGCTTGGCAGGCTCCACCGCACCTACGCTTATATTTATAGCCAAACTGTGGCCCCCCGGTCGTTCCGATGCGGGTGGCTCCAATAAATGCGGGCACATCGAATCCGGAGCCGTTCCGGCTCTCGAGGCTTATCCCCCCACGATCTCCTAAGCGTCGTTCTCCTTAATTGTATTCTTCGTGCAGGACACTCCGGACGGCGTGTATCCCGCGGCCCCCGTATCTCCGCATGCGCCCAGGCCGCATCCGCCTCGAAGAACGCGCGTATCGCGGCCGCTTAACTGGCACTCCTCACAAGCAGCAACTGGTCGGTCCGATTTCCCAGGTAACGCCTCAATTAGCATTTAATGGCCTTCTGGTGTTCCCCAGGTGACACTTCGAGAGGAGGAGAAACACGATCGCAGCTGGCCACGGAGAAACCCCGTCGAGCGGCAAGTGATAGGCGCGCGACCAACGAGCGGAATTTCCTGAGGCTCGGCCCTCGGATGCCAGGCTAACCCGATGATCATCCCGGGAGCAGACTAGCCTAAAGCCCCGACCGGTCGTCTCGGCTTGCGCCAGCCTTGGCCGACCAACGAGCGGAATTCTCCGAGGCTCGGCCCTCGGATGCCAGGCTAACCCGATGATCATCCCGGGAGCAGACTAGCCTGAAGCCCCGACCGGTCGCCTCGGCTTGCGCCAGCCTTGGCCGACCAACGAGCGGAATTCCCCGAGGCTCGGCCCTCGGATGCCAGGCTAACCCGATGATCATCTCGGGAGCAGACTAGCCTGAAGCCCCGACCAGTCGCCTCGGCTTGCGCCAGCCTTGGCCGACCAACGAGCGGAATTTTCCGAGGCTCGGCACTCAGATGCCAGGCTAACCCGATGATCATCCCGAGAGCAGACTAGCCTGAAGCCCCGACCGGTCGCCTCGGCTTGCGCCAGCCTTGGCCGACCAACGAGCGGAATTCCCCGAGGCTCGGCCCTCGGATGCCAGGCTAACCCGATGATCATCCCGGGAGCAGACTAGCCTGAAGCCCCGACCGGTCGCCTCGGCTTGCGCCAGCCTTGGCCGACCAATGAGCGGAATTCCCCGAGGCTCGGCCCTCGGATGCCAGGCTAACCCGATGATCATCCCGGGAGCAGACTAGCCTGAAGCCCCGACCGGTCGCCTCGGCTTGCGCCAGCCTTGGCCGACCAACGAGCGGAATTCTCCGAGGCTCGGCCCTCAGATGCCAGGCTAACCCGATGATCATCCCGGGAGCAGACTAGCCTGAAGCCCCGACCGGTCGCCTCGGCTTGCGCCAGCCTTGGCCGACCAACGAGCGGAATTCTTCGAGGCTCGGCCCTCGGATGCCAGGCTAATCCGATGATCATCCCGGGAGCAGACTAGCCTGAAGCCCCGACCGGTCGCCTCGGCTTGCGCCAGCCTTGGCCGACCAACGAGCGAAATTCTCCGAGGCTCGGCCCTCGGATGCCAGGCTAACCCGATGATCATCCCGGGAGCAGACTAGCCTGAAGCCCCGATCGGTCGCCTCGGCTTGCGCCAGCCTTGGCCGACCAACGAGCGGAATTCTCCGAGGCTCGGCCCTCGGATGCCAGGCTAACCCGATGACCATCCCGGAAGCAGACTAGCCTGAAGCCCCGACCGGTCGCCTCGGCTTGCGCCAGCCTTGGCCGACCAACGAGCGGAATTCTCCGAGGCTCGGCCCTCGGATGCCAGGCTAACCTGATGACCCAAAGATTGATTCATAGATTAATTTTGATGATCACAAAACCTTGAAGTATAGATACTAATGTTTATGTTGCAAGGAGAAAGATATTTATTTTGCAAGGAACATAGCAAGTTGGGAGAACACAAGAAGGCCTCCAAAGCTCTCAAGTTGGAAGAAAGCTACAATTTATTGGCCCAAGCTTAAAGTTCAAAGGATTCAAATTGGAGGAGTAAAATCAAAGAAAAAAATTCAAAAGAATAGTCTTCGAGTCGACTCCTGAGGAATTCGAGTCGACTCCAATGTTTACCGAGTCGACTCCGGGGAAGTATGAGTCGACTCCTAGGAGTCACAGGCAGAAAAGTTAGAGAGCAGTTTTCGGGTCTGAGATTTGAGTCGACTCCAGTGGAACGCGAGTCGACTCCGATGGTTGGTAGGGTCGACTCCAAAGAAAGCAAGAGTCGACTCTCAGCGGAACACAAGGAAAAAGTCAGAGAGCATTTTTGGGACTCTGAGCTTCGAGTCGACTCCCGCATTGCACGAGTCGACTCCGAGACTCCGCGACCATCAACAGACAGAAAATCAAGTTACTGCCTCTGAGATTCGAGTCGACTCCCAGACAGCTCGAGTCGACTCCAAGGCAGCGCTACACCAAGATGGCAGAAGGCTGTATTTCGCAAACTGAGAGCCGAGTCGACTCCAAGGAAGTTCGAGTCGACTCCAAGACTGGACGAGCCAAAAGACAGAGGATCGGAAGTTCGGGCTCTGAGATTCAAGTCGACTCCCAGGACAGTCGAGTCGACTCGAGAGGACAAAATTCAAAATTGGATCCACGGACTTCAGTGGATGAGCCGACTCCGAAATTGCCAGGTCAGCTCCAGAAGTTGGCGAGTCGACTCCAGGTTAAGCCGAGTCGACTCCCAGTCAAGGCATGCACTTTAATTCAAATTTGGAACAGTGGGCGAGTCGTCTCCGGTAAAACACGAGCCGACTCCTGCAACAGGCGAGCCGACTCCTGATCGCGTGAGTCGACTCCGATCCCAACGGTAATATTGTCAGGAAGTGCAGACTGTGTCCAACGGCTCTATTTTTGTCTCTAACGGCTATATTCTTGTTTCCACGCCATCTAAAGCTATAAAAACAAGAAGAGAGCTAGGGGAGAAATCATGGAAGTGGGAGAGATCATCTAGGAAAGAGATCTCAAAGAGATTACAAAGGAAATCTCCCACAAGCACAAAAGGGCCATCCAAAACGAAATAGAGAGAAGAAGAGCATCCAAGTGAATCCGAAAGCTTCCTCTCCATCCGTGTGCTGCCTCGGGGATCCTCTACTTCATGCCAAATCAGAGGAGGATCAAGTAAAGAAGAAGCCGAGCTCCTCCATCTTCAAAACTCGTTTGAGGGCTTCTCTTTACTCTATTTGTTTATATTGTCATATCTGCTTGTTTAAGAAGCTTTGATTTGTTTTTATTCTTTGTTTTAATATCTTGTAACTTGATTCAATCAAGGGATTGAATCAAGGGGTTAAAGGTTTGTTGGTGAGCCAAAGGGAAAACCAACGGGGTTAAGGTTTGTTGGTGAGCCAAAGGAAAAACCAACGGGGTTTAGGTTTGTTGGTGAGCCGAGGGTAAAACCAACGTGTAAGGGTTTGATTGTGAGCCCGGGAAAACAATCGGGGTTGGTTCTAGTCGGTGAGCCTGGGAAAACCGACCGAGTTCGTTGTACGCTCGTAAAACAACAAGTTGGGTTGTGAGCTTGTAAAACAACCGGCTGTAATCGGTAGGATTATAGTGAAATTCCCAAGAGGTCTCGGGGAGTGGATGTAGGTGCTGGGGTGCACCGAACCACTATATGTCCTTTGTGTTTGTAATGCCTCTAGTTATTGTCTAACTAACACACTTACTTACTTAGATAAATTGCTTGCTTAATTCTTATCCGCACATCCTTTAGTTGCAAGCATATTTAATCAAGTCGAAGTCTATACATCAAACCCTTGCTAAGTTTAACTTTCACTGTGCATCTATACAACTTAGCATAGTTAATCATAAAGTTTTAGAAGTAGCATAAAAGTTTTAAAAGACCCAATTCACCCCCCCCTCTTGGGTTGTATCTACTGGGCAACATAACCCGATGACCATCCCGGGAGCAGACTAGCCTGAAGCCCCGACCGGTCGCCTCGACTTGCGCCAGCCTTGGCCGACCAACGAGCGGAATTCCCCGAGGCTCGGCCCTCGGATGCCAGGCTAACCCGATGATCATCCCGGGAGCAGACTAGCCTGAAGCCCCGACCGGTCGCCTCGGCTTGCGCCAGCCTTGGCCGACCAACGAGCGGAATTCCCCGAGGCTCGGCCCTCGGATGCCAGGCTAATCCGATGATCATCCCGGGAGCAGACTAGCCTGAAGCCCCGACCGGTCGCCTCGGCTTGCGCCAGCCTTGGCCGACCAACGAGAGGAATTTCCCGAGGCTCGGCCCTCGGATGCCAGGCTAACCCGATGATCATCCCGGGAGCAGACTAGCCTGAAGCCCCGACCGGTCGCCTCGGCTTGCGCCAGCCTTGGCCGACCAACGAGCGGAATTCCCCGAGGCTCGGCCCTCGGATGCCAGGCTAACCCGATGACCATCCCGGAAGCAGACTAGCCTGAAGCCCCGACCGGTCGCCTCGGCTTGCGCCAGCCTTGGCCGACCAACGAGCGGAATTCTCCGAGGCTCGGTCCTCGGATGCCAGGCTAACCTGATGACCATCCCGGAAGCAGACTAGCCTGAAGCCCCGACCGGTCGCCTCGGCTTGCGCCAGCCTTGGCCGACCAACGAGCGGAATTCCCCGAGACTCGGCCCTCGGATGCCAGGCTAACCCGATGACCATCCCGGGAGCAGACTAGCCTGAAGCCCCGACCGGTCGCCTCGGCTTGCGCCATCCTTGGCCGACCAACGAGCGGAATTCCCCGAGGCTCGGCCCTCGGATGCCAGGCTAACCCGATGATCATCCCGGGAGCAGACTAGCCTGAAGCCCCGACCAGTCGCCTCGGCTTGCGCCAGCCTTGGCCGACCAACGAGCGGAATTCCCCGAGGCTCGGCCCTCAGATGCCAGGCTAATCCGATGATCATCCCGGGAGCAGACTAGCCTAAAGCCCCGACCGGTCGCCTCGGCTTGCACCAGCCTTGGCCGACCAACGAACGGAATTTCCCGAGGCTCGGCCCTCGGATGCCAGGCTAACCCGATGATCATCCCGGGAGCAGACTAGCCTAAAGCCCCGACCGGTCGCCTCGGCTTGCGCCAGCCTTGGCCGACCAACGAGCGGAATTCCCCGAGGCTCGGCCCTCGGATGCCAGGCTAACCCGATGACCATCCCGGAAGCAGACTAGCCTGAAGCCCCGACCGGTCGCCTCGGCTTGCGCCAGCCTTGGCCGACCAACGAGCGGAATTCCCCGAGGCTCGGCCCTCGGATGCCAGGCTAACCCGATGATCATCCCGGGAGCAGACTAGCCTGAAGCCCCGACCGGTCGCCTCGGCTTGCGCCAGCCTTGGCCGACCAACGAGCGGAATTCTCCGAGGCTCGGCCCTCGGATGCCAGGCTAATCCGATGATCATCCCGGGAGCAGACTAGCCTGAAGCCCCGACCGGTCACCTCGGCTTGCGCCAGCCTTGGCCGACCAACGAGCGGAATTCCCCGAGGCTCGGCCCTCGGATGCCAGGCTAATCCGATGATCATCCCGGGAGCAGACTAGCCTGAAGCCCCGACCGGTCGCCTCGGCTTGCGCCAGCCTTGGCCGACTAACGAGCGGAATTCCCCGAGGCTCGGCCCTCGGATGCCAGGCTAACCCGATGATCATCCCGGGAGCAGACTAGCCTGAAGCCCCGACCGGTCGCCTCGGCTTGCGCCAGCCTTGGCCGACCAACGAGCGGAATTCCCCGAGGCTCGGCCCTCGGATGCCAGGCTAACCCGATGATCATCCCGGGAGCAGACTAGCCTGAAGCCCCGACCGGTCGCCTCGGCTTGCGCCAGCCTTGGCCGACCAACGAGCGGAATTCTCCGAGGCTCGGCCCTCGGATGCCGCTAATCCGATGATCATCCCGGGAGCAGACTAGCCTGAAGCCCCGACCGGTCGCCTCGGCTTGCGCCAGCCTTGGCCGACCAACGAGCGGAATTCCCCGAGGCTCGGCCCTCGGATGCCAGGCTGACCCGATGATCATCCCGGGAGCAGACTAGCCTGAAGCCCCGACCGGTCGCCTCGGCTTGCGCCAGCCTTGGCCGACCAACGAGCGGAATTCTCCGAGGCTCGGCCCTCGGATGCCAGGCTAACCCGATGACCATCCCGGAAGCAGACTAGCCTGAAGCCCCGACCGGTCGCCTCGGCTTGCGCCAGCCTTGGCCGACCAACGAGCGGAATTCCCCGAGGCTCGGCCCTCGGATGCCAGGCTAACCCGATGATCATCCCGGGAGCAGACTAGCCTGAAGCCCCGACCGGTCGCCTCGGCTTGCGCCAGCCTTGGCCGACCAACGAGCGGAATTCTCCGAGGCTCGGCCCTCGGATGCCAGGCTAATCCGATGATCATCCCGGGAGCAGACTAGCCTGAAGCCCCGACCGGTCGCCTCGGCTTGCGCCAGCCTTGGCCGACCAACGAGCGGAATTCCCCGAGGCTCGGCCCTCGGATGCCAGGCAAACCCGATGATCATCCCGGGAGCAGACTAGCCTGAAGCGCCGACCGGTCGCCTCGGCTTGCGCCAGCCTTGGCCGACCAACGAGCAGAATTCCCCGAGGCTCGGCCCTCGGATGCCAGGCTAACCCGATGACCATCCCGGAAGCAGACTAGCCTGAAGCCCCGACCGGTCGCCTCGGCTTGCGCCAGCCTTGGCCGACCAACGAGCGGAATTCCCCGAGGCTCGGCCCTCGGATGCCAGGCTAACCCGATGACCATCTCGGGAGCAGACTAGCCTGAAGCCCCGACCGGTCGCCTCGACTTGCGCCAGCCTTGGCCGACCAACGAGCGGAATTCTCCGAGGCTCGGCCCTCGGATGCCAGGCTAACCCGATGATCATCCCGGGAGCAGACTAGCCTGAAGCCCTGACCGGTCGCCTCGGCTTGCGCCAGCCTTGGCCGACCAAAGAGCGGAATTCTCCGAGGCTCGGCCCTCGGATGCCAGGATAATCCGATGATCATCCCGGGAGCAGACTAGCCTGAAGCCCCGACCGGTCGCCTCGGCTTGCGCCAGCCTTGGCCGACCAACGAGCGGAATTCCCCGAGGCTCGGCCCTCGGATGCCAGGCTAACCCGATGATCATCCCGGGAGCAGACTAGCCTGAAGCCCCGACCGGTCGCCTCGGCTTGCGCCAGCCTTGGCCGACCAACGAGCGGAATTCCCCGAGGCTCGGCCCTCGGATGCCAGGCTAACCCGATGACCATCCCGGAAGCAGACTAGCCTGAAGCCCCGACCGGTCGCCTCGGCTTGCGCCAGCCTTGGCCGACCAACGAGCGGAATTCCCCGAGGCTCGGCCCTCGGATGCCAGGCTAACCCGATGACCATCCCGGGAGTAGACTAGCCTGAAGCCCCGACCGGTCGCCTCGACTTGCGCCAGCCTTGGCCGACCAACGAGCGGAATTTCCCGAGGCTCGGCCCTCGGATGCCAGGCTAACCCGATGACCATCCCGGGAGCAGACTAGCCTGAAGCCCCGACCGGTCGCCTCGGCTTGCGCCAGCCTTGGCCGACCAACGAGCGGAATTCCCCGAGGCTCGGCCCTCGGATGCCCGGCTAACCCGATGATTATCCCGGGAGCAGACTAGCCTGAAGCCCCGACCGGTCGCCTCGGCTTGCGCCAGCCTTGGCCGACCAGCGGAAGAATTTCCTGAGGCCTAACCCTCGGATGCCTGGCCTAGCGCCGGAAGAATTTCCTGAGGCCTAACCCTCGGATGCCTGGCCTGGCGCCGGAAGAATTTTCTGAGGCCTAACCCTCGGATGCCTGGCCTGGCGCCGGAAGAATTTCCTGAGGCCTAACCCTCGGATGCCTGGCCTAGCGCCGGAAGAATTTCCTGAGGCCTAACCCTCGGATGCCTGGCCTAGCGCCGGAGGAACTTCAAGAGTCAGGAGTCGGCGAGACGCTACCAGGAGTTAAAAAGAGGAAGGACGAAAGTGAAATGAGGAAACACTTTGTTTGCATTAACTTTCGTTGCATCAGGGCCGAGACCCATACAACATGGCAAAATGCCAACGTACAAAGAAAAGAACAAAGAAAAGTACAGAGAGTCAGCTTGGAGGAACCCCTGGGTCTGGAACGGCGAGCACGTCCGCGAAGGGAAGGGAGAACGGCTCCGAGAGCGTCAAAGGAGGAGCGAACGAACAGTCCGACGGCAACGGCAGCAGCACAAGGGAGAAACTCGAGGATGCCTGTGAAAAGAAAGGCGGACGGGGGAGGGCCCCCGGTTAAATAGGCGGAAAGGCGGGTGACGCCTCGGTGACGCCAGAGGACGCCTGGCTGCCGAAGGATCGTTCGCGCCCCAAAGGCGAATCGACGCCATTAAGGAAGGATGTCCGCCGAAATCCGCAGACCGCCAGATCAGCGACAACCGCCATACGCCATAAAGAAGGTGGAGAGCTCGGAGCGCGCGCGCCTTTCCGAGGGATGGCGGCAATCTCGAAGCATCACTCCCTTCACCCGTTCCCCTCCTGGTTCCAGGCTCGGAAGTGGGGGGCTACTGTTACGGGGGAACTTAGCCACCATGCCCCACGTGACCAGCACGCGCGCCCAGGAAGACTACGGCTGCCCCTTGATCCAGCAATCCGACCTCGGGTCGGATATCTTCGGCTCCGCAGCCCGACCCCGAGTCGGCTGCCCCTTGGTCCAGCAATCCGACCTCGGGTCGGATATCTTCGGCTCCGCAGCCCGACCCCGGGTCGGCTGCCCCTTGATCCAGCAATCCGACCTCGGGTCGGATATCTTCGGCTCCGCAGCCTGACCCCGAGTCGGGTGCCCCTTGATCCAGCAATCCGACCTCGGGTCGGATATCTTCGGCTCCGCAGCCCGACCCCGAGTCGGGTGCCCCTTGATCCAGCAATCCGACCCCAAGTCGGCAATCTCTTGACAACAACAGACTGTTCCCCTGAGGCACGCCGCGGCCCCCTGCTCCACTACTCCCTGCAACGGCCGAATCCGGCGCTGCCCCACGATCCCCTGTAACAGCCGTACAAAGCGGAGCTCCACTACGCCCTGCCATGGCCGTACCCAGCGCTGCCCCATGACGCCCTGTAACGACCATGTCAGTGGCAACCCCATCGTGCCACACGATGACCAATCCCCAGAAAAACCCCCCAGCCTGATATATATGCGGCTGGGGGGGAAGGGGAGGGTAAGCAAGATTTTCCAGAGTATTATCTTACCTGCTACCTCTTCTTCTCCTTCGATCTCCCCTAACTTGATCGTCGGAGGGCCCCCACTACCCCGGTGGTGGTGCGAGGCTTGCTTGCAGGTTTTCCGGCGGAAGGTGGAGCGCAACCGAAGTAATTCCAAGGGAACCCCGTTCATACCGCTGTGCCAATCGTTCTCGGTTTGGACCCCCAGCAACAATTGTCATGCCCACGTAAGGCCCATATAAGAGGAGAACACAAGGCTCTTCTGCAAGATACTGTCCGGTTCCGAGGCTCGTATACACGCGCGCACGCCGCTTAGACTCCTCTTCGATTTTGTTTTTCACTCAAAATGCGTCTATAAAATTTGGAGACACACGCCTCATATGCCCAAGCTCTAAAACGAGTCCAGCCAATGTGGGATCTTTCATTCACCCACCCTCGGACTAGAGCCGTCCTCGGTTCTGATACCAAATATCACGCCCCTACCTGCAATGTCACGTCCCCGCCTGTACGGGGCACGTGAAGCACCCAGTGCCCACATGGGGGCCACATGAGGGAAGAAGACGAGGCTCTCCTACTAGATATTATCCGGTTTCGGGGCCCGCACGCGCACGTGTGCGTCGCTGAGACCCCTCTCCGATTTTGTTTTCCATCCAAAACGCATCTGCAGTATTTGAAGACACCCGCCTCATGTGCCCAAGCTCTGAAACAAGTCTACCCGATGTGGGATCTTTTATTCACCCACCCTCGGACTAGAGTCATCCTCAGCTCTGATACCAAATGTCACGCCCCACCTGCACGGGGCACGTGAGGCACCTAGTGCCCACGTGGGGGCCATATGACACTACAGGAAAAGTGAGATTTCCCGATGGAAAAATTTTAGTTCAGCGCCAGACTTTGCCGACGCTTCTAAAAAGCGTCGGTAAATTTTGAGAATCGACGACGCTTTTAAAGTGTCGGGAAAAGTTTAGACCTTCGACGACGCTTATAAGCGTCGTCGAAGGCCAAATCCCTTCAAAACCGCTCACTTCCCTCCCATCGATGCTCTAGCTGATCCTGCGCCGACATAATCCCTTAAAAATCTCTCCTCTCCTCTTCTCTCCCTCATCCGAGGAGCGGATCCGCGGAAGACAACGGAGGGCGCCTCGGAGGAGCTCGAGCGCTGAAGCCGCTACCTCAGCTCCCGACGAGAGAGGAGCAGAAGATGATGGAGGGTGCCTCGGAGGAGCTCGACCGCCGAAGCCGCTACCTCAGCTCCCTCATCCAGCACACCAAGCTCAAGCCCGACGGCGAGCTGCAGAAGCGCCGCCCGCAGCCGGCGAAGCCCGACAAGGAGAAGCATCGCCCCACCGTCAGCGGCGGGAGAAGAAGGAGGAAAGGGATGGGGTTGTCGATGGTGGCGAGGATGATGCGCAGGAGCAGTGGCAGAACGTGCAGGTGAGGGTCGCGCTAGCCTTCAAGAAGGCATGCTATCTCCCCCTCCTCTATTTCTCAGATTCGTTTTTCCGCAGGAATTTGCTAGCCAGCTTTTACCTCCGCTTCCCAAACCTTAATCCTCTGTGGGGACTGAGAGTGTTACATAAGGTTCTTGTTTTGTGGGGACTCTGATTCTTTGTTTTTTTGGTTACTAATCATGTTTGGATTAGCAGCTGAGGATGAAATTGGTTACTAATCAAGTGGCTCGGAGGCAGCTGGAGAAGGAGATCGTGAGAGAGGAGAGGGAGTTGGGTCCTCTCCAGAGAAAGAAGGGGAGCCAGAGAGCTGAGAGAGAGAGAGAGGCTTTTCATTTCTGAGAGAGACTTTCCTCTCTCGGCAGGAGCCGCAGGACATCTCCCTTCGGGGCCGGGGCGCGACTCGCAAGGGCGAACCGGCGAAGACGCTTCTGGTGTCGGTAGGTGGAAGTAGCTGTTCTTGGCCTCTTGGGCGAAGCCTTTGTCGGCTCCTCTTCCCGTAGGCCCCCGCCGGCGACTTCTTCTCCCAGTCCATTGCCAAGTATGTTCTGATTCTTTATGAAAAATAATTTTTTTAAAAAAATTTAAGGCTAACGCCAATGCTTTGAAGCGTCGGCTTTGAGGTTTTTAACAATGCTTAAAAGCGTCGCTAGGAGGCGTCGCTAAAAATCGAGATTTTACGACGCTTTTCAAAAGCGTCGGAATAAATTTTTCCCACTCAGGTATCGCCGACGCTTCGGCGACGCTTTACGTAGCGTCGGGTGGATCTTTACCGATGCTTATAAAAGTCGGTAAAGGATGTAAAAAACGTCGGCAAAGATCACTTTTTTTGTAGTGTGAGGGGGGAACACGGAGCTCCCCTGCCAGATATTGTCTGGTTTCGGGGCCCACACGCGCACGCACACGCCGCTCAAATTCCTCTCCGGTTTTGTTTTCCATCTAAAACACGTCTATAGAATTTGGAGACATCCGCCTCATATGCTCATGCTCTGAAATGAGTATAACCGATATGAGATCTTTCAATAATCATCTTATTTATTTTATTTTTTGAAAAAATAAAAATAATATGATATCTAACAATTCTTACATATTTAACACCAGTAACACTATGCGATTCATACTAAAACCTCCTCAATATGTAGGCATTATGTGTGCATATGCTCGTGTGCAAACATGCGCATGCATGTATGTATCTTTACATTCACAACGAAAAGAAGGAATCGGAAATTCTTCCTCCAAATATGACAAAAGGATGTGAAATAGATCGAGGAAAGGATGAGACTGCACTTAATTTTATTTGTTATGTGCAAGATTGTGTATTGCCAAGATTGATCACAGTAATTTTATTTTATTTTTCAATGATGTCAAATCCTCCTACCAATAGTAAGCTGGCCCTTCTCTTCTTTCTAGTCATGAACTTGGTAGGGAGCAACTTCAGAATTTCGTGGCTGCAAGAAGAGAGGGACCTAAACCCATTCATATAAAATTTTCTATACCAGCCCGTACGTCCATCATAGAATTCTTAAGGATATTTCTAACCTCAAGGATTGTAGGCCAATTAACTAGAACAAAAATTTATGAAGATCATCTTTTTTGAAGGGCTTGTTTTAACTTGCTATATCTTATGGTTGAGCCTACAATCCAAGTTTTATAAAATATAAGTTATCGTTAGAGCACATAAAATCTAAAAATATGTTCCATCTATTAGACCCTTAGAGAAGGGTAGTGGAGAAGGGACCCCTAGAGAAAGAAAAAGAAAGCGACTGAAAGAGAAATCTATTAGACTTGAGTTCTAAGAGATGGAGGGAGGACAACCAAATTTTATGCATTCCATGTCACAAAGGGAATACGCAAAGGAACTTTATTGGATTGAACCTCTCTCTTTTAGGTAGAAAGGATGATTTTCACTTTTTTAAATGTTACAAAGAAGGATGATTTTTCAAAGAAGAGGAAGATGTCAAGGTGGTAGAAAAGTCCACTTATTTTAGTAAGTAATACATATTTTGCACCACAGAGGATAGTACAACCCTTAGTTGGTTGTTGAAGGGAGAAAAAGATAGTGCTTGTTGGGTTCGTTAAAAATACATGATACAACTAGAAAAGATGGAGAAAAGTGTAAAGTGAGTGTAGGTTTGGACTTCAGCTCCTAAATCAATGAATCAACAAAAAAAATGCATGCACGATCTCCTCTAAGATCTGGTTGTATCTTCCGTGCAAAAGAAAGGTTCGCCCTCCTTCTTCATGCACGATCATCTCTGAGATCAGGTTGTATCTTTCACACGAAAGAAGGATTACTTTTCTTCGCATGAGTCCACCATTAGATCATCCACTGCACAAATCTCAAAACTCTCCAAACTTCATTACTTATTCATCTACACATATCTTCAAGCGATATGTAGATGATCCAATGGTGGATTCATGCGAAGGAAGGTAAATCCTTCCTTCTCATAAAAGATACACCCCCAAACCCTCACCTGAAGCAAAACTTTAGAAAAGTAAGGGGGATATGTCTCCTTGTTTGCTATATCGGATACATATGAAAACCATTCACGCATCTATATATTAAAAAAATATTTTTTTAAGAGAATAATAGTAGGGCATCACTAAATATGGTTGTTTGGCCAAGATACTTGAGAACCAATAAGGCCGAAATTCAAATAGAGAACCTCATGTCACATAACAAACAGGTGCAATCACTCGGTTGTAGCGGATCATTGTTAGTTTTTTTCAGGTAGATATATTACGACAATCACACTTATGCTTAGTTCATTAACGAACTTCTAAGCAGCAAGCTTAATTCTCTAGTATATTACATTGCACATCAGTATAAGTCCCCACTTTTCTTGGACAATTTTTTTGTATGAATATTTACTTTTTTCAAATAAATTTACTTTCTAGTTCAGGTCACATTTCTCTTTTTGGAGAAAATAAAATAAAAAGTATACCTTGAAAATATGAATTCATTTATGCACTTTGTTCATGTATTCTTTGGACATTTAGGATGGAAATCAGTCTACCTCAACTCAAAATGAGGCTGAACAATATTAACAATCGATTCTCAAGATCCAAATCCATCCAAATAATTACTAATCGATTTTAAGTAAAAAGAATTCAATTAATAAATACTTTTTTAAGATCTATCAAAAATTACAGCATGCAAAGGTGGTGGAAATTTTATAAGGCCGGCGGTTAATTTACAAACCTGGTCCCCCAAACGGCGCGTTAAGCAACTCACAGCTTCCCGCTTTCTCGTTACTTCGAATAGAATGTAAAAAGACCAAACTACCCCTCTCCGCACCACGCGCCGTATTACGCGACCCGAAGGCGGCCCCGCTTTCCATCGCATTAATCCCCACCGTCTGTTCCTTCCCCCGCGCCCGTTTCCAAGTCCACATCACACCGTCAAGAGCCATCATCATCCCATGTCGAGACTAATTCAACGGTCTAGATTGCGTTAACCAACTCCGGGGCCCTTCTAGAAGGCCAGATCTAGTGGGGAGTACATTTTCCTGGAAGGAACTCGGATGAAACGGTGTCAGGTACCTCCCTTTCCCTCCGTACATTCGCATAAAACTTCCGTGCGGGACCGATCCGTTTTTCGTTTCCAAATTTTCTGCTTAAGCGGGCGGATTAGTTGGAGTTTTAAGTTGTCCGGTATGACATTTAAATAGCCGTTAAGTATCCATTTTTTCAGTAGTGATTTAAAATTATTTAATGTTAAAATAATGATGGCTATAGCAGTTGTAAGAACATACCAATGTAACCAAAAGTTATGTATAATCACGGATTTCAAGTGTAGATGGAAATTTCAAATTTTGAAAAGAAAAGATTATTTTCAATATAATAATACAAATTACATATATTTCTTAAAAAAAATATCAAACAATGACTGTTATTTTATTATATAATGGTAAATACATCAAAATGATGATCACAATAATGATATTTATAAGTTAACAAAAGTTCCATTAATAGAATTATTTCATTCAATAATTATCATTTTCCTCGTTCCATATGATTTAGAAATTTTAATATTAAAGCAATAAATATTATAATGACCATTGTAATAACATTATAAATTAAAAAGAAAATAATATAAAATTTATAATGACATATATTATTATAATATATATTATTGTTTACTTATTAAAAAATAATTTTTAGATGGTACAAAATTTTGTGGAGGAAAAAAAAAGTAAAAAAACTATTTCATTAAGAGTACATTGCAAATGCCAAATAATGATTATTATTTGCATTATAACAAATTATTATAATACTAAATAATATACTATAATAACTATTATCATCAATTGTTTATGGTTATTTACATCTAATTCAACCTAATAGCGAAGAGATATGTGTTGGTTAACTGCAAATTTTATAATGTCACTAAAGAAACTGAGAAATGGTAAATTGGAGAAAGTGTAAAAACTACCACATACTTGAAGATTTTGTTCATAGTATAGAAAGTGATTTGAGAGTCAAAGATGCAACTCAAAGGACAGGCTGAGCAAAAAATGTGTCCAAGATGAGAGCAAAAAATGGACTACAACCCAAGCATGGACCAATTATAGATTGAGCACTGATTGAATCCTAAATAGGAGATCGAGCATAAATCAAACATCAAATGATAAACTCAAGCTGAAGCGTTGAAATGCAGCCCAAGCATGGAAAAGTATTAAAGTGTAGGTTGAGTGCATACTAAGCGATAGGATATATAACAATTCCCAAAAGGATCTACATTACAAAGAATACAAATCTTCAATATAGAACAACGGTATCTCGATCAGCTAAGAATAAAGTCTCCTAGTAGAATAAAGTAACTAACAAACGTTTAGGATTAGGGAGTAACACCTGCATAAGCAATGGGGACCTGAAATGATAAGATAAATGGCAAAATAGAATGGATTATCCGTCTTAACATTTATAGAAAAGAATGTATAAATGTAAAGTTATAATTACAAAAGAGGAACTTTTTTTCTCATATCATCAATTACCTAAACTTTTATTCTTATTTTCCTGACAAGTTTATGTTTGTTTTAAATGGGATCATCAATTAATAGAACTTTTATTCTTATTTTTAGATAAGTTTATGTTTATCTTCCTACAAGCTTCTAATATCGAAATTCTTTGAAAATTCAAGATGGTAGAACCCATAAATTCTTTATCCTTTGTAACATAATTCAACCAATTAATTTGTTGCACTTTTATTTGGAGAAAGGATGGGTTATAACGCCGTTACTTTAAACTAACGGGATAATGGGATTACAGGGAGGGTGATAATATCTTTTCCTTTTGTCCGCATACAAATTTCTACAAAATCGTCCGCATAAAAAACCGCCGTCACGGGATTCGGTGGTGTTGTCCGACGCAATTGGTGTTTACTCTCCCTCCGATTCTTGCTCGCCAAGTAATGATACATCCGATAAAATTAAAAAATAAAATATTACGATTTCGAAACAGCTGATAGATCGATTCAAAGCATCCCTCTCCAGGGAGCTCCGCCACGAAACCCGCGGGTAGTTCTATATACACCCCCCCTATTGCTCAGGACACCCCCCAAAAACCAAAAAAAAAATACCCAAACTAACCTTTAGTGTAATTACCATATTGCCCTTGAAATTTTCTCATACACCCCCCTTCCTCCTCCTCCGTTTTGTTTTGAAAAGAAAAAAAAAAACACCCCTCAAACCCCCCTTAAACCCCTCCTCCCCCGTTCCCCCTTCTCCCTCTCGTCGCCGGCATTCTCCCGATCTCCGACCACCTCGCCGGCTTCTCCCGAATTTTTTTTTTCACGGTTCGTGCTCCGTTCGGCACTGGATCGCCGAACAAAAGGCTTCTGTTCGGCTGAACAGTGCCGAACAGAAGCCTTCTGTTCGGCAACCCTCAACCGAACAGATCTGTTCGGCTGCACAGTGCCGAACAGAAGGCTTCTGTCCGGCACTGTTCAGCCGAACAGAAGCCTTTTGTTCGGCGATCCAGTGCCGAACGGAGCACGAACCGTGAAAAAAAAAAATTTCGGGAGAAGCCGGCGAGGTGGTTCCGGGAGAAGCCGGCGAGGTGGTCGGAGATCGGGAGAATGCCGGCGACGAGAGGGAGAAGGGGGAACGGGGGGGTTTTGGGCGTTGGCGAGGTGTTTTGGAGGGGAAGAGCGGGGTGGGGGGGGTTTGGGGGGTGTAGAGAGCAATTTAGGTGAGGGGGTGGGGAGGGTGGGGGGTAATTTAGGAATTTTTAATTTTTTAGGGGTGTCCTTAGCAAATGGGGGGTGTAGAGAGTATTTAATTTTTTTTTAATTTTTGGGGGGTGTCCTGAGCAATAGGGGGGGTGTATATAGAACCACCCGAAACCCGCTCTATAAATATAAATAGAAGCCCTAGCTTTTTCTTCTATGTTTTATCTGTGCGCCTATTACGAGAAATCCCTTCGGCAATGGCTAACTCGCCGCCGGCGCCGGCGCCGCCGCTGGACCTTGGCGACCTGAAGGCCGTCGCTGTCCTTGGCCGCGGCGCGAAGGGCGTCGTCTTCCTCGTCCGCTCCCCTACCTACCCGGAGGCCCTCGCCCTCAAGGCTATCTCCCGCTCCTCCATCGAGAACAAGAACACCGCCGACGCCTACCGCCGGATCTGGTTTGAGCGCGACGTCCTCCTCGCCCTCCGACATCCCTTGCTCCCTTCCCTCCGTGGCGTCGTCTCCACCGACAAGATCGTCGGGGTCGTCATCCAGCGCTGCTCCGGCGGCGATCTCAACTCGATACGCCGGCGGCAGACGGAGAAGATGTTCTCTGACGATGCAATCCGGTAGGGTTTCCTGTTCTCCGTCTCCCAATCGGCGGATCTATTCGATTTGCTCCGAAATTTTCCCTGATTTTTAACCTAAATCTGCTGCTCTCTTCATGTTCTTCAGGTTCTACGCGGCGGAGCTGGTGCTCGCGTTGGAGTACTTGCACGGATTGGGGATTGTCTACAGAGATCTGAAGCCCGAGAACGTTTTGATCCAAGAAAACGGCCACCTGATGCTCATCGACTTCGACCTCTCCACCAAGCTCCCGGCGAGATCGCCGGAGCCTCTCAAACCCTCCGACAAGAAACCCGGCCCTCGCCCCTGCGATCCGCCGCCCGCAAAGAAGGAACTCTTCCCGGGCTGCTTCTCTTGCAATGCTGGCGTGTCGCCCGATAGCTCCGACTCGCTGGAGGACTCCGTCCCCGGCTGCGAATCCACCTCGAAGTCGTCGGCGTCGGGGAAGTCGAACTCGTTCGTGGGGACGGAGGACTACGTGGCGCCGGAGATCATCCAAGGGGACGGTCACGATTTCGCCGTCGACTGGTGGAGCCTCGGCGTCGTCCTCTACGAGATGCTGTACGGCCGGACGCCGTTCCGGGGGCAAAACCGGAAGGAAACTTTCTACCGGATCCTACTGATGGAGCCTGAGCTGACGGGAGAGCAGACGCCGTTACGCGATTTGCTGCGCCGGCTTCTCGAGAAGGACCCCGGTAGAAGAATCTCGCTTGACGGCGTCAAGCAGCACGAATTTTTCAGAGGGATAGACTGGGAATCCGTCCTCCGGATTCCGCGGCCCCCCTATATCCCGGCGGCGCCAGAATGGGAAGCGGAGGAGGACACGGAGGGAAATAACTCGATCGACGTCGAAAAGTTGGTCCAAGAGGTATTCGGCAACGTTGACGGTAACGGAAATCTCGCCGAGGAGGCGAGCGATAAAAACTCGGCCGTGAACCGGGAGGAAGGATTGAGAGATCCTTCCAAAACTGTTGATTTTTCTGTTTTCTGATATATTTTTTTTCCTTCTGATATTTTTTTTGGAAGGGGAAGAGAAATATTTCTCCTTATTATAATTTTGGGTAATTATTATTCTTATAATAGAGAAAGAGAAACTGTAACAAGCTACTAAGTTAGGAACATGACAGTATCATGTTGTTGTTATTTTTGTATTAGTCTTTGCTATTTATTGTATAGATCGAGGAAATTAAATATTTTTAAGTAAATGTAGAAATAATTAATCTATCTTGTGTATAGTTTGTATGGATGATGTTATGGTGTTTATTCCTTTTATTGTGTTCCATGATTTTCTTTTATTGGTGGCATCCTTAATTAAGGAGCTTCAAATAAAAAAAAGTATTTAAGGGAATAGTATTGCAATTGCATTACAGGCCCTGCGTTGCTTTGGAGCTTCCCTCATGCTCCCAAATCTCAAAGTATGACGTCCACAAATAGAGATGGTGTTAGATCTTGGAAGTAGATTTTGTGCATCCGCGAAGCTTTTGGTTCCTAGATTGCTCCAACACTTTCTTTCTTTCTTTCTTTTTTTTTTTTTGGGTGCAACGGCAACTTACAGGCGCCGGGTGTGGGTGCAACCAATAAAATCAGAAAAGAGAAAATGACCAAAAGACTGGGGCACTGATGCACCCTTGTTCCAGATGAACCTTTCCGAGTGGTAATGCTCCAACACTTTTCAAAACCCAATAGCTTGACTACTAAATGCCAGCATCTTATTTTTGTTTATCAATTCATCTCCCAAGTTGGGTCTTTGGTCAAGGATGTTAAAATTTAGGTATTTAAAGAAAACTTCCTCCGCATGCAACTTTTGATTGCTACCGGTTATTAGGTTTAATTGCCGTCGCTTATTAGTTTTTTGAGACTGTGTGGAAGCTTTCGTGTATTAATTTTTTAGTTTGAAAAACTTTAGAAACAATGGATGAAAGAAGGGACTCGCCCACCAATTTGCATCCTCCTAATTTGGGATGAAAAAAAGAAGGGATAAGATAGTTTAATAAAAATATTGTACAAATACTATCCATCCTTTCTTTTATTTCTACTATTTATTTTTTAATATTTCACCAAATATATTGGAGGATGTCTATCTATCCTCGTTCTGTACCAAACAGAAAAGTTAAAGTCTCTTCTTAGTAACAATGATTTTTACAATAGTAGGTGATCATAGCCATTCCGTTTCTCGCCAAGTGCACTGCATGGGCATAGACCACAAACCAGCATCTTAGTTGTCCCGATCAAAAGAACTACAATTAGGAGATGATCTAGGATTCTAGCCACTAAGCAATGCTACAAATCTCACAAAACTGTGACACAATTGATTTGTAACTTTCATATTCCTCTAGTTACTCACAATCTATATTATAGCCGATTAGCTATCTGTAACAATTCAGAATCTCACCCAAAACAGCTATTCGGAAGGTATTATTTGGGTTCCTATATAAGTATCCAAGATCTACCTAACAAATAATCGATGTGGGACTAAACACATGCTCGCACGGATTCTAATACTATCAATGCGAAGAATAATAGGAGAGTTACACATCAGTAATGTAACTCTCTTGCAAGAGATTTTGTGTGTTTAATGTTCTTGCAGGGCAGGAGGAGAAATAGGTGTAAGAAAGAGTTGAGAGGGTCTTCTCAGGACTTAAATATGGTGGGACTCACATGCCATGTGGTGAAGCAGTTTGCAGTTTTATCTCATGTGTGATTGAGATAAGTTGCTTTATGGGATATATCTTCAGGCCAATGATACCTAACATGACCTCCCCCAAAGTGTCATCATGGAGCAGCACTACTATAGAGTGTGCACCAAAAAAGTGATACAAGAAAGAAGTCACATGAAATGTTTGTGTGCACCCAAAAAAAGTTGTGCAACAAAGAAGTCACATGAAATGTTTTGAGTTAGGTTAGCATTGTAGTGGTTGGTACTGCATGGGAATGGAAGATTGACACTTGGACAGACACCAAACCATCCGGCAAACTAGAAACGAAGAAGCAAACAAAAACAGATGGTATTAAAAATGAGGCCATTTGACATTTTAATAAGGGTTTAAATGTAACGTGTGCAAGGCATGTAGTCTCACCATCACTAGTAACATGGGCTGAAACCATATGCTAACTTGTATTGATAAATGTGCTTTGATAAATGTAACTATTTAATTAGCAATTAGATGTAGATTCGAACTTGATGAGTTTGATGGAGTTAGGTAAAAAACTATAGGTTGTCCGCATCTTCCTTTTATTGTTTTTCAATCATAAAAACAAGCTATGTCGACAACTACATTGGAATTTGCCCTATATATTATGTAAAACAGATCTTAGACATAGGCTTATATAATCTCAAATTTTTCCATTTGTTGACATTTTAAATGAGGGCAATTCTCGGGACACAATGTTTGACGGTCGTTATTCATAACATTACTGTGCACAAAAACAATCCATCAAGCCCAACCATAGTACCAAAATAGAAAAATACTTTGTTACATCCCTCCATTCCCTACTCTTGTGTAAACTTTTCTCTCCCTCCCCTCTTGAGGATACATTGGATTCTGTCGAGCTCGAGCTAAAATGCCAACTTAGCTTTGGCAATTGATAGACAAAACATGAATTGAATTGCAGCCATCCTACGAAGGTTTGGACAAGATATAATATTTAGGATGCATTAGGTTCGTGACCTTGAAATCGGAATTAATTAGAATCAGAATCAGAATGACAATATTTTCTAATACATTTGATTCGTTACTGAAATCAGAATCGAAATTAAAATAGAAATCAGTATGGGACTTGAATACTATAAAAGGATCGAGATTGGGACATTTTCGATCTCTTCTGAAATTAGAATGGGAGTGCAATTTACCCCAACTAAATAGTTAGAATGTGAACCACTTATCTATATTCCTATTTTAGAATCTAACTCCTTCGAACCAAATATACTTTTATTTTTTAAAATTTTAAGGTTTGGAGTCCAAAATATTTTTAAAAAATTAATAAAAAAATAAAAATTATTAGAGAAAAAAATATATATTTTTCTGCCCTAGGCCGGCTGCAGGAACCCCGGGAAGAAGATGCCCAATGCATTAGGAAATGTGCCCTCCGTTCTCCACGTGCGGTTCCTGTTCGAAACCTTTTGCATGATGCCTTAAAAGAAGACGTGCCGTCTCCTATTCAATAATTTAGTAACACGTTCCGTATCTTGGAGGCCTCACCCTTACACGACAAAGCAAAGATTTCATGAATCCTTTGAGAGGAACCACATTTGTTTCCCAAGTAATCCATGTCAAGAAGTAAGCGCTGCATGCTTGGATTGTAGGCCACTGTGTGACCAAAGTTTACAATGATGGGAGAGGTCATGACTTGCTGCAATGCATAGGGCCAATGTGCTTGAATTATATTATATCTATTAGTGATGGATATTGGATAATGGCAGTAATTTGAGCATTAGCTAGATGATCATTATATAGTACAAATAATAGCTATTATTTTACATTTTATCGAGAGAAGAATAGTTTTAACATTATGTTTTGGGTTTAAAAAAAAAAATCTGCATTTTGTATGAAATTGCAAAAACTTCTTTGCATTTCATATTGCTGTATGCCAAATCGGCTCACCGAAAGTGCTTACTTATCAACTGAAGGTAGTTTTGTGATGTAGATTTTATTTTATTTTTTTTTAACAAACTATTGTGGATCGACAGGCGTGGACTAGGATTTCTGTAACTGAGGATGCCACTGTCTAGGGACTCACAAGAAACAAGAACAGAGCTTGCTTACACCAACCCTAGTGGTGGCTTCTACATTGGCAGCAGTATTGGGGCTTCCAGTGGTGCCCTTGAGGACCTCCTGTAGCTGATAGTAGCACTTCAACTGCATGCAGTCTTCTCAATGTGTTGGCTTTGATGCTTTCCCCTCTGATATAATGGTAGATTTAGGTCAAACTCGATAGATTCATCAACCTTGGAATAACCTTTACAGAAGCACTGGGGTCTCTGGTAGTGCTCTTGGAGACCTCCTGCAGCTGGTATTAGTACTTCTTGAGAGGATCCATTACCTGACCAACCCTCTCTAGTTAAACCTTCATGCACTTTTGTTGGCGATTCACCACGGGTACGTACGTACGTATATAGCGATTTAATATGCCTACATCTCAGTTGCCACCTCGAAGCCGTGTCTTTCTTCCTCCAAAGGTTGGATGATGATCGAAAACTAGGCAGCCACCGAGGAGATCTTCTCAAATGAGGGCCAGTGAGGGAGATTTAGGAGATGGTTCATGAGCATCGGTGGTCATGGGAGATATCGATCCCCTTTGTCCCGGCCTCAGAAAGCCCTAACCGTACGTATGGCTAATGCCGGTGACGATGGTGATAGTGGGGGTGGTGAAGGTGTCAAGGAGAGAGCAGATGAGGATGGGGAAGAAGCGTAGGTCAGGAGAGCTACACGAGCGTTAACAGAGGAGAAGTTGAGGAGGCCTAGCTCCAGGGAGTCTGAAGGCTAGCCGCTTGCTGTGCGCAAAACACAGGATCTAAAAGGCAAACAGAATAATGCACAGAATTGAGAGAGAGAGAGAAAAATTGAACACATGAATTTGACGTGGTTCGGCAATGTGCCTATATTTACGGAAGCGAACGGCTATAACTTTCACTCTCTCTCATAATAACAAGGGTTACAAGATATTTATAGTTAAACCCTAGCTTCAGAATTCCAACCCCTATCAGCATTCCTGGTAGAATAAAATACTTTATGATTATCCCAAAGATAAACATATCCCGTCGCTTTACTCCGTTCCATTAGAATACTAGTGTACCACTTAAATAAGAATACCTCAATATGAGCTGCTTAACACTTGCCGACCTAAGCATCAGTGGAGGCCAAGGGGTCCATGGCTCTCTTCTAACTCATGCTTCCACCGAGTCAGCTGCCATCAGCTTAGGAGTGGAGGGACTGGAGTTTTGGCACGAGTTTTTGATAGTAGGCTTGTGCCTATACCTTTTCTAGGCAAGAAAAGGTGAGATATTGTGGCATTTTCAATGAAATAGTGTCCACTTTAGATTGCCTCTCCCTTAAAAAAAAAAAAAAAAAATCATCTCAGACAACTACCTCCATATCAGCTGATAATTAAGTAGGCACCTCCGATGAGCTCTGATCCAAATTAAGTGAATGGTCGGCCATATTGCAGCAGTGTGCAAAATGCAGAGTTGACTTGCATCAATTCAATATACACAAAGGATAGAGAGATATTTTTTAGCTTTACTTTCCATTATAATGCCATTAAAAAAATCAAAAGAACAATCACTATGATACATAAATAATTCTAACCACATACAATAGGGTATTGAATGTTTGTTATAACTATTACAGGGATCAATAATTGTTACGATTAGGGTTTGTGGTAACAGAATAATTGTGTTATTAAAATCTGCATACAAGTCAATAATTTGGTAGATATTTTGAATAGGAGAAACAGCCAACAAAGCATGTGGCCTTTCATACATAATTTAGATCACTTATGGCTAATGATTTCTCATGGAAGGCAAAATGGATCATTCTACCTCAGCGTGGGAGTTGGGACTACCCAATTTCAGCCAAATAGATCTCAGCACCAAGCAGGCCAGACCTCGGTCCCGTTAAGCACCAGTCCAACCTCGGACTTTACCAAAGGCCAAGCCGACCTCAGTCAGATCTCTCCGCTGCCATAAGTCCGCATGAACGACCGAGAGCCGAAAATGCTCCATCAACCGCCTGTAATATAACGACATCCCGAGCTCAAGCTTGGGGCGCCTGCAGGATCGATCAAGAGCCGAAGAGGTTCCGTCGACCACAGGTATCCACAATGACCTTTCATACATAGTTTAGATCACTTATGGCTAATGATTTCGTCAATAGATTTATTTAGAGATCATTTCATTTTATTGCCCTAATCGCAGTTTGAGGATCCCATATTCTAGTTGGGTGTCTCACGTTGTTCAGCCACATGTTTGAAGCTGATTTAAAAAGTTGTCCATGAAAGTCGCACGTACGTACTAGTTGGCTTGACTAGGATCGCATCAAGGATACAATTAATTAAGATATACTTAATGGGAAGCTACATTGCAGTGCTAAAACCAAACCTCTATTGTATGACTCACAGCTTTCCAAAAATTAAATAATCTTGGAGGTAGACAAAAAGTGATCTCACTTATAATGATCATTATTATAATAAATTGAAGGAGACATTTGGCATATGGGATAATGCTATGTGGCCCAACCATGGTACCTAAAAGGAAAAAGGAAAAAAAAAATCTCATTCCGTATGGCATGTTTGCAATTCACCAGCCTCCCTGTATCACACAGCAGTATTTTTTTTTTCTTTTCAATTTTTAAACCACAATTGGATCTGAAACAATTTTTTTGTGCAAGAAATTATATACAATATTTCTATCCATATTAGCATATTAGCATAAATACCTTAGAAATTAGAAGGGTTATAACCCTCTTAGAAATTATATATTACAAGCACTTCGAGTTGTAGAAAAGAAAAGAAAAACTTAGGTAATATATTCATGAGTTTTAATTTTTATTTTTTTCGCAGAAAGAAAAACCATGGTAAGGTTAGTTAGTATATAAATCTTATGGATTATATTTTATATTTGGACCTAACAAATATTTTTTTTTTGTAAATAAAACTAATTAAACAACTTGTTAGATCCCGTGCCAATCTAAGATCAAGAATGTTATTAAAAATAACACTGGACATAACAAAACTCAAAGAGCCATTTGGTTGCAATGGTTCTCTCCAAAAGGAAACACCAGTATGCCCCATTTTTTTTTATTAGCAGCAGGCCTATGCTATTAAAAATAGAAAAACTCTATTCTATGAGAAACAAGGAAAACCTTCCATCCGGGTGCACCTGTTTGATTTAAGATCCCAACTCGGAAGCAAGAGAAGCTTTGATTAATTGATATAGTACATTATTTTTTTATATTAGTAAAAATTTGTTCCTTTCTTAATTTATTACTCTCTATATATATTTTTCTTCTCACAATATCTTTCTATATAATTGTTGATCATGATTGTTCGTTATTCTCTTGGGCTAGTGTGTTGATTTACACCAAGTAGCATGTTGATTTGCAGGGTCCCCGGAGCTTAGGAGGCGCCACCCTTTCTCCGTCCCAGCCAGCGGCTCGCCCGACTCCTCCGGCGTGGTCACCCTCAGGCCAGATTTCAACCACAACAATAGGAAATGGAGATAATAGAGGAGGTTTGCCATGTATGAGAATTGATGCAATCTAGAGCTTGCTTAGATGAGATACTTGAGCGAAATAGTTGTGTTGGCCATTATAGTCCAACCTGCTAGCTTTGATATATCTATAAGCTGCTTTTGATTGGACCCCATTCTTGGGCAGGATCAGAAGGAAATTTTCTAAGGGGTTCTAGAGGCTGTTAATAATTATTTCTGCATGCTGCCACTTATATAGGTATAATGTTTTATTACTTATGCTAATGTTGCATGATTTTCTTATTCTATTGTTTATGAGAAATGATGTTCTTATAGTATTGTTACCAGCTAATTAAAGAGCACAGATTTTAAATCCAAATGGAGTGGCCAGTTTCTGGTCAAAGGTTTTTGAGTCCATCTACAGCACCAAGAAAGCTTTGCGGAGAAGTACTCATGAGCAACATGTACCCCACGCTGAAAAATTTAAAAGGAATAAACAATGGTGTTGAAATTCTATATTACTTAAATTAGTTATCAATGAGAATCCTATCTTTGGGTCAAGGGTCTCATATTTCGTCTAATATATTATAAAGTTAACTTTCTTGACCTGTGAGATAGTGCAGATAGATTGGAATGGGGCATTTCATCTAGGTTGTTGGTTAGAGTTACAGATTTTTACAAGCATCTAGCCGGAGCACATCGATATAACTGCCCTAAAGGGATCCTTGATAATTGGAGAAAATTATGGCTCTTATTATACAGGTTCTGGAATCCCACAGATGACTTACTTCATTTGGGAGCTACCATTCTTTGGTTTTCTCAAGATCAACTTTGATGGTAGCATTCAAATTAGAGAATATTCTAGTGGAGCAAGCTTCATCATTATAATTAGAAGTGCAAGTGGTGCGTTAATTATAGTAGATAGTATTAATAGACTGTTCGATATTACTGTTCCTATAGCAGACTTATATGTTGTATGGGAAGGTATGTTGTATGCTATAAAAATTCTGAAAGCTTTTTATATCATACTTGCAGAAAATTTTTTGATGGAGTTCACCATCTTTAGAGACCATCGACCATCCTTTGCGATAGGATTGTTGGAGCAACTCTATAGTCTTATGAAGCGACGTATATCTATAACAAAGCTCATGGTGCTGCAGACTAAATGGCGATATATATAGCCAATCACATTAGAACTACTATAATAGATATTTCTTTTAAACGGTAGGATATTTTATTTTCTAATTTTCACAAATATATTTATTGTAGACCGGTTTAATAAATTTAATTTATCTATAAAAAAAAGTTCTACAGCTTGTTTGATACACAATAGATGTTCTATTGTAGATATGATGCTGAAAAATTAAAAAAGAATAAACATTAACTTTCTTGACCTGTGACTAGGAAATTGTTTGTAGCTCATGTCCAGTCTACGAGCTTGATTGGTACAAAGATATTCTATCATAAGTGGTGGAGTGGAAAGATACTTTTTTTTTTTTTTTTTTTTGTTAAATGGAAAGATACTTCAGTAGCATCCAAATGACACATAAAATGGTTACATTCATATTGCGTCTCAATAGGACAGTCTATGCGGTGAGAATTACACTTGCAGCTTCAATATCTCTAAACATAAAAAGGTATACAATAATATCCATTTTTCAGTCATTTGCCACAACTATTATATATTTTAGAACACAAGGATTGGATGCACCTATGGTGTGAAATAAATATATCATATATGGCACCAAAAATTTAATCATAATATCATGCTGTTATGAGGAGTAAATATGAATTCATATAGTCTCCTAAATGTTTATCAATATTCTTGACTTGCTATTTGTAGTCATAGTTTGTAGTCTACATAATTTTTGATCTAAAAAATTCTTAAAGGAAAATTTAGAGAAATTTAGTTGCACAATTTTTTTTCCAATCAACAGGTGGAGAGATAAATTTGCCTCCCATTGGTGAGGGGGATCCACAGGTTTGTGTTTCATTTTAGATGGGCTGGACTCATGTTGGACCTAATCAAAAGGTCTTGGAGTTAATTCAACCAATGTTTTAAATGAAAATTTAAAATAATGGTTATTAAAATATTGAAATGATTATTACATATTTTTAAATTTTAATCATTGATATAAATATGTTTTCTAGTTTTGTTATAAAATATTTTATTAACATCCTGGTTCGATATTTAAATAATATAAGATAAAATTTCTAAATTCTGCAAATAAGGAAGGCCCTCTAGAGTCCCCTCACTCTATGTGTGTGGCTACTTCCTCCACTCGTTGCCTAGGCAAAAGGTGAATAATTTTTCTTTTTTCCTTTTTTTTCATAGGTTGGATCATTGTTGTGACATCTTATATATGTATGCATGCATGCATATATATATTAGGTAAATTATTTTTAAATAAAATTGGTTTCAGATCTATAAGATTTGTGAAATAAAAAAAAAAGATGCTCTGCATGGAAAAATAACAAGTGCTGAGAAAATTTAAATGTTTTTTTTCCTTTTCCCATTATATATTTGTAAATAATAATAATAATAATAATATTTTTGTCTCTTTTATATTATATCAAATAATAGAAAAAGGTAATGTTTACTATAATAGATTATTTAGTATTATAATAATATACTATAATATATATGTCGTCTATTCTTTAATTACATTTTTAAAATTTAATTTTCAACCCGTTTCCGTTTAACAGAGATTGTATGGCCTGAAAAATAACATAACTATTTTTTTCCATTACAATATTGTTCAAATAGTTATTATTTTAATATTAAAATTTTTAAAACCATATACTGTAGGCAAATATTGGCAACCATAATTATTGTAAAGATGGATAATGGGTGCTACAACCAGTCAAATAAATTTAGCCACATGCACCATACCACCATTTCATGGACAACTTATATGGGGCAGGCACTAGAGAAAAAATATAGGGTGGGCTTCCTATTTTGCCATATTTTTTATAGTGATCATCTTAAAGAAAAAAAATCAAAAGTTAGTGGTTTATCCAACTAATGAAGTCATGGGTCCATGATAAAAAACCAAAAAAGGAAAGAAAATTACACGACATCTTTTTCCTTCATCACTTTTATAATATTTTTTGCTAATACACACTATATGACCATGTGATACATACCAAAAAAATTAGTTATCTAGTAAGTTAATGCACATCTCTAGGTAAATCAATACAAAATTTTCAGAATACGATATTTACTAATCCATAGTACATGATCAAGTGATACACATTTGATAAATTAGTTATCTAGTAACCGAGTACACATTTTTAGGCATATTGATACACAGTTTACAGAATATCATATTCACCAATACATCCTGCATGACCAATATACCTCTAAAAATCGATAAACAGTTTTTAGAACATACTTTTTATGAGTGCATACTACATAATCAGGTGATACACACCAAATAAATTAGCTATTTAGCAAGCTAATATATACCTTTAGGTAAATCGATATATAATTTCTAAAATCTGATATTTATTAGTAACAATACATAGTATATAGTTTTCTAAGTTTTTCTAATATAAAAAATTATATACATACAAACTTTTAGATTCTATGAGATTTAGATATTGAAAAACAGAGAAAGTTTTAGAGGACGAGAAAAGGACTTGAAAAGAAGAAACTGATCTCATGAACGGGAGAGATAGCTTGGCGAGAAAGATGATGAACGAAAAAGCTGTAAAAAAAAAAGAAGCACATAATTTTTCTTATTTTTGATTTTTTTATTTAATCATGAGATTGATGTCATCGGTAAAAAAAAAAAAAATTCTGACTTTCAGATTTTTTTTTTTTTAGGATGGGCATTAGGAAGATAGGTGACAAAATAGGAAGGCTTTAGGCCCAGGCCATATGATTCACAGTTTGGCTAGAGAAAGGATAATAGGATAAAAAGCCAAGACCTGATAACCGAAGTAGGAGAACTCCAGACTCCCACCGCTTGGAATAATCGCTTGACCTCCTTATCTGTGCAAGATATATTACTGAGCTCGCTCTCCGTGGACGCACAAAAAAACAAGCTTTTTCTCTGATGGCCAGGGGAGGCCGCGAGAACTCGGTCGCGGTCGCCGATCTCGCCTAGATGGCGGAGCGCCGCCTCGCCGTCCTCTGCTCCCACCTCCGCCCAACCGATCTCGGCCGCCCTCTGCCGCTGCACCGACGGCCGGGATCCTCCGAGCCCCCGGCGGTCTCCGTTTCTTGCTGCCGTGGAAGCAGGGGCGAGGCGGGCGGGGAGGAAGGGATCGCGAAGAAGCGCTGCGTCTTCTGCGAGATCATCCGAGGTGAATCCCCTGCGTTCAAGGTATCAGCTCGTCTGTTCTCTTTTTTTGGTCAATCTTTTATGCTATTTAATGCGATTTTTGATTAAAAAGTTCGTTTTTTTGTGGATTTTGTTGCTTAAAGTTTGTTTTTTTTGGTCAAATTTGCAATCTTTTTGCTAAAGGGGAAAACCATTAGACTTGAAAAATCTATAGAAAAGTCGGTTTTTTGTTTTTTAAATTTAAATTAGTGCCGCCCTGTTTCTTTTCTTGACGCTATGGTAATTTAGTTTCCTGCTCTAGGATTATGGTCGCGAATGAAACATGAAGATGAGAACTCGTTTCTTGGACTGAGATCTTTTTGTTGATTTCCATGGTATTATGTAGAACTGATGGTGCAAATTTGCATCAACCGGAAAGAACTAAGTTGGTGAATCCAAACTCATCTGACCAATGGAGTTAGGATCGGCAGTATTGATTCTTGAAATATTGCTACTCTAATGAGAAGTAATGGTGAAGTAGCTGTCACAATTGTTGAAAATATTTTGCTTAAAAATTGTTATATCTTTATTAAATAAAAGTATTATAAAGAAATAATCTACTAGAATAAAATCAGTACATTGAAAAGAGCTTGTCTGGGTCGAGGCGTGTGATATATACTGCCCTACGAATGTGATTCGTCTTCTACATGTGATCTGCAGTGATCTTGTCTCCAAGATATAACAATCCGGCTCAACCTGCTCCTCCTCCTACGAGCATGATTACTAGGGAGCCTTAACCTGGCCGACTTCTTCAGATGTTTACAAAATAAAAAAGATAGAAAACATAAAGCTGAAGGTTGGAAAAATTTTATTTGAGAAAAAAAACTCTCAAGAGGAGATAAAGCGCTAATGAATGAAAGAGATCGGATTGCTTTTGAATTAATTTTGGAGGAGTCTATTTATAGTCTCTATCTGGAAGATCGAATAGACATGATGGTTCCGAAGATATGTATTATTTTGAAAATACTGTATCTTTTTGGAAACCAACATTTTCTTTCGAAGAGTTACAACTTTTTTGAAAGAAACGTTTCACAAAAAAGTATTTTAAAATATTTAAAACAACTAAAGTTTAGGAGATAAAAAAATTTAATTTCTTTAATTAAACTCCAACATCTTCCATAAAAGATTTAAATTTTTGAAATCATAAAGTAGAATATCTGGGCAACTTATACTATGCAATGTGAGATGTCCTGTGGATTTGAATCTCACTTAGTGTTGATAGTATCTATCTGAAGGAACCATAGTAAATTAGACCTTTACTAGGTCCTTTAACTCAGACTTCTACTTATCATACATATAGTACAAATCAATTAGATTTTTATGCGGTCAGCATCATCTAAAGGCTTTGTGCTTAGTTTCTTGATTTTTTATGAGAATTTTGTTAGGACTAGCCCAAACTCCTAGTCGCTGCCTATACGACAATTCTCACATAGGTAAGTCCTCCAAAGGTATTTGTGACCTAATGCCCTGTAGATCTTCTATCTTGAACTCATTAAGAGTATAACTCAACCTTTTCAAAATATTTTTTTGTCACTGATAAGAGGACTCATCATAGGAATGGGAAGAGATATACTTCGAAAAATGTGCTCTGACACAATTACTCAACCAGTTTCGTTTTTACCATATTGAACCTTCTTTATGGGATCTCCAATCACAGATTGGGTATCCACTATCAATGACCAAATAGTGGGCTTAAGCCCTATCTCCCTTGATGATTCTAGGACTCCACTTCTAGACAAATTCTTGATTAATTGATATGCCAAGCTTTTCTCAGACTTGACAAATTCCAAGAAAATGTCATTACTCGTTTTGAGTTGTCTTACAAATTTATGATAAATCCAGATATGTCGGTTCCTCTTTTCGTTAGTACTCTTTTGATTTGTCAGTTCTATTGCGGCCTTTTTATCATGGTAATTTGATATGGTCGGAACTGGCTTAGGTATTAAAGGTAGCTATGGGATAAGATTTTTAATTCACTTTGCCTCAATATAAGTGGTATCTAGAGCAATCAACTCGGCGTTCATGGTGCTCCGAGATATAATAGTTTGCCTGGAGGATCTCCAAACAACAGCAGCACTAAGAAAAAGATATCGGGTGGTTGATTTAAGATCAAGAGAAATGGTAATCCAATTTGCATCACTGTAATCCTCAACCACCTTAGGGTATCCAGTGTAAAAGAGAATAAATTAAGGGTTTCTTTAAAATATCAGAATATTTTTTTAACGGCTGACCAATGAGATTGATTTGAATTTTGAGTGCATCTACTTAGCCTCTCTACAGTACATTTAATATCAGGTCTTGTCCTATTCACCATATATAGGAGAGAACCTATGATTTGGGAGTATCTGATTTGATCAACTGGTTGATCTAAATTCTTTTTGAGATGAATACTTGGATCATAAGGGGTATATATAGATTTTTGATTAGAGTAACCAAATTTTTGAATTATTTCTTGATGGAATGAGCAAGGAAGAGAGCGATCCCTTCAGGAGATTTGATCAGCTTCATCCTGTATGTATGATGGTTATGATTTTTATTTAGTTGGAAAATATGTCACGATGCTATTGAAGTTTAATGGGTAGTGAAAATAATCCTTTGAAGAGGTATGTAATGATCATGGATGCAATCATATTCTGAAGAAGCAATAGCAGGTCTTTTGGTTAGCCCTTTGCAAGATCATGAACGGTGGTGGTAGGATCTTATGAAAAATTTAACCTTAAGGCTTTATCTCATTATGCTTCTAAATGAACTGATTGTTAATATAGTTGCTGATGAGATGGAAATGGAGTACATTCTCATTTAAACTCATGGAAGAAAGTTTTGGAAAATAGAAGTCTAAAAGGGAGCAAATTAGAAAGCATATCATGCAATTTATATGGTAATTGAAATGTGATTGAAGCCTTAGAAAAAACTGATTGCAATGGATTCATTGATGTAAGCATTTTTACAATCTTGGGTCTGCAATACATATAACAGCAAGACAGGTCAAATCGTTAGAGAAATGATACTGGCTGGATGGAATTATAAGATGCTTGTTTATCTTGTGATGCCTTATGACATATTTGAAAGTTATATAAGACAAAGGAGGTCCATTTATGTGTTTGGAAATGAAGATAATCCGGATGCATGTAATACGAATCTTGTGGAGATGAGAACATTTAGGTGAATGTTAGTTATAGCTAGGAAAGATGGCTTGATTACATGTGACTGAAACATAAACATATTGTTTCAAATGGCCTTGCATTACGAACTAATTCCCAAGTGTTCGTGCTGGTGCTGTGCCAGATTGCCATTGGCATGGTATGTACCATGATATTGCCATGCTTGGCATGCACTGGCACAATACATGGTGGTTCATGCCTACCAGATTGGGCAGCATTTTAGTCCTTGATAACTGAAAAATTCTTGCCCTAAACTGACACTGGGACAATTTTGGCATGGTTTAGGGTGATTCAAGAGAATTCATTATGCTTGTCCAAAGGCTTTTTATCTAGAAATATTGTCATTCAAGGTGAACTTCATGAAAAAGAATCTTGATTTACATCAATGTTAGCTAGTTTTGGTTCCAGCCAGTATTCATTGAAATATTCCACCTTGTAGTGGTTAAAACTTGTGCTGAAACAGAAATATTAATAGCTACCAAGAGCTTAAACAATAATTGGATGTGAGAGCACTAGAAGAAGCATTTAGAATTATATGAATTGAGGGTTAGATCGTGGAGAACCACAAAAAGACAACCAATAATATTTGAACTCTAGGTGTCTATCCAAAATAAGAGGAGATGCGGTGAGTTGAAAAGTGTCAGCTTGCCAGACTTGCAAATTCAAATCCTAGAAATGTATATACCTTTAAATAGATATCATCGTAAATAATGAAGATGATGAAACTATGTAGTTTATTAGATTTGAGAAAATCATTGAACTCAGCTCCTTTTCTTAATACTTGAAGACTTATGCACATATAGTAGTGAACTTCTGCTTTTGTTTCTTCCTTCTATTCATCATGAAATTGTTTTTGTTCGTTATCTAATATTTCTTATTTTCCACATGGTATGTCAACATGATTAGGATTCCATATCTTGGGTTTGCATCATCAGATTACGGATTAAGAATTTTTATTTTGAAATTGGTATATTGCAACAGAAGTGGGTTGTCTTCATACTGATTGCTTACTGAAATTTTTCTATTTGCAGCTTTATGAAGATGATGTATGCCTATGCATTTTGGATTCCAATCCATTGAGTTATGGGTAAAGTGCTTTCTAGTTTATTGTTTTAGAATTTTTATTTTTTAAAAAGCAAAATAAGTAACTATTGGAGGACGATCTAGTGTCATTGCTGAAAGGCATTGGAAGCCCTTCATCAAGTGAAATGATATTATTGGTTCTGTCTTATGTAGTTCTTCATTTCCTAATTATAAATCAGTAAAAACATTTCATGTTGAATCTGTATGGAATAATTCGAAACATAGTAAATTAAATGTTTCTTCTATATGCACCATCTAACTTTCATCTTGTTCTAGTTTTTGTGTGATTTGTAAAATTAGTTTTTTTTGGATTTTTTTTCCTTCTCGGTCCTTGATAGATAATCTAAAGCTTGTTTGTCATGCTGAAGTTTGATGTGGATTTCTTAGAATAAGCTCTTATTGCAAGTATTAATCAATTTTTCTTTTGAAAAACTGGACTTTCAGTTTAGTCAAAAAACAGGAAGGGAAGGGGGTGGACTGGGGGCTTTGGGTTTTCTTTTTATTAATCTCATAGTAATGATATTTAACTTTTTATGAGAATTAGGCTCAACATCTCTAAGAGACTAAATTTTAGGTTGTTTTTGTGAATCTATTTTCATAACATGGAAAACCAACAACTAAACAAGCATCAATATTAATAGCAGATGTTTCATATTGTGATAAAGGAAAATATGCACTGTAAACTTGGTTCGATTTGTTTTCTAATATCTGAAATCTATTGGAATATCTACTCGTTGTGATTATATTTCTTGATTGTTTCTCATATTTCCTTTTGTAGGCACTCTCTTATCATTCCAAAATCACATTTTCCTTCTCTCGAAGCAACTCCTCCTCCTGTGAGTCTTTCCCATCATTCATATAAGAGCTTGCTACATTTGTCAGTGCACAACACTTGATTTCGGACACTGTCAACTTTTCACTTGTGAGAATTTTATGCAATCTATGAAATTAACTTCTTGAATGAGGTTGAACAAGACAGTAATTAAGTTTATGCTTTCACTGAGCATACTATAGAAAAAAAGAAAACCATATCAAGTTACTTAAATGTTCTCTATGTACATCAGTAAATAAACTCTCTCTGACTTTCATTTGTTTTCTTTCTGCGTGTATTTGCATAGATATCGCTTCAGTATGCTGCTGGACCCTGTCATATGCTTTTCCTAATTCAATAAATTAATGTCTATATAAAAAAGAAATCATGGGATATGGTCATGAGGATCCGTATCTTTCACTTCATGGACTAGCTGCTCTAGCACCCACATTAATTGAATGAAGGCAAATTATAATTTGGGTGATGATGTGTCAAGCTTTTCTATTTTTATCAGCCCACTTGAGGAGAATATTGAGTTGTCACCTAAATTGTGGAGGAAAACTTTGGATATATATAGGTAAACTTGGCTACACTTTAGTAGATCTCTACTCAGATCCAACCAGATCTAGATTGGATGATGAGGATCTCACGTCAATGATCCAAGCTGCTAGATATGATCTAATACCTCCAAATTGCTTACACACCAAAAGTCATGTGATTTGAAGACCCTTAGCCTATGCATCAAATGGTCAAAAAACATATATTAGTTCTTATTATGGATGAACATATATATGTATTTACGTACATGTATATGTATTTTCAGGCTTGTGAGTGTGCATGTGCTTTAGCATGCCTTAGAGTTGTGGTTGAAAAAGAGGTAGGTACAACAAAATGTCTGCCTGATGTAGTCTCTATTAATTATGGTGGTGGAAGTTTTGGACGAACCTTTAGTATAGATTTCACTGTCATCATATGGAATTTCTGAAGAGGATAATCATATTTTTGTTCTGAAACTATGATAAGAAAACTAATTTGAAAATGGGAGATAACAAGAATTTGAAAGGAATTTTAGCGGCTACAAAATTGTTTCTTCTGCCAATGCAAATATATGTCATATGTGATATAGATGTGTCAAGCTAACTATATCAGCTTTTACTGCTCTTTTTTGACTGCTGGATGTTAAATTTTTAATTTATAAAAATGAGACACTGGAGTTAGATTTTGAATGATCCGGGTTACAATTCTGACTTATGTTGAACACTCTAGATGTAATTTTCTTTCTATTCTCTCAAACTTTCCTTTCTTTTCTTAACTTAATGAATTCTCTCAAATATGAGATGCTAAGCTACTTGGAAGTGAAAGTTTCAAAATCTATTCTCCCTAGGAGCATTCATATCATGAAATGCTGTAGATTAGAATGAGGTTTTTAGGGAGAAAGCATACTACTAGGGACATCTGCAGTTTGATGCAGTGTCAACTGCTTGGTTATTCACATCACTGGGGAAGGTTTTTTGATGTGCCATTGCAGCATGGGTTACAACAGGACCTATTTGCTGCAATTTGGGTTTTTCTGCTATAACAATTGTGGCAGCTTGCATATTGCGTATGGGAAAAAATGTTCTTATGCTTGCTATGCAAATATGCTTCTAATTATTGCTAAAAAGAGGGTTTATCCTTTGTTAGAAGAGTTACTTATGACAAACTCCTTGAGTCCTTGTTCATACTGCCTATAACTTCTGTTCTATCAACTGAGGTGATGAGTGAAGAGGTTTATTCTCGGGTGCACCTTATGGCTAGTCTTGATGTTGATAATTGATGGCAAACTGATGAAACTGGGTGAGGTTTTGGAGGCTTCAAGATGTTGGCGACTAAGAGCTCTTTAGGGGGTTTAATATGACAGGATAGCGGACTTCCATATATGTTACTAAACTCTAGGGAAGTGAGAGTGATGGATATGGTGAAGGGAGAAAAGAAAGAATTGGAAGCAAGGTTCGCTGTACCGGTACCGGTAGGCGTACTAGTCGCCTACTGGACCGGTATGGTTCCCGTTTGTACCGGTTTAAACCAGTACCGAACCGGAACACTCTTCTCCGCCGGAGCCAGGGAAGAAGAAGAGAACGAAAGAGCGAGCGGGGGCGGGAGGGAGGAGAGGAGAGGCCGTCCGCGGAGGGCTGTGGGGGGGGTGGCGGAGGCTGGGGTGCGGTGGAGCCCGCAGAGGCTGAGGCTGCGGCCGCAGAAAAAAATATAGAATTTTTAAGTGAAGTCGGCAAATCGACTTAAAAATTCTATATTTTTTTCTGCGGTCTCCACTGGGCCCCCGCGAGCTCCCCCGCCCCCCTTGGCCTCCGCCGGCCTCTCACGGCCCTCCGCGGGCGGCGGAGGCCTCTCCTCCCTCCCTCTCTTCCCCGCTCTCTCTCTCCTCATCGTCTTCTCCGGCTCCGGCTGGGTTCGGTCTGTACCAATTTCTACGGCTCCGGTGTACCCGTTACTTGCCGGACCAGTCCGATACGGCCCTATCCGGCCGGTACAGGTCGGTTCGTCAGACCATGGTTAGAAGGTGATGAACAGGGTAAAGGGATACTATTTTAATGGGTCATAATTTTGGGTTCTGAACCTTCTAGAACATTTATTGAAGTAAGAAATGCATACAAATTTATTAATGAGACAAGGGACTACAAAGTTTGGGGTAGGAGGAGACCTCCAGTAATAGATGCATGTTATTATTTTGATCAAGTCATAACAGTAGATACTTATCAATGAGCATCTTATTTAGCTTGTATGAAGAATGTGAACTTTCTTCTTTCGTTTTGATGCTTTTGAATATTTAGAAAGATTAGTTTTGAATGTCTGTGGGTCCTTGAGTATGCTAATATTTCAGATCATCACTTACAAACTGATCATATGCATGATCAGATCCTCTTTGAATTAAATATACTCATTTTATTCTAGATCTGCTGAAGACAAGTTCCCCTTATTCATCCATTGGTCATCCAACTTTAATTGCTTGTCATGCCCATTGCTGAATTCCCTTACATATGTCCTCAGTATAGAAGATTTCAGGATATTTTTTGTCATGTCACTATGATAAGCTGGTTATGTATAAACACACTTTGGCTTGTTAATCAGATGGTAATATTTGGTCATCCTTCAGAATAAGTATCACATGCACCACAGTAAAAGGTGGTACTTCCTAAACTGTTCTCTTAAAAAGTGAATGGATAATCTTTTTTATCTATATAAACTTTGCATTCACAATCTGCTTAGATAATCAACATTCTGGGTCAGTATTTATAGATCAACTACATCATAATATGTAGTTCATTGTCCTGTATCTTATCAAGTTTGCAGGGCAGATAACTACAAACAATTGTTGGTTAATCCCCATTTTAATTTTTTATACTTCTTTCTTAGCAAATACATTATTAAGAATTGTATTTGTATTTGGTTCTGTCTGAAATAAATAATAATGTCAAAATAAACCTGGTTTAGGAATTGCTTGTTAGATAGTTTTCCATTATCATGACTGCATGTTGTTTAACTGAATTTAATTCTTTCTTTATTGGCTAGTACTTCATGGATAGTTTCTTTCTTTTTCATTGATTTTGCTGTTCTAAACCCTCTTCTCAATATTAATATTATATAATCAACTCTTTTAACCTCTGTTACATGGTTAGATCCAAGATCTTGTTGCCATAAGTCTGCAATTAATAATCATCAATAAAGAAAAAGGAAATGAAAAATGGATACCTGTAGCGAATTGTTGAGGTCACATTTAGTATTTCAAATGCAGGTAATAGCAGCCATGTGTTCCAAGATACCATTTCTTGGCAATGCAATTATGAAAGCTACTCAATGCGGTAGGTCAAATTTAATATATCTGTCTAAGGTTATGCTTGCCATGTTAGAATTTGTTTCCTGTTGCGATTATGAGTACTACTTTTAGTATGTTTGCCTCTTTTATATTTGATGAAATAGAGAATGAAGGTTTCCATGTAATATCCTGTCTGATTATTTCTCTAGATGAGATAAGACAAGTGGCAAAGTGGGGAACAACTTCAGCTCTTCTGGCATTCGAATCTTTGATTGTTATCCTAATAAAAGCTCGTTGACTGGAAAATTTTAAGTTCTTTACAAACACAGTAAACAGTGTAAGAAACGTCTTTATTGTTAATTATCCTCCTTATTGTACTGATGGTTGGCTGACTGCCCGGGCAGAATTGAGATGTAGCCCGGGCGATTGGCTAGGCATTTGACTTAATATAAGAGTTACTCGTGCATCCTTTCATTCACCTTCTTCATTCCATTATCAAATTTGTGTTATTATCAAATGGACACTCCAATTTAAAGCAATACAAAGTGAACATATTGTATAAGTTTTTGTTAACAATTAAAAAATACATTGTAATTTTTAGAATCTTCTGTAAACTAATAAAAGAAGGGAGTAATAACATATTTGTCATTGAACTTAGCTATTACTAATCTTCCTTGGTTGTTTGATTTGTTGGTTTTGGGTTTCAAATATGGTGTCTTGATTAAAGGCCTATTGGCACCACTTGTTCAGCACTTAAAAGTTATTGTTGCTCTTGTCCAATGCAAGATGATTTGTCTTTGTAATCCAGTTTGGTTTCATTAACCTCACGATGAATGGATGCTAATGTGAACGAGGATACATCTTATTGGACCTAATGAAAATGAAGATTGCATGCATGTCTACATATATACTCGCATACAAACAGACAGGCATACAGACAGATATGTGCATTCACACCCACACGTACATGTGAAAAATCATGCTTTCTCTCATGGTTCGCCTAGGCATTTGGAGGCGCATCTGACAAATGTAACAACAAACAATATGCTTAGTTTGTACATTATCAACATACTTGTATATTTTATAATATAGTGACTTCGGTTCTTATTAGTGGACTTTCATTGCATGCCTGCAGCCCTTTCAACTTTGCATCAATATTTGCTCGGTGTCATGATCATGTTGTTGCAATGTCACCATGCACTGGAGATTGATCATGATATATTTTGGTATATTGACTCATTATTAACCTATCTCCAGCATTGCATGCAACTTGCATCTTCCTAAATTAAAATACTGTCATCAACATATCTTATCAAATTTCGAGAATTTGAGCTGCTCAATCATGCTATCCAGTATTGGGAAGATCATTAATTTCAGTATCATTGGTTTTTATTTTTATTTTTATTTAATATCTACACAAGGTATTTCTGAATCTTGTTAACTTAGAGCATAGGATGATAGGGATTATCTACCTTCCTTGATGGTTGCCTTGTCAAAGGGGTACATTGTACCAGTTTAGATCTTGCCATCATCCTTTGGATGGAAAGTTTCTACTATGTATGGCCTTTGAGAGTACAGGCCCCTTTGCCACTCAGATATCTTTTTATCAGCCTGGCACAACCGCAAGCCCTAACATTTTTCCAAAATCGGGGTGTAAACTGCAACCAGGTGATTTGAGGTCTCTATTGATTCCCTTCTTCAGTCTTCTTTTAACATTATTTGAAGTCATGTTTTATGTCATTGGTTGTTTTTCTTTCCTAAGGGTTGGGTCTTTTCTTTTCCTAAGCTATGTTTCTTCCATCTCCCTCTGACAGATTTTGTGTACTGTAACTCTTGAGGGACAAAATTTCTTCCGTTTGGCTTTCCTTCTTTGCGCTGAACTAGATTTTGGTTGTTCTTCATGCTCCTATTCTTCCATGCCATAGTGTTTAAAAATGGCACTATGTGAAAACTTTACAAATCACAAGTGATAGGGACCAGCAGCTTTGGCCAAACTAGTTCTTCAAAATCTTAATAACAGCAAAGCCTCCCCCTGAAGCCATTTTCTTAGGAAAATGGTTAAATTAAGGGGGAAAAGTATATGGATTATCCTCGATCAGAATACTCTTGAATATCCATCAATTGCTTGTTTTTAAGAGTTTGGTTTTCCTTGAACGTGGTTACGTGATTTTGCAGATTCTTTCAATTTGCTGGTCAACAACGGGTTAGCTGCAGGACAAGTAATATTTCATGTATGTTGATATTTTTTTAATTCAATTTTAAACAGGAGAGCACGATAATTGTAATATATTTTTCATCTATCTGATGCATCTCACACAATGTATCATAACTGCAGACTCATTTCCACATAATTCCTCGTAAAGCAGGCGACCATCTATGGTCTTCTGAGGTAAGAGGATTGACGCTACGCTCATCTTGGCTTAAGTTAATCCACTGATTTTGACTCATAAAATTTTCAGAGCTGTAGAAGGCAGCCCTTACAATGGAACCAGGAAACTGTCAATCTTGTGAACTGCATTCAAGAACGGCTTTCTCCTGTTTCTAGTGATAGTTGTAGAACTCTTGGACTCATGCTCCCAAGGTGTGTGCAAGAAGATTAGGGGCCTCCCTTTGTATTTTATGTACACTAGGCTCTTCTATATTAGTTCAAATAATATCTATTCAAGTTAATTTTAGCAAATAAATTATTTCCTAAACTTGTGCGACCGCGGCTGTGAGTCTCACAATGATCAACATTGTAATATTATGACATTTCAGCAAGCTTTTCCATTGTAATTTTCCAAGTTTATTGTTATCATGGTAAAATGGACAGTCTACAAGCCATGTTTCTTGAGAATTGGTCTGAACCCAAACTATACTAATTAAGAAGTTTGAATTTCTAATCTAGGCTTTAGATTTTCTACTCATAAGTATGTTAAGGCTTGACTTTTCTAAAACATTCCTAGGACAAATGACTATCCAATCTATTTCAATGCTTTTTAAAAACTCCCTCTTTTGCTAGCCTTCTGGGCAGCACTGCCTTGGATAGGATCAGTCCTTGAGGCCGGAGCAGGGAGAAGTTTCAAACTAGTTATGCAATGAAAGCCTTTACATTGGCTCCACTGAACCAACAAGACAGAGGTTTTAATGCTTGGATATATACTAGACTACCAATTGCAGTGAGGATCTCAATGTACTCTTTGCTGCAGAAAATTTAAGTGATATTTATGAACAAGGTACTACTAAATGGAAATCAGCAGTTGCTAGACTTTATCTGAACAGGAGGCTTTCCACATCTCTGACTTATTATTAGTTTCCATTTGGTCTCTGTCCTACTGAGACACCAATGATCTATCTGAAGTCATAACTTTTTGGTACTTCATTAAATAGGGAAAAAATGGCTACTTGTATTATTATCATCAACCTTTTATGTTTTCACTATGGTGGTGAGTATGGCTTTAAAAAATTGTTGTATGGATGTGCCCTTGCAGCTAGCTTTTCTTTGAAAAAAAAAAAATGTTTCTTGCACTGGGCATCTCCTGTTTTCATAGCTTAAACATGCTTAATTAAGTTCATATTAATGCTTGTATAGTATAAGTTTTATTAAAAATATATTTTTTATTTGAATAATTTGCAAAATGCACTTTTGCTGCGCTCTATTGTTTCTTTCTGTCGATGCGTTCAAAACCTAAGCAAAATATATTTTTTTTTTTTGCTAAAAACGGAAGTATCATATATAACGTGTACGAATACAGCCAAGATAAAATGATTTATTTTCAGAAATATCATAAGACTATAGATCTAGAGAGGAGTTTGTGTCACAGCAATGGATGCCTACAACTCGTATATGAGGGTGATCGTTTGACCCATGCTCCATGAAGTGGTGCGTCACCTTTATCATGTGGTTGATGTGATATGGTGCATTGGGACATGGCTCAAGGAATGCAGTTGGGTGTAGTCTCCTAGTCATTTAGGGCCTTTGGTTGGTGATCCACTCAACTTGCTTTGGTGTTGAGACAGCATCAGATCATGTTGTCTTCTACTTACCTAAGAAGAGACAAATACTCAATATAAGAAGTTTTAAATAATTATATCGGTGCAATTACCTTTTCGCAATTCGTTTAACTTGGCTCAACCTTCTCTAGACCGAATTAGATTATTTATTTATAAAATAATCAGATTTAAGTTTGCATTTTTGTCCAGTTAATTAAAAGATCGGATTTGGGTTGATAAATTTTTGACTTATCATATCCGACATCATCCGTATCTGGTCTGACCTAACTTGATTATTCCCCTACTTTTATTTCTCCTATATGCACTCAAGCTAACACTTTTGGTTACAGAAGTTGCAGGTTAGACCAAGGCAACATGTAGAATAATTTAGATTCGCTCTTGGGAGATTACTTTAGTGAGGTTCATGTAGAATGTGGAACTAACTTAAGAATTGATTCCTTTTTCTTGAGACAAGGCAGAAAGGGGTCTTTTTTTATAGCCAAATCTTGCATGCAAAGCCCCAGCTCAGAATCTCAGCTTTATTCTCAACACTGACGAGCCACAACTTTTGTCCTTCTCACCATTTGGAAAAGGTGAAAGAAACTACATCATGTGACCCCTCGCTTCACGCCATAGCCTGGTCAAACTTGGGAGCATTCAAACCAGAAACAGCCCCTTAACAATAATAAAAAAGAAAGAACCCAGAGAGCCTGAGGGTATCATCTTTGCAGAGATAAAACTCTCAGTTTGAAACCGGACCTTCCTTCGCCTAAAATTCTTTGTTGTATACTCTGCTAACATTATGACTACCACATGCATCCTTACTGTTAACACCAAAAGAAAAATGTCAAGTAGGAGACCAACTTGGCCACGGCCGACAAACCGACCGCTGCGGAGACTAGATTGGTGCATGAACACCATAATAATCCTCCAACTTGGTTAAGGTTTTAAAGTAATCAAAATGTGATTTTAATGTCGGCTGTTCAGTACTCAAAAGAATTTTGGAACTGCATGCAAACTTAATTAGTATTAAGCTTATGTTTGTTATTTTGTCAATTTTGATTTTTGTCAAAAAGTTTAGGTTTGTATGTTAATTGTAGGCTTATATGAGTATCTTAACTTGAGTGGGATGTGCAGGTTTTAAAATCATGCTACTGTATTTATTAAACTAAGTCAATACCTGCAACATACCTGAGTTGTAGGAATTTTATATGGCTACATATGGAGATAAACTTGCAATCCGGTTCTCTGGACTTTATTTAACATAGTTGTAGCTTCTCTTCGAAAGTGGGTGCCTACAATAATTGGGTTCTTATAAAAGGTTGGGATTTGGTTTAGTAGATCTTTGGGTTGATGATGGAACCCCACCCTCTCCTAATTTCACCAGCAATTACACTTGAGAAATTTTGCTCTCTAACCGATCAACCAGAATCAGGTCGATAGAAAAATCAAAGAATTAACTTCTATACAGCATGTTCTCAATCCATGAATGAAAGATATATTGATGTTGAGGATTAAGTCCGGCATGAACTTGCCTATATATTACAAAGGAGCATGTATATCTATCTCTAGCTACTATTATAATGGAAACTTGGGGGTTTGACACCACCTCCAAATTCGACGCCACTTCAATCTTTCTATTCTTTGAATAGCGGATAGAGTACTAGAAGTTCTAAAATTCCAACATGATCTTTCAATTGACTCTCACTCCATGTTTTCTTGTTTTTCTTTTTTTTTTTTCTTGCTCCAAAATTTTCAAGACCATCTATTCCTGATAATCTCTCCAACAACTTTTATATGCATAGTTACATTGCAGTGCATACTTCAAGGTGGTGCATCTCCAACCCTGAATTCAATTCCACCCACTCCACATGCATAGAGGCTTTGCTTTTGGTGCCCTTTGTCCTAGCTCTCAACTTTCAATTGACCCAATTAGAGAAAGAATGACTTCCCTAAATCCCATTAACTTAAATATCTTTCGGAACTAAAGAATAATATACTAACATGAGTTTTTGTAGGAAGGTGGAACATAGGGCAAGAGGCTGAATTTTTGTACAAAAAAAAATTGCTAATTGTCTGGAGGTGGCATCTAAACCTTTATATCAACTTTATTTTATTGTTATGTCATGAATCTTATGAGTTATTAGATGGTTGCCATGCTAGAGAACTCAAAATGTTTCCCAGTTAAAAAAAAAAAAAAATCAAAAATAGGCATTGTATATGTAATTATGCCCATCAAAATCTTTGTTGTGTGACTTGACTCTAAATGTGGTGGATCTTGCTTCAGAACCCTATCTGGACCTATTTGAAGTGACTTACCAGGTCCCCGGTAGTTATGAGATCCTCCTGCGAGTATGGCCTCCTCTTCATCCTACTCAGTCAAGGGTTTTGCATGCATTGATGTCTAGTACAAGTTTTATACAGCTAATACCTATACATGCAACTGCACTACAATAGAAGAAGGCTCTAGCGATATTTACATGCCAATGCTACTAAGAAGCGTCGGTAATTTTGGCTCTACACTAAAATTTGCCGACACTTCTTAGTAGCATCGGCCGATATAAAACTACGACGACGCTTTTAAGCACGACGCTTATTAACGTCATCGGAGGCCAAATGCAACAGGAGGAAAGGGATTAGACGACGCTTAAAAGTATCATCGGAGTCCAAACCGAGCCGAGCTAAGGACGATGCTTAGAAGCATCATAAGGCAACCCCTAAGACGATGCTTATAAGCGTCGTCAGAGGTTGGGAGTAAGATGACGCTTATAAGCATCGACAAAGGCCAACTCCCAACTTAACCAGTGCTTGATCGTCCTGTAGCCCTCATTTTCCAAGCCCTAGCCCCCTTTTCCTTCTCTCCGGTGCCCAGCTACCGACCCGATCGATCTCCTCTCTGGAGCCCTAGCCCGATCGATCTCCTGCTCCCTCCTCTTCGGCGCAAGCTCGGCCTCTTCTCCGACACCGATCGACCTTCCTCCTCCCTCCTCCTCCTTCCTCTCTAGCGCCGATCGACCTCCCCTCAAGCCTCGATCGAGCTTTGCCTCCGCCCGAAGATCTTGTTCGGTTGCTTTTTTTTGGGAGCCGGCAAGGACAAGGATAAGGCCAGGTTTAGGATCTTCTTCTCTTGCTTCGATCTTTAAATTCTGGATTGTACCTACATATATTTTCAGATGTTGCATCTTTTCGGTTCTTCTCTAGAAACTACTGATTTGTTGCCACTGATGCTTCTTTAGTTGTTTCGTTTTTATGCCCTAGTTTTAGGTTTCAGCCCATTTTCAGTCTATGGAGAAATTATATTCACTTAGCTATTAATTAAAATATGTTTAAGATTAGGTGATGGTAACATATTCCCAATCTCACAGATTTAGGATTATTCTTCTCCTTGCCTTGAGCCCATATGGGAAGGTTGTAACTATTCAACCTTCCCAATCTCACGAATGGCAGCTCCCTTGGACTACTATTCAACCTTGACAACTTCCTTATCCTGAGCACCATCCTTTTACTGAAGTAACTAGAGACAGTCTTATTTTGTTAAGAATTCAAAATATAAAAACATAATTTGTTAGCAAGATGTTGTTGAGACTTGAGCTATATATGTTACCTCGTATATAGTTTATTTAGAAGTTCGATATGTTTGTGTTTTATGTTTTTGAAGCACATTGTAAATGCAAAATGACAATGTAAATGTCATCATATATGATAATATAAATGTTTTGAATGATATGTTTGTTTGCGACATGTGATTGTTGTTATCAATGGGATGTTTATTATGTCTATGTTTGGTAAATAATGTGTACAGGATTTACAAGCTTTTTTGAATTTTATTTTTTATAAAAATAATTCTAACAACGCTTTAAAGCGTTGTTAGTATCAGTATTGCCGACGCAAATAAGTGTCAGCAATACCCAAGCCGTTGACTAGTCTTGGGCCATTGCCAGCGCTTATAAATATCGACGGAAACCCAAGCCATTGCCGACACTTGTAAACATCGGCGTGAGCCCAAGCTTTGCTGACGCTAATAAGCATCGATGGAAACTCCAGCATTGTCGACGCTTGTAAACGTTAGCGTGAGCTCAAGCTTTGCCGACGCTACTAAGCATTGGTGAAAATAGAAGTTTTGCCGATGCTTATTAACGTCGGTGGAAACCGAAGTATACCGACGCTTATAACTGTTGGTAAAGGTTCGCATTTTGCTAGCACTTTCAATAAGCGTCGGCAAAAAATATTTCCACCTTACACCTACCAACGATTTGCGACACTTATTAGAGCGTCTGCATGGAAATTACCGATGCTTATAAGCGTCAGAAAATGCTCTAAAAAGCATCGGTAAATATAAGTTTTTTTGTAGTGTAAATCTTGGTTGATTATAGATAGCATTGAGAGTTTGTGAATGAGAACACAAGATATTGCAGTTGTATGTGAAGCCTCGTGAAAATTGCAAATGAGGTTGAGACAAACAATACTATGTTTGTTTGCTTATGTAAAAGTTGGATATCAACAATCTGGATGGCACTTTGATTATAACCTAAAGAAGTGCCAATGTAGTGGTAGAGATACCCATATCTAGCACGCATCACAACTAGACGACCTCAGCTACAACATCTGCTATAGCATGGTACTAAGCCTTAGCATTGGATTGTGATACAATAACCAACTTAGTCTACTCCAGGAGATCAATTCACTTTGAGGGTTTCAAAAGCTCTTTACCCATCTCCAAAGAAAATATGGTAAAAATATTCACAACAAACATAACATTTAGATGATGAAAAAGATGTAAAATATAAAGACACATGGACTCCAACCACCAACACAACTACCCAAACCTACTTCACATATATATTTATAATAACTGATCACACTTTTTCCACACCTAATTAACTATCCTTAACAATTAAACTACAAACATTCAACATATATATTTTTCCAGCAACCGTGCAACGAATAACAAATACCGAGCATAAAAAGAAAACCAGATCCTTGTGCATAGCTTATGTGTCAATATATACGACCCATTTAGCATCTTCTTAAGAGATACTAATTAGGGTCTAAGGAGGCTCATGCATGTCGACCAACAGAACCTTTATGCGTTGGGTATTGTTATGATATCATACTGCTCTTATGCTCCTCCATCAATGAAGTTAGAGCCATAAAACTTTGAGAGTGGTGTGGTACATTGTGCATGTGTATTCCTTCACCTACGCAACCTTGCAGCTATCGCAGTAGTACGTTGTCAGTATTCTTCTGATCAACTTGAAAAATTAATTCCATTTGGTTTTAGGTTCCTTGACGTTACTTGCAACCTAAGGTGGAAATAACTGTTTAATTATATACCATTGGTCAATATTTAGCATTCTCCCTGGCCAAAGAAAAGGCTGTGAGAGCATGTGGGAGATTATAATTGCAAGAAAGAAAGGGAAGAGAAAGAAGCATGTGTTTTGGATTGATTCAATCCATCGGCAATTAAAATACAGCAAAGAGGACTGCAAGGAATGATGTGCTTCCATGCACACGTGTGCTCGCCCTCATTTCCACTCACAAGCTCACATGCCGGTATGCAGGCGGATCAACATAGGCCCATGGGTTCGAGGAATGCACACCCATTATGACTTGGCGATTTCTAGAATTAGGGTTCATGCCCCTTGCACCTTTCTTTCTTTCCTCACCCCCCCCGCTTCCCGTTCTTAACATGGGAAGTCTTCCAGGTCAAAAGGCCTGCATCCCAATCCCCCTGTTAGCACCAATTTCTTATTATAATTGTCTATTGAGCCTTTTTGGAAGTAATGGAATAAACTACTTGTAATGAGCATTCCTAGGGTTTTAGCAGGATTCGATTTGGAAAATGGGACGGGTCTATGTGAGACAAACCCAGACAGGCCTGCATTAAACTAATCCACCCCCACCCCCCAAATCTCTCTCTCCCTCTCCCTCTCCCTCTCCCTCTCTCTCTCTCTCTCAAACAAACCAAGCAAAAGAATGAGAATGGACTCTAAAGCCAAGTTCATGATAACCGAGTTCGCGCCAACAACAAAGGTTGCAACCTAAAATGAGGTCTTCGCACCCTAGTTGGCTAAGCGTAGCTAGTTCATAAAACCCGGGCTAAGGAAAGCGATGGATGTTGGATGAGTTTACCATCTTTTTGCCTCTTCCCTCCACTCTAAAGCCGACTCATCTTCTTCCTTTGAGTCTTTATGCTTCCTCTCTCTCTCTCTACTCTTGGCATTTGTGCATGGCTATATTCACGTATTCATACGGAGGAGGCACGGGTGCTCCGCCGATTTCTCCTAGGCCGAGCCAGTTCCTAGGGGTTTGAATAGCCCCCTCCCACCCCCCGTCTTCCTTCTCGAACCCCGTGCCAAGACCTCACTTACCGTCCCCTATTTTATATATTATCACTGTTTACCACTAACCCCTCTCATAGTAACTGTCGAACTCTATACAGAGTGTAAAATTAACACTAGATATATATATATATATACGTACGTACGTATGTGTATATATATATATATATTAATTATATATTAAAACTTAAGAGCCTGGATTATATTATTGGTGTAAAAGATGAGATATCTTAGTTGTGTCGGTTTATCTTTTTTTTTTAATTCTTTTTGTGGAGTCTAGGCTTTATATAATTTATATTTGTGTTTTTTTATTAAGAGTCGCTTGCTTTTTACTCTCCCTGGAAGGGACGTTGTTATCTCCCAGGCGCCAACGGTTGGCCACTCATGGCAGGGGCTGGTATTTTTTAATGAGGATTGGGTGGGCCCGACCAACCGGCACGTGTCGGTGGCCTCCCACCCCCAACCTCCCCCCGCCACCAATGGCTGCGCCCGCTCCATGAACACCGCCCCCCTTTCTCTCCTTTTTCTAATTTCCAATGCCTCTTAAACGGCAGGGAGAAGGAGAAGGATGATGGTGCTCCACAGCATTTAACCCTTTCTTTCTTTGCATTAGTTTCTTGTACTGCCATGTATGTAAAATATCTAGATGAGATATCCATGAGGTAGCACGTAGCTAAACGTGGCTCAGCGTGCATGCATGCATGGCCGGTGCATGCACGTACGTGAAAGTAGATGCACGTATGTGTGGCGCATGCACATCTCATCCAAGGATTATACTGTGCTATACACGTGCGATGTGGACAAAAATGGGGTGGGGGAATGGATGGATGCATGGATCCATGCTTAATTTGGCACCAACCTTGAGGGTGGTTCCGTATATGGAACTGGGAAGTAGTAGGGCCGGTTGGTCCACGCGAAGGCACACAAGGACGCAGGGAAAGCCACCATGGCATGTGCCCACGTGGGAACAGTGCGCGCGTGGTGCCCTGCTCCCGTACAAAAGTTCAGTGTTAGGAGCGCAGGAGGATCAGAACAGCCCTGCCAAAGCCTAGAACTGGTCCATTGTTTGGTTTGGCCTTTTGGATCCTTATTAGTAATTACTCTGTCTCTCCTCCCTCGTTCTCTCTCTCTCTCACACTTGTTCTCTCTCTGATTGTGATTAGATTACCGAGAGGCATTTATTTTTACAGTGGAGCAGGCTTTGTATAATAATATAGGAGAGAGATCAGAGAGAGAGGAAAGCCATGTGTTTTACCATCTTTGATTCCCTCTTGACGGTCAAACTTTCAGCAAGCTGTGCACCCACCGAGATAAAAACTACTCCTATCCTAGTCCCCTCCCCCTCCCCTTCTCTCTCTTCTGTTTCTCAGTGAGAGGAAAAAAAAGTTGTTTAGTCTTTGCCGTACTGTGATAAAGAAGGAAGAGGGGTGAGCAAGTGAAATTCCTGAAGTGGGGTCGAGCCTCCAAATTCGTTTTGTTAAGGGTTTGAGAATGAAATGAGATCAAGGTCCGGAAGACAAGGGTTCGTGTCCTCATATAGGGTGCAGGTGGCGAACCCATCTCTTTCACTTATATGCTTTTTGTTATTTTTTCTATATAGATATTTCTTGTTTTCGAGAGGTGATAGTTTCTCTCCTCAGTGGAAAATCTGTCATTGGTAAGGGAAAATGGCAGTGGGAGGCCCGAATGGAGGCTATGGAGCGCGGGGGGAGAGCGAGAGAGAGTCAGATCATTAGGACAAAAGGGGTAGTTCCAAAAATTATAGTTTGGACGAAAGGACAGAAATGAAGAGAAGTGATGGGCTCTCATCACTGAAAATCTGTCATTGGTAAGGGAAAATGGCAGTGGGAGGGCCCGAATGGAGGCTATGGAGCGCGGGGGAGAGCGAGAGAGAGTCAGATCATTAGGACAAAAGGGTAGTTCCAAAAATTATAGTTTGGACGAAAGGACAGAAATGAAGAGAAGTGATGGGCTCTCATGGCTTTTCACAGAGAGTGCAGAGAGAGAGAGAGAGAGAGAGAGAGAGCGAGAGAGGTGCTGACAAGATACGACTCATGGCCAACTGGGCTTGAATAAATGGGTTGATCAACTTCTACACGTGTGCCCCTAGCGTTTAGAAAAATAGAGACAAACCAAACTCTGAAGGTCAGGACTCAGGAGAGCTTAAGCTTTGCCTTTGAAATGAAAGGAATGAACTGTCACAAAAGCCTCATTTCTGTCGATTCCACAAAGTGTTAAACTACTTCTTTTCCTGTTCACATAGGTTCAAGTATTGGTCAAAAAACTTAGCAAAACCCAACCAATATACTAGCAGACTTGTAAATATAAACTAATATTCTTGTCACACATGCAGCTTAACCATCTCTAAGGCTTACCAAACTGACAAATAAAAATCTATCATCATTATATTTTGCTTAGATATTATTATCCTTTTATTTTCCTAGCTATTAGCCAGCCTGTCATATACCAGGCTACCATCAACTATCAACACCCTTGCATTGAGAGAGAGAAAGGGGAGTCTTATTTGTTTCCAGAGATATATATATGAAGCCACTGTGCTTGCTTGCGTTTGAATTAATTGTTACTTTCTTTCAGGTTCTTCTGACCTTTCTTCTTCTCTTCCAAAACCCAACACACCGGCCCCTCTGTGATTCACATATCACCGCAGCATCCCCTTCTCTTCTCCTCCCCCTCCCCAATTTTCACCCTCTACAGCCACTGACCCCACATCCCCTCCCCTTTTCCCTTCCTTCCCCTTAGCACTGAGAGAAAATACTCCCCGTTAAAACGACAACTCCCACCTCCCCCTCTCTTGCCCTCTCAATATCTATAATAGCCTGTGTGCCACCCCAACCCATCTTTTTAATGGCCTCTATGAACAACTGTTAGGCTTCTCCTTGTCTCCCCAAGAGCTTCCACCCTCACAGCCTCACCAATCCCCCACCCTTATCTCTGGCGACGAGGTCTCCGCTGATTGCTATGGTCTCTCCACCGACCCTGCATCGGTCCTCCCCTCGGCATCCCAACCCCTCAGGTCAGATGGCCTTTTTGGCATCCTGGAAGCCCTCAAACCGACCTAACTCTCATCCCCAAGGTCAGCTTGCTTTTCATTCACATATCTTGGATATGGATATTCTATATCTCATCTCTTCTTATTCCTCGTATTTCTCTCCCTTCCTTCTTTCTAATTTATAGACTGGAGCATGAAGAGTTTGGACTTCAAAGGAAGCTCTTCAGAGCTATCCATACTGGTGGGATCGAGCAGCAATCAGAACAACATGGATCATGACGAGCCAAAGCTCGAAGACTTCCTTGGTGGCAACTCGTTTTCTGACCACGATCAGAAGCCCCCCGGGTGCAGCTCGATTCCTGGACCTATGACAATTCAGGCGACTACATGTTCTCCAATTGCTCCCTCCAGCTCCCTGCAGCAGCATCAATGACCTCCAATGTGGGAATAATGGGGGCTAATGAACAGCACTGGCACCGGCAGCAGCAGCAACTCCATCGGGCTCTCGATGATCAAGACTTGCTGCGCAACCAGCCAGCCCCACTGCAGCAGCCAGAAGGAAACAGCAACATGGACTCAGCTGGGACTAGCAATTGCGGTCGGGCACCTTGGAGGGAGGTGTCGGAGGGCCGATGGCGAGTTCGCAGAGCTTGTCGCTGTCGATGAGTACAGGCTCACAATCCAGCTCTGCGTTGCCACTCTTGGCAGCAGCAGCAAGCGGGGGAGGAGAGCTCTTCCTCGGAGAACACAGCAAGGGTAGTGGGAGTAGTCTTGATGCGCAGAGTGGTTCAATAGAAGCAGTGCCGAGGAGTCCATTGATACCTTCGGCAAAGGACCTCCATTTACCGGGGCGTGACGAGGTTCGACGTGCCCTCAGTAGAATATTTTACTTCCTCTATGTTATTGATAATACGCTTAGGTATCATCACATTTATAGATGATCCGCAGATACTTTTGCCATCAACGGTAGCAACCCAAATCTGCAAGGACAATCTGAGAAGAAGGACGACATATATATATTAGAGTACTTAGAATGGTTCGATCTGTTGATTTGAGCGGATTGAAGAGCCTAAATGGCCCACGGATATATTCATATCATGCAATCTTAGTTAACAAAGCAAATAGAATTAAAATAATGATTAATTATTGCTGCAAATATAGATGTGGAGCATGTTCTATTTTTTTTCTTTCTTTTGTAGTTCTTTTAGGAATGGAAACGTGAAGATCACTTTTACCATTTCATGCAAATCTTTTTTAAATATGCTTTCCTTTGCTAAGCACTAATCAAAAATGATCATTCGTGGGGTGATTGTAATTACAGATCTTGAAAACACTTGTGGTTACCTTTTTTTTCTTTGTTTGTTGTATAGATCTCATGAAATTACATTATAACATTTTGAAAAGATTAGCTAGATTCATCATCATCTACGGTGAAACAGAATCCAAATGTCCAGTCTTGGATGTATGCAAGTTATGATCTGTTTGTAACTTACGACACGAAGCTATATTAATATATATATATATATATATATATATATATATATATATATATATATATTTATATATATGTAGTTAGAATATGAACTGGAGAATTTATTTGCTTTTTAGCCTTGTTTGTTATTTCTTACGTTTTTTTAAAGGCTAAACCTTTGATTCTATTTTTCTTTCTTTCTTTTTTTTAACAGACATAGATGAGGACCGGAAGGTATGAGGCCCATCTATGGATAACAGTTGCAGAAGAAGAAGGTCAAACTCGTAAGGGCAGGCAAGGTACATTAAGTTGCGCCATCGATATGTTTCATCTTCTTTCCGACATGCACTAGATTTACAACCCCTCAGTTTTACTTTTGTCTAACTTTCCCTCTCTCTTTTCCTTCTGGGCATTGTCACATTTTATGGAAATGGGTCTTGTTTCAATTACATGCAGTCTATTTGGGTAAGTAAAATATGCTGCCCTCCCACTTCTTTCAGTATATATCTCTTTGTATCATTACAGGCTTTCTTTTCGTTCACTGTTATTCAAGTGATAGGCTCAGGGAAATCCTGATTCCTTTTCAATCTCTTGTTATCTCTACTTCTTTGTAACTTTTAACAGGTGGATATGACAAAGAAGAAAAGGCTGCTAGAGCTTATGATTTGGCTGCTCTCAAATACTGGGGTCCTACTACAACAACCAATTTTCCTGTAAGTTAAATTATTTACCCACTCTTACAAGGGTGGCTGCTTCTAAGTAAACCTCTTGGCTGTCTCTGCACCCCTACCTTCTTTATCACTGAGCGGTCATTTAGGGACCTTAGCTTGTGATCCAGGCTGTTTCCTCTCGACGATGTAGCTTATCCCCATCATCTCACTGGCCGACCTTGACCCCAGTTATTTTCTTTTCTTTTCTTTTCTTTTCAATGACATCTGAGCTAAAAATTTATTACGCTCATCAATTTCTCCTATATTTATATTTTCCATGAGTGCTTAAGTGCATACTCTGCACATATTCAGATTAGCAACTACGAAAAAGAGCTGGAAGAGATGAAGCACATGACTAGGCAAGAGTATGTTGCATCGCTAAGAAGGTAAATTTTGAACTCTATGATATACTTTTTAGTTGACAAAAATGATCAGCTAACCTTGGAGTTAACATATTATTTTTAAATGATGCAGAAAGAGTAGTGGATTTTCTCGGGGTGCCTCCATTTATCGTGGAGTTACAAGGTATTTTTGCGTGCTCTTTTTGCTACATCAACAGACTGAAAAAAGATCTTTTTTTTTTAAGTGAATACTGTAGGATTCAAATGTTATCACAAACTGCATTTTGATTTGATATTTGCAAGTACAAACTTAACCTGAGCTCTTTCCAGACTAATACTTTTGCAAGATTGTGTCAGAAGAATAATACTTATCCACGAAACAAGCTTATATATTTGGTTTATAATACTGACAGACATCATCAACATGGAAGATGGCAAGCACGGATAGGAAGGGTGGCAGGGAATAAGGATCTCTACTTGGGCACGTTCAGTAAGTCTTTCTCATTTAATTGAACTGCTTTGAAGATGTCTTTGAACTTTTTTCGAATCAGAACAATGTCATTGATGATCACATGCCAACCAATTATTGTAAGCACCAATTTTATCACCTCTTTTATCATTTTTATATAGGTACCCAAGAGGAAGCAGCAGAGGCCTATGACATTGCTGCGATAAAATTCCGAGGACTGAATGCCGTTACTAACTTCGACATGAGCCGCTACGACGTCAAGAGCATCCTTGAGAGCAGCACACTTCCGATAGGTGGGGCTGCGAAGCGCCTCAAGGATGTGTCTGAGCACGCAGAGGCAAGTGTGGATGGCCGTCGGACTGACGACGACAACCTCACCTCCCAACTCACCGATGGGATCAGCAGCAGCTATGCCTCCCATGCTCACCACCACGGCTGGCCCCCCTTCGCCTTCCCGCAGGCGCAGCCCCTCGCCATGCATTACCCTTACAGTCAGCAGCGTGGCTGGTGCAAGCAAGAACAAGACAGCGTCATGGCCACAGCCCATACCTTGCAGGACCTCCAGCAGCTCCACCTGGGGAACAACACTCACAACTTCTTTCAGCCATCTGTGATCCACAACCTCATCAGCATGGATTCCTCTTCGATGGAACATAGCACGGGTTCTAACTCGGTGATCTACAACGGGAGCATGGGCGGGAGTAGCGGAGGCTATCAAGGTGTTGTTGGGGGGAGTGGCAGGTACGCTTTGCCTGTAAGCACAATGGTGGTGGATCAGGGCCAGGGCAATCAAGGGAGCAGTAGCTTTGGAGAGAATGAGGGGAAGGCAATCGGTTATGAGAACATGTTGGGCTCCACTGATCCTTATGGTGGTAGGAGTGTTTATTATCTCTCGCAGCAGTCATCGGGTGGGGTTGTGAAGGATAACGGGTATGATCAGAGTGGTGGGTGTAACACTTGGATGCAACCTTCAGTGCAGGCTGTTGCACCCAGGGCCAACAATGTGGCTGTTTGCCATGGAGCTCCTCTTTTCACTGTGTGGAATGATGCTTAGGTGTTAGGTAGGGAGGGATGGGTGGTAGGAGTGGTGGACAGAAGGGATGGTGGTCTTAGAGAAGAAAAAAAATGAACAAAAGATATAGAACTTAGCTCCTAATTTTGAATTTTTTTTTTCTTGTACGGGTTTTCCTTCAGGAAGGAACTAAGAAGAGTCACTTATTTTTAGGTTCACTGAACTCTTCTTCTAACATAAGGATTCTTCTGAAGTTTTGGTGATGGCTTGTGAGGGTTGGTGGATGTGATCATCATTTCTCATCTGCTGTCAATTTTGGGGAACTTCGTTTCGATGAATCCTTGCAAAAAGGAGCTTTGCAACTTCAAATAATATTATGTTTGGTGCATCAAATCGATCATGATTTATCTCTACGCACATTGAAAGGAATAGCTTTGAGCTTTCAAACCTCGTTCATGCTTAATATTTATCTGTTTTTTCAGAGAAATGAATGCTGATTATTTTTCTCGAAGAAAGTCCCTTTGAACTTTATATTCATCTGTTACCGTTTCTAATATATATGCTTGTGGATGCTAATTTTTGAGGTCCGGCATGACAATGCTAGGACGTCCGTCACTATATCTTCCTCTACCATTTTTAAATGATAACAGTGAGGAATCAGATACTCAACACCATTACGAAGTAATGACTGGATAACACTAATTGAAATGCCTTTTGAGCATACTGCATGCAACGAGTAATCTCTCAGATGGTATTTTTTGAAGAAAGCTTACATATATGACAACTGACATTCTTTAATACAAATTTTCTAAATGTCTTTTTTATACCATTTCTTTGTGGTATGTCATGCTCTCGTCTCTAGAATTGTGGTGCAACTATACGTTATCGTGTGTATATATAGTTGCATGTGGATATCTGACGTTGCAATATTTTTGGAAAACTATTAGGAGACTGCAGTAGCCTAAAAGTAAAGCCTTAAGAGACTGCATGTTTCATTCAGTCAATTGTTGCTGGAAAGATTGCTTCATCTGCACCCTTTGGCATTTTTGAATGGTCTCTTCCCATGTGAGTTATTTTTTTGCTCTCTTCCCAAGTGCTATTTTTTGCGAGTCAGCATCTATAATTTACCAGGAGAGCACCAGTTCTGTACTATGTATCCGAGACCTTTGGATCATTGACTTGGATCGAGTTAATCTACAAGTCACTTTTCTCATATTTTACAGGGAATGACTTGAGATCTAGGTATATACTTAAGATAGTCTTAAATACTTTTTTTAATCTTTTGAACTTGCATCCTACGTATCCTAATCCTTGAGAATGGGACCTACCCTTTACAAATTAATATAGCAGCTAACAATCCAATTCAGAAAGCTTTTGACTGTCAGCACTGTGATGGCAGTATTAGAAGTAGATATGCTAAAGAAGGGAGATAAAATGTCCCCCACAGCTACCTAGAATTAATCCCTTAAGGAGGGAGTACAGTATAATGAACATATGTTCATGGAGTGAGACACGAGGACGTAGCAGGTTAATGCTTTAGATATCATTGAGCAATTGTCATGTGGTGCAACGAACAAATCTAACACACGAGCAAACTTTGCATGGTTCTAGAAGAGGATTCTTTCAAGGCCGCATGTAGGTGATCATTAACATAGTTCATCTTGAAATGGGTCCAGCTCATTTTTTTTGTTTGCATGGCGCCTTAGTTGCCACAAAAGAGCCCCGAGCTAAAAGGATCCCTGAGATATATAGCTTCTTACATTATCTTGCATGCCTCTTACTTTGTTCTTACCATGTTATACAATAGGATTTCGTCTTGTGCCCAAAATTTCGAAGCAGGCGGTTCAATTTTGATAATTGCAGTAGAATTAGAAATCATCTGCTCCAATAAAAAGCTTTTATATCAGGGGCCACTCTTGTCAAATGGCCCACTACCAACTTCTGTAAATACTATTACATCACCAATAAATTAACTACCGGGTGGGTCACACCTCCCGCTTCTAAAAAAAGAATAAAAATAAAAAGCTTTGATCTAGTCTTGGGAACACTTTGGTGCATAAGTCTTTCTGTGGTGCCCAATACACAAGGAACTATTCATTACCTTTAGAAAAGAAACTATTCGTTACCTTGGTCTAGGTGTTCTAATTTAGTAGTTCTTCAATTTGCAGTCCACCTTTTAGTGTAGCTTGAGTTTTCCTCCTCTCCAGATATCCATATCCCTTAAAACTGAAGGCACGCAGCCTAATTAATAAACTAGCGCCTTTAAAGATGATTCTCTCAATTAGGGTACCACATAAACTTTGCTGATATCCTTATTTGAGTTTCTCTTAAAGTACTTCCATTTTTTTCCTTGCTGGTCCTCCGGACCCTCATTACCAAGAATTTTAAAGGCTGACAACCACCAAGAGATTCAAGCACTAAAATAACCAGGTGGTTTCAAACAAGAGAGAGAGAGAGAGAGAGAGAGATGTAATTCGCTTCCTCTTTACCTGTACATGGAAATAGATCGGAGCATTTTGGGGACTTTAGCACATTTATCAATGTTTATAGAAACATTATCATCTTAAGTAACAACCAATTGTTGCCTGTTTCTTTAGACATGCCACCTCAATCCAACAATCGAGGCTACTGAGCGAAGCAAAGGATTGGAATCGCGAGCAACGAAGCTGATCCCATGGAAACAGCAGGAGAAATAACAAAACTCTGTGAATATATAAACCTTAAATAATCTAAAACTAGCTAGCTTTTTAGGGTTTTCTAAGCACATAGACGTCTATCTATACTAATACTATAGAAGCGGTAGTGGAGAATATTTATGAAATAAATATACTAACGAACGCATAAGTGCATCCCTTAACAAAAAAAAAAAATTAAATAAATTGCATGAGTGCATATCTATCTCCCTGCCACCTTGCCTGTTTTTTATTCTCAGCCACGCCCACCTCGGGAATCCCCGACATGAATTAACCTCGAGGGCGGCGAGGGGTATACCGGGAAAAACGACGAGAATTCCTCGGCCGCGCAGAGCTGTCTCGGACCATACAGACAGCCATGGCCCCACCACCACCCCGCATCTCTCTCTCTCGCTCTCGCTCTCGCGCGCGCCTCCCTCCCTCCCTCCCTCTAGTGTATGGCTTTTTGGTGCCGAAGAGAACAGCCATGCACCGCATGGGCTCCCAATGGCCAAACCGGACTGCAAGCAGCTGCGTGGGAGTCATTAGCTTTGGTAGAAGCAATGGCGCGGTGGCAGTAGGAGCCGGAGGTTGGTTGTGACCGTGGTTTTTTTTTTTTTTTTAAGTGTGTGGGTGTTATGTTTTAATTTTTTTTGTAGCACTAATATGACATGTTGGTTGATCGGATTGATATGGTTGATTGTTTGATTTATTTGGGACATTTTCCATTTCATTGCATGGTTTGGTTTCATTTGGAACTGTCTGGTAACAGTGCTTCAGAAGCGTCCAGTTTTTCATGAAGTGATATTCAGTGTTGCAGGCCTCATGGCA